>NC_089845.1:135681380-136303463 GCF_035609145.1 Eleutherodactylus coqui | reverse complement strand
TGTTACAATAACTGTTAGGAAGCGAGGGTCCGACAATCCGGACTATGGTTGCACCGAATTATCTTTGGCCTTGAACTAATCGCGGTAGAGGGGGCGAGAGGCCACGCCAATCAAACGCGGTGGCCTGTCGGCCGTAGGGCACAGCAGACCGCCTTCGCTGAAACAATTTAAGGTCGGAGGTAGGTCGGTGCCTACTGTGGGGCCCCTTATTTGTTGATCCGGCCCAGCTCAGTCCCTTTATAGGTATACCTTGGGGTAGTCAGCCCCTTGGCTATCCCAGGAGATAAAGTGGCCTTGTTATCAGCTATTTGGCTAAAGTTTGTGGTTGTGGGGGTCTGTGTTGTCAGTCCAGGGTGTTGTCCCCCAGCCCTGATAGACGACTTACAGTTTGTTGCCTGCTCCGCAGGGCCGGGTTTGAGGAGGAGGCTTCTTCAGACGCAGCGCCTCCAGAGATGTCGGGTGCCGCGATCCTGTGGCAGCTGGGCGATCCGGAGGTGAACAGCTGGAGTGCGGTCAGTGTGCTGTGGGGTGCTGGGCATCACGGCCAAGTGGCGGCAGGGGGTTGCAGAACGGAGGGACAGGGAGGCTGCGACCTCCGTCAGACCCCCCAGCGGGGGCACAGCCGCAGAGGTGATCTGTGTCTCCCTTCTGAGGAGTCAGGTGTTCGGCGGCGGCTCCGAAGCGACGGCGCAGCCACAGAGGTGATCCGTGTCTCCCTTCCGAGGAGTCAGGTGTTCGGCGGCGGCGGTTCCGAGGAGAGACAGGGAGAACAGTCAGTCCCGCCGCGGGTTCAGCTGGGACCGGGTACCTCTCGTCGGGGAGTGGACAGCGATCCTCAGCCCACAAGACCAGGTCCGGACCGGTACGAATGGCCGGAAGTCGCAGGTAAGCGGCGGCAGGGCGGCCAGAGCCGGCAGATGGACCACGGCTCCCACCCAGGTCTCACGGCGGCCGTCCGGCTTTAGAAGTGGAGGAAGCGGGGTGTTTCTCCCTTCAGGAGTGGGTTCAGTGGCTTCAGTAGGGGGGGTCGCCCCCACCCGAGTCCCGGTCAGACGTGGGCCGCCGCGGCCCAGAGACAGTAAGGAAGGGGCCCGATGAAAACAGAGTGGCAGAGCCAGCCACGGGTCCCAGAGAGGTCCTTCGCCAGGTGGTTGTTAAGAGGAGGCTGATCGTGAGAGTCCCAGTCCAGCCGTCCGGTAAGATGGGTCAGTGAGCTAGGCGGTAAGCAAAGCGCGGGAAGGTGGCAGGGCGTTGGCGCCGTCTCTTTCCCGCTCCGGTCCACGGTCCTATTATGGGTGTCAGGAGGTTGCAATCGTCCTCAACTGCGGTCCAGCTTGTTAATTAGGGATTAGGAGCCCGTTGGTGTTCTTTTAAATGTTCGGTTTCTGGTAAGGCCAGGATTTTGTGCGGATTTTAGTATTCCCCCTGGGGAGCTCTTCTCACATGCGACTCTCCATGTTGGTCGCTAAATTAGTTCATTTTATTTTCGGAAAGTTGCTACAGCAAGAAAACTTTCAGAGCCCTTTAAAAATGAGCATCACATGAAGAATATTTTAGAATCAAGCCATCTACTGCATTTTTATTACGTTTTACTATTTGAATTTTAAGGCACGAAAACGCCTCGCGCAAAAGATTTGCTCCTGGATACAAAATAACAATTGACAATTCCGTTCTTATCGATTTTTATATATGCTTGTTGATACAAGTTGTGAAATTGTTATTTTTTTCTCTGCCGCTTATAACTGCAGCACCAAAGTTCTATTGATACAGAAGTCACCGGGTTATATGTACTAAATGGCAAATTTACTGTAATTTCAGTCTGGGTGAGAGAAGATAATTTCTTTCTCACTGACCTAGGAAAATTCCTGAATTGATTGTTATAGAGACTGTTAAAGAAAAATGCGCCAATTTATTTTTTTTTATTCGTGTACAACCTGCAGCTTAATATTCGGGCAAATGGAGAATTCAATATAGTGTTAAAATAGATTTTTTTTAAAGTATCTATTGTTAACAAACAAAAAGACATCTATGAATGTGTATTAGCTGCAGTGGAGTCAGAGATGTTGTGTTACCTGTGCATTTTAAGTCTTTTTCCTTCTCTGCTGGTTTCCATTTAGCAATATTTTCACTCTATGGTTATTGAATAGATGGCTTCGTCTTGGTTTGATTTCAGATCTGTGCTGTGTGCTTTGAAGGGAATGTACGTATGTGTATATATAATATATATTATATATAATTTTTTTTTTACTATTTAAAACTAGCTAGTGAAGCATTTTTATTTTCCCTTTTTCTTATCTGTTTTTATCTTCTGATGGCATTTTATTTTATTTTTTCATTTTATTGCCTGTATATTGCAATAGGGAGTTGCCATCTTGACTGAGCTGCAGCTAACATCATTTAGAGATATGCTTTACAACAGCTTTATGAAGCATTCACATAAAGGACAGGAGGAGGTCCATTGCCTGGGAGCGTGTTGTGAGGGGGAGGAGGTGAGCTTTGATGATCACCTATAGATAACACAAAATCAACCATTCACAATATTTAGGTGTTGCCTTTTACTGTAATCTTGCCTATGATAATAATGAGATATCTAATGAAAAGAGAGGACCCTGCAATGAGGGTTAATAGACTACAAGTAAAGGGGAAGGAGACTGCAGATGAGAGTTAAAGGTGTTCATGTTGTGGTTGTGGCAGGGCTATCGTAGATCATAGGCTTATCTGAAGTGGTGGGATTTGAGCTTCTTTTTGAAGCTTTCTATGATGGTGGAGAGTCTTATATGTTGGAGTAGTGAGTTCCATAATATAGGCAATGCACAGGAGAAATTCTGGAGACAACTATGTGAGGAACAGAGAGACCAAAGAGGAGCAGAGAAGAACGTTTTGCAAGGATCAGAAATTACGTGTGGGGAGCTATTAGAATATTAAGGTAGAGCTGTATGAAGGGGACAAGATGCGGTCTGGAGATTATGTGTGAGGGGCTATTGAGAGATTAGGTTAGTGATGTATGGAGGGGACAGGTTGTGGACTGGAGACTACATGTGGAGAGGTATCAGGATATGAGGTCAGAGATGTATAGAGGGGATGGGTTGTGGATGGCCTTGTATGCCATTGGTAATATCCTGAACTAGAGTCCATGGACAATAGGTATGGAGCGAAGGGATTAATAGAGTGTAGTGACAGGGGTGTAACAGGAGGAATAGTGGATTAGCATGGATTGGACAGGAGTGTTTAGCATGGATTGGAGGCATGCAAGAGGATAATATGGGAGGCCACACAGAAGGATGTTGCGGCAGATAATTTATATGCACTAATTTATGCAAAACATGGCATAAAAATACATTTTAAATCAACAGCTGTAATTAAAAAGTCAAATGACCAATATCATTCAGTTGGGATAGGGGTTACTTTATCCAAGATAAAACATTTATCGGAAAAATCATTTAATCCTGCATCCAATGATTCAGATTTAGCTTTCTGCATCTTAAAAGTTGTGAAACCATTAAATAGAGCAAAAATAGCTAGTAGGGCATTAGGTGCCAAGAACATTTTATTTCCAACTGGGGATACATTTTTATTGGGCTGCATCTATTCCCACAGGATCTTTTCAATTATGGGTTAATTTAATTGTCTTCTATTTGGCACTTCTAATGATCCGGAAGGTTAATAAAATGTATTTGTTTCCATTGATGTGGGATTAAAGGAATTTTGTATGTGTTTGTTGAACACTTTTTGCTGATTTGTGAAAAAGCGGAAACTGCCAAGTATGTATAAAAGAGGCAGACTCTGAAATGTTACAATGAAAGATCAGTAATTAGATTGATCATGGTTGTCACTCATCTGTCTCCATATATAAAACCAATCCAGTTCTCAGAATAGTCTTTTTGAGACATGTAATAATTATGTCTGTGTAATTGTCTAACAAATCCCATAATGATTACATAGCCGTGTCACGACAGAGTAGAAATCAAGTTTTTATGCTAAATATGCATGTGTAGATATAGGACACTGTATACAAATTGTGTATTCTGATCCTACATTCACGTATACTCCTCTCTCTGCCTCCTGTCTTTGCTAATCTGCTCTTAAAAGGAACCTGTCACCAGGATTCTGCTGCCCGAACCATGGGAAGCATGAACAAGGGGAAGGTATGTGCAGTGCGCTCATGTTCAGATGTGGCGCTGCTAATGCATCTCAAGTTAGCGGATACTGAGATAATGAAGCATAGCTTCAAGTCACTACGCTATTTGTCAAGCATAGCCATCATTTAAATTGAATGGCAGTGGCCACGCTATGGAAATAGTGTAGTGGCGCCTGGCAGTCTATGCCAGTAACTTAATACGCCATTCTTCAAGGATGGTACTTCTAAATCTCTGTGTTGTGGCATTTCAGAATAGAAATACTTTGAAGTTTGACTTGGAAGGGTGCTCTGAGTCATGGGATGCTGCCACACTGACCTCTTTCTTACCCACATCCTGTAGCACGACAGCTCTGTCCCTATACACCAAGAGGGAGAGCTGTCACTCCAGTTGCTCCAGCTTGGTAAGAACCAGTGTATTCCCACCCCCTAAACTTGGAGTGCCCTTCGGACTCAGACTTCTGTATGTTTATTCTGAAATGTTGCAGCATTTCTGAATTAGACATCCGTGGGCGCAGAGTACATATCTGTCTTGGATTCATGCTGCCCACGGTTCGGGTAGCATGAACCTGGTGGCAGGTTCTCTTTAAAAGGTTTATCCCAAAATTTACTTTTATCACCTATCCACAGTCTAAGTGGTGAGACCCCACAACGATCCTAACAGGAGTCCTGTAACCCCTTCTCCTCTTCACTGCATACCCTACAATGAAGCGGAGACTGAATGGAGCGATGGTCAAGCATGCCTGCTTCCGCTCCATTCATTTTAATGGGACAGACAGAAATGCCTGAGTACAAGCCATTGTTTATCTCCGCCCCATTGAAGAAGAATGGAGCAGCACCACATATTTTTGACTGCCACTCCATTCAGTCTCCTCTTCATTGTGGGAGATGAAGTGAGGCCACAGTGAGGAGGACACAGGACCCCTCTTTTAGGTATCAGTGGGGGTCACCTGTGGATAGGTGATACAAATCAATTTTGAGATAACCCCTTTAAACCAACCATAAACTAAGATCAATGAATGGGGTTGACCTGCAATATTACACAATATTGGAAACAAGCAAGCAAACAAACCCCTTTTTCTAACCATGGACAACACCCTACAGAAATAACTGTACATGTGTGATATTGTTTTCAAGGTCTCTACATTTGCACATTTTTACATGCCACTACTACTGGGACTCAAATGCTCAACATCACAAAATACATTACAAGAATATTTGCTTTATATTTTTTTAAAATTCACAGCATTAGTTTGGTTTAATTTATATAAGTTTTAGTTACTAAGAAATAAGCTGGAGGTTAAATGATGCAATTTGGGGTTTCTTGCATAAATTAGTTACTAAATAGAAGGGAACGACTTGGACTCAGATCAATAGATATACTACTAAAGCTTTACAGAATTCCCTTAAAAAGCAGGAGGTGACATCTCAGCTGTAAAGGCTTCTTTTTGGACTAATGATATGTGACTTGAAGAGACAATAGAGAAGCCTTACATGCCACAACTGCTGCTTTCTATGGAAACCTTAATGGTGTGCGTAATTAGAATATTCCCTAGCAACAGCTCAGAGATTGCTAACTTGCTACATTAAAGTATTGCTCCTTTTTTATAAATGAAGAACTAAAAACCGTATGCAACCATGTCATGCATCGATGAGACTCCCAAAGCACATTTAATCAAATGAATGCAAAGGATTCTGGGTACTTCATGTGCCATAATGAAAAAAAAAAAAAAGATTTGTAATGTGAAACATAACAGAAATAATACACAGCACATGAACAAGGCAATATCCATAAAGGCCGCATGCAGACAGCCGGGTCGGATCCCGCTGCGGGAATTCTTGCAGTGACCCGGTGGCTCAGCACTTCCTGGTTTCCTGCGCTCTGCTATGTGCATGCTGTGGCCCAGCTGGCACATGCGCAGAGCAGAGCCGTCACGTCAGAGGTGACGTTTCTGTGCGGGCCTCTGTAAGGCTCACACAGAAATGTCCAGGTGAAAACTCGCATGGTAAACAAATCACGACTGTCTACATAGGATTGCATTATCTAATGCAATCCCATGGCAGCATGCATGGGCAGAAATTCTGCAGAAAATCCCGCCATGGAATTTCCACCCATGTGCATTTACCCAAAATGTATTCCCATCTGAGACTTGTATGATACATCCAAAAGATATGTCTTAAAAGTCTGATAGTTATGGGTCCCACTCCTGGTGTCTACACTTATCTTAGGTTAGGACCCCCACCCACCACCCCGGCAACCCTAAATGTCATACCCAGAGGTGGTTGGGATGATGAAAATATATGAATCACCTGCACTATGCTGTTTCCTTAACTCTCACTGAAGTCGATGAGAGTTACTGAGGCAGTGTTCAGTGATGAGGGGACCTCCGTGGAGCAGCTGTGCTTCTCCAAGTACAGCTGCTCCAGTGAACGGGCAAAGTTTCATGCGCTGCGCATATGAAACTTTGCCCATTCGCGTGTTTTCCGCTTATGTGAGCGGCACATTTTTTTCACGCATATAGCCACGCAAAAAACACGCTTGTCTGATCTTAGCCTCAGGTCTCGGTCAGACGACCATTTTTTTGCCGCAATTTGCGGATGTGCATGCGATCTGCGCATATATAGAACCATTGCTTCGCAATGGGATCGGTCCCATGGCCGCTTTTTATGCGGATGTCTGATAAATTATAGGACACGAGGAATCGCAGATCACGCCTATCTGCGTTCTGCGATTCCTTGTGTTCTATATATGAGCTCAATGGGGCCGGCGGCAGCAGTGTCGACCCCATTGAGAACATATACTACAAAGATCATTCTCCTCTGCTACAGCTGTAACAGCTGTGGCAGAGAAGAACGATGTTAGCCCATTGAATTCAATGGAGCCGGCAATACAGCCGGCTCCATTGAAAGCGATGGGCTAACGGCGAGCGCGGCATTAATTTTTCGGGAAGGGCTTAAAAATATAAGCCCTTCCCTGAAAAACATCCAAAAATGTGTAAAAATAAAAAAAATATATATACCCACCTTGTCCCTGCAGCCGGAGTTCAGCCGCGGCCGGCAGTTCTCCTGAACTGCTCTGTGTAGTATTCAGCAGGCAGGGATTTAAAATCCCTGACTGCTGAATGGGCTGCCTCTGATTGGTCACAGCCCTCACCAATCAGAGGCAGCTCTCACTCACCCATTCATGAATTCATAAATGGGTGAGTGAGTGCTGCCTCTGATTGGCTCAGCGCAAGGACCAATCAGGGGCAGCTCTCAGCTATTGAATGACAGCTGAGAGCTGCCCCTGATTGGTCACTGCGCTCAGCTAATCAGAGGCAGCACTTACCCATTCATGAATTCATGAATGGGTGAGTGGGAGCTGTCTCTGATTGGTGAGGGCTGTGACCAATCAGAGGCAGCCCATTCAGCAGCCGGGGATTTTAAATCCCCGCCTGCTGAATACTACACAGAGCAGTTCAGGAGAACTGCAGGCCGGCCGCGGCTGAACTCCGGCTGCAGGGACAAGGTGAGTATATATATATTTTTATTTTTACACATTTTTGGATGTTTTTCAGGGAAGGGCTTATATTTTTAAGCCCTTCCCGAAAATTCATGCCGCTCTCGCCGGCAGCCCATTGCTTTCAATGGAGCCGTCTGTATTGCCGGCTCCATTGAATTTCAATGGGCAGACAGCGCTCCTTTGATCGAGCCCGTTTCACCGAAAACGCTGCTAGCTGCAGATTTTTCAGCGAATCGTCAGCTCAGTCACGCGATTTGCGGATGCGCATCCGTCATGAGATCCGCAAATCGCCGCAAAAAACGGTCGTCTGACCGAGGCCTCATGCAGTAAGATAAGAAATAGTCATATACTCACTTCTCCCAATCCCGCCGTGTCCCGCACCTATGCTTGGTTACTCACTCCGGTCTGTTTACAGCTGCAGCTCCGCCCAATTTACGGGACGTCAAGGGGGCTGCAGTCAATAACAGAGCTTAGCGATCCATTGCAATGCAAGAATTGAATTCCGCAGCTGTTCTGCAAGTGAAAACGCACCCAAATCCGCACCATTCAGGTGCAGATTTGGACACCAAGGATTTCTTGCCCGCAGTGATTCTGCAATGTGTGAAGGCAGCCTAAGGGCTTAACTCTAAATATACAGGGAACATAACTTAACTGAATACGTCTAGGCAGTTATACAATTTGCATTACTGATAATACATTATTGGTTTATTTAAAATGTTTTCTATGATCTGTTAACCCAGGAATTTCTTTTAATTAAATTCTGGAAAAATACACAGTGCAATAGTTATTCAGTAGTTGGCAGTGGTGTTTCTGTTTGCTTTCTATGGATGAAAGAATTTCCTTTAGCCAGAAGCATAGCTCGACTTTCATTTGCCTGAGGCAAAGATTTAGTTTAGTGCATTCCCAATGTAAAACTTTTAAAGCTTGTCGGGAAAGTTTCTTGTTGATGCCCCCCGCTCCCACCCCCCCTTCCTTCCCGGCACTTGGAACACAGCTGGACTCCCTCCCCATCTAAGCTTCAGCTTTGAATCATTTTCAGTATGTTGAAGGAACATTTTCAGAAACATTACATATAAAATATAGGTATGCGTTTTCTATTATAAGGGACAGCGTATCTCTGAATTTATATGGCAATTACCGTGCAGAGATGTAATGCTAATCTCTTTAAATATATGTAAAACATTGCTTTTACTTAGTGCAAAAATAGATGTTCTTTTCCCACTGTTTTGCAGTATTCTGTAGACCTTAAATGAACTTCATTCTGAAGTGAAGATCACATATTGTAACGCAGAAAAAACATAACGAGAAAATCAAAAAGAACACAAGAATTAGGATATTACTCACGTAAACACTGCGGAACTTCTCCGCTCCAGGATCCATTGCCAACACAGGTCAGCACTGCAGGGAAGGACAGTTCATAACCCGGAAGGCAGGCATAACTAATACTAAAACCCCAGTCAAAATTCGTTCCCTCAAGTCTTCCATTAGAAACCTGGGGAGGGTACGGGCAAGTAACAGCTGCAAGAAGATAAAGACAAAGCATAAAATGATATTTTTTGACTAATGAAACCTAGTCTTGCATTCATTAAAGCATAATCCAACAGCATGACCATTCACCCACTTTGTCCTCAAATGTGATGTGTTCATGGTTCTTGCTACTCCAATCACAGGCCGGAGACCATGACAACCCAGGACCATAAGAGAACCTCTGCCACACTAAAATGTTGGCACAACACCCTCAAGCAAAAGGCGTTCACCAGGCATCCTGAATACACATCTGATTTCAAGATGGGCTAGCATGATTTGTCCCTCCATAGAACGTTTTTCCATTGCTCAACTTTCCAATGACAACGCTCCTTGTATCACTGTAGACTGACCAGTGCATTGCACTTTGTTATGGACGGCTTATGTGAGGTGGCATAACCCATATTGCCAATAGCATGCAGTTCCTGTCAAAAACTATGGCAGCATTTTATGTAACATGGATTAGAAAACATGATATGCAATAAAACACAATCCATTCTACAGATAGGGACATCCAAATACTTTTAGTAGGATAGTGTAGATAGAATACGCCAATGTCTGCTCAGAGGAGATCTGATTGCTGGATCAACCTCCTATGGCTAGAAAAAAGGGCTGTAGGATTGCTCTTTCATACTTTAGCTAGGGGAAAGAAGCTTTTACACCAACATAGAAGGGGTTCTTTACTGTAAGAGCAGTGAGACTGCAGAACCCTCTGCCAGAGGATGTGGTTATGGGGAACTCAGTAAAAAAGTGAAAGTGGGGTCTAGACACTTTCTTGGGTATAACAATATGACATTTTTTTATCACTGATTACTTCAAAAGGGTTGTTGATGAAGGTATTTATTTGTAACATGTCTAACCAAAGGGTTTTGATGCAGATTTGAAAATGTTTAAATTCTGCTGCAAATGCAAGTCAAAATCCATGTTAAACATGCAGATGTTTGTGCAGATTTCCACAGTGGAATTTTCTGCGTCTTGAAAAATATTCAGGTATGTTTAAAACTAGCCCTTAGGCCACTATTACACATACCGCTGTTTACTGCGATTATTGTAGTGTCCTGAGCACAGCGCTTACCACGGTACAACACTCCCATTGATTTCAATGGGGCCTCGTAGACCTGCACTCAATTTTCGAGTACTGTCTGTTCTATTCTTGTGTGTCTTAGCGCTTTTAACGCACCTCATCACCCATCACAATGTTGGAGTGCGCTGAAAAGCACTGTTAAATGCTGTGACGTATGTTCAAAAACACAGCTCACCATCATGGTAAAAGTGGCCCTAGGGAATGTTCACATGGCCGATTCCACTGCAGAAGTTTCCACACTAAATCTACTTGTAAAACTGTGACAGTTTTTGCAGCAGATCCACATGTGGATTTAGTCCTGTTAATGGACGAAATCTGTGTTCAGAGTCTAAGTGAATCACCATGAAGTAGCGACATATCTCTTCTTCACGCGGATCCTCATGGAATCACATCAGACTTCCGCACAGGATTTTTGCCCATTGTGCTAAATCTGCATGCAGATCCATGGTAAAAATGAGGAAAGAAATAGCCACAGATTTCTGCCACGGTTTTACAAGTTGATTTTGCTAGAAAATTCCATACCCTTATGGTTACGACACCTAGATGCCTCCTCTCCTACAGTCCTACTTAACTAAACCTAAATCACCAAAGAACCCTATGGTAATCTTTGTGTTTCATCTGCCCCTTCTACCCCAGTCCTACAGACTGTAGAACAGGAGGCAGATGGAAAAGAGTAACCCCTCTGTACAGAATCAAACTACAGGGTACTGTAGGGTACTTTCAATCAAGACTATTTACTCGTTCATACTTCTTTTCACACTACACAAAAGCTCCCATTATCATGAATTCACAAAGTTCCCTCTATCAATATAGATATGCCAATCATCGGCTTTGAATAACTTGCATGGATCTGTCATTTTGTGAACAGACACAAATAGCAGAACAATACTGTATTTTTATTAGAAAGAAAGGATTGGAGGGAAGGAAGAAGGGAAGGGAGGACTTTAATGGCAATATCTTACCTTTACAAACGGAGATTACTCCATTCCAAGTCCCATTACTTGTACATGTACGTGTATACGAGCTCTTGGGATCCATCGTGTATCCAGGCTGACAGATATATGTAACATTCTGTCCAACAATGTAATCTTCTCCATATTTAATACCATTGGCTGGGACACCTGGATCCCCACAGCTAATAACTGTGTATGTACAAATCATGTAAGTCAATTAAATTCATAATTTAGTTAAACTGAGTAGTTATAAAAACAAACTAGCATGTCTCTTTCTCTGATGCAGATAAACAGTAGTGATGAGCGAACTTTTACAAGGTTCAGTTCAGCCGGTTTTCCGAATTTCGGCAAAAATTAGTTTGAATTGAACTGGAACTTCAACTATACTGCTAAAACTTGTGTATAACACTGTCTAAGAGCCATGCACGTCCTGTATAACACTCTTGGGCCACTTAATAGTGCATCTAAGTATTTTTTAGCTGTTTTTAAGATACAGTTAATGAAGATAAAAAAGAAAAATAAGGAAAACGAAGAAGAAGGAAAAAGAAGTAGTAAAAAGAGAAGGAGCAAGAAAAAAATTAATGATCCATCTTTTCCATTTTTTTTGGTCCTTTTCCTTCTTCTGTCTTCTTTTTCTTATTTTTCCTTCTTTTTTTTCCCCCTTTTTCTCTTAATGAGATGAACTGCCTGAGGTACAGGTTTGTGGCAAACTGAACTTTTAGCAAATTTTAACCCAAAATAGGGTTCTATTGTTTCGGTTTGCTCAACACTAGAGATGAGTGAACGTACTCGTTTCGAGTAATTACTCGATCAAGCACCACGATTTTCGAGTACTTCACTACTCGGGTGAAAAGATTCGGGGGGCGGGGGAAGCGTGGCGGAGCGGGGGGTAGCAGCGGGGAACAGGGGGGAGCCCTCTCTCTCTCCCTCTCCTCCCCACTCCCTGGTGCAACCCCCCCACTCACCCACGGCGCCCCCCGAATCTTTTCGCCCGAGTACGGAAGTACTCGAAAATCGCGGCGCTCGGCTGAAAAAGGGGCGTGGCCGAGTAGGTTCGCTCATCTCTACTCAACACTAATAAATACAGTTAAAAAAACATTTCTGGTTGATTGCCACCACCACTAGGAGATCATTACATATGATTTTATATAATTACATATGGATTTATGCAGCACTCATTAAACTAAATGATAGTTGTATGAATCCATCTGTAGCAATGCTCCCCTAGTGGAAGCTGCAAGTGAGCATAATTTTTTATTCAACTTAGTGGTTCTATGAAAGGAAGCAGTGAGAATGGTTCCCGGGTCCTGTGTAACCATGGGCACCATAGGAGTAAAGTGGTCTATCCCTATGGTCAGTAGAAATTTCAGTCTTTATGCTCAAATACAGCTGTATGAACCATAGTTGGATATTTCTGTTTGATGGTGCCACTAAAGGTTCCCATACGCATTCAATAGCTATCTGATGAAAACTTATATAGCCAGCTATTTTTCCCCATATACATGAGCACTCGGTTCAGCAAGCGTACTTGCAAAAAAAAATATTGAAAAAAAATGTCACCTCTTCTAAACAAACATCCATATTCTCCTCATAATGGTCTCAAATGTTTTGACCAGTTTCCAAAACTTTACTTTAAATTGTTATTCACTATAGAGAGATATTTTCAATATTTTAGATGGAAATTATTTAAAGGGAGTCTGTCTGTAACTTTGACCAAAACTTTGGCAAAACTACTGTGAGTGCTAGATAGGGGGTAAGGGAGCAGGGATTATGTACAGCTCTATTAATTGTTTCAGTATCAGCAGAACGAAAATAAAGTTTTAATCACCATGGAAAATGCCATGAGGGCAGGCCTTCTTTATGAGTTCTCCTCCACCATGTCCAAGGAGTGGTTCCACCTCCCTTTCCATCTGCTCTATTTGACAGCTGTAGCAATCTCCTGGCTAGCTACTAGAGCAGTCAATCAGAGCTGTGGAATAGCTGAATTAAAGAGCAGAGGATATTTCAGAGAGAAGGTCCACCTCCATAGCATTTCCTGGAGGAGAGTTAAACACGTTATTTTTGAAGTCCTGCTGATAATAAAATCAATAGTAGTGTTGAGTGAACTGAAGCAGTAGAACTCTGCTTCAGGTCGAATTTTGGTTAAAGTTCAGTTCAGCACAAACTTTAACCAATCTTTTAGCAAGGTTCTATCTGAAATAGGATTCTTTCGGTTTGTTTTACTCAACACTAGTCCTGAACACTTGCTTTTAGTGTTATATCCAATTTTAGGGGTTTGAGTGAATGTATGGTCCAGTTTAAACTCATTCAGACTGAACCAAACTTTTTGCAAAAGTCAATCTCCCAAATTGAACTTATCAAAAATTTGCTCATCACTAATCAATCGGAGTAAGCATATTCCCCTCTACTCTGCCCCTACCTATCATTATCAGCAGTCTTGCACGGTCAAAATTACCTAACACTCCTTTTAACCCCTTAAGGACCAGACACTTTTTAGGGATTTTAGTAGAGATGAGCGAGCATACTCGTCCGAGCTTGATGCTCGTTCGAGTATTAGGGTGCTCGAGATGCTCGTTACTCGAGACGAGCACCACGCGGTACTCATCTCGATTAAACGAGCACTGACCATTGAATTCAATGGAGCCGGCAATACAGCCAGCTCCATTGAAAACAATGGGCTGACGCCGAGCGCGGGATGAATTTTCGGGAAGAGCTTAAAAATATAAGCCCTTACCTGAAAATCATCCTAAAATGTGTAAAAAAAAAATTTATACTCACCTTTCCGCTGCAGCCGGAGTTCAGCCGCGTCTTGCCGGCAGTTCTCCTGAACTGCTGTGAGTAGTATTCAGCAGCCGGGGATTTAAAATCCCCGCCTGCTGAATGAGCTGCCTCTGATTGGTCACAGCCTCACCAATCAGAGGCAGCTCTCACTCACACCTATTCATGAATCATGAATAGGTGAGTGCTGCCTCTGATTGGCTCAGCGCTGAGCCAATCAGAGGCAGCACTCACTCACCCATTCATGAATTCATGAATGGGTGTGAGTGAGAGCTGCCTCTGATTGGTGAGGCTGTGACCAATCAGAGGCAGCTCATTCAGCAGGCGGGGATTTTAAATCCCCGGCTGCTGAATACGACTCACAGCAGTTCAGGAGAACTGCCGGCCAGACGTGGCTGAACTCCGGCTGCAGCGGAAAGGTGAGTATAATTTTTTTTTTATTTTTACACATTTTAGGCCTTAGTCAGACGGGCGTTTTTAGCCGCGATTTGCGCATGCGTCCAGCGATTTTATAAAACCATTGCTTTGCAATGGTATCGGACACATAGCGCTTTTTATGCGCTCGTCCGATAAATCATAGAACAAAAAATCGCAGATCGCACCTATCTGCGATCTGCGATTCCTGTTCTCTTCTCTATATGCGCTCAATGGGGCCGGCGGCAGCAGCGCCGACCCCATTGAGAACATATAGAAGACAAATCATTCTTCTCTGCCACAGCTGTAACAGCTGTGACAGAGAAGAACGATGTTTGCCCATTGAATTCAATGGAGCCGGCAATACAGCCGCTCCATTGAAAGCAATGGGCTGCCGGCGTGCGCGGGGTTAATTGTCGGGAAGGGCTTAAATATATAAGCCCTTCCCTGCAATTCATCCTAAAATGTGTTAAAATAAAAAAAAATTGTATACTCACCTTTCCGCTGCAGCCGGAGTCCAGCCGCGGCCGCTGTCAGTTCTCCTGAACTGCTTCTCGGCACTATCAGCCGGCGGGGCTTTAAAATCCCCGCCTGCTGAATGATCTGCCTCTGATTGGTCACAGCCCTGACCAATCAGAGGCAGGTTTCACTCACACACCCATTCATGAATTCATGAATGGGTGAGTGACTGCTGCCTCTCAGCGCTGAGCCAATCAGGGGCAGGTCTGACTCACATCCATTCATGAATTCATGAATGGGTGTGAGTAAGACCTGCCCCTGATTGGCTCAGCGCTGAGCCAATCAGGGGGCAGGTCTGACTCACACCCCCTTCACACCCACAGCAGGACGGCCGCGCGGAACTCCGGCTGCCGGGAGCAGGTAAGTATATATATATTTTTTTATTTTTACACATTTTAGGATGCATTGCAGGGAAGGGCTTATATATTTAAACCCTTCCCGACAATTCATCCCGGGCTCGCCCGCAGCGCATTGCTTTAAATGGAGCAGGCTCTATTGCCGTCTCCATTGAATGCAATGCGCTGGACAGCTCCGGCCCGTTTCTAATGAAACGCGGCTAGGAGCAGATTTTCGGGTGATTTGCGGGCGACTTGCGCGCACCGGTCACGCGATTTGCGGATGCGCATCCGTCATGCGATCCGCAAATCGCGCAAAAAAACGCCCGTCTGACTAAGGCCTTAGGATGATTTTCAGGTAAGGGCTTATATTTTTAAGCCCTTCCCGAAAATTCATCTCGCGCTCGCTGGCAGCCCATTGCTTTCAATAGAGCCGGCTGTATTGCCGGCTCCATTGAATTCAATGGGCTAACATCGTTCTTCTCTGCCACAGCTGTTACAGCTGTGGCAGAGGAGAATGATCTTTATGCTGACAGTGCGGGGGGGGGGGGTCTCACTCTTTCCACTATTGTGGCTTAATAAAGAGACCTCGGGGCCTGAAATGCAGCCCTGCATGTTGCTCCTCGCCTGCCCTATCCATTTCTGTGTTTTTTACATGACTTTGGTGATTTGCTAAGATTTTCACAAATGAAAACCTTAGCGGAGCACCAGTCATATACAAAAATGCTCGAGTCGCCCATTGACTTCAATGGGGTTCGTTACTCGAAACGAACTCTTGAGCATCACTGAAAGTTCGACTCGAGTAACGAGATCTCGCGCATTTTGGTGCTCGCTCATCTCTAGATTTTAGCCCTGTGGTGCTTTTACTGCCCTATTTTCTTTTCCTTTAGTTACCAAAATTATTTTTGCTGCATTTTTTTCTCTCACAAAAAAGGCTATTTCTTTAATATCTTTTTTGTCAATTATTTTTTGTTCCATTTTTTTAGTTTTACTGGGGGATAAAAAGCAAAAAAAAATTTTTTTTAACATTTCTAGTTTTTTTTTAAATTAGTATATTTACGCTAAAATAAAATATGGGAATGGGTTACTCATTTTGTTTCGAACATTTCAATATATAATATGCATGGTTTTGGATTACATGGCGAATGTAGCGACAGTTGTGGTTGGCGTCAGCTGTGGGTTATTTTCTTTCCTATGTATATATTGTTGTTTTTAGCGATGAGCGAGCATACTCGCTAAGGGCAATTGCTTGAGCGAGCATTGCCCTTAGCGAATACCTGCCCGCTCGAGAGAAAAGGTACGGGTGCCGGCGTGGGGGAGCGGTGAGTTGCGGCAGTCAGCAGGGGGGAGTGGGGGGGGGAGAGAGGGAGAGAGAGATCTCCCCTCCGTTCCTCCCTTCAGCTCCCTGTCCGCAGCCGGAACCCGAACCTTTTCTCTTGAGCGGGCAGGTAGTCGCTTAGGGCAATGCTTGCTCGAGCAATTGTCCTTAGCGAGTATGCTCGCTCATCACTAGTTGTTTTATTTTGTAATTTTATTTTACTTTTGTATGTAATTATGTTTTTAACTATCCATGTCCCCCATGCCGTTATATAAGACCTCTGGGGGACATTCACGTATTTTTTTTTATTTAACACTTTTCCACTGTAGCTGAGGCATCCATGGGAGCCCCAGTTACAGGTGAAACATCCCCTGTAGTGATAGTAGTCACTGGCAAAGCTGGTCAGGTTCGGTCTCCTAAGGCCCTGTAGCTCAGCTATAGCAGGGAATCCCAGTGGTCACGTGACCCCCGGGCTCCCGTAGTGGAAGTTACATTTCCACTTTCACTTTTTAATACACAGAGCTCATTGAGCACTGTGTACTCAAGGAAAGAGATGGCAGAAACCTGTCTTCTCCTCCGGGTTATCAGCTGTGACTAACAGCTGAGAACCCCATTCTGCTTCTGATTGATTACAGAAGCAGGAAGCTTTAATCCCCGCCATAATTTTACATACGGCTGGGCTTTAAGCCTGGGACCAAGCGCAGTATATTTACATTGCTTGGTCCTAAATGGGTTAAATATTTTTCATTTGCCACAATATTAAACTTATTACATAGCAAGACAGAGGAAATCGAAGAACCAGTGTATTTACAGGGGTTGTATCAAAATGTAATGTTATTCCCTATCCACGAGATAGAGGATAACTTTAGATTTTGGTAAAACCCTTTAATACAAGTGTTATAATACCATTACATTAATTTTGGTCCTAAAAATACTACATGCCAAAGTTTCTCTAAATTCTTTCATATCAATATACTTACTTGTGCAGTTGGGCAGTGACCCTGACCATGTGCCATTAGCTGTGCATTGTCTGATGTTTGACCCAGAAAGTATATAGCCATCTACACATGAATAGATAACCGAGCTGGAGAAAGTTGTTCCATCAACCCGAAATACTCTTCCATTTGCCGTAGTTCCTGGATTCCCACATTGAACAGCTATAATTTTAAAAAAAAACAAAGCAAACATAAAAAACAATTAAAGGTATACGCAAACACATTTTTCTTTACTTCTAGCCTCCTTTTCTTCAGGTAGTCATGTGATCTCAATTGTGACCAGTTCAGATTTACTTGGGTTTATGTATTCTTAATGTAATCAATTTCTCGGTCAGCATAACTGCCATAATGGACCCTACCACACAAGCTCTGCAGAGGAAGCCACAGACACTCCTGTCACAGCTACTTATGATGATCACACAGCTCCTGTCACACCGTTATAATGAAGGAGATCACAGCTCATTCACCTGACTGCATAATTAGGGTCTGTATGTTATTTAGGTAAATAAAGAACACATATGGTAATGACAGTGTCCCTCCTTCAGGCATTGATGATACAAGCTCTAGCTGCTCATGTAATACTGTGTTGATGCATCATGGTATTGACAGCACAGAACACAGTGAAAGTGAAAGCAAAATTAAGAGGGTGTCTGGTAAGCATCAGACAGGAGGCTGCACTGCATGGAAATGACTGCAATATACATAGGAGATATTTGGAGTGTGCAGTCAATAAATTGGTGAGTATGTAGTGATGGAAAAATATGTTTTTACCGGAGTGGCCATTTAAATAAATAAAAAGAAGGTATTAAACAAATATGATGAATAAAATCTGGAAAAAAAGTTTCTCAGTTAGAAAACTTATATTTAATTACCGTGCACATATTTATCACCTCCATAATTTTATCATACGGTTGCTGAGCATGTGCCTACATTTAGACCGTGTGTTGTGACAAGGTTGTCCAAGATCTTTTTTGCAAATGCCATACCAGTCTCTGCCAGCCATTTATATGGCTACAATGAGATATCCAGTTGTCTCGTATTTCTGACAATGCCACAGTGCAGTGTGTGAATAAGCATACATAATACATTTACCTTCTTTATGAATGTTTTCCAAGCTCAATTACACAGACAAAAGATAGGACGACATTAAACTGTAGAATGGATGAGGAGTGTGAAGACTGAAATGTTTCGGATTTCTTAATGACATCTCAGCACATCCTATCTGAACAAGTTACTGGAAACTTAATGATCCAGAACTTAATTGTTAAAAGACATTATTTAAATAATAATAGAAGAAAAATATTTAAAGCAAGTCGAAGCGCCCTACCGCCAGGTAATTTGTTTGAATGGAAGGTAATTGTAAAGAGACACTATTTAATGTGTTGGCTAAAATTAAAGAGAAGTTAAAATGCCCAATTAATCTAATTAGAGGACAAAACTGGAGAAGTGTAATGATAATTTATGTATGGGTAATTGTCCAAAATATGTGTTATGGTGATATCCTTGTTTTGTAGATGATTGAGGAAATGCAAAGCGGTTAACTGCAAATCTATCAATCCCCACAGGGAAATACAAAGCGCATTCAAGTTTGGAGATCTCCTAATTTTTTTCTAAAAAAACTACTTACCTCAGAAAGCTGAAAGTATTATTATTTCTCAGCATATTCTCCCTCTTGACATATACATTTTTTGCAACACCAATATCATGATTCCATTGCAGCTGTGAATGCGTCTTTAGGGCTCTGCAAGAGCAGCACTTATAGGAAACAGAGACTGTAACCTTGTGATCGTTGGCTGCGGCACCCATCTGTAGGAGACTTTCCACATCTCTAGGTCCTCACGCAGGATGTTGTGCACAGATTGTATGGAGATGCCGACTTTACAGTCAATCTCTTCATAGAATGGTGGAGTTGGAAGGGACCTCCAGGGTCATTGGGTCCAACCCCCTGCTCAGTGCAGGATTCACTAAATCATCCCAGACAGATATTTGTCCAGTCTTTGTTTGAAGACTTCAATTTAAGGAGAACTCACCACGTCCTGTGGGAACCCGTTCCACTCACTGATCACCCTCACTTTCAGAAAGTTTTTTTTTAATATCTAATTTGTGTCTCCTCCCTTTCAGTTTCATCCCATTGCTTCTAGTCTTTCCTTGTGCAAAAGAAAATAGGGCTGATCCCTCTGCACTGTGACAGCCCTTCAGATATGTGTAGACAAATATTAAGTCTCCTCTTAGCCTTCTCTTTTTTGCAAGCTTAGCATTCCCAAATCCTTTAACCGTTCTTCATAGGACATGATTTGCAGACCGCTCACCATCATGGTCACTTTTCTCTGGACTTGCTTCAGATTGTTGATGTCTTTTCTAAAGTGGGGTGCCCAGAACTGGACATAGTATTCCAGATCAGTTCTGACTAGGGAAGAGTGGAGCACGATAATTATCTAACGTGATCTAGACTCTTTGCTTCTCTTAATACATCCCAGAATTGTGTTTGCCCTTTTGGCTGCTGCATCACATTGTTGACTCATGTTCCATCTATGATATATTAGTATACCCAAGTCTTTTTCACAGGTTCTGCTGCTTAGCCCAGTTCCTCCCATTCTGTATGTGGTTTTTTTTTTCATTTTTCTTGTCCAGATGTAGAACTTTGCATTTCTCCTTGTTAAATACCATTCTGTTAGTCACTGTCCACTGTTCAAGCTTTTCTAGATCTTTTACAAAACTTTCCCTCTCTTCCCCAGTGTTAGCTATCCCTCCTAGCTTTGTGTCATCAGCAAATTTGATCAGTTTCCCATCAATTCCCTCCTCCAGATCATTTATTAAAATGTTGAACACTGGGCCCAAGATGGAGCCTTGTGGTACCCCACTTGATACATTCTTCCACTTGAATGTGCAGCCATTTATGACCATTCTTTGAGAACGATCACTCAGCCAGTTGTGAATCCACCGAACAGTTGCCTTGTCAATCCCATATTTGGTCATTTTTTCAATAAGCATGGTATGAGATACTTTGTCAAATTCTTTACAAAAGTCAAGATATCCACCGCATTTCCCTGATCAACCCAGTCGGTGATTCTGTCATACAAGGAAATTAGATTCGTCTGGCATGACTTGTTTGTTACAAACCCATGCTGGCTCATTTTTATCCACAGTCAATCAGTGCTTCTCCATAATCACTTGCTCAACTCGCAGTGTCATGCTGTCAGATCAGCTGGTGCATGGCCATAACTCCTTTGGTTTGTTCTCACAGAATATTCTGCATTCTTTAAACTGTTGCACCCACAAATGTACATTTTTATTTTCATTACACCTTCACTGCATGTCTAACTCAACTGATGATGAACATTGATGGGTGTCATTCAATGCATGTGAAAAAAATAGATGAAGACATGCTGTTCTTGGAATGTGAACCTCACCATTTTAAGTATTGAAAATGCTTCCAATCCCAGAACTGTTACAAGGGTTTTGTGAACTAGACGATGCAGCCACTCATCCTTGTAGAATGCCTGAGTCTTCCAAAATATATTCTATGTTTCTACGTGCTCTTATTCCTAAGAAAAAAATTAGCAGTCCTTATATCTTGAATTCACCTTGTAGTTGCTATGGTGCAGGGTACAGCCATTTTGTCTTAGACAGATTTAGGTTTCCCATAAATATTGGGTAATTTTCAGGCTTCCCAAATGTAGTTATTCTTCCAATCCAAGGGTGGACAGTTCTGGGTAGTAGGCAGTGGTGCAGGTTAATTGCCATTATGGAATCACAGCTCTATAGGCAGTTACAGAACTCCCAAAAAAAGTTTATTGAAAAGATAGCCATTTATGGCATATGTCTAGGATATGTTTTAAATGGCACACTGGAAGGGGTCCCCTAATTATTGCTAGGAACCCTAACCTATCATTGACATAGTGTTTAAAGTGCTCATTTGTTTTTAGGAACACCCATAGTGATACATGGTTTCCAAAGCTGGTTCCATGAAGGCTGAAAGGTACTGCCACTACTTCATCTGTTATTTCCACAGGAAGCCGTGATAAATGCTCACTGAAATAATTAAAATTAATAGTTCCTCCAGACACTAGTGGGTAAAAAGGGGTCCAGAGTGGGGAACTTCATCTCTATGTTATGAATCATGTGAGGGACCTTAAAGAACTGTCTCTTAAGTCTAATGAAATGTAACTAGGTTTTCCTAAAAACCTAATTCTTTGCTATGAAACAGCACATGCAAGGGTTTGTCTAAGGCAGATATCTCCTTTATATTCCAGGTTGCCATTATATGGAGTTAGTGAGTGTTCACACCATGTAAATATCTCCTAGTTCCATTCTGGAGTTCAATCTGAATTGCTGAAAATGGGATTAGGATGGAAACCTAGATGAAATCATGGGCTTCCATTGCTCAAACACAGACCACTAAGGTCTCTGATTGAGAAGCCTTATGCTCATTTCCGACATTTATGCTAGACAGAATAGCATGGTTGACCATTTAAGCAATAGATGTCTGTAGTTCGACTTGAATTCAATTTTGGGGGATAGAGTTGGTGGGCATGCTGACACAATCTGGCCCACTCTGCTTCGATTGAGTGATCCTTGTTCTTGTGTGAAAGGAAAGCAGAGGAGCGACCGTATTATTACTGCAACGACTGTCAGGTGCTTCAACATCCAACATTTGTTGCATGTAAATGACCTTAAGATTGTACTTAACTGGTGTAATAAAAAATCATACAGCTTAAGTCAATTCAAGAAACATTAAGAATGGGCACCTCTGTATGTTTGAAACTTGGTTGGGGGTGGTTGTTATCATGAGAGCCAAAAGAAGAGATTCATCAAAACTTGAGTATAACAAAAGTTTTAATTTTTCAGGGGTCTGAATAATTGCTTAGGGCAACTGCTACATTCTCCCCTTGCTGCAGTTTTCATAAATGTCACTAATTGTCTCTCTTTTCCAGAGGCTTCCTTACTCTAGAAAAGCCGATGAGTCAAATAACACTAAATCATAACATTTTCAAAATAGATGTTTTCCATAAGAGCAGCTCAAATAAATGCCATCCACTGCAAGCGTTTGCTAACATGGAAAGGTAAAACATGACATTTTGGTTTATAGTAAGAATAATAGTAGGTCCATTATATGAGTTATGCTTCACTAACCATTTTACACCTCAGTAAATCTGAGCACTTTGTCACCACTGCCATGAATGTGAAATTATAGGACAATTATTTTTTAGAACTTTGCAGCTTATGTACAGTATATGCATTAGGGCAGGAAACTCTGTCAGTCGAGTTTCAATATATGGTATTACATTTTAATTTAAACCATAGAATTGAAGTAACAGAAATAGAGTAACAAGTATCTAAGGGAAGCAATTGATTGATTGAATCACAATTTATATTTTCTGTCTCAACAGTCTGTTACGTCTGAGCAGGAAGCCAAAATACCTCATCTGGATAAGATGTAATAGTTGTCCAACGGGACGGATATATACACTACTAATAACTTGGAGTAGAAAACAATGTATACGCTTTGTAAAAAAGAATCCGATATGATTAGATGAACGGTCTTGTCACCTGAGGCCCTAAAAGTGGTTCCCCCCTTGGCCTATAAAAAAGTTCTCAGAGGCTCCTTGTGTGTAGTGACCTATTTTTCCACTTGTGTAGAGCCTGGTGGCCACTAGACATTTCTCTACGAAGCAATCAAAGAGATTTTGCCCAGTTAACAGAGTTTGAGAGGGGTGCACATTATTGGAATGCAAGAAGCTTGATGGTCTGATTGACAATGTGCCGGTCACTTGGGCCATTCCGATCAGACTGTTAGGAGGTTTTGGGACCAGTGGATGTGTGAGGGCATCTTCCGGGTTCCTGTGCGGCAGGCTACAGCACTGGACGGGGAGTGGCCAAGATAGATGGTATTCCATTTGTATTCCTTTTAACTTTTTTTAAAAATATCATTTAAAGCCAATCTAACCTTTAAAATATTTCGTTGTCAATTCTTTTGAAGAGAGTGGCTACCCTCATGGCCGGGGAGAATTTATACTGTGTTGTGCCTTCTCAATCCATGGAATGCTCTTATTTAAAGAACGTTAAGAATTTTATGGGCAAAAAGATGTTGAGGTATTATATGTACTATATTATATTATAGTAGCCTTTTCCTGCACAGATTAAATGGTTATTTTGTTAGAGACACCCGATTTTCACAGTTGGAGCATGTACCATATGGAAATTACACCTGTGACCCCGAAATGCAGCATAAAATCAAGTGACAAGTTTTCCATCAATGAGTTTCGATGAAATCCACATTGGAATGAGAAAATCAACAGATGTGTGCAACTTCCAATGAGGCCTGGTCATTAGTACTAGACTAGCCAGATCAGGATTTCATTGCTAACCTTCTGATGTTTTCTCACGTAGTAGTGTTGAGAGTATGTGGTAAATTATGTGATTCAGGAAAAACATCCAAAGATAGGAGATATTGTGGATGTAAGCAACTAGCTGATAAAAGGAGTCAGTGTAGGATGTCAAGAATTGCTATGATGAAGAGGCAATGCACAGCCAAGTAAACTACAGCCATATACAACACTGGTGATCCAATTAATCTATCGAAAACTCATTGCTCTTTAGCATTGATGGGCTATAACAGCAGACAACCAGTTTGAAACATTTTCTGTCTAAGAGACCCAGAAAGGCAAGACTACAATGGGTAAAAAATACAAAAATTAGATCACTGAGCAGCCGAAAAACATTGCCTGGTCAGATGAATCTGGATTTCTGTTGCATCATGCATATGGGAGGGACAGAATCTGGCACAAGCCGCATGAATCAGCTGTTCAGAATATAGCAGGGCAGTGGTACCTCCGGATGTGAGTGCCTCAGCTTGTGAGCTGCTTGACCTGTGAGCAGCATCTCTCTTAAATTTTTGCTCTGATTTAAGAGCTAAAACTAGGGTTACAAGCCTGCTTGCAAGTCATGTAGCTCACAAGCTGAGGCTCAGGGGGGGTCTGATACTCACCTACTTCTGGCGTTTTGGTCCTCGCGATGGTTTGCGGTGCAGCTGCAGGCTGTCGCGTCCTCCTCCACGCTGACAGAGCATTGCTTTCTGGATGCGGGGCTTGAATGCCTTGCCTTCAACAAGCTAATGCTCTGATTGGTTAATCCAGTATGGCGTCAGCCAATGAAAGCCGGTGCTGGGTTAACCAATCACAGCCATTCAATGATGGATTTTTTACTTGTAGTATGAATGCATTTACTTAGTAGAATGCATTCATGGTGTTTTAATTCATTTCATTGGGGAAAAGTGCTTTGACATATGAGTTTTTTGCCTTAAGAACTCCGTCACGGAACACATTAAACTCGTATGTCAAGGAACTACTCTACCTCCATCTAATTTGCAACAGCTGCAAGAAGCTTTCTGTCTGCATGGGCCAATATTCCTGAAGAAGAATTTAAACACATAGTGGAATCTATACCATGACAAATTACTGGAGTTTGAAGGCTAAAGGAGGTTCAACGTGCTACTAGATGGGGGTTTCTAATAAAGTGGCCAATCAGGGTATATATTCTAGATATTTTAGCTCTTATTTGCTATTGTATTTCTGGTTACAAAATATTTTTCTTTTTCAGTTTTCTACAGTTTATGCAGAAACACAGATGATATAATTAATGACATTTTATAGAGCAACACTGATAGATCTTTCTGCAAGCACTGAAAAAAATAATTTGCTTTCAATTATGCTTGGAAGATTCGTGAACCATGAAACAATAAAATGGTCCAGAAATGCTGCTAATATTGAATGTTTTTGCACACTTACAGATTTTACTGCAATAAATTTCCTGATAATTTTTGCATAAATTGTCAGTATTTATGCTGTATATTATGTTACCAAGTAACAGCCACAAATATACAATAGAAATACAACTTGAACTATGCTGCTGCCACTTAGTACTACATTTAGTGGGATGATACTGTACGTCCTTCAGAGCAGGTGACAATACATTTGGGTCAAAGCACAACTATCTTTAGGCCTCATGTCCACGGGGAAAATCAGATCCGCTGCAGATTCTCCATGGAGAATCTGCAGCGGGTCCCTCCTGCCCCGCGGACATGAGCGCTGAAAATAGAAATTTAAAAGAATTTACCTATCCGGCGCGGGCGACGAAGCTCTGCTCTTCCTCACGGCCGGATCTTCATTTTCGGCCGGCGGATGAATTCCTGACGCCGGCGGCACGTCGCCGGCACGTCGTCGACGTGCCGCGCGCATGCGCCGGGCACATCCGCCGAGCCGAAGCAAGGGAGATGCGGCGGTGAGGAAGAGAAGAGCTTCGCGGTCCGCTGCGGGTGAGTAAATGCTTTAAATTCCTACTTTAGGTCTCCCGCGGATCCAGACGGCTTCCATAGGCTTCAATAGAAGCCCGCGGGAGCCGTCCCCGCGGGAGACCCGCATGAAAATGGAGCATGGTCCAGATTTTTTCATGCTCCATTTTTTTTTAAATCAATCACTTTTATTGACGATCCGCGGGTATTTATGTACCCGCGGGTGGTCAATGCATCCCTATGGGGTGCGGATCCACGAGCGGGAGATCCGCTGCGGATCCTAAATCCTATTTTCCCCGTGGACATGAGCCCTTAGGGGATGAAAAGTATCATGAACTGAGCCTTCCATCTGCTGCTGGCTAAAGAGGGGTTGTCCAGTTGAAAAATATTATTGATTTCTCTTTGTATTATAGGCAACCAATAGTAGATCGGTGGGGGGAATTTAAATGTAGTGTGACGCTTTTTCAAGAACAGAAATATTGATGACTGTGCTTCTGAAAAGTTCAATTTGGTCAGTTAGCCACATTTTCGCAAAAATCTTGTTCGATCTCAATTGGTTCAAACTAAATCAGAAGTTTACAGAACTCCCAAAACTGGTGTATAACACTGTTTAAGAGCAATAAATGCTCTATGTAAGACTCTGAGACAGTTATTTGGGGCTTTTATGGTTCTTACACCAGTGTTCATTACTAGTCTTGAGCAACCTGAACAACTAGAACACTGTATAGAACTTTGAAAAAAAAACTAATTTCAAGTTCATGCCAAACCAAACTTTTAGTAAAGTTCAACCTAAAAGCGGGTTCTACTGGCTTGATTCACTCAACACTAAACAGAAGGTTCAATTTCATCAGGATGGAGAGTCAATGTGAAGATTAGACCATGTATGGTATATTTAATAACTCTATCATCAGCTAGCTTATTTAGCTCAAAGATGCCTTCGGGTCTGTCTGGCAGCAGCGGCGTTCTGGCTCCGCCCCCTTCTACGCGTCATCGCGTAGCTCCGCCCCGTCACGTGTGCCGATTCCAGCCTCCTGATTAGCTGGAATCTGCACAGATGACGGGGCGGAGCTACGCGATGGCGCGTAGAAGGGGGCGGAGCCAGAATGCCGCTTGTGCCGGACTGAACAGATGGGAGAAGACCCTTCTGCGCAAGCGCGTCTAATAGGGCGATTAGACGCTGAAGTTAGACGGAGCCATGGAGACGGGGACGCCAGCGCAGGGAAGGTAAGTGAATAACTTCTGTATGGCTCATATTTAATGCACGATGTATATTACAAAGTGCATTAATATGGCTATACAGAAGTACTTAACCCCACTTGCTTTTGCGAGACAACCCTTTAATATCTACCATTATGTATCAACACAATGAGGGAAAGACATAAAAGCGTTTAAGCCAGGATTCTGGCATAAAAAGCTCCTACTTAGACAAAATATATGACTGCCATATTCTGCCACCCTCCCCATTTTTGTAAAAAAAATGAGGGTTGCTTGGCAGAGGAGTAGGGTGGGTTTGTCAAATTCTCTATAATTTGCACCAGAAACTAAGGTAAATTATAGTGGACATATGAGTTGGGTTTTGCCCAGAGTAGATTTCAAGAGGAGGTTAATGGGGGGCCAAAGCTGTGACAAATACATCTAGGACCAGCATGTAAAACAACAGTCTTATGGCGCATTCAGACGATCGTATATCGGCTGGGTTTTCACACCCAGCCGATATACGGTGTCCCTCTCTGCATGGGGAGGAAGCTGGAAGAGCCGGGAGCATTGCACTGAGCTCCCGCCTCCTCTCCACCCCCTCTCCGCCCCTCGCCACTATTTGCAATGGGAAGGGGGCGGAGCTAAGTTCCCTGGTATTGCCCCCCCCCCCTTCCCATTGCAAATAGTGGCAAGGGGCAGAGAGGGGGTGGAGAGGAGGCGGGAGCTCAGTGCACTGCTCCCAACTCTTCCAGTTTCCTCCCCCTGCAGAGAGGGATGCTGTATATCGGCTGGGCATGAAAACCCAGCCGATATACGGTCGTCTGAATGCACCCTTATTTCAATTTGCTCAAATATCTTTTCATGAAACTAAAATGTAGATTGAATAAATGTAAAAATATACTCAGTTCCTGACATTCTATAAAAAGTTGCACTTCAACAGGGGAGGTTATTGCAGGTTTGCCAAATAGATATTGGTGCATTATTGCTAGGACATGCCACCAATGTCTAGTTATGGGGGTTTAACCCCTTGAGTGGCGGGTTTCCTACCACCCTGTCGTGCCCACCAGGGCAGGTTTTTTAAAATGGTCTAATCATTGAATTACAACTAATTTTGCAGTTGCGTCTCAAGAGCCATAACTTTTTCATTTTTCCATTGACATGGCCATATGAGGGCTTGTTTTTTGCGGGACAAGTTGTGATTTTTTTAAACGGGGGAGGAAAAAAAGAAATGGGGAAAAAAGAAAAAAAGGGGCCATGTCATTAAGGGGTTAAATAATGTATTAACTTCCTTCTCTGGGTCATTACGACGCACATGGATACCACATGTGTGATTGTATTTTTGATTTTTTACAAACTAAAGGGAGACAAGTGTTTTTATTGTTTTTTTTATAATTTTTTAACTTTTTTTTTTTTAATTTTAATTTTTTGTCCCTTTAGGGGACTTCCACAGGGACCCATCAGGAGCCCTGATCACATTCCGGGGGTCCGATGATGACAGCCCTTTACATGCTGCAGTGACAGCCCTTTACATGCTGCAGTCACATAGACTGCAGCATGTAAAGGGTTAACACAGCAGAGCTCGGAGGTTTTCTCTGATCTCTGCTGTAAGAGCTAGTACCTAGCTGTCCTCTGACAGCCAACAACCAGCTCTCCCTGCCACAGAGACCATCGGCTTGCTTCTGACAAGCCGATGGTCTCTATGGCAACCTGTAAACAAACCAGTGCAGGAGGTTGCCGGCACATCGGCAATATCTTCTGCTGGTTTTTCAAAGTCCTGCACTGCTCTTTGTGGGTCTGTGCAGGCAGAGCACACTGTCACAGCTTGTGACATTGTGCTCTGCAGCTCCCATAGTGATACATAGCCCGGAAATCTTCCGGGCTATGTTGCTATGGGCAGTGGAGCTCGTCCCGGAAAATTTCCGGGCGTGCCACTCAAGGGGTTAATCGTGACCTACATCAATCACTACAACAAATTATCAAACCTGCTCAATTTTCTTTGGCAACTGCACAGTTCACCTATCATAGTCAATGGCCATCCACATAACCTCCTGGCAAAAGCAGAGCATACCATATTGGATGTCCTTTAGCTCTGTGGGTTTATTACGGAAACTGCTCCTAAACAAAAAGTTCCAATAATTAAATTATATTCTATAGTCTGAGCAGGATAAAGGACTTAACCGCATCACTTGCATGTATCTCCCCGCCAGACATCCTCAACAGCTTTTTCTATGCTTAGGGTTGGATTAGCTTCCCAAATGCATGAACACATGTTCGGAACAACTTTCCTGGTCTGGCTTCTAAAAGAGTCTGCCCTTTCTTATTACTCTGAAAACTACGAGTCAACCTTCCGATGGAGATTGCAAATGGTGACTGACCTTTCGAGCTTGCCAAGTCTTGTGTCTCATTGCTCACTAAATGGCAAGTAGGGGGTGGGCCACAGAAAGTTAGCCCAGCGTCGTACTCTTATGAAAGTGGTCTAAAAGAAAATCTGTGTCTGTTGCCCATAGCTACTAATCACAGCACAGCTTTCATTTCTTATACTGCTAAGGGAAAATGAAAGCTGCACTGTGATTGGTTGCTATGGGCAATAAAACTATTTTTACCTTTTAGACAGTTTTCATATGAGTGTGGGCAACTTTACCATGGCCCACCCTGTATACCTGTTATTCGCTAAATGAACCTTATTTTTTGCATTTTTACTCCTGTATCAATGTACCATGTGCAATAATAAACTATATTTATGTCAAACACTATGTGGAAAATGTAATAACATCCTTTGGTACTCATATTTCACTTCAGAAGCATAGTCTTTTGCGATAACTATACGAGTACACCGGCTTAATTTTTATCTTGGACACTATAGAAATGATCATGCTGTAGCCCTAGAACATTGCTTTCGCCACAAGCATCAATGCAATGGACTCAATCTGTTAAGTAATGGGACAGTTATCACCTGAATTATCACTCTATCCAGAAAATGTGGTCAATAATCATCCCATGTACATGTGACCACCAACAGGGCACTAAGCAAAAAATTGCTCACTTGTCAGAGTTGCTTGGTTTTTACTAGAACTAAAGACCTAGTGACTATTGGCCTTTGTAAACAGGTGCTGCTCAATGTTTGAGCAACTTCTTGTTTACTGTGAATGGAGGCAGACGGGCCAGAACGATCCAGGCTTGCTCCGCCTCCATTCATTGAATGACTATTACTCCTGTGCAGGGCACAGAAGTCATAGTTGTGGGGTAGCCCATGGAACGACTGATGCACCTGACATGTGTAGAGGTACCTTTAATGCCCAGGCCAGTTTGGGTTTTATTTTTTTTGCATCTTTGGATTCCAAGAGGCATAACATTTTTATTTTTCTGTCAGCTTTGTTTTCTGTAGGTGAAGTTCTAATTTTCAGTGCATGATTTTTTGGTATTCAGAATGTATTCAATTTAGTAACTATTTCTGGGAAGAAATGGGGAAAAAACTGCAATTTTGCCTTTTTGCACAATTTTGGCATTCACTAGGTAGCATAAATATTTAACTTTTATTTTATAGGTCAATACAATTCTGACAGCACCAAATAAGTCCAGGAGTTTTATGTTTCACTGTTTCTCACTTTTAAAAGAATCATTTGTTTTTATGTCACCATATTTGGAGAGCCATAACTTTTTTTCCCCATTAATTTAGCTCTGTGAGGTGTTTTGTGGAATGAGTTGCAGTTTTCATTGATACCTTTTTGGGTTATATAAGTTTGTTGATCACCTCATTCTTTTTTTTTGATAGGGGGGAGACATGATAAACAAAAAAACATCAATTCTGCCATAGCATTCACAGTGTGGATTAATAATATAATAACTTAATGGTTTGGGTCGCTCCGAAAATTGCAATGCCAATTTTGTGTGCTTTTCTTTATTTTTGACATAAGAAAGTATTTCTGACTGTGTGTGTCAACTTTTCTTTGTTTTTTGGGTTTTTTAAAATATTTTTATATGTAATTTTGTTTTAGTCCCACTATGGTACTTTACAACTAGGGAACTTGATCACTGATATAATATACTATGCTTGTTCTATTAAGCTGTCCCCTAAGAGGAAATATGGGATAACAGAGAGAGACCCCCTTTCTAACTGCTATCCCAGCCATTGCAGGGGTTTCTCTGAGTTTTTTTGAGCCTCAAATCATTTCATGGGCATAAAAGTAAAAAAATAAAATTTGGGGTGCTTGTGGCCACCAGAAGAAGGAGCCTAGGCATACTAAACAGTATGCAGATTCTTTAGCTCCTCCTAGTGGTGTCTGAAAGCAGTCCGACTTTTATCATGTAACTCTATACCTGTGAGGGGAAATATTGTCACTCTGTATCTGACCTCTATATAAAAATAAATCTACCAGCACATAATGTAGGATTAGTGTTGAGCGAGCCGTAACAGTCAAATCCTGTTTAGGGTAGAACTTTGCTAAAAGTTCAGTTTGGCACAAACTCAAATGCCGGGTGGTTTGTCTTGGCTAAACTCACTGAAATGGAGTCTGCCACATGGCAGAAAGTGGGAGGAAACATCACAGGACGACAAAGATCTGGCCTTACAACTTGTTGAAGGACTTATTTACACTGAGGGAGAAGTCATATGCTAGTCACTTTGTTTCAGTGGATGTCGGTGTATGTGTGTACACGGGCCTACTATAGCTAAAAATCACAGTTTCAGGAGATTATTTTGGCAATAATTGCCCCATGTAAAGGTACCTTTACTGATGGTTACTAGTGTAAAATACATTTTCAGGTAGAAAATAATTTCTTTCTTGTTTGCTTTTAATCTTACTTAATATTTTTTATACTAATAGATTTGTTTTACAAGTTTCCAGACATAAAAAAGGAGTCAATTATCGCATCAATTATTAATGACGAGGCGCAACCACCTCCAGAATTTGAAGAGATATAGCAGAAGGGTGCATTCACACGAGCGTGTGCTGGTGCGTACATAGGTGCGCACAAAACTGGTGCACACACGTACATGCACAAACACGCGTGCATGCAGGTCTGTGCAGCATTGCCTTCAATGGGACCGTTTACTGCTGCTGGCGGCCCCATTACATGCAATGGTCTGCCGACAACCCCTTCAGTGATTTTCAGGGAAGGGCTGCCGGGGCTCAGGCGCATCTAGCCGCTTGGGTCCCATCACAGTAATGAAGTTTTTTCAGCAAGCAGGGATTTGAAACCCCCGGCTGCTGAAAGTGCTGCATCTGATTGGCTGAGCACTCAGCTAATTACAGGCAGCGCTCAGCAATTCATTAAATGGCCAAGTGCTGCCTGTGATAGGCTGAGCGCTGTGACCCATCACAGGCAGCGCTCAGCTGTCATTCAATGAATGCTGAGCGCTGCCTGTGATTGGCTAAGTACTCAGCCAATAAGACACAGCCCTTTCAGCAAGTTGGGATTTTAAATCCCTGCCTGCTGAAAGAACTTCATTATAGTAACGGGACCCAAGCAGCTAGATGCGTCTGAGCCCCGGCAGCGGCGGCGAAGTGAGTATATATATATTTTTTATTTTTTTACACCAGATAGGAATGATTTTCAGGGAAGGCCTTATATTTAAAGCCCTTCCCTGAAAATCACTGCGTGGGTGCCGGCATCCTATTGATTTCAATGGGAGAGCTTTGCAATCCTCTGCCTCAGCTGTCACTGGGGCAGCTGTGGCAGTGGATTCTTTACTCCCCACGGGGAATATTGACATGCACCACGGACCTATGGTGCAAGCATGTCCTATGTTTTGCAGGTACATGCGTTTGCATACCTGTAAAACACGGACAAGTCAACATACCATTGGAAACCAATGGTTCTAATAGATGCGTGGTTATGTGCGTACATACGTGCGTAAACACGCTCATCTGAATGCACCATAAACCACAAAGACACGTCTGCCTTTATGTTGGTTACAGTTGAGATGAAATAGAAGGGAATGGTTTAGCCAGGCTGGCCCTGTTCTCTAAGGATTTAGAACAGATTTTCAGTCCTTTTCAATATGTTCTTAAAAGCAGCAGTGGAACAGTTTGCCTGGAAGGATGTGAAAGGTAGATTTGAGAAATAAGCCACCTTATTTAAAAAGAGATGAAAATCTTGTTGAGAAGATTCAACCCGCAAAGATAAAGTGAATACTAAACCTAAATGACATCAGAAAAAAAGATGGAGCGTACAATGTAAGGCAATATATTTCTTCAAGACATTGTTCAGGAAATTGTGTTAAATCTACAAAATCCCTATCATTTGATCTATGGTAGGGGTTACAAATTTAACCATTGAACCACCTGAAGAGAGTGTTTTGGACTTTTACCATACATTATTTCCTTAGCTTGTCCTCTGGTTTCCTTAAAGAGAATTCATCATACTTTTGTTTGCATAAAACCGGCTATACCAGTAAAAAAAATTAAAGGGGTTGTCCCGTGAAACAAAGTTGGGGTATACACTTCTGTATGGCCATATTAATTCACTTTGTAATATACATCGTGCATTAATTATGAGCCATACAGAAGTTATTCACTTACCTGTTCCGTTGCTAGCGTCCCCGTCTCCATGGTGCCGTCTAATCTTCAGCATCTAATCGCCCGATTAGACGCGCTTGGGCAGTCCGGTCTTCTCTTTTGCTGAATGGGGCCGCTCGTGCCGGAGAGCGGCTCCTCGTAGCTCCGCCCCGTCACGTGTGCCGATTCCAGCCAATCAGGAGGCTGGAATCGGCAATGGACCGCACAGAAGCCCTGCGGTCCACCGAGGGTGAAGATCCCGGCGGCCATCTTCGCAAGGTAAGTATGAAGACGCCGGACCGCGGGGATTCGGGTAAGTACTATCTGTTTTTTTTTTTTTATCCCTGCATCGGGTTTGTCTCGCGCCGAACGGGGGGGCTATTGAAAAAAAAAAAAACCCGTTTCGGCGCGGGACAACCCCTTTAAGTATTGTACTTTTCAAAATGTATTTTGGTAAACACTTTCTTCAACTCATACCTTGAAAAAGATGGTATAAACGTTTCCCAATGCCCCATATGAGCAGTCCAGGGGGTGGACTACAGCATCTCTGGTGGACTGGCTAGACTACATCCAAAAATGTGCCCCTCTCTGGTACTGTGATGTTATGACGTTGGAGACATCAGCACTGCTGCTGATGATCAGACAACAGGGGATTATAGAGGATGTACCAACAAATGGGATTGATGAACTGCGCGTGTGCCGTCTCCTATGTCATCCACTTCATAGATAGAGGTGGTTTTAGTAGTCTCCAGTAGTTTCTGGACAGCCAATGACAGATGGTCCAGTCTGCCCACCGGACTGCCTGCCATGACTTTACATGCAGCATGGGAAAAGTTTATACCTTTTTGAAGGTAGGAGTTGGTCAAAATGTTTATCAAAATATGTTTTCTACAATACAATACTTTGAAGTAGTTGGCTTTATGCACACAAAAGTAATGACAGGTTCTATTTAAGTGGGTTATGACAAGATCAAACCCCCTGTTCATGTGTCCCGTGATCAGGTCTCCTCTCTATATCTATATGAGGAGACTTTGAGTCATGCTTGTATTACAGGAAGAATCCTCTGAATCGCTATCTTTCAATACTGCATTTAGACCACCTGCACACGGCAGGGCTGGATTCCGCATGCAAAATCCTGCTGTGGAATCTGCCCCTGGGAGCAGCAGCGTCCACACTTACCTGGACTTTCAGTTCAATCTGTACTGCGGATGGTCTGCACAGCGAGCCATCGAATGTGCGCAGTACTTTTTTTTTTAAACTCCTGCTTTTCCCGCATAATCGCCTAGCGATAATGCGGAATCCACAACCTTTCCGCAATGTGATTGCAGAAGGGCCACAGATTGAATGGTTTTCATTGACTGCAATGGAAGCCGTCCACGCAGAATCCATGAAAAAAATGGAGCATCCTGCGATTTTTTTTTACTCCTCTTGCAGAAACCGCAGTTGGTTTCTGCAAATGTGCAGGAAGAATCGATTTCCCATTGCATGCTATGGGCGCTATTTGCTCCACATCTGCGGTGCGAATGCCTGCCGTGGATTCCACAGCAAATATTCGTCCATGGGCAGGAGCCCTTACCCTGAAGCAACGCTGTAAATGAAATAGCTGGCTGGCTAGGGCTATCCCCAGGGAGAATCAGCGGTTGGCTGGGGTGCCCTGGGGCGATTAGCTGTTTCTCCCAAGTGTCATATTTAGATGGAACAACCCCTGTAATTAATATTTTTTGATTCCCACTGTTTGTTAAACAGGTTTCAGCATTTAGTATGTGCCTTACTATACAAACAGAAACCTCAGTGCCTGTTGCCCCCAAATCTTGCTGCAGGTCTTTTGCAGTCGCTCGAGTGTTTTTGACCACCTGTCTTCTCAGGAATCTGGTAGCACGTAATAGCTTTCTCTTTCTGCCATATACAGGTAGTGTAGACAGTGTTCAATTAACTTCTAACTTATGAACTGCATCCAAGTGTATCTCTAAAAGCATTCAGTGTCTTTTCTATTTTTACTCTTGTTTGTGGAAGGCAATGATCTCTTCTCTTATCTTTTGCCTTTACCATTTTTTTAACATCCAACCAATCATCACAGTCAACAAAGCACTAACCAGCCCAGGTATGTGTTTTATCTCAAACACACCTGATGTAACTAATCAAGACCTTGATTACTTGCATCAGGTTTGCTTTTGACAATACATAATTTGAACATAATGAAAACAAAGTTTTGGTACCGTGTAGAGATAGTAGAGCAAAATGTAATTGTTCCCAGAAAGAGAAACCACGTAATCTTGGTATGATATCTACAAGAGTATGTGGTTTCTCTTGCTGTGAACAATCACATTATTTGGAAATGTCTGCTCTTGTAAGAGATTCTGTTCAAGGAGTTCAATAATTCTGAGACTGCAGTAGACCTTAAAGGTGGCTTTTTGTGTTGAACTTGGAAAAAAACCACTTGTTATACAAGTTGTTTTGAGCTATTTAAATTGTTGCCATTTGATTTTTATTTTCTGTAAACAGCTGGACGTTTGCAAATTTGGCAAATAAACCTAATTTGCAATCGAGGTTGAATATTTTTTCCAACTATATAAATACAATCATGGCTGCAAAAGAGGTAAACATGGTGGTAACACTTCAACACCTGAGCATGTATGTACATGTATATATACGCACACACACTATACATATACTGCATATCTTTTTTAAATTTAATATAAGGTACCAGCTGTGGGTTAAAGCCCCGTCTCCCAGACTTCCCACTCTGCTCATCCTCTACATATTCTCTCTATGTAATACTGGTACAACTGAGAGCTGTGTACTCCATTTCAGGTATTCCCTCCCGAATGTGGATCAGAAATCAGGGAGAAGCAGCTTAAATGGGTTTTCCAGGACTCCATTATTGATTACCTCTTTTTAGGATACGCCATCAGTATCTGATCAGTGCGATACACCGCTCAGAATCCCTGCCAATCAGCTTCTCGAAGAAGCCACAGTGACCTAATGAGCACCATCATCTTTTCCCTGTATAGTAGGCACAGCGCTATACATCTTCTGGTGGCAGTGCCTCATATAGCAGCTCAATCCCATTCATTTGAGGCTCTTAGGCCACATGATGAATAGACTCGTTTGGGGAATATATTCTCAAAAGGACTGTTGACCATTAAATTGTGGACAACCTTGGCAGTTTAAAAGTTATTATGGTGATATTTTTTTTATTTCTATGATAAACTTTGCTTGCAAACACAAAGTCACCCAATATTAACGTGAAGTTATTGCTGAATTTGAGGTACCAGTAGTTGGTAGTGGTAGTTTGTAGATAATAATAATTAGCCATTCCATTTGTTCTGCTGGTGTGAAATGTTCCATCCTACTGATCCGTGAGCAAATAAGCTTTTCTTTCCATGCCTCCTTATTTTGCATCTTATCCTAAATGAACCCAGGAGCCTTACCCACGATCCATTACAATTCCATCTAGGTAATGAATAGACATTGACCGGTCTGGTGGTACTACTGCTAAACCTAAAATAAAAGACACTGCACTTACTGTACACTAAAAAAAGAAATATCCAATGAAAAGTTAAATACAACTACAGTCTACCAGTTAAACATACCTTTGCATTCTGGTTGCCTTCCAGTCCAAGATCCATTACTGAGGCATGTTCGTTCTTCTGACCCATGAGGGACATACCCAACCTCACAGCTGAATCTCAGTGTATTTTTGGTTCTAAATTCCATGCCTTCTCTTAAACCATGAGCTGGTATTCCAGGATCTCCACACCAACCTGTGGTGTCACCTACAAGGAAGGAGCACAGTTGTTAGAGGAATCACTCTATAGAAAATTGGTACAACCACTGCTGGTCTTGGGTTAGATGGCACTTCAAGCAGAATTTTGTTTTACCCCCTCCCATCATAAGAAAAAGTAGTGCAATGTATTCTGTTTTGTGCAGAAAGTAGAAAAATAGCTATATACCCACACCATAGAAGTTTAGTCAATAAATAGTGTACCGAAACCAAGCTCATAAATACAGCATAAAACAGACACAGTCTATATGTACAGCACTAGAACCAAACCCATAAATACAGTACATAGATACAGTACCAGAACCAAGCTCATAACATAAATACAGTCACATAACTAAATAACTATGTTGCGGCGGCACGGAAGAGCTGACAACGGCACCTAGAAACATCGGAGGTGAGGAGACAGAGCCAGCAAAAGGATGATTTATACAGTTCCACAAGACACTGCTGCATGGAGGAAGAGCATCATCTGGCCAGGTTGACTTAAGGGAGGCAATCGAACTGAGCCTATATCCCCTCCATAAGCTGGTGGTTGGCACCTTGTGTGACCCTGTGGGTTGCACCTAGCTAAAGCCATCCATGGGTGCAACTAAGCTACTAAATTAAGATGACACTTACTTTTTCCATGAGTGCTATAGAAGGATAACTTTTTTTCCTTTAAAAAATAAAATTACTCAAAAAAATTCTATTAATTGTTGGATGGCCACAATCTGTTTTATTCAGCTTAATCATTAAATATTATTTAATAGGAGATCATTCTGTATATTGTATACTCGTTCGATTTTGTCTGGGTAATCCTGAGAACTAAAACACCAAAGTGGTGGGATTTAGCAAAAACCCCTCCCAAAAGCAGTCATTTTGGGGGGTGTCACCTAGTGTTCCTGGAGCCAGGGCTTAAATATCCAGAATTAGTCAGTTCAAATATTTGCAAATATGATATACATTGGGCTAATTCTGTGTAATCCTCCTGGAGTGAAGAAACCCAGAAAAAAAATGACAGGTTGTAAACAAATAAAAAATAAGACCAAAGAAAGCTTCCAAAACCTTTTTGTTTCTAATCCCTCTCCCAGTCCTCAAGGGGCAATTCTGTGTGATACGAACATTTCTTACATAGGCATGAGCAACAAAAAAACGCTATATGGCACATTGAGCAAGTTGGATCCAACTTCTCTTTTATTATAAATAATAAAGACTATCAGAAGAAGGTGTTTCGAGGCACAGGGCCCCTTCTTCAGTAAAGCTGGGGTGAGTACATGAAAAGTGGTGCATAATATATGGTGAAAAGGTGGGGAAGGGGGAAATGAGGAGGAGAAGGAAAGGGGGCAGGGAAAGAGAGGAGGGGACAGAACAATGGTGAACATACATGACACGAAAGCATACAAAGTACATTGAAGATGCAAAAATTGTTTCTCATATTATTTCCCACCTGCTGGATGGAGTGTTCACCTGGTTAGGCAGCACCTGTATACTATAATTCACTTTCATACTTTATTTACCATAGTACCGTTACTATATTTTAAAGGGGTTGTCTCACGCCGAAATGGGTTTTTTTTTTATTCAATAGGCCCCCCGTTCGGCGCGAGACAAACCCAAGGGATGGGTTAAAAAAAAAAGTTTATTACTTACCCGAATCCCAGCGCTGCGGCGACTTCTTTCTTCCTTTACCAAGATGGCCACCGGGATCTTCACCCACGATGCACCGCGGGTCTTCTCCCATGGTGCACCGTGGGCTCTGTGCGGTCCATTGCTGATTCCAGCCTCCTCATTGGCTGGAATCGGCACACGTGATGGGGCGGAGCTACGAGGACCAGCTCTCCGGCACGAGCGGCCCCATTCACCAGGGAGAAGACCGGACTGCGCAAGCGCGTCTAAAAACGCCAGAAGACAGCGAATTTAGACGGATCCATGGCGACAGGGACGCTAGCAACGGAGCAGGTAAGTGAATAACTTCTGTATGGCTCATAATTAATGCACGATGTACATTACAAAGTGCATTAATATGGCCATACAGAAGTGCCGAACCCCACTTGATTTCACGAGACAACCCCTTTAAGCCTTTATATACACCACAGGGTTGCTCCACCCACTCATTTTCTACATCTATTCCATGTTTTATATGGATGCAATGGAACTATATACAGTAATAATGCATACATATCCCTACATAAAATCCAAAAAAATTATTATATGATACTACTTGTGACTAGTTTTTGTTTTCTTCCCCTCCTCTATCTGCTTGGATATCATACACAACTTACCGGCCAGCAAAGGACATGCTAGAAATAAGGGGAAACTTTATGCTATGATGTTATAATGCAGGATGAGCAAAGTACTATAAACGTATTTGGCATTGTTACTGTACAGGCATTATTTTGTGATCTAAATTTGGTCAAATAAATTACATTAAAGAGTAACTGCACTTTTTTAATGTACAAAATAGGCGATTCTAAGTATTTTTGCAATTGGTTTTATTAGCCTATTCTGTGCATTATTCGTACAAAGCCCCTCTTCAGCGATGTAGCTAGGTGAAGACAGTGATGGGAAATCTCAGTGCATCAGGTGCAGAAGTTCAGCATGTTGCAACCCGCTGCACTGAGCCCCTAAGAATGAAGGGGAGAAACTGTCTGCAGCATAGAACATGTTCTCTTTCACAGTGCCAGGGACAGAGCAGAAAGGAATAACACCAGCATGGGGGGACAGAGCAGCAGGGCACAGGAGGACAAGGAAGACTTAAAAATGATTAAAATATAAAACAAACATTAATAAACTGTCGTATAGAAACAGCTGTGCAAGCACTATAGAGAACAGTGCAGGCACAGCTGGAGCGACCTCTTCATTTACGTACTTATAGTAGCTAGCTGTCTCCGCTGCGTAGCTGAAGAGGGGTTTTCTATGAAATGTTTACAGAATAGGCTAATAATACCTATTGCAAAAATGTACAAAATTGCCTACTCTGCATATTTAAGAAAAAGTGCCTTTATTCTTAACATTACAAAAGGAAAAAAATAAGGGAAGATGCATTTCTTTCCAGTTTTGCAAAAATAATAGCTCCTGGTTCGCTTTTGTAAAACATTAAAGCCCCACCCATGCAGAAGAGAAAATATATTTATTACTGGCATTTTTGGGTGGGGATTTTTAGTCACACATGTATTTTTTTAAGTTATTTTTTTTCTTTAGAGAGGCATATGAAAAAGGCCAGGAAAAAAATGTCATTCACAGAGCATGCTGTGCTTTGTATAAGAAAGGGTATTGTTTCTTGTTAGGCCTCATTCAGATGAGTGCTGTTTTTGCACTGTTAGCAGCGCACATAACACTCTTCTTATGGGAGCCAATAGGTTCCTATGGATCCTATTGAATCAGCGCACCTAACAAAAGATAGGACGTGCAAGTGCAAACTCGCATGTCGGCCCCGAGGTGCGCACAAAGATAGGACATGTTTTGGGAGCCTTGAAAGCACGCACCATGCACCTCGGATCGTGTGAACGGGCTACTTCACTATAGCCACGATCTATAGTCCGCAAAAACAGCAGTCACCTGAATGAGAGCACCTAGAAGGTGAGCGAGGAGACGTATAAAGCCATCTATGCTCCTCTGAGAACTATGCAAACGGAAAGATGCAACAATAACTCTGCAACGCCCCCTATCGAAAGGCAGAATTTTTATTTATGACAACATTCGCATCAAAATTTTGGCAAAATTTGTGGCAATTTGACACAATTATTAGCACAATTTAGTTCATGCCTCCTTTCCATAAATCCACTCTCTTTTTTTCAGATGTGATGGGAAAAAGTGTCTGAAAACACATGACAAATGTGGCTCAAAGCATGCAAGACAGTTTTCTGGCGCTATCTGTGCCAGAAAACTATCAAAATTTGAATGGGGAGTCTGCCCATTAAAATCAGCCTAAGGACCCAATCACATGGGCATATAATCCACCTGTATGATGTCCATGTATTTTACGAAGAGTGCATGGACATAATATATTCTATGAGGCTATTCAGACGTGCAAAATTTCACACGGACCATCACAGCAGCATATCCTACTCTAGCCTGTATCACACCCAAGAATCAGGACATGCTGTATAATGCAAGTTGCGCGCTAGAATATGGAGCACAGCTCACACATGGCCATCTGAATCCGGCCTTAGAAGGATTCTAAAATAATGAAATTTTATTGTGAACCTAAAGGCCTTAATCTTGAAAGGGTTAAAGATAAACAAATGTGTGACAAGTACAAGGTTATATAGAGGAGGGGGCTAATTATGCATTCAACAATCTATCTAAATGGAGAATAGATCCTCTGGCTAAGGTGCCATCCATTTACAGTACAACACGCTGCTGTACAGACAGGTGAGAGAAACAATTACATATAAGACAAAGTCTTCACACTACAAGAGTTTAATGTCTGTGTATTCTAAAGCTATTAATCACACATGAATGACCAGTACAAGGTGACGCTGCTGCGTCGTCGGTAAATCAAGTAAATGATGTCCCTTTTTTTGTGAGAAGCTTTGCAGGGATATGAGCAGCACTATGGTTACTATGTTATCTCGTCATATTACACAGAACACACTTATCTACTTGGCAGGAAGCTTTACATTTTCCTACAGCGCCACCACAGGGAAAATTAAGCATTACACAGTGTCCATTCAAATCCGTGGGTTATGTTTGTAATAAGGGACAGGATGAGTCCTCCGGAGTGCGAGACACTCTTTGTACTCTGTAATCACTGTCTACTCTGGCCAAGTGATGTGGATCCTGAACAACTAGAAAATTCCTAGAAGGGTTTATAAAAATGAGTTTTCTTCATTCGAAAATCCCTTGAAAAAAGAATCATATGTATGGTAATCAAGTGACTGACGTATAGCAAAATGTAGGATATGTCCATCAGAGCCAATTACATTCCATAGCTCACTGCAACAAACCCCTTAGGGCTTAGTCACACGGGCGTTTATTGCCGCGATTTTCGCATGCGCATGCGTCCGGCGATTTTTTAAAACCATTGCTTTGCAATGGCATCGGACACATGAGCGCTTTATATGCGCTCGTCCGATAAATTAGAGAACAGAAATCGCAGATCGCACCTATCTGCGATCTGCGATTCCTGTTCTCTTCTCTATATGCGCTCAACGGGGCCGGCGGCAGCAGCGCCGACCCCATTGAGAACATACAGAAGACAAATCATTCTTCTCTGCCACAGCTGGAACAGCTGTGGCAGAGAAGAACGATGTTTGCCCATTGAATTCAATGGAGCCGGCAATACAGCCGACTCCATTGAAAGCAATGGGCTGCCGGCGTGCGCGGGATGAATTGTCGGGAAGGGGTTAAATATATAACCCCTTCCCTGCAATGCATCCTTAAATGTGAAAAAATAAAAAAAAAGGATGTACTCACCTGCTCCCGGCAGCTGGAGATCCCCGCGGCCCTACTGCAGTGGGTGTGAAGGGGTGTGACTGAGACTGGCCCCTGATTGGCTCAGCCTGAGCCAATCAGAGGCAGATCTCAGTCACACCCATTCATGAATTCATGAATGGGTGTGACTGAGACTTGCCTCTGATTGGCTCAGCGCTGAGCCAATCAGGGGCAAGTCTGAGTCACACCTCCTTCACACCCACTGCAGGCCGGCCGCCAGGATCTCCAGCTGCTGGGAGCAGGTGAGTACATCCTTTTTTTTTATTTTTTCACATTTAAGGATGCATTGCAGGGAAGGGGTTATATATTTAACCCCTTCCCGACAATTCATCCCACACTCGCCCGCAGCGCTTGCATTCAATGGAGCCGGCTGTATTGCCATCTCCATTGAATGCAATGCGCTGGACAGCTCCGGCCCGTTTCTAATGAAACGCGGCTAGGAGCAGATTTTCGGGCGATTTTTGGGCCGATTTTTTGGCGCCGGTCACGCGATTTGCGCATGCGCATCTGTCATGCGATGCGCAAATCGCGTGAAAAAACGCCCGTGTGACTAAGGCCTTAGGGATGGTCAATATGCCTTTTTTACTGACTTCACTAATGGCCTTTAAACCTGCATATACCGGTACATCATTTTTAAGGCAGTGACTTGTCTGACTACTGACAGCCAAGCTCCTTCTCTAACTGCTAGGAGCAGAGAAACTTCAAATCCTGGCAGTTTAACCCCTTACATGCCAAAATGAATAGAAACTGCAGCATGTAAGCAAATGACAGAGGGAGGGAGCTCCTCCTGTCACCCACGGGCACCCCACAATACCATTGCATGGTACTAATTGTGGTACGAGGACATAGAAAAAATAATGTATTTTAACTATTATTGCCTCTATGTTATCAGCCAGAGACCTGATGTATATTGTAAGTCCTCTCTGCTTACATTGTTGTAATTTGATACTAAGATTGCCCACGTTGCATTCCAACCCCCCTTGGTATGACACTGTTCTGCTCACCATGCATCTGTATGTATGTAGCGGGTATAAGAGATAAGATGAACCAATAAGTGTTAGCTTTTAACCCTTTGCAATCCAATTTTGGATTCAGGGTTTCCTAGGGTTTTTTCTCTTTCTGCCATTATACAATGGCACCATCTGCTGGCTAGAGCCAGTACTGTAGTATGGGACATGCTGGAAAGGCCCTCGACAACAGTAGTATACAGTAAGAATACCCTGCCGGACATCTTCCAACATCAGAGCTGTACAGCCTTCAATCAGAATGTCTGAAGACGTCAGACAGTGGATTGGAAAGGGTTAATAAGCCTGCCCACACTGTATAAGGCTGTTAGAATCCTATTTTTTAGGAACTCTTGGTGAAAGATGTGAATCGACCAGAGCCTGTGCGCACATAAAATAAAATAACCATTCCCTGAGAAGATCCTAAGTTGTTCTGTCAAATATCCTATTTCAACTGGGTTCCCATGGCAGCCAGAGGCCTGACAAAGGCTCCTTGTCTGCTATATAACTCAGCCTATTAGATGCCACCACCAACAGAGTCTGATAGGCTGCTGTCACAGGCTTAATATAAATCACTACATTTTGAGGGACTAAAGATTAGTGTCAAAAAAAGTTCAATAACGTTTAAAAAAAGTTTTAATCCAGTTTAAGAAAAAAAAACATTCATAATGACTCAGACAATGAAAATATTTTGTTGTTCATCTCGCTTGGTGAGTCATAAAAGGAATTCTAAACCGTTATATCAGAATTGCTATTTTTCTTTTATTTGCCTTCAAAAAATATGCCATAAAAACCAATCCAAAAATTACATATACCTCAAAATAGCACAAATAGCAACTTTAACTCATCCTGAAAAACAAAACCGTCACATAGCTCCATTACTGGAAAAATAAAAATGCTATGGGTTTCACAATGAGGTGATGATGAGTCAATAGTTTTTTCCTTAAAATGTGTATTATTGTGCTAAATCAGTAAAACCAATAATTTACATAAACTTAGTATCACAGTAATTGTGCTGATCCAGATAAGAAAATGATTGCGTTATTTTGACCATATGGTGAACGCCGTGAAAACAAAACCTAAAAAACAATAGCAGAATTTTCTGGGAGTTTTCAATTTCCTCTTCAAAAAATTTAATAACACATTATATGAACCCCAGATTAGTGCCATTAGAAAGTACAACTGTAATGACCTGGAGGGTCCTACAGAGTAGTCAAAGAAAGATAATAAGTTCCTGGGATCTCACTATGAGCCTCAAGGCGACATAGGGGGTACCCAACCTGAGATAGAAGCTGTTATTCCTGAAATAGCTATCCCAGCAATAGCTTACTGATTGGTGCTTTAGTTGCAGCTTATTTGATTGGTGCTTTTGTTACTTAGCAACACCAGAGCCCGCATGGAAAAGGTAATTTTTTAAGTGTGCGTACACTGCCAGTTGGGAGTTGGAGATTGGGAGCAGAAGAGGGCAGACACACAGACAAGAGCAGGAGAGGGATATAGTGCGGTGAGACAGCGAGTGTGTCATCAGAAGAGATAGGATGGAGGAGAAACACCACTACTCTCCGTTCTTCCTCCCCCTGAGTAAAAAAATTAGAACCAAGTCAGAAAGAGAGGTCATAATAATACTCATTATATCCCACTGTTAGTTAACTGTGCAAGGGGAGGTAACAATCTACCCTGCACAAGCCCTTCTAGCCTGTCACTGACAGTCCGGGTCTAAGTAAAGGGGAAATCTTTATTGTACCCAAATAACCTTCACCCTGAGAGAAGTAAGAAATCTGACACTGTCAATGTGGATACAAATGTAACTGTTGCTGTTATCATTGCTCCCAAATCCACAAGAGTGAACTGTCTCTATAACCTGACATTACATAGTAAACTGCATGCCTTTAGTTTACTGGAATTCAATTGGACTGGTCTCGTTATATCATTACCCTAAGTAAGGTTTTTCTTATATAAAGGCATTGGCGTCACATACAGATATTAGCAGTCAGTACCTAAACTACGCAGAGACTCTTACCAAACGCCTGCTGTGCAAACGCTATATCTGTCAGAGTAGCTGCCACTGTGACAAAGTGTAAACTGACACCCTCATTCGAGCTACCTCTGGCTCACTGCACAACCCCCACAAAAGCCCCACAAACAACAAGCCCCCCTACGGCTATGTCAATGAGTTATGACTGTTGTAATATGACAATGAAAATCGCTTAGTCATTAAGGCACAAAATAGGTCGGTCACTAAGGGGTTAATATAATAGCACTACAAGTGACTTATTTAATGATGACAAAAAAACACATGTGGATATATTAAAAATACAGATGTAGCTTAGATGAGTATGTCAATTACCTGCAAAACAATTCAATATGGCTCTAGTCTGATGACAAAAATAAAACCCCTTAGTGCTCCTTGATGTACAGTTGCATCATGGAGTTTCGCGTTTTATATATCCTGCTTCATACAATGCGGACGGCGGCTGTTGCTTATAGTCGTGAACAGTCATGATCAGCGCTTAACCCTTTCAAGAAATTTATATCGTCATCACTGTATATAGTATATACTATACATTTTACATCTGTTATGTACAAATGTTTTATTTATTTCATTATTCACAGTACAAATGAATTATTAATGTGCATTGTCCAAAATATATATTTATTTATTTATTTTTTACATTTTATGCATCATTAATTACAAATGTATTTATTTGTCCTAAATGCTCATTCGTTTTTATCATGCTTATGTCCTCTTGTACTCTTTTTTTTCCTGGATTTATTTATTTGTGTTCTGTAACCTAGTATAATCCAGCTTGACTGACGAAGGGGCCTACCCAGAAATGCATATCTACTCGGTTTAATTGACACAATAAAAAGAGAAGTTGGATAAATCTTATCCCACTGCCTGTTGAAATTCATTGGAGATCGGCGCCGGGCTACCAGTATTGTTTCTCCATTTGCTCTATGTTGTCCACCAATTGGTGGCTCTATCTGGTTGGCAATGCCTCCCAGTGAAATTAGTTTTCACACCAATACACACTCTTTTCTCTTCAGCCCCTTGAGGCTTCTGGTCCCGGGACATCATACCTGGCCGCGGACCCTCATAGATGTCGTGTTTGCTCCACCCCTTTTCTAACTCTTTATCCTATAGTAAATTACCTTAATGCATCTGTATCCAGCCATGCGACCAATAATAATGTTGTATAGCATAGATTTAAATGGGAGGAGGGGAAACCAGAAATGCGTGCAGATCCTAAAACCCCCAGTGAGTGGGTAAAGATTGATCCTCCACCTCATTGGATATGGACTACATCCTTTAGTCTCTTGTTCCTCCACCACATAGAGTTTGTTGAAAAAACCCAGAAGCTCACTTGCGAGAATACTAGTAAAACAAATATCTCTAAACCTGATTGATAGCTGCCAGTACTGATACTAATAGCCCTACCAGGAAAGATAGAAACAACCTGGTGATATCACACCTGGCTTAGGGTGCATTCACACGAGCATGTGCGTGTGCCGTATATAGCTGCACACAAAACCGCGCACCTACGTAAGTGCACAAATGTGTGAATGCAAATCCATGCCCATCGCCGTCAATCAGGCCGCGGCTGCTGCCGGCGATCCTATTGAAAGCAATGGGCTGTCGGCAACCCCTGCAGTGATTTTCGGGGAAGGGCTATAAATATAAGCCCTTCCCTGAAAATCATCGCTGTTTGTGTAAAAAAAAAATTATATATACACACACACTCACCTCTCCACCACTGCCGTGTAAACATTCCACACGGGAAATCCCCTTGTAACTCAACACTGTGACAGCACTGCGATCAGTGCCAAGGGGACGCCCTGTGGGGAGTAAAGAATCCCTTGTCACAGCAGTGGCAGAGAATTGCGATGTTCTCCTATTGCTTTAAATAGCACCGACACTTCTGGAGTCCCATTGAAAGCAATGGGCTGCTGGCAAGCCCTGCAAGGATTTTCGAGGAAAGGCTTTAAATATAAGCCCGTCCCTAAAAATCATCCCTAGAATGTGTGAAAAAAAAATTATACTCACCTCTTCTCAGCTGCTGGGCTCAGGCGTGTCCAGCCTGTCTTCTCCCTGCATTGCTCTGAAGCTCTTTCTGCAGGTGGGGATTTAAAATCCACGCCTGCTGAAAGGGCTGTATCTGAATGGCTGAGCGCACAGCCAATCACAGGCAGCTCTCAGTAATTCATTGAATGACAGCTGAGTGCTGCCTGTGATTGGTCACAGCTCTCAGCTAATCACAAGGAGCACCTGGCCATTCATTGAATTCATTGAATTGAAAGCCCTTCCCCAAAAATCCCTGCAGGGCTTTCCAGCAGCCTATTGCTTTCAGTGGGACTGTAGAAGTGCCGGTCCCATTGAAAGCAATGGGAGAACATCTCGATCCTGTGCCCCAGCTGTCACAGCTGTGCCAGGGGATTCTTTATTCCCCACAGGAATAAAGGAATCCTCTACAACAGCTGTCACAGCTGTGGCAGGGGATTCTTTATTCCCCGCGGAGATGAAGTAATCCTCTGCCACAGCTGTAACAGCTGTGGCAGGGGATTCTTTACTCCCTGCAGGGAGTCCCCTTGTCACTGAACACTGTGACAGCACTGTTACAGTTATCAGTAACAAGGAGACTCCCCGCTGGGGAATATTGACGCGCACCACAGACCTATGGTGCACGCATGTCCTATGTTTTGCAGGTACGTGAGTTTGCACACTTGTTAAACTTGGACATATGAACACACCATAAGGAACCAATGGTTCTAATAGGCGCATGTTTTTGTGCGCACAATTGTACGCACATAAACACGCTCATGTGAATCCACCCTTACACAGACTGCATAAGAGGGATGAATCAACTGGCTCAGCACCATTCTGATGACCATGTACTATCTGAACTAGCTAAGATAGACATATCTAAATTCGTTACAACTAGCTTAGTATTGCTTAGATGATTCACCACTGACTAGTGTAGCTAAGCTCATTAGCTCAACACATTTGTACAGCCCTATAAAATGGCTATGTAATGGATACTAGTAAGATACCCAACAGATAGTTGAAAACAAAAAAGTCCCATTTAGCCCTGATGGTAGGTTGGTGAAAGGGGTTAGGACTGGCTGACACGTCCTCGGTCGTCCATCTGATACACTCCAAACACTGCCCCAAACCTGGAGGCTCGGCAGTAACCCACCAATAATAGGTTCTCCTGTCATTCTCATGCACTGTCCCACTCAAAAATTACATGTGGGAATTCCTCATGCAAGCGCAGAGCAAACTACAGGTACCACCACTTATTGCAGGCCTATTTATTCAGCCACAGGCTGTTTCTAAGTCCAAAATTGAAAAGACTCCTCACGCATATGAGTGTCTCGTGCGCTATAATGAACACATTGCGTTCGATTTTACAATTTATCATTCCTATGTATGGACAACCTGATAATTAGTTGTCCAAAGATGACTTGCTGTATGTAGTCACCTTGACTACCAGATAATAGCAAAGGCTGAGAAACAGAAGTTACATCAATTCCAAATCCAAGCCATTTAGAATCATTAAATAAATGGCGCAAAGGAAAGCATCTCATTTAGCCCTTTCGAATGGCAACTATCCAGTCTGAAGATCCACCCTTCTCTATTATCATAAGTCCAATTTTTTTTTTTTTCTTCAAAGCAGATTGGTCCTAATATAACCTAATATAAGGAAGATTACCTACATACTTCTTTGGAGCAATATACAATCTATTGTTAGACCCCCTTATGATGTGCGCCATTTATAATAGTAGCATCTTCCCATGAGGTAGAGAAGCCTTGAGCCCCCTCAGGTGTAACGTCTATCTCTGAACCTTCTGTAGCTATGTCTCTTATGTTTTCACAGTTTATTTAGATATTTATTATGTAGTTGGAGTGCCATAAAAAAGAAATAATAATAATAAAAACATACTTTGAAGTGGAGATTATACGATTCTCTGTATTACACACCTGATTGCATACAGATATACCATAAACACGCTGTAATTACATATATAACAAGCTACATTAATCTGCCGGCATTGATATTAAACGGCATTACTATTCCCATACAGTTGTCTAGTTACATACAGTAGAAAAACAGCACTAACCAGCTCTAAATCTACAGCATCAAAATCTACCCTTTCTGTGACCCCTTCAGAAAATAAGCAGGGCACAGTCAATGGGCCATGATACAACATTTCAATAAATGTCACCTTTGCAAACAAAGTTTAAAGAGATGAGACATAAAAATGCTTCGCAGTTTAATCTAAAACAATCAGACGCAGCAACAAAGGATATTATATATATATATATATATATATATATATACACTTAGCTTTTTATCCACTAATGTAGTTTGGATGCTGCTAACATTTTTTAAAGGGAAAATAATCAATCTGTCTAATATATATCTATCTACCTCATATCTATTTTATGTATATTTATCTACCTCATCCATCTGTCTATCTATCTATCTCACATCTATTTTATCTATCTGATATCTATCTAATATATATCTATTTCATATCCATCTTTTATATTTCTATCTCATATATATATCTAATATCTATCTGATATCTATCTAATGTATAGCTATCTACCCCATATCTATCTCATATGTATGTAATATCTATCTATCTAGCTCATATATATCTATTTATGTATCTATCTCATATCTAATATCTATCTATTTCATATCCATCTAATATCTATATTTCTATCTCATATCTATCTAATATTAGAGTTGAGCGAACGTACTCTGCCGAGCTTGATGCTCGTTCGAGTATTAGCATACTCGATGGTGCTCGCTACTCGAGCGAGCATCACGCCGTGTTCGATCCTGCCCCAGTTTTGGCTCCTCCCCGCCGCTGACGTGTCAGATTTGACCCCTCCCCGCTGCGCACGTCAATGCTAGTTTGTGGCTGGCTTCGGGTGAGAGAGAGAGAGAAATAAAAGCTTGGCAACCGGCGGGTCACATACAAAAATGCTCGAGTCTCCCATTAACCCCTTAATGACGCGGCCATTTTTCTTTTTCCATTTTCGGTTTTTCCTCCCCCCTTTAAAAAAATCATAACTCCTTTATTTATCCATCCACGTCACTGTATGAGGGCTTGTTTTTTGCGGGATGAGTTGTATTTTTCAATGGTGCTATTTAAAGTACCATATAATGTACTAAAAAACTTAAAAAAAATTCTAAGTGGAGTAAAATGAAAAAAAAACGACATTTTGCCATCTTTTAGTGCGTCTTGCTTCTACGGCGCACAAATGGCAACAAAAACGACATGATAACTTTATTCCATGGGTCGGTACGATTACTACGATGCCAAACTTGTTTAGCTTTTTTTTTACTATACTCCTTTTTTTTTTTTTTAAAGACATAATATTTTTTTCAATTATTTTCTGTCGTCATTTTGTGCGCGCAATAACTTTTTTATTTTTCCGTCGACGTAGTTGAGCAAGGTCTCATTTTTTGCGGGATGTCCTGTAGTTTCTGATAGTACCATTTTGGAATACATATCACTTTTTGATTGCTTTTTATTGCGTTTTTTCTGGGAGACAGGGTAACTAAAAAAGTGCATTTCTGGCGTTCTTCATTTTTTTTTTCGGACGACGTTCACCGTGCGGGAAAAATTATGTGCTACTTTGATAGATCGGACTTTTACGGACGCGTCGATATCAAATACATATTTTTAATTTATTATTTAGATTTTTTAATAATAGATATGGCAAAAGGGGGGTGATTTAAACTTTTACAACTTTTTTTTTTTCCAATTAAAAAAAAACTTTATTGATTCTTTTTTTTACTTTACTTTGAAGTCCCCCTGGGGGACTTTAAGATGCGATGCTTTGATCGCTCCTGCAGTATGACGTAATGCTATAGCATTACGTCATACTGCTTTTTGACAGGCAGCCTATGAAGCCACCCCACGGGGACGGCTTGATAGGCAGTCTGCTAAGGCAGCCCTGGGGCCTTTCATTAGGCCCCCGGCTGCCATGATACGTGCATGGCTCCCCCGATCTCACCGCGGGGGGCCGCGCGGGACCCCCGAACATCGTTCGGGGGATTTAAATGCCGCTGTCAGAATTGACAGCGGCATTTAAATGGTTAATAGCCGCGATCGGCCGCGCGGCCGCGATCGGCTATTGCCCGCGGGTGTCAGCTGTTATAAACAGCTGACGCCCGCACTGTATGAAGAGAGGTTGCCACACAACCTCTCTTCATACATACCCCGACGCTCCATGACGTACCGGTACGTCATTTGTCGTTAAGGGGTTAAAGTCAGTGGGGTTCGTTACTCGAATAGAGCTCTCGAATTTTACAAAATGCTCAACTCAAAAAACGAGAACCCAAGCATTTTGGGTTCTCGCTGATCTCTATCTAGTATCTATCTGATATCTATCTAATGTATTATCTATCTACCTCATATCTATGCAATATCTATCTACCTCATATCTATGTAATATCTATGCAATATCTATCTGCCTCATATCTATGTAATATGTATCTAGCTCATATATATCTATCTAATATCTATTTTTGTATCTTTATCTCATCTATCTCATATTTATCTAATATTTATATCAAATATCTATCTATCTCATATCTAGCTTCCTCATTGTTTATCTATCTTATATTCATCTAATATCTATTTTTCTATCTCATATCGATCTAATATTTATTTAATATCTATCTCATATCTATCTATCTTTCTATCTCTCTATACTTATTTTTTCTTTCTGCACAGTACATAAAAGTTTTCTGCCCTAGGAAAAATGCTGCAATTAGCTGTCAGTCTTCCTGTATAAACAGTATATCATTATTTTATGTTCTTTTCTTGTAGCTCGCTTCCTATGGATTTTTCACTTGGGTTTTAAATTTCAGTCCTATCACCTGGCAACAGAGAATCGAAAGAAAAAAAATAACCTAGTAGGATTTGCACTCACTTCTGCAAAGAGACATTGTCTCATTTTTTTTTCATTTGGTGAACAATTAAGAAATGCATATTCTTCTATATAATTCATCTCAGGTGATAATATATTTCATTTCCTATACTTGGGAATCAACAGGAGTGTTCTAATCCTTTTTCAGATGCAGGTTTGTAGCAGGACGGTTAATGTGAAAAATCAAAATATCCTGAATGAGGTTGAAAGGAAGTTTAATTATTACATTACAGGAGAGATGGCGGGATTATCCGATGATATAACGATTTCTTCATTACTGTGGCTTATATATACAGGATGTCTACGTGTAGTGTGTAAAGTTCACCTGATAAACTTAATTAGGAACATTTCTAGTACATACATGCATCTCAGTAATATTGTTAAAGATGATGGTTTTACAATGCGTTTGTTAATAGCTGTAGTTCTATGGAAGCCACTCTGTGTGTGTGTGTAATTCACAGCTTCTTCATACTGTCTAGATAATGAGACCAATTTATCCATATTACCAGTAGAAGCACAGCTACAGCCACTTGAAGTTGGGTCGGGAATATTGAATTTATAGCTGTCACTTCAATCTGTGTGCAGAGCAGAGGGAATGAGCAGGTAGCAGAGAACCATCTGTCTCTAATACTATGTCCTGCCTTTTTCTTCAACTTAACCTCTCTAAAACTGACCGTCTTGGCTTTTCGCCTTCCAACTGACCTCCCCTCAACATCTCCATTTCAGTGTCTGACACCATCTTAACCCCCAGACAGCACAACCGCTGCCTTGGGGTCACACTGGACTCTGACTTCTTCTTTACCCACTACATCCAATCTTTCACCCAAACATGCCACATGCACCTCAGAAATATTGCTAAAATCCATCTGCTCCTTACCACAGACGCGCTAAAGATACTCGCTGTCACCCTCATCCACTCCCGACTTGACTACTACTACTCTCTATTCATTGGCTTTTCCCACACCAGAGTCTCCATTCCATACTAAATGTGGCAGCTAGGCTCATTTTTCTATCCTGCCATTCCTCAGATACCTCTGCACTATGGCAGCCACTACACTGGCTACCCATCCACTACAGAACTAAATTTAAACTCCTCACCCTTACCCACAAAGCTCTCCATGGCGATGTGCCACCATACATTGCTTCCCTCCTGTCTGTACACCACCCAGCCCACACACTCCGATCCGCAAACACACTAAAACTATACACCTCTCCAATAAGAACCTCACATGCTCGCCTACAGGACTTCACCAGAGCAGCGCGCATCCTCTGGAACGCTCTACCCCAAGGCATCCTGACAATCCCCATGCAAGAAACTTCAGACATGCCTCAAAAACACACCACTTCAGTAAAGCATACTAAATCTCCTGACCTAGTCCCTCTGCTCCTCCCTATGGCTCCCCACACCTTCTACCCTGCTTATTGCATGCGACCTCTAACCATGCACCTCTTTACCACCCTACCCCATTTGCTCCTTAATAACTGATTTCCACTTCTATTTCTCATACTGCCTATGTTCCCCCAATGCCTCCCCCCCCCCCCTTGTACCTTCTGTATCATCCCCACCCTGTTAACTTCAAACTGATAGTATATCACATGTAATTGTTATATTGTCCGTGTTTTCCCTCCTTGAAAGCGCTGCAGAATAATTTGGCGCTATACAAATAAAGATTATTATTAACATTTATTCATATGCTATTATTGTCAACTAACAACTATATTACAGGCTAAAGTGACACAGTGATGCCTTATTTTAAGCTGCATTTCATTAAGATCTCTGAGTGTGGAGCTCGAGGTGCACAGACAATCAAAAGACCAAATAGACAGAGCAAACATCCTGCAGCCAATCACACGAGGAGAATGATGACAGCAGCAGGAATGTTTGGTGATTTTATGGACGGTAGTGACCAGTCCGCTCATGATCATGTAGTATCTGAGCACAGAGTTGCATGTGACAGTGTCAGAGTCATGTGAGTAGGAAGAGTTGAAATTCCCTGTAGCTATGTAGATCATGAATACAATCACAGCAATAGGGAGAGGAGCCTGATCAGTCCTGTCTCTTCATGTTCATATGAGGACAGGGATGTATGTGACAGTGGCAGCAGGAAGAACACTATCTATAACCTATGGAAATACTGGATTATAGTGTTAAACTCAACTATGTGTGAATGTAAGTACTAGAGATGAGCGAGCGTACTCGGATAAGCACTACTCGCTCGAGTAATTTGCTTTATCCGAGTACCGCTGTGCTCGGGTCTGAAGATTCGGGTGCCGGCACGGAGCGGGGAGCTGCAGGGGAGAGCGGGGAGGAACGGAGGGGAGATCTTTCTCTCCCTCTCTCCCGCCCGCTCTCCCCTGCTGCCCACTGCGACTCACCTGTCAGCCGCAGCGGCACCCGAATCTTCAGGGACGAGCACAGCGATACTCGGATAAAGCAAATTACTCAAGCGAGTAGTGCTTTTCTGAGTATGCTCGCTTATCTCTAGTAAGTACATAAATCTACATGGGTCTAGAATATACGACAGTCCCCAAAGAATGTTCCCATTACACCTCCAACAGTCACGTTAAAATTGGAAAAATCCTCCAGAAAATGTCATTTCTTTAAATTGTAGATTTAGAATGTATCTCCCATATACATATATTTGATGTGGAGCCCAGTTGCCTTAAGTGCACTTTTAACCCACTAGTGAAATAATTAATTTTATGTTTGCATACGTTTTTGCATGTGTGAAACATGATAGAAAAAACAAAACATTGATTTCAATGGGGTTTGTTCTCAGCAGCGTGTTTCCTGCGTACCATTCCTGGACACGAGAAAAGATAGGACTTGCCCCATCTTTCTGCGTTTAAATAGCCATCGTATTCCACAGAAAGGGAGTTTCATGTGCGCATGTGAACTAGCATTGCAAGCGCAAAATTTACAGTACTATGCACTGACGCGCATACCAGCCTGAGAATTGGCATCTACAAACCTTGTTCATGGGCAAATATGCTCCGTTGTGGCGAGCGTGTTTGTGCATACATTGGTCTGTCGAAGCCCTTACCAACCATAAAATTGTATTCCGTTTTGTGTTGCAGCGGTCATAATGTTTTATTTTTTCATAATGTAGCTGAATGAATCCTTCTATTTCAAGTTGTAGTTTTTATAGGAACCAGTTATCTGTACATATAATGTGTTGAAAAACATTTTTTTTTTTTTGCTGGGGCAATGAAAAAAATCTATTTCACCCCTGATTTTTGGGATTTATTTTTATGACGTTCACAGTGTGGTGTAAATCTTATGTTAACTGCATTTTATGAGCTATTATGATTATGACAACACCAAATGTATAGAGGTTTTATTATGTTTTACCACTTTTGCGCAATATAAACACTTTTGTTTAACAAAAATACTTCTTGTGTGGCTCTACATGGTATTATTGTACCTTGACACCACCAGAAGCTAGGGGTTTGACAGGGGGAACACCCCTGTCCCACCCCTAGCTCCCGAAAGGGTAAAGGCAGGAAGGTCCTAGCAGCCTGTAGATACATTTTTGCTGGCCCTGCTGGCTTAGAGTGACGGTTACTGTTCTTCTTAGGCTTACATTATTGCCTGTAAATGCTGCCATATTACTGCTGTAACAGACCAACATTTACATGTAATAATGTAAGCCTAAGAAAAACATGAGCCCTCAGGTTAACCCTCCAGGGCCGACAGAAGTCTACGCAGACACTGTAGCGTCTTGCCTCAGTCCCACCCGGCATTTCTGGCATGCGTTTCACCCGGCCGCTGCCTCCCACCTCCATACCTGCCGCTGCCTCACACCTCCGTCCCTGCCGCCAGCTGTGAGCCCTGTGCCGGCCGCTCCCCAGCTCACAGCTGCAATCAAAACACATTCTGGCAGCAAAGCAGAGTAAGTTCGCTGCTGCCCAGGTCGTGCAGTGGTTGTACACTTAGGGGGGTTCCGCCTTCTGGGGCGCCTCGGAGGAACCAACTTGCGGCTGCACCACCGGCAGACAGTGTACGGCTTTTCTATCAATCTTTAGTGCCCTTCCAGGACCTGGTGCTGAAGAAGCTGTGAAGCCAATCACGTACAGGGGGTGTCACTCCCCTGTCAATCTTGCCTCCACCAGGAATTCCTGGTGGCATCAGGATACAATAATATCGCGCCACATTACAGGAGCAGAGAATTTTTACTTTTCAGTCAACAGGCCTTTTTTTGGGGGGACAACTTGTAGTTTTTATTGGTACCATTTTGAGGTATATACGATTTTTACAATCATTTTTTTATTCCTGTTTAGGGGAAGCTAGATGATCAGAAAATGGCTATTTTGGATTTGTTTTTATTTTCTTTAAATGAATTTTTGAGGGCTTGCTAAATAATGTAATATTTTTTTAGTACAAGTTGTTATGAATGTGGCAATCAGTACCAATTATGTGCAGGTTTTTCTTTTGTTCTTTGATTTTTTTTCAATATTTAAAGCCTCACCTAAGGTGAAAGAAAGGTTTAACCTTTTTTTATGTAAAAACATTTAGATGACACAGTCAGCAAGGAATGCAGCATCTATGGGGTTAAACAGTGTAGAGGAGTGATTAGATGAGCAAGTCCTCATTTCACTTCTTTTCTGGGAAAAACCCCATTGGGACAGCCAGAGAACAAATATTCTCTCTGATTGATGAGGGGGAATAGTAAGATGAACAAAAATTCATGACACCCGTCCCCTGTGACAGGGAGATATACAGGGAAATCATAGATCTTCTCTGTTGTTACTGGTCTCCCCCTCGCTTTATCCTCTGCTCATACACAAAAAAATGACAGCTGTAAATACAGTATGCCCGACTCCACTTCAAACAACTGTACCTCCAGTTCTATAAGGGCTATGAACATTACATGCATTTGGTGCTATTTTAACTTATTAACACTAGAGGACATAAATTTACGTCCTTGACGTTCCGCGTTTGTATGGAGTAGGGGTCGATCCTGCTCCATAGAACATGCGTGCTGACTGTTTCTTACAGCAAACACCTGCCCACAACAGCTCCAATTAGTAGCACCACTGATCGGAGCTGTTAACTAGAGATGAGCGAGCGTACTCGGAAAAGCACTACTCGCTCGAGTAATTTGCTTTATCCGAGTATCGCTGTGCTCGGGTCTGAAGATTCGGGTGCCGCTGCGGCTGACAGGTGAGTCGCAGCAGGGAGCAGGGGAGAGCGGGCGGGAGAGAGGGAGAGAAAGATCTCCCCTCCGTTCCTCCCCGCTCTCCCCTGCAGCTCCCCGCTCCGTGCCGGCACCCGAATCTTCAGACCCGAGCACAGCGATACTCGGATAAAGCAAATTACTCGACCGAATAGTAGTGCTTTTCTGAGTACGCTCGCTCATGTCTACTGTTAACCTCTTAAATGCCACCATCAATTTTTACAGCGGCATTTCAATGCTTTGATCGATGTTCAGGAGTCCCGCACTGCCATGGCAGCTGGGGGACTTCTAAAAGCCCCTATAGCTGCCATAGCAGATTGCCTGACAAGCCATGCTTGTGGTCTGGCTTGATAGAGTGCCTGTCAGATCTCGGTATAATGTAATACTATGGTATTACATCAAACTGCAGGATCGATCAAACCAGTGTAAGTTCTTGTCCCCTGTGGGGACTAAAACAAAATGTAAAAATTAGTTTACGAAAGTTTTTTGAATTGTTGAAATAAATAAAAGGTAATAAAAGTAAAAAAAAAAAACCTCTGCCATATTTATAATAAAAAAATCTAAATGAAAAATGTGGTATCGCTGCATCCATAAAAGTCCAATCTATAAAAGTAATGCACTATTTACCCAGCATGGGTAAATGATAAGTTATAGAATAATGCTTTTTGGTCACCTCGTCTCCAAGAAAATGTAATAAAAAGCAATCAAAAAGTCTTAGGGCTCAGTCACACAGGCATTTTTAGGCGCGTAAAAATGTTTGCACTGCGTGTGTCAAAAAGGATTCGCACCTACAAAAGATAGAACATATGGGTGGCAAAGGACGTGGTCACAAGTTTTTTTTTGCGCGTGTAAAAACGCCAGTGTGACTGAGCCCTTCTCTAATCCAAAATATTACCAATGGAAACTACAGGGTGTCCTGCAAAAAAACAAGCCCCTGCACAACTATGTCAACAGAAAAATAAAAGATTTATGGCTGTTAGAAGATGGCAGCAGAAAATAATAATAAAAAAAAAATAAACATCTTTGGAAAACAATAACAGTAGTACAGCAGAAAAAAGTATATAAATTTGGTATCACAGTAATTGCACTGCCCCATAAAATAAATGTATCATGTCATTTTTGCTTCAGTGTCTATGCCGTAGAAACAAGACCCCTCTCCCTCCTCCCCAAAAATGGCGAAATTTAGTTTTTTTCCCATCTTCCCAAACTGTAATGTCCTTTTCCTGCAGAATAAAGAGAGTTTGTCCTAAACTGCTGGGGGGAGGTTGGAGGAGTTGTCTTCCAGGTCAATATTATTAATGAGTGAGCCCCAGGATAGGTTATCAATAGCAGATCGGTGGAACTCCACCACGTGGGATACCTGACAGTTGTGTGTGGTATTACAACTCAGCTGCATTCACTTCAATACCAGACCCATGGATAGGTGTGGTGCTGATCCTGTACAACCTTTAGTGACTGGCTTATTTTCTATCGTCATATACAAAGAACCATAAAATTTTACTTTTTAGTAAATACACCCATATGTAGACTTTAATTTTCAGGGCTGAATTGTATTATATAATGGCACCACTTTGGGATACATACCGTGTTTTCCCCAAAATAAGACACTGTCTTATATTAATTTTTGCCCCAAAAGAGGCAGTGTCACCTCTGGTAGAGTTATTTAAAAGCCTTGATTTGTGTCTGGGGTGGGGGTGGGGGGTCCCAAATGCCCACCATAGTGCAATCAGTGGGTGTCATTTTGTTGTCATCACAGCCTGGGGCATTTGAAGGCCCCCAGGGCTGCCATTAATGATTGTCTATCAAGCATGTTGAATACCTATCAAGAATGACTGTGTAATTAAATACTATAGTATTGCACTACACTCTATGAGTGATGAAATAATCACAAGATCTAGTTCCCTCTGAGGACTAAAACAAAATGTAAAAATGTGTAAAAAAATGTTTTAGCAAATATTTAAAAACATAAAAGGTAGTAAAAGTTAAAGAAAAAATCTCAGTAGTCTCTTCAAAAAAAAAAAAAAAAAGATGATTTTAGTTTAAAATATCAAATTATTAGGGTGGCTTCACACGAGCGTGTTTATGTGTGTGCATAGGCGTGCACAAAAACATGCGTCTCTTACAACCACTGCATTCCCTATGGTGTGTACACATGTCCATGTTTTACAGGTGTGCGCCTGTTAAGATAGGACATGCGTGCACCATAGGGAATGCACGCATTGCCTTCAATGGAGCTGCAGCTGCTCCTGTCGACTCCATTGAAAGCAATCGTCTGCCGGCACTCCTGAAGCTTTTTTTTAAGGAAGAGCTTTAAATATAAGCTCTTCTCTGAAAATTATCCCTTTTAGTGTAAAAAAAACCCTAAGCAAATTATATATACACAGGTAAGTGTGTATGTATATATATATACACACACACACACATACACACTTACCTGTTTGCCGCTGCCGTGTCCCCCGCGGGGATGAAGAACACATCTGCCAAATGTGGCAGACATGTTCTTCATCCCCGCGGGGAATAAAGAATTCCCTGCTACACCTTTCACAGATGTGACATATGCAGCAAAGGACTTCTTCATCCTTGTGGGGAATAAATAATTCCCTAGCACAGCTGTCACAGATGAAGCTGCGGTAGAGGATCCAGCTGCCAGCACCCCTTAATTGCTTTTCAGGGAAGGGCTTTAAATACAAGCCCTTCCCTGAAAAACAAGGCAAACTAGTGTAAAAAAAGAAGAAAAAAAAACATACTCACCTTACTTCAGCTGCCGGGGCTCAGCCGCATCCTCTCTGCGCTGTCCCCGACTCTGCACTGAAGTTCTTTCAGCAGGTGGGGAATTAAAATCCCTGCCTGCTGAAAGAGCTGCTTCTGATTGGCTGAGGCGTTCACTCAATCACAGGCAGCTCTCGCCTGTCATGAATTCATTTATTTTTTTCTAATGACAAAACGCCTTTATCGTCATAAAAGAAAATGCTCGCTAAACATGGCACAGCTGCATTTTGTTCCTATTCCTACCTGCTTAGAAATTCTTTACGTTTTCCAGTACATTATTTGGTACGTTAAATGAAACCATTGAAAAATGTAACTGGTCCCGCAACAAACAAGTTCTCATATAGGTTTGTCACCAGAAAAATAAACCAGTTAGGATTTCTTAAAAGTGCGGAGGAAAAAAACAAGGGGCTCCAGGGGGAAGGGGTTAATGTATTCTTTAACATATATTCCACCATTTGTTTTTAATAGAAACTGGTATTTTTTTACATCTATTTTTACACCATCCATCATGTGGTATAACGGACATACTATTTTTATAATGAGCGTCCTTGCGAATGCAGCTATACCTAATATGTTTTTTTCCCCATAGAAAGATCGCTTGTAGGGAAAAAAGTATTGCTTTTTTACTCTTTTTTTTTTAAATATTTTTTTTGTCACTCAAGGGGATGTAAAGATGTGATCATTTGATTGCTGGTATACTACACTGTTCTACCTATGTAGTACAGGGTAATATGCTTTTGACAGCTCTTGTATTAGACTCTGCAGGAGGCTGGGTATGATAAGCTGGTATGCACCTCACAATTATTAATCATTGCATGTAAGGGGTTAAACGGCTGATGGCTCTTCCTGGCACAGGGCTCCTGTGCCGGCCTTAGACTGGGCCATCTTGTTTTTAAAAGCAGCCTAGCCTAAGTCCCTTTAGTGGCTGCTGTAAAAGCAGGTATAGCTGGTCACTTAGTAGTTAAACAATGTTGGTGACTGTTTTGTTATAAGAGAGGAGAACCTTCAAGAGCCTTGGGCACTTTCAATCTTTTTCCATCACTGCTAGTAGCAACAAATATTCTATGTGCACTAGAACAACTAAGAGGAAGTGTATAACAAAAGTACTATCGAAACGGTATCCATTAAAATACTGCATTTGTTTTTATGCCAGTTGCTATTTTGCTACGCCTTTGACATTTGGAACAACTGTCTCAGCAAAATCTGGGCTTCTCGAATATGTTAATACTAATCTCCAGCCAATTGTCCTTTTATCCTTATATCCTTGTAATTAGGAATGAAATTTTGAATGTTTACTAAACCTAAGTCCAGGAAAACAAATTCGCCTGGCAGTTGCCGCAGGATGGGAGAGTATTAGTTTCATATTTACAACAAATCAACTGAATATAATTCACTTTTCTTCATTTGCCTAATTTATTTGTCAGTGAATCTGGTAGTTAGCAGTTGTGCAATTTTTTTTTTCCTCTAAGGATTTTTTAATGACTTTATTAAAACAATTTATGTCAATTGGACACTTAGTGTCTTTATGGCAGATGTGCCACTGGATGTGCATTTTTGAATCACTGTCCTTTGGAGTATAGGTCATCTCAGGACATGATGGTGACCTAAGGGATTGTCAAGATGAGACATTTTATAGAGGGTTTCCAGGACTTAATGGGAATCTGTTAGCTGGAACATTCTGTCCGAACTGTAGGCAGCATGTTATAGAACAGGAAAAGGTGAGCAGATTCAGTTTAACTTGTATTTTATTCATTTATATCTCTGCTCATTCTGAGCTGAACAGTCCAATGGGTGGTCCTATCGGTGATTGACAGCCCTATAGTCATACACAGATAGCTGACAATCACTGATCGGTTCACCCATTGGACTGTTCAGTTCAGGAGCTATTTTCTGTCAGCATAGAGGTACCTAAAATGAACTAGTGACATATGGTAGGAAGTATGTCATGCTTGCTTCTTGGTGTCTCCAACTTATCTATAATAATTTTGGTTAAAGTCTTTTTTAACAGAAAAAGAGTGGAATAAACTTTAGATGAACGTGTCTTTATTGGTAGAATCGGATGATCATCTGATGTGTATGGTGGCTTCCTCATTCTCCCTCTATGGTAGATGTTGGGGCAGATATGGATTAGGTAGTTTGATTGCAACTACTCGATCTTCTGGTTCTTGGCAAATAAGCCATTACCAGATATCCCTGACAGTGGTTTTCTCCCTTCACTATATAGAAAACACATAAGCATGTACTTGGAGGGTTCAGGAGAAATAGCTGCTGTCCAAACAAGTGTTTTGTCATGTGTGTGGTGGGATGGGCTCTGACATATGGAAACAACTTGTGTATCATTATACAGATAGTCCCCGACTTGCGAACATTCGAGTTACGAATTTCGCTAGATACGAACTATCTGTACAGCACAGTATGATGTAATGCTACGGCATTACATCATGCTGTGCAGGGACCGGACAGGCTTCTATCAAGCCTGATAGAAGCCTGTCCGGTCACATCGCGGTTGCTGGGCAGCCGGGGGCCTTCTGAAAGGCCCTAGGGCTGTCTATGCAAAGCTCCTAGCAAGCCGTGCGCTTGATGGGCACTCTGCATAGGCAGCCCTGGGGCCTTTCAGGAGGTCCCCGGCTGCCTAGCAACCACACAGCGTCCCGCGATCTCATCGTGGGACGCTGTACGGGCCCCCTGAACGTCAGGTGCAGGCTGTTTCTTACAGCAGGGGCACCCGGCGGCAGCAGATCTGACGAGCCGCGCCGCTCGTCAGAACTGTTAACACTTTAAATACCGCTGTCAGAGCGGTATTTAAAGTGTTAACAGTTCTGACAAGCGGCGTGGCTCGTCGGAACTGCTGCTGCCGGGTGCCCCCGCTGTAAGAACAGCCGGCACCCGACGTTGTATGGAGCGGGATCCACCCGCGATCCCCTCCATACTACCATTTGTTCGACTTGCGAACAAAATGAACTTGCGAACGGGCTCCCGGAACGGAACCTGTTCGCAAGTCGGGGAGCATCTGTATATGTATATATATATATATATATATATATATATATGTATGACTAAGGAGACTCTGTTATCCCTGAAACAGTTTGGGTTTTGTTGAATGGGCTGTGTCTTAAACCATCTTTGCTGCTCCATTTCGACCAGTATCATCAACGGATCACACTGTCTTCTTGGATCCTTGGGAAGGGGGGGGGGGGTATGAGTATTTATTACCTTTATTAGGTTTGATATTTTCATACCTGCTTACTCTCCTATTGAGCCAGTTCTTATTTCTCTCCTGTTTGCATTGATTATCCACCTCCTGTTGTGCCTTGGGAGAAGCAGCCCTCCTACATGAATTCAAGGATGGTTTACCTAAGGTCTCTTCTAGGATTATCCTGGATTTTAATATGGCTCCCTCCAGTGTCACACACCTGGTGGGTCCCTATTGAACAGTTTGTTTTAATGTGGTCAAATTATTTGAGTGAGCACCACAGGTCTCATTGTGTGCCTTTCCTATTTAATATGCTTTGGTAATCTAAAGGTTGAAGCATATTTTGCAAAGAGCCAATGCTTATGTCAACACTGTTGGTTTGAAATTTGCCTCTTTATTTCATAGGGCTCACATAAATGGTGCTACAACTGTAAAATTTCTCAGCCTATATAAGACACTTCAGGTCAAGATGTAACTATTTTCTTTGTGCTTTTCTTCACACAACCTTCTAAGTCGTAAGTCCACTACATTTATGCTGATATTTAAATTACAGTTCTACAATTTCATTTCTGTAAGTCTATACATTTAAATGCCATTTTCTCGATTTAAAGTAATTTCCGTGAATGGTCTTATTATCAATAAAAGTGGTCACAGTCTTGTAAGCTGTAATCAGGAATGAAATTCTGGCAACAATGACATAGGAGGACAGAAGAATCACATAGCAAATGAAGTCTAAATGAAATTTCTGCTTCTAAAGTCATTAGCTGGTGGTCATTTACCTTTTAATGTTCTCTTTGCCATTTATAGTACTTGGAAATGTAAAGTCAATGAGATACGTGTCTTAATTTCTCCTCAATAGAAGTAAGAAATATTTTTGGGTGACTTATTATGGAATCTTGTAGTCCATTCCTGAATAATAATGGTACAGATGTGTCCTTCCTTTACCTTTGCTCTTCGCTGGATATGATCAGATCTTTTTGGTGCAAGATGACCAGCTTTTCAAAAACAATATGATTTTGCCACACTCTGTCACAAGATGTCTATCCTATATGTGTCTATTATGGACATCTAGTGCTTGTGATTAGTGTTGAGTGAACCAAAACAGTAGTAACATGTTTCAGATCGAACTTTACTAAAAGCTTGGTTCCACGTGAAACCAAATTTCGAGCGATCCTCATCTTGGCCAAAGCTTTTTCTAAGAAGATGATGAAAGAAGAAGGAACAATTTTCTGTGTTTAACATTGGTTTTAGGGGTAGTTTAGGTTCGGTTTGAACTAATTCGGACTGAAAGGAACTTTTTGACCAAATTCGGTGAACCAGCCATACTGGACTTTTGAAAAGTGAAGTGTCAGTGCATTGTACAATGGTGGCATAGATCTACATATACATAACACAACTTTTGGGGATGTAAAAGATACCACGAGAGGCATTACCTAAAAGTACTTGACCCCCAATGAAAAATCTGTAACTGGACTCCAACTTACCCTAAGCCTTTTGTAATATTGGTGACTTATCATGTGGCAAAAGGGACTCTGGGCTCCCTCAGACACTAAGGCCCAGTTGCAACTGCTAATTTTACTTTGACTGTACCTCCAAGACATAGAGGCAAAGCTATAGAAATATTAATCCCTGATCATTTTCCATGGAAAGACTGATACAACATATTAATTTGTATTCATCTAGGGACCCCACATTATCCAGATGAAGGCAGCATTTGGCCTCTGACTGCCATTGGGGCATTACTGTCACATGCTTTTTTCTCTGTGTATTCTTTATATATCCTGTATATTTAGGCCTTGATCATGCTGTTGGTTTCAAGTGTAATTTACATAGAATCTATGCTGATTCTGTGTGGATTCTCCATAAATCCACTAGAAATCTGCATCAGAGCAATGTTTAATGCAGTCGAATGACAATCCATGGTGCAGTTTATATAGCGCAAATTGTTAATTCATATGGGAGGACACAAATTTGATGGAAAATCCTCCTAGGGTTTCACGTATATGGATTAGCCCTATGGAACTGAGACTAATGTGTGTCCAATCTGTAGTTGCACTAATTCAATAGTGCTTTCTGCTGCAGTTTTCCATTTAAGTCTGCATCCATTTTTTTCCATTGTGGATTTCATCATTTGAACATTCCCTTATAGCCTATAGTGTATAGCATCAGCCTTACATTTCTGTGAGAAAGCTCAGGCTGTAACTAGATAAGAAACAGAATTTCACAAGCGTAATCTTACAAGGAAACATGGATCAAAGTTACCTTGAATGCAAGGAAATAAAACGGAATGGAGCTGAAGAAAACACAATAAAGCATATAAAAAGAACATATACAAGAAAGGTCATGGGGACAGTTCAATATACAGCAACTGCATATTCTTAATTAGAGTTTGTGCACAAAGCTATATAAAGGCTCTGTACAAAATGACCATAGAGGGGCATTAACCCTTTATATTACTTCCAACATGAAACAGTTATAAGGAGGTGTTTTATGTCAGATTCCATGAGATTGACAAAAAAAAATCAGTATTGCCTCTAGGAATAGAACAATTCTGGACACCCTGAGTCCTATGGAGCCAGCAAGGCAGTGCCAGAATGTTCTACAGCGCCCAGAGGTGGCTTTACACAGAACAATTATTGTCCCAACAATCACTCTATAGAGTGAATGTAAATGACAGTTGTTCTGTACAAACCCATCCGCTAACTGGAAGATGAGTGAGTATTCATTGACTTGTCACTTAATTTCACCTAAAAATCGTCACTGGTTGATTAATTATTATCTGGCATAAACAGATAATCATCGTCTTTCAATGACTGGCCAACAACTTTACAGGTAAGTGTGCATTTGCTTAGCGTGCTTCACCCACCAAACGCTGATTGGTTCCACATTTTTTTGAACAGTTTTCTTTCCTTAATGCTCACTGGCTCCCAAAAACACATAAATATGTGCAAATGGACTTCAACTGAGCAAGGATCAAACAAAAAAGTTAGTCTCTGCAAAATGAGCAGAACGAGAGGCTGCAGCACTGACGGATGAGCCTTACCAGTGGGAGATGTCGGCAGCAAGTGTTCACTCAAAGATTGCTTGTACATATTTACATATGTATTCAGTGGACCCGGCCACCAATAAGCATGCATTAGGGAGGGGTCTAAACTTCAAATACAGGTCCATTAAAGAACCTCACGCCCCCTAACTAGTAGATCAACAATATTTCAGCTCATGTAAATGCTCCTAATAATTCACTCAACAAACGCTGTGTTTAAAAGCACACAAACAGTCATTCATATGCATTAGTGACTATTTGGTGCAACTATTTAGATGGTACTCCTTCTGTGTAAAGCCACCCTAAATCTGCCAGTGATCATGAGCGGTATGTGGCTCGCGGACAACCTACAAGTTGACCTCTGTGTCTTATTTTCAGGGGATGTCTTACACTCACCTAGCCGTCGGCGTCTTGGTCCCTCATGATCTAATCGCTGGCACTCCATCATTCGCCGCCATTCAGTGAATAACATCACTGAATGGCTGTGATTGGTTCATCGAGCACCGGCTCTGATTCGCTGGCGCTTGATCGAATCACAGTGCTCACTTGCTGGAGGTGGGGTTTTCAAAGCCCCGTTACAAAGAAGAGAATCCTCTGTCAGCTCAGAGGACTACACTGCAGCCTGCCGCAGCGCCGGGGAGACCAGTGTGAGGGACCAAGACGGCAGCACCTAGGTGAGAATACGACATCCCCCGAAAATAAGACACTGTGCCTCTTTTGGAGCAAAAATTAATATAAGACAGTGTCTTGTTTTCAGGGAAATAAAGTATTGCTAGTCATGTGATGTCACTTCTGCATCACATGAACCAGGGGTGGAGCTCTGTAGCAATTGCTAATGTGCACTACGCAGCGAGCTGTATTAAGAGGTGAGAGGAAACTGAAATCAGCTGGGCAACAAAATAGTGTGGATTCTGATGGCATTATTTATGCGGAAATGCTGCGGATTTTGCCATGGAATTTTCCACTGCAGCATTCCCCCTGCTTGTGATCATACCCTACAAAACTATTCCAGCCGTACCACATGAGTACTAACCAATAACCTTGTATAAGCATGAACTAAACCAACTACTTTATAATACGAATGCATTGCTCCATACAGTTCCTCTTCACACGTTGTACTTTGACATACATTGAACATGTCAAATCAGACATTTCTATTAAATGCATTTATTTAATTTTTTTGGCTTACCTGAGCAGTGAGGTAAAGATCCACTCCATTGCCCATTTAACTGGCAGGTCCTTGAAGAATGGCCTATTAGAGTTCTTCTTCCAGTGCAAGAATAATGAACAGTAGATCCAAATGTAAACTTCTCACCAGAAATAATTGCATTTGGAGGAACTCCGGGATGACTACAGTCAATCACTGAAAACACAGACAACAAGTTTCATTTCAGATTGTAGAGAAATCTCACAAGAATTGTATTTTCTTTATGAGATGGCAGCTTTTGTCATGCCATGGATTCTGGGTAAAGCGAATAAAGTACGGGTCAGTTCACTTTTTAGCTTGTATTCTCAAACAATGTCCATTCTGTACTGAACCCATTAGTGGCCAAATTAATTTCCCAAGATGCCAGATTCACCAAACTTTAACCCCTTTAAGCAAGCAAGAAAAACTAAGACAACTCGGCTCTGAAGCCTAGAGAGAGAACTGTGAATGCGGCTCTTAATTTGAGTACAAAGTGTAAATCGGGTACAAGATAAGTAATGCAATATATTTACAGTATTTTAATGTTCCCAAACATCAAATATATAGATGTAATTCTTTAGGTTCTGTATTCATTTCACCCATTAAGAGCCAAGTGCTGTCAATATTTAGCGCTTGGTCCTGGGCTTTAATCCTGGCTGATATGAAATATATGGAGTGGGATTAAAGCTCTTGCTCCTGTAATCTACTAGGAGCTGGTCGGGTTTAACCTCTTCTGCCTTCTCCTTTACAGGCTACATAATGCTCTGTAGAGAATAGAGGAAGCAGCCGTTTCCTGCACAGGACCTGATGATCACATAATGTCCGAGCTGCAGGGACTTAGCAGACAGTGACTACTGTCACACTAGAGGGATGTGTTCCCCTGTAACTGGGGCTCCCATGGATGCTCCTCTTACAGTGGAAAAGTATGAAATAAAAAGTAAAGTGTGAATGTCCTCCAGAGGTCTTCTATGTCACGGGGATATAGAAGTTAAAAAAAAGGTATAAAAATAAGTAAAAGAAAATTACAGAATAAAATAAAAAGAAATATGCAAAAAAAGAGAACCACCCACCGCCGACGCAAAACCTTAAACATTGCCAACTACGCCCTGTAGCATTTTTTTTAACGCTGCGATATCGCTGCGTTTATTTTTAGTGCAGATGTCAATGGGACTTTCTAATGTTATGTAATGTAAAATCGCATCGCACGAAAATCGCAAGTCTGCCCTTCTGTGATTTTTGTGCGATGCCATTTTAACATTAGAAAGTCCCACTGACATTTGCAGTAAAAAAAAAAAAAAAAACGCAACGATATCGCAGAATTAAAAAAAAAACACTAGTGGGTAAATGCTCTTACTTTTTGTGCACATTATGCCGAATAAAATTTTAAAAAAATTCAGTGAAAAAGAAATATTAAAGTATAGCCCTGTAGGTGACAGAAAAAAAGCAGTAAAAACAATTTTGACAGACCTGGATAAAAAAATAGGGCCACAAAATCACCAAATGCGTAAAACCACTAAAAAGTGTCTTTAAGGCTTCATTACCACGAGCACATATATGCAGCGTTTCCATACTCAGGCGTATATACGCTATCCATGTGAAGCATTACTTCCCAATGCATTCGATCACATGGGCGATTATACAGCACGTAAATACGTCAGCACCTTAAAAGATGGAACATAAACGTCCGAAATACGTCCGACGTATGTACGAATTGGAACTATCTTTCGGCCAATATACTTGGGCAGGTCCCATAGACTCCTATGGGAGCAGGGAAAAAGAAGGGAGGGGAAGGCATTTTTGCAGCATCCAATGCTGCAAAAAGCTTACAGGTGCCTCTATATAGGCACTGGAAGGCTTCCTGAGGATTTTGGCCGAACGAGGGTTTTCCAGGTATAAAAAAAAAAAAAACATCGCCGTATATCTGCTCGCGGGAAAGAGCCCTAAGGGTTTAAGGCCAATAATTTGGTTCCATGAATCTACAAAGAAAGATCTCCAACTAATTCCATTTAATCAAATATTTTTTTTAATGAACTGAAAAATATCACTTACTGATGCATTCGGGAAGTGACTTGTCCCACTGCCCATTTGGTTGACAGACTAGCACAGATGATCCAAACAAATAATATCCCGGATTGCAGTCATAAAACACCACTGTTCCGTAGGTGAAGTTTCCATGTTCTATTTTGCTCTCCCGGATGGAGTTTTCTGGAATCCCAGGATCACTACAGTTGACAACTGAATGTGAAATATAAATCATTTGCTCAATATAGAAGCTACTAAATGATCAATATACCAATATAATAATGCAATGATATGTAAAAATACCCATATACAGAACGACACCATACATGCGCCATATAAGCAATGCAGTTAAGCCTATTATGACCAAGGATCAATGCTACGCCTCCATCCAGGTCACTTTCTGCAGTTCTGAAATCCCCACTTTCAAAAAAACCACAACTTTTTAAATTTTCAGGTGAACTTATCTACATGGGGGCTTATTTTTGTGGGGTGAGCTGTATTTTTCTATGGTACCATTTAAAGTATCATATAATCTGTTGGATGCCATTTAAAAATTATTAAGTGGGGTACAATGAAAAAAAACCCTCAATTACAGTTATTTTTAGATTGTTCATTGTGCGGTAAAAATGCCATGTTTTTATTCTGTGAGTCAGTATGATTACAGCAATACCAAATTTATACAGTTTTTTTTAAATATAGTATACAGTAGAACCTCAACTAATGTCATTAATCCGTCTGGAAGCAATGGACTTTAGTAGAAATCAATGTTAGTTGAGGACATTATTTTCATAGGAATTAATGTAAATCTAATTAATTGGTTCTAGACATTCCAAAAAACACACCAAACCCAATTTAATAGAAAATAACTCTACCAAAAACAATAACAATACTGAATGAATATAAAACATAACTGTAAAGAATAAATTAAAATTGCAGGGACATCATTATAGCAGTACGTATCACTGTGTTATCTGTGGTTTGACATAGGACTGCAGGGACATCATTATAGCTGTACATATCACTGTGTTATCTGTGGTTTGACATAGGACTGCAGGGACATCGTTAGCAGTACGTATCACTGTGTTATTTGTGCTATGACATAGGACTGCAGGGACATCGTTAGCAGTATGTATCATTCAGCAGACAGGCAGCGTTCAGCCGGCACTTTGGGGATTCAGCTGCTCTACTGTGTCAGAAGGCAGGCAGACACAGCAACGTGCAGCCGGCACTTTGCAATGTGGAGAGGGGAGGGTGAGGAGTAGGTGCGCGCTGATGCAGGAGAAGCAGGAAGTGACCGGCATCAGCTGTGCGCCGGCTCACTGAGCGGCATCCGGGGTCATGGAGCGGTCGGCACCCTTATCTGAGGAATGCAACTTTATTTGAGGGACCGCCGCTGCCCTGACACATCGACTTAAGTTGAAAACAGCTTTACTTAAGAGCAATGCTACTCAAGGATTTACTGTATTTAAAAAAATAGCTTTCTGTTGCCACCTTATTACGCCCATAACGCCTTTATCTGTTCGTAACACCTTTATCTGTTCATCTGTGTGCTTATCTTTCACAGGGTGATTAGTAGTTTGTACATTGGTACCTTTTTGTGAAAATATGACTTTTATATTGCTTTGTATTTAATTTTTTCCTGGAGATGGGGTCAGCAAAAGAGCATTTTTTTCTGACAAATTTAACAATGCAGTATTTATAATGTGATATTTTTAATAAATTGTACCTTTAGGCCTCATTCAGATGAGCGTGGTTTACAGGTGTAATAGATTGCTATGAAAGTGCTCATACAGAGTGCTGATTCGCCTATCAGCTCCCGTGCTGCAGCGCTGTGTGTGATGCTGACCACAAGCCCCAATGAGAGTTGCCGCAGCTCTCTTTTCACAGTACGGAAATGTGAACAGGCAGCCCCACAGAGCAAGAAGCAGCTTGTACACTGCAGAATTCCTGCATATCAGCAGCGTGGTTTACACACTGCTATAGCAGCATGTAAACCACGCTCGTCTGAATGAGGCCTTAGGTTGGGTTCACATGGGGCGGAATTGCTGCGGAATCTCCATGCAGACTTTCTTCACAGAAATTCCACCGGCAACTTTTATCCCAAGATAAAGCAGCAAAGTGGACGAGATTTGCAAAAATCTAATCCCCACGCTGCAGAGAAGCCATTGTGGGCAAGCCGTAATGAAACTGACATGCCGCATGGAATTCAAAGCCGTGGCATGTCATTTATATCACTGTCTCTGCAGTGGCCTCTCTATGAGGAGAAATGGCTGCAGGGCAATGCTGGCGGCAAAGCTGCTTCAAAACCCGGAAGTTGTATTTCTACCACAGAAATCTTGCTGTATTTCTGTTCGATCAATCCACGAGATTTCCATTCCATGTGAACCCAGCCTTACAGATGTTGTGATACTGATCTTTATGTTTTGTAAAATGTTTCTGTTTTTTGATGCAACTGGAAAAAATATTTTAGTAACAAACAAATCTTTATTTTAAAGGGGTTGTCCCGCGAAACAAAGTTGGGGTATACACTTCTGTATGGCCATATTAATGCACTTTGTAATGTACATTGTGCATTAATTATGAGCCATACAGAAGTTATTCACTTACCTGTTCCGTTGCTAGCGTCCTCGTCTCCATGGAGCCGTCTAATTTCAGCGTCTAATTGCCCGATTAGACGCGCTTGCGCAGTCCGGTCTTCTCCCTTCTGAATGGGGCCGCTCGTGCCAGAGAGCTGCTCCTCGTAGCTCCGCCCCGTCACGTGTGCCGATTCCAGCCAATCAGGAGGCTGGAATCGGCAATGGACCGCACAGAAGACCTGCGGTCCACCGAGGGTGAAGATCCCGGCGGCCATCTTCGCAAGGTAAGTAAGAAGTCACCGGAGCGCGGGGATTCGGGTAAGTACTATCCGTTTTTTTTTTTTAAACCCCTGCATCGGGTTTGTCTCACGCCGAACGGGGGGGCTATTAAAAAAAACAAAAAAAAAACGTTTCGGTGCGGGACAACCCCTTTAATTATTTTTTTACCTTTTGGATTAGTCCTGATAAGAGACTTGAACTTGCGATCATTTTATCACTTGTACAGTATAATGTAATGCCGTGGTATTGCATTATACTGTGTTTTTATAGGCTTTCTATGAAAGTTGTGCTACAGAACCCTCTTAATAAGCAGAAATACATGGCAGCCCTGGGGCCTTCAGAAGCTCCCAGGTTGTCATGATACCCAGATGGCACCTCTGTGGCATCTGTATCTAAATACATTGGGCCAAGGCTGCATGATTTTATGTTGTCCCACTGCACATTATCCTATGCCTCTAGGTAGTTCCCTGCATCCAATCAATTTTTTGACATTCTATAGGAGTCATCTAGCAATACTAAGAATACCAAATAGTAGTGAATTTATATATTTCTATCCCAGCTCCCAGTTGTACTGCAGGAGTCATGCAGTTTGCCAGCGAGGCTGTTGCTATAATTACCCTCACCTACCAGCTGAACACCTTAGCCCATGTAGTGATGGTTATAGAATATCTATTTGCTGTCAGTGCCATAGGACAAGACTTAGATGTGACATCTTATCCTTGCAAAGAATGACATGTCAATGGGAATCTGTCTCAGTTCTTTGTTATATTAGGGCATGCCACAGTGCATCCCTGGTGCCGTACATCACAATCAATATGCCTCCATATCAGCTATTATCCAGGCATATTAAACACTGCACAACAGAAATATGGCAGAATGGTTTTGTAATGAGCTGCTTGTATTTCTCCAAAGCAAATTGCCCTTATTTGTTTCTCAGCACTGATCTACCCTGTAAGCAACACAAGAGTCAAGTAGATTATGCACACCTACTTTATAGCTGTAAATCTAGTTGATCGCAATTTGCAATATAAAGTAAGTGAACCCTTTGAATTACCTAGATTTCAGCATTAATTATTAGTGGTCTGATTGTTATCTTAGTCACAATTATAGATGAATACAATCTAATAACACATGAACAGTTGTACCATTCATGTATTTTATTGATCACATTGAGTAATCATCCACTATGCAGGGAGAAAAAGTAAGTGCATTTTTGTGTTAATGACTTCTCAAAGAGCTAATTGGCAAACTATGTTTCAAGTAAGGAGATGAGATTGGAATTGTGGGTTGCACAGGTGTTTTGCCCATTAAATAAGAAACACAAAGCCTGGTTACTGACAAAATAGTTTGGCTCAAGAAAAATTGGTTAGCGTCAATTGCATTGCTATAGACCTGCCTGGCTGTACATCAATGTACAATTAGATCCACAAATGGAACAAATTCAGAACTATTACTACTCTACTTATGGCCTCGTTTACACAAGCACTAAAAAAGTTGCATCTCGCTCATGCAAAAATTGCATGAATGGGTGATTTCCAGCTATTAAGTCTCGAGCTTAACTAGTTGTCAAATTGCCCATTCACACGATCAAGAGTTGTGTGGTGCATGTTATCCAGCTCTCCTAGGAGTCTATGGAAGCTCCCACGCATCATGCTCCAAAGATAGGTCAGGTCCCATCTTTTTCTCACACCATGGACCTTAGATGTTGCATGTCCTATTGTTATGTGAAAGCTTTTTGCGCATCAAAAATTCCTTCATCTGAACGATTCTATAGGAAACAATTGATTCTAATAAACGCAATCTTTTCATGTGCCTATAATGCGCTAAACCGCGCTCGGGTGAAAGAAAACTAAGAGTGAACATCCTATTAAGATCACTTCAAGAGCAGAACATGCAATCATGAAAAAAGTAAGAAAGAACCAATAGTAACAGCCAAAGACCTACAGAAGACTCTACAAACTTTTACTACTAGGCCTTATTCACACGAGCGTTTTTATGCAGCTAATTTAGCCGCGATAAAAAAATATCGCAATCATGTGAAACATTGGATTCCATTCACATGGGCAATTATTAGCCACATAAAAATAGCCATTCTATTGAATCCAGTGCTACATGTTACAGAACTGTACTTGCTCCATCATCGGGCCATTCACAGGAGATCAGAAGTATAGGGCATTTAAATCAATGTGCAGAGCAGGAACCACAGTTGCCTTACTCCGATCTGCACCCTAGTTAAAATGCCCTTTACTACAGTCCTCCTGTAAATGGCCTGAGGAAGGAGCTAGTACAGCTCTGTAATGCTTAACACTTGATAAGGTAATGCTATTAGAGATCCTTCACATCTTCCTCCTTTTTGGATAGCAGCACCGTTCTTCACCTTTTTCAGTCTTATTCCTTGTTCAATTTGCACTGGTTGATAGCGTTTCAGGTGAGCGCTTCTCTAGCATCTATTTTGCTATTACCCTGGTGATATGGGGGTCAGAAACACTATCTTTTTTCCTTAAGGAGAGCATGGAGATGGGGAGTGAGAAGACTCAAAAGGCCATTCATGCTCCTCTGTGTAATATGCAAACTGTGGAGGTATTATTCCATCTCCCTTATTTGCATATTACCCAGAGGAGCATGAATGGACTTTTGATTCTACTGTGGAGGTATTATTCCATCTCCCTTATTTGCCTGGTGATATGTGCACTGTGGTAGCGCTTTCTGTACTTCTTTTACAGTGACCACAATTGTGACTTAGGTAACAATCAGACCATATTTTAATAAGCAATCCAGAAATTCTGATAATTCCAATGGGTCCGCTTACTTTTTTTACAAACTGTACTTTAGAAACATGAGAGGAAGACAAATTGTTTCTTCAAAGGTCAAGCAAGTTTAATGGTCAAAGATGGTCAGTTTCCAACATCACAGTTCATACATATCATTTGACTCCAAAACGAAGGCTTTATTTCCATATCTTGGCTAAAATTTATTGCTAACCTCTGCCTGACACAGATGCATTTACAAGGTTATCTTGGAACCCTGCTCTGTTCTGTTTCCTTAATTGCTTTTGAGATTTATAGAATACTGATTGATAATATTTTACTGGAGACCAGGGAAATACACTCGGAAAGATATAAACACTTTGTCAAATAAAAGGTAAACTTGCCATAAAAACTTGGCATTGATCATTAAGCTGTTATGACTGGTCTAGTAAGTAACAATTTAAACAAAAATATACCCAGAGGAGTTGTCAAATGTGTCAAATATCTTTAGAGCCTGTATGATTTAAGTTAATGATCACACCTCATTGTAGGAACAGAGGGGCTTGGCATTTGATCTCAGCCCCTACTCCAAGCAGCATAGAAGAGCTACACTACAAAAATAATTGGACACCTGAGCAAGAATCAAAAGTAGTGTTTATTTACATATATTAATAGTGGGGTCTCCTTTGGCCCTAGTGACATTGGGTACTCTCAGTGGCATACTTTCTATAAACGTCTAATACACTTCAGTTGGTATTTCTCTCCATTCATCCTGGAAATGTCTGTCAAGTCCTCTCAAAGAAGATGGATGCTGTTTATATTTCTTGACCCAATATTTTAGTTTATCCCAAATATGTTTAGTAGGGTTCAGGTTGGGACTCTATGCAGGCCAGTCCAATTGTAGAAGATCCATATCCTCAAACCAATATAAAACCATGTTGGACTTGTCACAAGGCACGTTGTGTTGTTGGAAGTATTGCTGACCATTCCCAGAGCATTGCTACATTGTCAGCAACACATTATTGTCTAGAATGTCAAGGTACACCTACATATTTATGGTAGAATTAAGGAGATGAGGTCGGAATTGAGACCATGCCACAGAAAACATTCCCAGACCATACTGGAACCTATTGTAAGGTTGCTACTTGTGTCTTCCGCCCTCATGCGATTTCAGGCAGCTGCAAGCACCACTCTACTCTCCCTGTCTGCTTTTGTCGAGCACTGAGAAGGTCAACTAGCTCTCTGGCTCTTAACTCACCTGTTGGGTTAAACAGGCGTTACTCCTCTATTTAAGGTGAGCTGTGGCACTTTCTCTGGGCCTTAGGATTGGTGTGTGTTCTTACACTCAGCTTTCTTTGGTCTTCTTCTGTCTGAGTTCTGTCTCTGTCTCAGTTCTGTCCCTGCTCTCTGACTTCTGTAAATGCAGTCTGTGTTCTGTCTGTAGTTCTGAGTTTTCTATCCAGATTCTGTTTATGCTGTCTGAGCTCTGCATCTGTCTGTATGTTTCTTTTTGTCAGTTTTCTATCAGCTCCCATTCTGGTTTATGGTTTGCCCTTGCTCTGTCCTGCATCTGTGTGCTCCTGTGTCTGCTGCCAGTCCCTGTCTTGCTACCCCATCAGGGATAGTCAGAACCAAGGTTCCAGTGCAGGGCCATCCTTATAGGGGGGTAGGGGTCTTCCATTCCCTCTGCGGCCAAGGGTCAGTCTCCCTTTTCCTGTTAACATTCCCTCTGCTTGAGGAATCAGCTACCAACCACTCCAAGGCAGGTCTCAGCTTGGTTGGTTGGCCCAGTGGATCCACAATCCATAATCCGTAACACCTACGTTGGCACAACAGACCTCGACAAGAAGGTGTTCCCCAGGTATCCTTCAAACCCACGTACTTTCATGTGATTCGAAGATGGAGTAGCGTGATCTGTCATTCTCTAGAACTTTTTTTCATTGTTCAACTGTCCAAAGATTAAACTCCCTGCACCATTGTAGATGGCCCACTGGATTTTCTTTACGACAACTCACCAGATGTTTGCAGGATGAACAAAAGGAAACACCATCTGAAGTATATCAGGAATTAGTAGAAAGTGCCACGGAGAGTATCTGATGTAATTAGGGCCAAAGAAGGCCCCACTAACACATGTAAATAAATACTACTTTCCTGCTCAGGTTTCCAGTTACTTCTGATAGGATAGTGAATGTGGCATTGAAAACACTACCCCATAACACGCAAAAGGGCTACTTCTAACACTAACATACTTTAATTTTCCAAATATAAGAATCTTCTGGTCTGTTGTTCCTTTTTGTGGAAAAAAAACATATTATTGACTCTCTGCTGTCTATATCTTCTATGTGCATTCTCTTTTTTGCTGTCCAGATATATGACTACTATCCATCCTTGGGATGCTGCTTACATAAAAACTGTTATGTTGCTGTTTGTTTTACTGCAGAAAATTTACTGTCAACCTGTTCGGAATTTGCTTTGAGGCTCTCCTTCTACTTACTCCCCTGAGTTACACACTATGTCCAGGTAATGCCTGTGAAGTATAAAGTTGTATGACTTCATGAGATAGTTAGATACACTAGGCCAAAAAAGGTAAAAATGTAAAAATGACAATGTACTGGGTTTGAATAAAAAGTTTCAAAATGTGTTTGAAAATTCTGAAAATTTGCAAGAAAAGAAACATTCACTTTCTTCCTTTTTAAGCTCCTTTACTATTAAAAAATACACATATATATGTATATATATTTAAGTGGTATCTCTGCAAACAAAAGCAACAAGAGGTGGAATTGCAGTCTTTTTTCCATCTTAAACAGACTAAAAGCTAAACACATGATATGGACCCCCAAATGGTTCCATTAAAAAGTACAATTTGTCCTGCAAAAACCCCATTCACATACAGCTATATCAATGGGAAAAAAATTATGGTTTTTGAAATGCAAAGATGAATGACCCAAAAAACAAAAATTAACACATACAAATAATGCTGCAGTAGGTTGATCAGCCATATAAAACCACTGATAAGATAACAACTGGTAACACATTCTGTAAGGTAACTATACAGTCACCAATGGGTGACAGACTCAAATGAAACAAGAAAAATACCAACAAGTATGTATCCCATACCTTTACAGATAGGAGGTGGATGACTCCATTGCCGGTTAGCCTGACACTGCGCCCTCGTTGGTCCTTGCATAACATATCCCATGTTACAAGAGAATGTCACAACGTCATTATAATTGAAACCATTTCCACTTGTTCTTCCATAGATTGGACTTCCCGGATGACCGCAGCTAATAGCTGCCATGTAAATGGGACAAAAAATGAAGATAATATATGAATTAGTAACAAAGAAATCAGTTCTATAAATGTCAGTATACCAGCAGCGCTGATGCATAATAAACTATTATAACTGTACTATTACACTTGTGAGAGTGCATAAGAGCATAGCGGATTTCATAAGAAAAACCATAGCCTCCCTTGGTTAGATGAATAGATAGATAGATTAGATATGAGTGAGACAGATATGAGATAGAAAGACAGACATGAGTGAGACAGATATGTCAGACTGTGACCGAGGTGCTCAATCTCTTTTTGCCACTGGATGCCAACATAAGCACTTATCTGCTGGTGTGTGGATGGACTGGTCAACTGGGAAGTCTATGTCGCAACCAGCTCATCAGGATGGGTCCACGTACATTTATTCTACCTCCTCATCATGGAGAACACTACTTATACTTCTAGGCTGGAGATGTTTCTGGTCTAGTTGGCTTCTCCTGTCCTGCTCCACTGTCAGATAAGTCTGCCTGGTGTTAAGAATATTTGGGGTGTTGTAGTATCTTTCTCTTTACTTCTGCATTAGTATCCCATCTGGTTGATTGCATGCTTGTTTAACATCAATAACACATGCATTGTGATTTATTGTAGCAAACATTTTCTTTTTTTTCCAACTGAGGAGAGTCATAGTTGCCCCAGGTTTCTGACATAGGGTTACCCTCATCAGGGTGAGCACTCCACTTTTAGGTAGGGTCTCATTGCATTGGTAGGTTAGTGTCAGATTTCCCGTTCCCCCCAACATTTTCATTTTGTTATACATATTTTGTGTTCTCCGCATTAGTATTTTATGTGTATATCTGTCATTTTAAGACATCAAATTACATCTGATCCAAACAAAGTGTTTTTGCTTCAAGCTCAGACGTAATAACTAGACAGGTAGATAGGATCTCATATACTATACTATCGGATAACAGGTTTTTATGTGATTGTGCAATATAAGAGATCTATATAGCTCATATCTATCTATCTGAAAAACAACAACACTATATATATATTTTTTTCAGCGTTCTGCCTTTTTTCCGCTGTAATGTTTCACAGTTGTAGACACCTATTACCTCTCTCCTTGCTGCTCAGCATAGCAGTCGCAGCTACTGTGTGGTTTGCTATAATTGGATGCTGAAAAACACTACATTCACCCTTGCTGCTGTTAGCAATGACCCGTGAGCAATTATTTCCCTTGCTCTATTCTTATTCCTATCCAACAGATTTGGAATGACTTGTTTGACAGAAATTCATTCAAGTTTAAAGATTATCGATAAAGAAAACACGTTGTTCCCTGTGGTCTAATACCCTTTTCTCTCCTAAGTTTAACATGAAGACTAATGGAACCCTTGAGTGTTTCAATCTGATTACGACAGATTTAGAACATGTATTTAGAACAAACTGACAACCATTGATTAGAATGTTCTTGCCACCATATTAATTATGTCACTTTGGAAATTTTTACATGTTTCTAAATATACTTTGAATTGCAAAAAAAATAAAAAATTACATACATTACATACATTAAAGGTGTTGTGCCAAGATGTGTTATATTGTTCTAATATTGTTTTAGAAGATGTTAGGCTACTTAGTGTTGTATTGCAGGTGGTGGCTGACTCTCCACGGTTACACTACAGCTGTTAGAGGGTTAACAGTTCAGAAAAGCCCCCTAGTTTTTAATCTAGTGGGAGGAGTCTAAGTGACAAAATGTAATGATATGTACAGGATAGTTAGATAAGCAGCAACCTCACAGGGTGGAGCAGTTCCCCCCTGGGGAGTAGTTATTACCTCACAGGGAGTAATGGCCAATGGACTGATATTTGCTGCAGAATCCGTGATGGGCTTTCGCACCGCAGATCCGCAGCAATTAGTGCCATAGCATGCTATGGGAAATAGATTCTTCATGCATACTTGTGGAAACCAATTGCAGTTTCCGCAAGCTGAGGAAAAATCACAGCATGCTCCATTTTTTGCAGATTCCACGTGGACGGCTTCCATTGAAGTCAATATAAGCCATCTGATCCACAGCCCTTCCACAATCACATTGTTATCGTTAGGCGATGACGCCGGAAATCGGTAGTTTAAAAAAAAAAATCCGTAATGCGCATGTCCATCAGCGAGCTGTGCTGAACATCCGCAGTACAGAAGAAAAGGAAACTAACCAGGTTCGCATGGACGCCGCTGCTGTCAGAGCCGGATTCCGCATGCTGGAAAAATCACAGCATGCTCCATTTTTTTGCCGATTCCCTGTGGATGACTTCCGCTGAAGTCAATGGGAGCCGTCTGATCCACGGCCCTTCCGCAATTACATTGCGGAAAGGTAGTGGATTCTGCGTCATTGTTAGGCGGGCGATGGCGTAGGAAAAGCAGTGGTTTAAAAAAAAAATCTGTACTCCGCATGAGTGGCTGACGTGGCGCTCGATTACTCAATCAGAGCATTAGCTTGCTGGAGGCGGGGGTTTCAAGCCCTGCTGCCAGGAAGAAATGCTCTGTCGGTGTTCGGAAGAACATGGCAGCCTGCAGCAGCAGTGCACCCCAGTGCAAGGGACCCGAACACCATCTACTAGGTGAGTATTGCTTTTTTTTTTCATATAGTCTAGCTAGGGCTTATTTTTGGTGAGTGGCTTATATTTTAAGCGTCTCCCAAAAATTGGGGCAGGTCTTATTATCAGGAAAACCTAGTATCTATCTATCTATCTATCTATCTATCTATCTATCTATCTATCTATCTATCTATCTATCTATCTATCTATCTATCTATCTATCTATCTATCTAGGTTTGCTGTGTTTATATATAAATTAGTGGTATAAATAAGCAGCAGAAAGTCAATAAACTTCCAGAATAAAAATGTGCATTACATTCTCTTTTCTGTCAAATATCACATAATGTTCTTTCTTCTTTATAACTTCATTGCTTATTGACCATCATAGCAGCTCAGGCAACAATTAAAATCTAAAAGGCACTATCAAACACAAGTTCCGCAGAACATAAAAAATAATAACAAAATTATCAGCAAATGGGCGAAATACTTTTTTAACTCATAAAATATTTCACGATTTCCACACAATTCATAAAAATGACTGGACCGGCATCTCATCTCTATAACCTCTTTTTTAATTGAATTTACCTTGGCGATCAATCGATCACACAAAGTTTGATTTTCAGAAATCCCCAGTGATCAGTTGTGATCGTCCAGGGAAGCTGTTGCTGGAAATACATTGCATGTTAAATAAAATATCAATGGAGAAATAAAAATTCAAACCTGCTCAGGGTGGTGGCAAAACATAAAGAAGTCATTCTCACCTACACCACCAAGACCCCTGCTCCGTTCTGTTGATGCTTGATCCTCTGCTGGTCTTTACTTCTGCTAGTAGCAGCGATGACCATAGGAACATGTGACTACTGAAGCAAAACAGCAACCAAAGTGAGCTGGAGATTGGCTCCAGTGATCACATTTGCCTGGTGATGACATTGCTGCAGCCAGAGATGAAAATCAGAAGGGATCAGTCACTGGCGGTAGGAGAGTGGTGGTGGATTGAGTAAGGTAAGTATGGCTTTTTTATTCTTTGCCACCACTCTGAGCAGGGTTGATTTTTTTTTCTCCTTGAAACATTCTTTTAACACAATTGTAAATCTACAGCATAGGTGTACAGCTCATGCAATGCTGCAGGGGTAGGTTGGGTGCTCTGCTGTCACAGACAGATGTAGACCCAGAGGAGAAGATAGCAGTGGTTTATAACCCCTTCCGCTTCTCTTTTCCAGTCTACCTAGCTCGCAATGAGTGCTATTTAGTAAATAGAGGAAGTGGCGGTACTGTTTCCTGTATTTGACAGGCAATCGTGTGATTGGAGGCAACCCCCACCAATGGCAGTGCAACTGAGAATTAGCAGACATAGCTCTGCCAGTGACTATTGTTCTTGTAAGGGGGTAAGTTTTCCCCTATAACTGGGGCTCCTTTGCATGCTGCTCCTATGGATACCCCAGCTACAGTAGAAAACTGAAAAAAGAAAAAAAAAATAACATTCTGAATGTTCTCCGGAGTTCTTATGACATCATTCTGATTCTATATGTTTAAAAATATATACAACAATAGATTTAAAAAACCATAGAATAAAATAAAAATATATTTTAAAAAGTTAAGAAAGAAACAAACGTCAATACCGAACCATTAATTAATATTTATGCACTAATTTGAAAAGTAAGAACTCTAAATTAAAAGAATATAGATATTTTCAACTTTTTGTATATATTACCCTTAATAAAAGATTAAAAGGAAGGGGAATAAGTAAAAAGCCTATTAAAAACAACTCTGTGTGTCACAAAATTACAGCAACATTTTTTTGGAAGCCCAAAGAGAAAATAGGGCCTTTAAACACCACGTATGTAAATACGCATTTTGAATCCATTATTTAGGAGTTTTTTACGGTTTATGCCCTGCAGGATAAATAGTGTGCTTAACTAATTTTGCTGGTCGTTATGGCTATGATGATACCAAATATGTGTGTTTTTTTCTGTGATTGTTCTCAGCAAGAGAAACCAAGTAATCTTGTAGATATGATACCTTTAAAACATGATAATATAGCAAGCTTTCGAACCTCTTAGGGTTCTTCCTCAGGCATAATGAAATAGATCCGAAGAAGCATGAATATATATACATTCGACAAGGCACAGACATGGATGTGATTAATTTGCATGTGTTCTATGTTGTGTCCATGACTAAAGAAGTGCTCAGCCACTGGAAAATCTGTCTTTCTTTATTTGTGTGGCAGTAAGATCTCATCCTGGCTTTCAGTTTTTGTCCTGTTTCTCCAACATAAAGACCTCCAACAGAACATTGGCTGTACCGGATCAGGTACACAACATCGGACGTGGAACATGTCAATGTCCCAGGGATCTTATAGTCCTTGGGATTTGTATCCTGTCCGCAGTCAGTACATGTGAGCAAGTCTTTCAGCTCCTTACCTTACAGGGATAAGTTCCTTTTTGCACTCCTGATTATAAAGTTCCTCAAATTTGGGGGTTGCACACAAAAAACTTTTTTTTTATGTGTGTTTTGGCATTAAGGGGTTAAGGTGCATTTAGGCGGAATGATTATCATTCAAAAAATTGTTAGATTATTTACATTAGAATAATAATCAGTGTAAACACAGCTGACAATCAAACAATAAACGATAATTTGTTTGCTTATTGTTCATTTTATGCAAGCATGGACATCCTTGTTGACTTGTTTGTCAATTGTTCGGTTTAAGTACCAAACGCTCAGTCGTACTCATTGGCTTATACAGTAAATGTGAATAACTAAATGGTTTAGTGAGCGAACGCTTTATCAGCCTGTGTAAACAGGCTGCACTAGCAAACTCATTGACATCATTCGCTCAAGCAAACTATATATTGTTAGGTGTAAAAGGATCCACACTTATATCATCACAGCATCTACAGGGTGGGCCATGGAAAACTAGGCGAGCACCGCACTCTTATGAAAACTGCCTAAGGATTTCATCAGACAAACAGGGTTTACACGCTGCTAAGCAACGTATAAACCACGCTGCTCACATGTGGGGATTATGTGCATGAACGCGCTGCCCCTAGCTCTGCTGAACAGCCTGTTCACACATCCGCGGTGCAGGCAGCCTGCTTCCATGGCTCCCCTATGAGCCTACGGTAAGCACCCTGGACAGCGCACACCACAGAGCTGACAGGCGAGTCAGCACTTGTGGTCTATTCTTTTTTAGAAGCGCAAATTCTGCGCTTCTAAAAAGGGCCCATGTGAGTGCTTCCACAGCAACCTATTGGTTGCTATAGAATCATAGTTTTACACGCTGCTGTAGCAGCATGTAAAACACGCTTGTCTGACAGAGCCCTAAAAGAAAATCTGTCTTTGTTGCCCATTGCAACCAATCACAGTGTAGCTTTCATTTCTTATTCTGCTGGGATAAAATACAAGCTGTGCTGTGATTGGCTGCATTTAGACAGCTTTCCCAAGAGTGTGGTGCCAGGTTAATTTTCCTGTACAATAAACATCATTGGAATATTGTTTCATTTGATGCGCTAAGAATAAGTCAAAAGACTGCGGAGAATTTTGAAAAATTCCACCAGTGTCTGTAAAAGTAGGCCAGTGGGGTGACACGCAAAAAAGCTGATGCCTTTGCATTAGAACTATTATTCCTAATTCCACTGAATAATATTCCTGAGCATGGAGATTTATATATATAGATTGCAGTCACCGTCCTGGGACCGGCTTTCTACTAGAGCTATGATACGTTAGATGATGTGGAAATGGGATTCTCTCATGGAGACATGACTGTTTTTTCTTTACAATGTCTTGCACATTTATACATGTAAATTACTTGTTTTTCTTTGTTGTTGTTTTTGCTATTTTACTGAATTTCTCACTCTTAGATCTTTCGCTTCTATTTCTTTTTTTTACTTTCCATACATTTTCAGCACTGAAATACAAAGCAGTGTTGAGAAGGGTTTTTTTTGGCTGACAGCGATCAGTGTCAGTGCAGATTTATTGGGTGAATGGCCTTCTCAGAATCTGTCCTCATGAATACTTTCATGAGACAGCTGTTGTACTGTAGTAGCTGAATATCTCAAGAGAAGTCCAAATAAAATGAAAAACTGATTATCTGCTCAACTGACAATTCTTCATCGAGATACAGTAGATCTTTAGAATCCTAACGCATTATGTTGTAACATCATCATATATTATTCTAATATGTGCCGGACGGAACAAGAAGCACATCAGATATATCATAATTATTTCTCCATTGACAAACTGTATTAAAAGAATCTTCAGGAGGTAAATTGCAAAGCAGTTCCTCGGTGCACGATACCGGGAAGCAACAGACCTACAAATGCACCTTGTTAAGCAGAGCAAGTCTAAATTATAGAGCAGGTGACAATTTTATGATCTGAAAAAGGAAGAGATATATACATCAAGAGCATGATAGGACAATCAAATAAGTCCCTGGAGCTCGCTGTAGGACAGCAGATATGTTTCATGCTGTTTTTACATTTTTCAAGCCGTTTTCATTGAATTGTAGTCACTCCTACTCATTTGTAACTATGCAACATGGCAATTGAGAGGCAAAATAAATAGATCTAAGCATTGATATATACACTGCAGCACATTAGATATGGTATTTTGATCATATTTCATATTAGATCATTGGCACTGCTAATGTATTCAGAAAACTTGCTGCATTCTGCTGATTGTTGAGTCCTTTGAACTGAATGTACATTAGATAGATAGACAGACAGACAGACAGTCCAGTCACCTTATTATGACCACCTTCTACTTTCGACGTCAGCAGCATGCAGCCCTTGGTGGAAGTGACGTGTCATTGGCTCGCTTGGTAGGTATATAAGGTGTGCAAGTCTGTCACTTGTTGTTGGCAGGGGTAAGAGGGGCAATTTATCAGAAATAGAAAAAGGGATGATAACTGTCTTTCGTCCCAAGGGTTGCAAAATTTATCAAATAGAGAAGTTTGTGAACTGTTTGCATGCTGCTACAGTGAGGCCTTAGTCACACGGGCGTTTTTTCGCGCGATTTGCGCATCGCATGACGGATGCGCATGCGCAAATCGCGTGACCGGCGCCCGAAAAATCGCCCTAAAATCTGCTCCTAGCCGCGTTTCATTACAAACAGGCCGGAGCTGTCCAGCGCATTGCATTCAATGGAGCCGGCAATACAGCCAGCTCCATTGAAAGCAATGTGCTGCGGGCGAGCCCGGGATGAATTGTCGGGAAGGGCTTAAATATATAAGCCCTTCCCTGCAATTCATCCTAAAATGTGTTAAAATAAAAAAAAAATGTATGCTCACCTTTCCGCTGCAGCCAGAGTTCTGCCGCGGCCGCTGTCAGTTCTCCTGAACTGCTTCTCGGCACTATTCAGCCGGCGGGGCTTTAAAATCCCCGCCTGCTGAATGATATAGCCTTGATTGGTCCCACTGAGCCAATGAGAGGCAGCAGTCACTCACCCATTCATGAATTCATGAATGGGTGTGTGAGTGAAACCTGTCTCTGATTGGTCAGGCTGTGACTAATCAGAGGCAGATCATTCAGCAGGCGGGGATTTTAAAGCCCCGCCGGCTGAATAGTGCCGAGAAGCAGTTCAGGAGAACTGACAGCGGCCGCAGCAGAACTCCAGCTGCAGCGGAAAGGTGAGTATACAATTTTTTTTTATTTTAACACATTTTAGGATGAATTGCAGGGAAGGGCTTATATATTTAAGCCCTTCCCGACAATTCATTCCGCGCATGCCGGCAGCCCATTGCTTTCAGTGGAACCTGCTGTATTGCCGGCTCCATTGAATTCAATGGGCAAACATCGTTCTTCTCTGCCACAGCTGTTACAGCTGTGGCAGAGAATAATGATTTGTCTTCTATATGTTCTCAATGGGGTCGGCGCTGCTGCCGCTGGCCCCATTGAGCGCATATAGAGAAGAGAACAGGAATCGCAGATAGGTGCGATCTGCGATTTCTGTTCTATAATTTATCGGACGAGCGCATAAAAAGCGCTCATGTGTCCGATACCATTGCAAAGCAATGGTTCTATAAAATCGCCGGATGCATGCGCATGTGCAAATCGCGGCTAAAAACGCCCGTCTGACTAAGCCCTGAAAGTGTATTCTGGACAAATGGCTCCATTGGGAATAACCAACATGGAAACTGCAGAGCACCACCTGCCGTTGATGTGATAGGTGAAAGTCAGCTATGAAGGTGCACAAAGTCTGATCAATATGCTATAGTTGAACGGCTCACCATGAAATTGAATCAGGGGATTACCACACATGTGTCTAAAACACTATAGTGAACCCTACTACATTTAGGCCTCCGATGAAGACGGATGGTCACTACACCTAATCTAACAAAGGTGCATCAGAAGAAAAGGCTTCAATTTGCACGTCAGTATCGGTGTTGGACCAACACTGGGCCTATTCTTTGGTTCCTCTAATCCATGTGGAAGGCACTCTTAGCTGATTTGGTTATGAATCCATCCTTGCAGATCATGTGCACTCATACATGCTGTTTGATTCTCCCTGGGGAAGATGGGATCTTCCAGCAATACAAAGTGTCTATAGATAAACGAACAGCATCCAACATTTCAACCACAACTGACTTGACAAAGACCGCGGTTGCGGTTGAAACATTGTCGTTTTATATTGGCACAATAAAGATTCTTCTTCACCTGATCGCATGAGTGGAGCTTTACGTTTAATGCACCCCTGGATGCTGCTCGTTTATCTATGGACAGTTTGTACATTTATGGTTCAGGATCCAGAACCTGGGTTTGAGTGTGCATCGGTGATCCTATACAAAGACCTCCCTTTTGCATAAAGGTATGTTTGTGTGCTGCTTATGATCTACTATTTGTACACCAGCAATACAAAGTGATACGTCTCAAAGCTAGAAATGTCGGACAGTAGTCGAAGGAGAATGACTAAGACTTCCCTGGTCCCTTAATTCCCCAGACTTGAACTCAATTGAGCATCTTTGGGACCAACTCAATCATCATCGTGCTCTATGGATCCTCCCCATGCATCTTCCAGCAACTGTAAAATCAGCATGGCTCCAGATACCTGAGACAACCTACCAGCACTTTATTGAATCAGTCCCAGCCTGTCTCGCTGCTGTCCATGCAGTTACTCTGGATATTAGCTGGTGGTCATAATAATGTGAGTTGACTTTGTAGGGCACTCCTAGTGTCATACTGGCAAGAATAACTGGAGTAGCTGTGCACGGTGAGCGACCTGCTGTCCAAAACCCTCCCATTACAGCGCTACATAAGTGTGTTCCAAGCTAGGTACTGAGGAAGGGGTGCCACAGCCCTAAAATGTGTTTAAAAAAGGTTGCGCCTGCACCCATTTTCTCTATTATTTACTCTTTACTTATGCCAAGAGATATCGCTCCATCTATGAACAAGTTTTCAGATGTGAAGTAATAGTTTTTACATACATGCATGATACAGTTAAAAGGCATAAATTAAAGTAACGAGATGTTTACTTACGCACACAGGATGGTAATTGACCAGACCAGTTGTGATCTTGCTGGCAAATCCTTACTGATGACCCAATCAAGCGAAAGCCAGGGTTGCATTGATAGACAACAGTATCTCTATATCCATAATTCTCTCCAATCACTTGTCCATTCACAATTAATTCAGGAGTTCCACAGTGACCAGCTAAAAGGTGAAAAATATAAGATGCATGTCACATGTGATGCTCAATACACATTATAGGAAAGTCAGCCAAACCTGCCAATTTTGATGTGATCAGATGAGAAAGGTCAGGCATGTCGGATCTCAACATGTCTTATATTGTGTTACTGCAGGGGGTAAGTCACTACCAAAGGGGTCTGTCCGCAGCTTATTCCCCATTGTGTCCTCATTAAAAACACATGCGTGCTTGGGGAATTGAGCATGCATGGTGGAGTTTGAAAGCATAGCTGTGCAGCCCACAACGATTAAAATTTATGGGCACATATAAAACAAAGTAATAATAATAAAAAAATCTTTCAATATGTTTATGTCCTCCAGCCAAATTTAATTATATGCTTGGTACCACTATGTTCTAATTCTTTTCTCTGATCCTGCCATATTGGTAGATTTATGCCAGTGTGTTTCTGGGCTTAATGAGTTCCTTCCTCAGGCTAATGGCATAATGTGCCGTATATTCATCTAAAAAGGGGGCTTGTTCAGTATGCATAACAGTATGTACGTTAAAGGAGTTGTCCAAGACTTTCATGATTTTTTTTCCTGCTTCTTGCTCTATCCATATTTACAGTGGTGCTGGGAATCAGCTGAATGGTAGTAATCCTGAGCATCAGACCCCTGCCTACTATCTATTGATGACCCATCCTGAGGATAGGTCATCAATAGAACAAATCCTAGAAGTCCCAGACAACCCCTTCAAAGGCTTTTCTTCACATTATCCTGTGTGCTCCCGTTGAACTTCATTTAGGTAAAGGAATAAGACAGGTATTTTTCTGATCTTTGCCTGTTCTTTTGGTCAAAAAGTGTCTTTAACCCATTTAGGACCAAGCGCCGTAAATTACGGTGCTTCATCCTAGGCTTTAAACCCAACTGATAGTAAAAAAAAAACGGCGTGAGTTTAAAGCCTCTGCTTCTGCAATAAATCAGAAGGATGTCCGGTTGTCAGCTGTTAGTCCTAGCTGAGAATCTATGGGTGAAGGCAGGGATGTCTTTTAACCCTTTCTGCTTTCTCCTTTCTCTAGTGCGCAGCACTCAATGAGTGGTATGTACTTAAGACTGCAATTGGAAATCATTCTTCCTGTACGCGAGACAGCTGCTGGGATCCCCTGTCACAGTAGAGCTACAGGGTACTGGCATACCCTGATCAGCTCTACCAGTGACTATTGTCACTACAGGGGGATGTTTCCCCTGTAACTGAGGCTCCTGTGGATGCCCCAGCTAGTGGAAAAGTATCAAATAAAAAAAAAAAACATGTGAATGACCCCCAGAGGTCTTACATGACGTCATGGGGGACATAGATAGTAAAAAAAAATAATTACATAAATAAGTAAAACAAAATTACAGAATAAAATAACAATATATACATAAAAAAGAAAATAATCCAAAGCCGATGCCAACCAAAACCACTGCTGTATGCATGCTGTAATCCATAACCATACATATTATATATCACAACATCCAAAACAAAATGAGGAACCCATTCCTATATTTTATTTTAGCATAAATATACTAAGAAATTTTTTTTATAAATGTTAAAAAATAATCTTTTTTTTTTAGCTTTTAACCTCCAATAAAACGGAAAAAAAAGTCAGGAGACACAAATTAGATATTAGAAAAAAACTTTCTGACAGTGAGGGTGATCAATGAGTGGAACAGGTTACCACGGGAGGTGGTGAGTTCTACTTCAATGGAAATGTTCAAACAAAGGCTGGAGAAATATCTGTCTGGGATGATATAGTGAATCCTGCACTGAGCAGAGGGTTGGACCCGATGACCCTGGAGGTCCTTTTCACCCTACCATTCTATAATTCTAGTACTGTAATGTGTGCTGCTGCTAATAAAATGCAAGTTTCTCCAAAACTACTGCATAGATGCATAGAGCAGATATAGCTATGGTGCTCTCAGTAAAGGCTGCAAAAAAGAAGTTGACAGATTTCCTTTAAGGGGACCTGTGACATCGAACATGCTTTCCTAAGCTGCAAATAGCCTGTTATAGAGTTATGCGGATTGATATATAGTTTCATGTTAAATGATTCAGTATAATTTGTATTTTATTCATTTGAATCTCTACTCTTTCTATAATTAGGAATCCAGTGGGTCGAATTACTGTGCTTCTTATTTTAATGTTTGCCCCCAAAAAAGGCACAGGGTCTTATTTTTAGGGATGTCTTATCATACTTACCTACCAGGGGCTGTCTGTGTCCCTCCCACTGGTCTTCGGAGCTACGGGGCTCTTGCTTTGGTCCTCAGCTGCTGACAGAAGATCACTTTCTGGTTACGGGTTTATAAACCCCGTCTCCAGTAAGCAATGGCTGTGATTGGTTGTCGAGCACTATGGCTCAGCCAATCAATGCAGCGCTCGAAGAACCTATCACAGCCATTGGTTCATCAAGCGCTGTACTGATTGGTTCTCAAGCACCACAGCTGAGCCAATCAAAGCCATCGCTTACTGGAGGCGAGGTTTATAAACCCCGTTACCAGCAAGCAATCTTCTGCCGGCGGCTGAGGACTGAAGCAAGAGAGTCGGAGCTCCGTAGACCATCAGGAGGGCCCCACACGCCATCTGTTAGGTAATGTATTGCTTTTTTTCTTTATGTAGTGTAGCTAGGGCATATTTTCAGGGTAGGGCTTATATTTCATGCCCCCCACCAAAAATCATGGTAGGGCTCTTTTTAGGGGTAGGTCTTATTTTTTCAGGAAACACTATAACACGATTGACAGCTCTCACTGCATACACACTCATCCCAAGCTAGCTGTCAATTACTGACAGGACCACCCATTAGACTCCTTATAATAGAAAAAGCATGGATTCAAATTAAATGATTCAGTGTAATTTGTATTTTATTAACAGTAATCCCATCATTTAACGACCGCCTATTTACGCTGAGAAAGAACTTGATCTCTGATTGCTTTCAGAGAGCTGAAGGTAAGTGACTAGCAGCTACTGAGCAATTTTTAGTTCAGTACCCTGCCAGGTCCCACGTTTAAACTGGCTAACGATCGCTGAAAATGACTAATTTCAGCGATTATTCCACCATTAGTTGTTCCGTGTAAAACCACCCTTATGGCCCTTTCACATGGAATGATTATCATTCAGTTTATCACTAGATTATACCAAACTGAATGATTATTGCATCTGTGAACACCGTCATCGACTGAACGATAAGCGATAATTTGCTCACTTATCATTCGCTGTTCAGTGCATGCAGGCATAAAAATCAAATGGCGGTCAGCCCGTGTAAACAGGCAGCATTTCGAAGACTCCATCTCCATTCAGTGAACGATTATTGCTCCTCGTGGAAACATAAAATCTGCAGCCACATATTTCCATATTGACATTGTTTCATTTGTGCAGAAGTAAGAGAAGGAAACATGATGGAAGCAGGAGAAGGAGAGCAGCGCCACTACCAGCAAAGACACCTTCACAGGGTGCAGTGTAGTCTTTGATATAAATCTATGCTTAGTCAAATGGGAGTAAAAAGCTCATGGATGACTGCTCTTCCGTCATCACATGCGATTTCAAAGAATGCCAAGGCTGCACAAGTTCTATGAGCTGTAGGTCTGATGTAGCTGCTGCAACTAGTAGTAGCTGATGGAGACAGTACAGCTCCTATATTTGTCTGTAACACCCTATTCCTTATCTTAGCATGGTGTTGCCCCACAACATCCGCCTCTTCCTCCTTCCCCTATGACCTGCTATCAAGACTCTCCCTTTCTGACCAGTTAGGTTCAAACATCTCATCATCTTCCACCTCTTCATCATCCTTCTCTTTCTGAGTTGACTCTATGCCATGGAGTGCACTGGGAGCTGGCAATTCTGTTTCTATATCCCCTGCCCATATGCAAGATTGAAGACACATTTGGTGACATCACCAAGGCACAATGGCTGCTGATTGACTGCACGCTGACCTCTGCAGTAGGCATTATGGGAAATTTGATTTTTCAGTGATTTTCACCACAAATCAGTTTGAACCAACATGATTTGATTTTGTTAAAATTGGGTCGAGTTTATCACCTGGCCAATCAAGATCAGCAACACTAATTGGGATGACTGTTAGGTGCTTAAGTACCCGACAGTGGTCTCATGTAACAGGACCCTTAGACTACAATGTCTATATACAGTGAAATGTAGAAGCTGGAGAAGACAAACATGCAACATTTTTAATTAAACCATAATGAAAAAAATGATTGTTAGCCGGAATGCATATATCCCTTTTCCCAAAGGTGTCCGTAACTTCTAAAGCATAAACTTACACGTCAATTTAATGGAAACTCTAAGATTTACCTAAACATCTTGTCTCAGTGCCGCTCCAAAGTCCAGAAGATAAGCATTCTCGCACAACTGACCCTACAAGCATGTAACCGGAATCACATGTGAATATTGCTGTAGATCCAAATGTTGTTTGTGTCCCTATTTTCTTTCCATTTGGTGGTACTGGAAGTTCCCCACATGATGTAACTGAAAAAGAGTTATAAAATGTTGTCTATTATAAATCAGCACAGTGTTACATGGGTAAAAAAAACTGTAAATAATTAAACTGGGCTGCAATTAGAAAGACATCATGGTGTGAGCTGGAGTTATCATTGCTACTTATTCTTCAACATAGACGTAGAGTGGAAAAATGATGAGGGCATGTAAAGCAGACAGTCGTACTTCGTTCCCCACACCAGCCTCTGTAGCATTTGATTAAAGTCAAAGAAAGCTTTACATAACCTGCAAAAATGGCAGCTTATATACAGGTATAACTACAAGTATGTGTCAGAATGAAAGTCTCACTTGAAATTCTAACAAATGATGACTATAATTTGTGCTTGCCATTCCGTGTTTGATAATGATACAACATACATAAAGCAGGGGAGGGGTGATTTTATGCAATGCTCCAGCTTCTTGCATATGCAGATTGGAACAAGACTATTGGTTCTGTCTTGGGTTGTGTAGAATATTCCTTAATCCCTTCCCGTCCTGCGTGGGAGGTACTTCTAGTAATGTATCAAGCCCCCCACAATGGGGTGCCAATGGATTGCTATGGAAGCTAGGGGCTTAAAAATAGCCTCCAGCGCTGCTATGTGCTGATGCCTATTAGGCCTAATATGATGTCACATTGACAGTAATGCAGACATAATACGCTGCCATATACAAGTACTGAAATGTGTTATGCGAAGAATCAGATGACTTTATGCTCAATCTCTCTACTGTGACATATGAAAAAGTAAAAAGAAAAGATAAAAAAGTGTCTTTCAAAATTAGAAAATCTAATTAAAAAAAGTCTTCAGTTTCAAAAAGAAACAGAAATCTAATGATAACCCACTTAAAAATATATGTGTGTGTATGTATAAATATTTACCTATATAATTTTGTAATGTTATTGCTTAGGTTTCTATGGATGAATCAATATTAACTAACTATAATTTTCTTGCTTTTGTAAATTGTTTTAAATATACATATATGATAGAGTGTGTATATGTGTATATATATATATATATATATATATATATATATATATATATATATATATATATATATATATATATATATATATATATATATATATATAGCTATTCTTGTTTTTCTCTACCTTCCAAAAACAAACCAATATAGAGTGATCGAGAAGTCTTATGTCCCCCCAAAATAAGGTGTTTTATTGTGCAAAAGCAGCTAATATATAGTTAACATCAAATAAAACATCCTCTAGAGTATAGTTATCATAGAATTTATTTCATTCGGTGAATGGTGTAAAAACAACCCCCCCTCCAAGAGAAAAATTAGCAATTGATTGTTTTTTTTTCACTTCGACCATTTAAAAAAAATAAATAAATAAAAGTTATGCAATGTTAAACACCCTCCCTCTGGTCTGCATATGAATGGTTGGGTTACCGCAGGGCGCACAAACAGCAGCCATTTTATACCATTCCCTGACAACCTCTTTAAGGGGTTAAAATTGATCCCATTACCTACAGAATATGAGACATTTTGGAGCTGACTTTTTCTATTCAGAGACTAATGCTGTCTTGCTTTTCCTTTAGGTGTGCGCTGTTTTTACATTATGGCGTAATGGTAGGTTTATAATTATATTGTATTTCATGTAGCTATCCAATCATTCCAAGAAAAATAAAATGTCATTGCAAGTGGCATTGCCAGGGCCAGGGGCATTACCCTAGGTCTTTTGGCTAGTTCACCAGATCACTACATTCAATTTTATTATTGTTTCTGAGTCAATGAACACCCTGGATACTATCAGCAATAAATTGATCTGTATAACTCTTGGCTGGTATGTACTTTGCCTTTATGTAAGAGTTATTCTGAAATACCGTGGAGCTCTCTAGTCAAAGAGGTGGACCACCCCAGCCTCTCCCTGCCCCGATCATGCAGACTGATAGCTCATTCCATGCTTTTGTTTAGGGAGACAGCTGTCTATCAACATGCTGGGAGTAGGGAGAGACTGGCATAGCCTGCCTCTTTGACTCAAGAGCTCCATACCAAGTCAAAATTTAAAGTGTATTTATGCTGATTGCTGAAACATCGCAGCACGTCAGACTAACACAATAGCAATACATGTCCCAGGTTCATGTTGCCTGTGGCTAAGGTTACATGAAGCTGGTGACAAGTTTCCTTTAAGAAAGTCTCCATCATAACCAGAGTCAATGCACTGCATATTCCATCTATTCATATTTACCCCTCAATATTTCATAGTTGTAAAATACAAGATCCGTATACAAATCCAATATTCATTGTGTTGTTTATGGTTAAATTCTTGCATGGAATTACATTTTGAGGCAATTTATCATAAAAATAATTCTAGCGTCTAGTGAATAAAACAAGAAACATAAAACAAATGCATGTGCCATCTATAAATATCACCTACGTACTGTAACTATTTCATATGCAATGTATATTGTGAACCCTTCGACAGCCGTGTGCTGACTTCTGAAAAGCTGAAAGCGTTGAAGCTGTTTCTAGGGACTTCCCAAGGGCGAGAAGGTCAGTAATGGAATTCAGAATGAGCCTGCTAGCTTCAAAGACAACATTGTCAAACTCGAATACCCCACACGAAATGCGAGCTGGGCAGCAAACAAGAATCTATACAATCTTTGATAAAATATGATTTGGCATCATTCTTCAGAGAAAAAATAATATACATTAAGAAAAACCATCCTTCTTGATCATTACCCAGCTGCATAATGTATTGTTCCAAATGTAGGCTTTTATAATGTCCAGTACTGAATAATCTTCTATACGTACTTTGGCAGTGTGGTCTCTCGTTTCTCCAGCTCCATGTTCCATTGGCAAGGCACTGAATAGATGCTGGTCCCAAACGGAAGTAGCCTGGATCACAACTAAAGACTACTTTTGTCTTGTATTCATAGTGAGATCCATTGACAATGCGCCATCTCCCGTGTTCCAAGGTAAAAGAATTTATGCTTGGACATGTAACAACTTTAAGAGAAGAATAACCGAGCTTTATTATACTAGAAGAAGCACAAAAGCTGCAAATAAATGAGCATGAATATTTCTGTAGTACGAAAATACATCAACTGAACAGAACAAAATGGTAAAAGCTATTCTAACGTAAAGAATCTCGGCGTCGTATGAAAATCAGGATTTATAATTGATATATCGTATGCTATAAATAGTGGCGAGCAAACTTTTGGAAAGTTCGATTTGGCTGTTTTGACGAATTTTGCAAGTTAGTCAGTTCGGACTAAATTAGTTCAAACCGAACTAGACAAATGCGTAATACTGGTGTATAACACTGTCTAAGCACCATTAACACCCTCTATGGCTCTTTAACAGTGTTATATACCTATGTTCAGGACTAGTGTTGAGCTAACCGAGTAGAATCCTGTTTCAGATAGAACTTTGCTAAAAGCTCAGCTTGGGTTCTTGCCAAAACAAACTTTTAGCAGAGTTCAACCTGAAACAGGGTCTACTGTTCGCTCAACACTAGTTATAAAATACACTGAACCCATTTTTTGGTTTACTATCAGTTATTTTGATGTTCTCACCCTACCCCTAACACTTCATCTACATGCTCCCCGTAAATCCAAGCATCCACGAAAGGTCACTTTTGTAGTCTGCAGGCCCCGGGCAATGACTATCATGACATGTGTGAAGCTGGCCATACACATAAGATAAAGGTTGGCCAAAATGGTCAATGGCCAAGCTTCTAAAATTGTATACTAAAGATTATTCACAACCTATTGTTGGCCAAGTGTGGCATGAACTACCAATTACAGGTAATCATTTACCACTTTGCACAAATACATTAGACTGTTTTATTTTTAATTGTGCTTAAACTACTAGTTGAGTCTTGTATGTTGCTGGAGGGATTGACTGTGGGAATGATTCAACATATGATTGATCGGCAACATCCTGGCCGATCATAACCTTACGTGTATTTACAACTTAAAGAGGATCTCCCATCTCAACAAGTTATCCCCTATCCACAGTACGGCCGTCTGCCTGTCTTGGTCTTGGGTGCCATGCTAAGCTCAACCCCAACCTGGTCAGTGAAGCTGCTGGGAGAGCAGGGAGAGAGGTTTCAGGGGCTTCCAGCTCCAACAAAGAACTGACCAAGTGCAAATGTATTTAGCACCATCTCCTGCCAGGGACCCAGTAGGGACGCAGAGGAGAAAGAAGATGCTTGCAAGCTCTGGAATTGTAAGCAATGGGGAGTGCTGTGTTGAAAGGCCCCTCCAGCGGTCAGAGTCATGGCTTGGAAGTGGAGAAAGTGAAAGTACACCGAAGGAGAGGTTCTATCCCCTTGATGATGCAGCTGGCATGTCAGTGCTGCAAAGATAGCCCCTTGCTAGAGAAGTGAATGGGACTAGGGACCTTCAGGACCCACTTTCTTGGAAATAGTAGATAACAATCCTTTTAATGGACTCCCCTATGGTTCTAGCAATATCCACCGCAAGAATAGAGCTGGGGACTGCGCTCTTCTCGTTTTACTGGAAACTCTAAACAGAGACTAAAATTATAACGGATAGTGAAAGTGATGGTTGTATGGATGCTATGTCGAAGAGTATCACAAACTTTAACATAATAACTAAAAACAATGTCATAAGTCTTTCACAGTTGCTCTAGATTTGCAAAACATGATTTTAATTAACTGCACTTACATGTTTATACTGTAATATCTTGAATGGATAAAGCTTTCAGTCTCACTTACCTACGCAACGAGGTGTTTTGTTATGATTGCTCCACGTGCCATCTGGCTGGCATACGGCTTGAGTGAGCTCTTTAGATGATAGCTTAAATCCATCATTGCAAAAATAAGTAACACTTGTACCCACTAAGTAATCTGTTGTCAATATGCCTCCATTTACAGGTGCCTTTGGAATCCCACACGATATTGCTGTGAAGAAGGCAAAGACATGACATTGTAATACTTGTATGAGAATGCAGAACAATAAACAATTATATTTATGAGTGTAGCTCTTACAGTGATTATATTCCATGTGATTTATATTACATAACCAAGATATTGGCAAATCAGTATGTGAAATGACCTGTTCCACATGATCTCCATATCATGTTTTGTAAAAAAAAATAAAATCAGCTAAATATTTAAAGGGGTTGTCTGGTTCTAAACTATCGATGAGATATCCTTAGGCCAAGTCATCAATAGCAGACTGGCAGGGGTCTATTGCTTGGGAACCCTGCCAATCAGCTGTTTACCAGGCCAGCCTGCTTGTGCATTGAGCTACTTTCTGCAGGAAGCAGACAGCTCCGTTCTTATTGTAGTGGCCAGGCTTGGTATTGCAGACCAAATTCCCATTCATTTCAATGGCCATTACACTAGGAACAGAGTTGACTTTTTCCTGAGGAATTCAGTTCAGCATATGAATGCAGTGGCCAAGTGAACAGCTAATCAGCAGACGTCCCAGGCAATGGACCCTCGTCAATCCACTATTCATGATTTATCCTGAGGATAGGCCATCAATAGTTTATAACTGAACAACCCCTTTAAAAGGCACATGTTAGGAGAGTTTGGCATGGGTCACGTGATCAAAGATTGCTGTGTAGCCTTGTAATTTCTTAATCTCACTGAAGTCAATGTAAGTTATATTGTGACTGTCAAGTAGCCATGATTGTGGCCAAAGATTGCAACTAACTGTGAGTTGCAATGAGGCCTGCATTGTCTTCAATGAGAATAGGAGATTACAGGGCTTCACTTGAAATCTGTGATAATGCAGGTATAAGGGGGGGCTTAATTGTTCGATAGTAATTAGTAAACATTAAAGTTAACGTTCACTACATCCTGATATACTTTATTATTGCTATGTCTTTTAGGGTTTCTGCCATCAAAGTATTTTGGAGGTGGTCAGCATAGGAATGGATTGGAAGGTTAATGACCCAGCAGGAATTGAAGATGGGAAAAGCTGGCTTTCATGAGTTGCCGCAACAAACAGTGCCACAGCTTGCTGTATGTGACTTGTTTGGAAAGCTGCACAAGAAGAGAGATAGTCCTGAAAGCACTCCAGCATGAGTTGCTCACAATCTCAGTCCAGCAGCCAACCCTGCATCAGACTGAAGCTGTATTCGACTCAACTGTTGTTTTGTGTTGAGTAAAAATTTGAAGCAAAGAAATATGTCCTGTACATACTCACCTGCTTTCTCCTCACCTGGTCCCAGGGCAGCCCTGTGACAGGGTCTTTTCAAGTGTAATTGTGTGTTGGACCAGCCTTCCGAATATGAACCATCTCAGATTCCAGTGAGCACTTTCCAGGTAAGCCCTGAAAGTACCTGCCTAGGTTCTTGATAGCCACAGGGGCCTTCAAAACCCTATTCGGAACCAACATTGTCCTGCAGCCCTAGCAATATGCTACTCAAACCACTGGCAGCATGAAATCCTGACAAGCATCCACATTATAAAGACATGTGTTACTGTGAAATAAGCTTCATTTCTTTCTAAGTGTAATTAAACTACATTCTTTGTAATAATATAAAAAAACAAGCACTTAGGCCGCCTGCAGACGAGCGGGTCGGATCCGGCAGCGAGAAATCTCGCCGCGCGATCCGACCCCAGAGCCTGCAGGGGCGAGCGCGTACTCACCCGCGCCTGGCGGCCCCGACTCTTTGATGTGCCGGCTGCCGCGCAGCCGGCGCATGCGCAGACCGGAGCCGGCGGCCAGGTGAGTGCGTGCCCCGCAGAAAATTAGAACATGCCGCGGTTTGTTTGCCGCGCGTATTGTAATGCACTCCTATGCAGACTTTCAGCGGCGGAAATCCCGCGGGAAATCCCGCGGCGGGATTTCCGCTCGTCTGCAGGCGGCCATAGAAGGAGTTGTTTGCTGCAAAGCACAGAATGCAGTTATATCTCAGGCAGATATGCAAATGATTACAGTTGTGGTGATTAGATGAACAGTCTTGTCACCTGAGACCCTAAAAGTGGTTCCACCCTTAGACTATAAAAAGCTCTCAGAGGCTCCTTGTGTGTAGTGACCTCTTCTTCTGCTTGTGTAGATCTTGTTGAACACTAGATGCCTCTACGTCGCAGAGAAGAGATTTCAACCAGTTAATGGAGTTTGAGAGCAGTGCCTTATTTACAAAAGCTGGATGGTCATATAGGGAAATTGGCTGCTAAATAGGCCATTCTGACCCGACCGTTCAGAGATGTTGGGGCCAATGGATGCATGAGGGCACGTACACAAGGCAATCGGGCTCAGGATGCCTTCGACAGACCACCAGTAGAGAGGACTGTCTGACCGTCCAACAAGTACCAGCAGCTCCAACTGTTTCATTGTCCGCCATCCAGAGACAGGTGGAACCATCATTACAGGCCCCTGTGTCTGTCAGAACCATTTCCAGGTGCTTGGGTGAAGGATATTTAGTCTCACAGTGCCCATTATATATATTGCCTTTGACATCCACTCACCATCACATCAGGTTGCAGTGGTGTCAAGAACAACAAAACTGGACTGCTACAGAGTTGAAGCGGGTTGTCTTCAGCCACGAATCCAGGTTATTTTGGACACTAATGATGGCCATGTTCATATCTGGAGACCTCGGGGTGGGTGCCTCAATCCTGCCTTTGTTGTCGAGCAGCACATTGCGCCCACTGCTGCTGCGATGGTCTGGTGAGCCATCGCATATTATAATTAGAGATGAGCGAGCACCCAAATGCTCGGGTCCTTGTTATTCGTGTCGAGCTTTTCGTAAAATTTGAGAGCTCTACTCGAGTATTGAACCCCATTGACTTCAATAGGAGACTCAAGCCTTTTTGAATGGGACCCACCGGTTGCCGAGCATTTTTTTCCCCCTGTGTTCGTGTTCTCTCTCTCTCTCCACCAAGCAAGCCACAAACTACAGTTGACGTGCGCAGCGTCGCAGCAGGGAGGGATCAAACTGACACGTCAGTGGCGGGGAGGGGCCAAAACTGAGGCAGGGTCGAACACAGCGTGATGCTTGCTTGAGTAGCAAGCACCATCGAGTATGCTAATACTTGAATGAGCATCAAGCTCGGAAGAGTACGTTCGCTCAACTCTAATTATAATCAGTCACCCCTAGTAGTGGTACAAGGGATAATGACAGCTCAGTGATATGTTCACAATATCCTGTAGCCACATGTGTTGCCTCTAATGGGAGGGCTTCCAAAAGGCATTATCCAGCAGGATAATGCTTAGCCGCACACACAGCTAGGGTGTCACAGGAACGCCTCCACAACATTGACACACTTCTGTGGTCTACATGGTTGCCAGATTTATTGCCAGTAGAACATGTATGGCACCATCTAGGACACAAACTTCGACAGCCTATGAGTTTGCATGATCTAGAGGCTCAGTTATAGCAAATATGGACCAATAGCTGCAGGACACTATACGGAACCTATACGCCTCCATGTCATTCATATCACATCATGCATTTAAAGGGGTTGTCCCGCGTCGAAACGTTTTTTTTTTTTTTTTCAAACCCCCCCCCCCCATTCGGCGCGAGACAACCCCGATGCAGGGGTTAAAAAAGATCACCGGAGAGTGCTTACCTGAATCCCCGCGCTCCGGTGACTTCTTACTTACCCGGTGAAGATGTCCGCCGGCATCTTCTCCCTCCGTGGACCGCAGGGCTTCTGTGCGGTCCATTGCCGATTCCAGCCTCCTGATTGGCTGGAATCGGCACGTGACGGGGCGGAGCTACACGGAGCTACACGGAGCTCCATTGAGAAGATAAGAAGACCCGGACTGCGCAAGCGCGTCTAATTTGGCCATTAGACGGCGAAAATTAGACGGCAACCATGGAGACGAGGACGCCAGCAACGGAGCAGGTAAGTGAAAAACTTTTTATAACTTCTGTATGGCTCATAATTAATGCACAATGTACATTACAAAGTGCATTAATATGGCCATACAGAAGTGTATAGACCCACTTGCTGCCGCGGGACAACCCCTTTAAGTAGAAGGCGGCCCAACAGAGTACTAGAGCCTCCCTTAAAATGTTCAGTTTACCAATATAAATTATTCTTTTGCTCTATAATTGTAATCACTTACTTATATCTACACTTTTCTCAAGTGTATAATATGCACTTTCCTTAATTCATTTTTTTATTGTATTTTGTCATTTCCTATATTCATATTCCTCTTATACCTTTTGCACCTTGTTTTGTCACATTGTTTTATGCCTGTCTTGGCATTATGGTGCCTATTATGTTGGTTTTACAGTTGCAGAGTTTATTCTAAGTGTATAAAATCTTGTGGGCCTTGTGGGCATGTCTGGGCATCCTTGACAACCACATTGCATGCGCTTATCTAAGAGTGTGGCACATATGTGCCAAATGTGATGTGGCAGCTCACTTCCATTGTACGATGTGACGAAACTGCCACATTACAATATTTGGTATATTCCAACTTATGCTGCCATATAATAGGAAGTGATAGGGTAATAAATAGATTAATTACACTTGGATAGAAAGGAAGCTGATTGTTTGTGCCTTTTATAAATAGTGTCACATTGCACATTAGCGGTACCCCCTAGACGAAAACTAGATCGAAACACACGTCGTGGCTGACGCCATCCTCTCCTGCCTTTCTTTGTACATGGGTTTGTAGTTTCTTTGATGGATTTAATCAGATATATTGATTCATTTATTTTACACTTTATGCACTTGATATCTGTGTAACTTAAATATTTTCATTAAACACTTGTTAGAATAGTGTGTTGGGATATGTAATTTGATATAAGGAAGATGGCGGTTTTCAGTGCCGTGATACCTTATTTTTAATGTGTACTATTAAAGTGAATTCATTTTATTACTTTATTGTCTGTATATTTTTGGTAGGTTGTTGATAAGCTACGGTGCTTTTAGGGCAGGTGACAGGGACCCGGGTGCTGTACTTTGTATACTCACCCATTTCCTGGATTTCTGTGGTGCCCATTGCCAAAGTCCACACGGCACATGAAAATCTGACTCTCCCATAGACTTGTATAGGAGAGCATGCGCACAGGAGTCTTTTGAAAAGAGTCCGATTTTTGTCCACAGTGTGAGCTTTGGTGGGAGGAACTGCTAGATCCATGGAGTAGGTGAATATAAAAAATACATCACTTGGCTCCCTGTCACCTCCAATAACAGCAGCATAAATTAGTTTATGGTGATCTAGACAGGCAACAGGTTCCCTTTAAGCAGTAGTATTACGATAACAACTTCATAAAGGAATGTCAACACAATGAAATTAAGTGCCTAATTTTGCAAAAAAAAAAGTAAATCTACACTCATTGTACAGATTTTTAACATACGGTAGTTCCTCCACATGCTGAACCAGCCTTTGTTCCGCTACCCTGCCCCTGTCTTGTGCTTTCACAACCTGACCAAGCAAGTGCCCTTAACTTTGTGAAGTATATCAAGCAATGTTCTTCCTAATTGATTTGATTTGCTTAAATGCATTATCCCTTTAGGGCTTTTTTGCAAATGTCAAACAAAGCAGGATCCTATGAATTCAATTGCTTTTCCCATTATCTTGTTAACATCTTAATTTGTATGATAAAGCGGGTAATGAGCTCGGTGATTGTAACCAGTGTGCACTATACTTCTAAGATTTCCAATAGTGAAGGAATTCAAAGCTTAGACATTACATATAGGATTATACAGGAGCAACGGTAGACTCAATTCTACTGATTTGCTGTGCATCTAAATGATAGGTTTAATAGTTTATGTGCACTCTTCTTCCATTTTTTCCTGCTAGTAATAAGCAGCTTTGACATGAAACTCTAGTTTACAGCTACGTTAATGATCAGTCTTCATGTCACTATCAATTCATGTGATATTCAACTGCAAGTCTGTAAGAAAGTTCAAATTTCCTGTAGATTTCTAATAGGAGCCTTTGGCAGCACACTGAACGGCCACTTTGGTAGAAAAACCAATCCGGTAGCGCATCAGAGCTCTTTTGACCTTCAAAACTACAGCAATTCACTATGGGGTTCATCCATCCGTTAAAGGACCCAAGGTGTGCCAAGAAAATGTTCTCAACACCAAAAGCCCACCTCCACCAGCCTGACCTGTTGGCACCTGATAGGAAACGTTCATCATCTTATGCCCGATTCATGCTGTAAGCAAATTGTTTCACTTTCTTGCAAGTTGAAGTCTCACCTTTCTGTTTATCCTAGGCCTCCTTCACACGAGCAATGCGTTTTCATGCTGGTCGCATTGCATCAAAAAAATCACGCCAAGCTGCACTGCCGCGATCTAATTCCAAAAGGAATTAGCATTTTCTCCTCCATTCACAAGGCCACATCGCGTGAAAATGACACTGCAGTAGCGGTTGGCAGAATGGCTCTATTTAGCTTAAATAGCTAAACAGAGCCAGCTGTCTTCTTCAATGACCGCTGGACCCAGGTAAACTCCCACCCTTCCCCCCTTTTTTCAGCTCCCATAGGAATCTATGGGAGCTCCCTGCAATTTTCGTCAAAAGATAGGTCATGGCTTGTCCTTTGACGCCGAGAGAAAAAAATAACACTGCTAAAAATCGCTGACGAAACATGGTTGCGATTTTCCAGTAATGTTTTCTCACCAGCTAATAGCTTTGAGAAAACACTCATGTGAATAAGGCCTTAGGCAGCAATGGTGCTGGAACTGGACGTCTGCTGTTATACTCCATCAGTGCTAAGGAATGATGAGTTGTGCATTCAGACACATTAGCTGGAGCATCAGCATTGCATTTGCATGCAATTTGCTTGACTGTGTACCACCTGTTTTTCAAAATGATTCTCGAAATCCCTCTCTGACCCCTTTCATCGAAGAGCTGCCTACATCTACAAGACCCCCTCTTCCCTGGATATTTTTTGCACAATCACACTGCTCTCAGTATATTCTCAATACTACTGCATGAGAAAACCTCACAGGTTTGGCAATTTTTGAAACGCTGGCCTTGTCTAGTCCTGCACCAATGATCAAGCCTTGCTCAAGAACAGATCGCTTGAAAATGTGCTTCCTTCACGTTATGCTGTACTCTGGAGTCACATATCAAACTTACATCCAGAACAGCTCCAATCATGAAAAGGATTCTCTATAAAGTGGTTATTCAGTGTGAAATCATCTATATTTCATCAATGCAATGTTCATACAGGCTACTATGCTGCTGGTCAAGACTTACAGTAAATTGGCCATGGTATAGTGTGGGCAAATGGTGTAATTGTGCTCTTCCACCATACTACAGAAACCATGACCTAAATTTGCCACGTCATCAGTTCTGAATGCATTTATAAACATATAACTGTATTATCTGAGCACTTAAAGCAATGTTTATATGTCCACTGTATAACACAGTCAGATACACACTATATGGCAGTATAATATGGACAATGGTGGTATAATTTAGTTACCATTAGGGAAGTATTATTCCAAATTCCCCAAACTAAAAAAGTGTAGAATTTCTCTCAGTCTAGGACATGCTAGAACAACCCCATCAAACCATAAGCTACCATTACTAAATTCTTGTTCAGCAGTTCTGTACCTCCTGTGTCCCACCAGCACATATACATGCATGTTAGAAAGATATACTGAATAGGATATTGTACTGTATGCACTGATGTAATGGGCAAGATCATAATACATTCTGGTCTGTATACCATCAGTGTCTTTACTTGGAGGTGGACTTGCATTATTTATCATTAGCCTGAAAAACAAGATGCCCTTAAAACTCTGTGAGTAAAAGAAATGAAAAAGGAGGGGGGAGCAAGACCCAGTGAGGGTGGTGGAATATTTATGGAGTACAAAGAGTTTCAATGATTGAGTATTTTGAATGGTGGAGGTGCTGCCAACCAGATGACGCTCCACCAGTGTGGGCGTGAGTGTAGCGAAAAGGATGTGAAAAGAACTGGTAGGGAGGCGCAACACTCTAAGCTACTAGAAGATGTAGATCAAAGTCCAATGTGTGATGGTGAAAGCACTTCTTTTTTATTATTTTTTCACAAATTAAAAACCAGCAATAGAATACGCGTTTCAGGGAAGAACCCCTTCGTCAGTTCGGCTGGATAGGACAACAGGATGCCTGGGGATGACACGACTCCAAAGATGTATTGGATGTCGAAGCTCCTGTGTGCAGGAGGGCAGGGGAGAAAAAAGTGCTTAAAACTCTGTGGGCATCTTACGGCAGCAGAATTACATTGTGGGATGAAGGATTTGATTTTTTTTTGCTAGCTGTACTCCTTATAGTAATATAACACTAAGCATGGTTGCACACAAAACACCAATAACACTTGCAATTAGACCTTTCAGTCCATCACTCATAAAACAGCGGCTTTGGAACTGTCAGTCCAGGAACATATACTATTGTATGAGTTTCATTCAGAATAGTAACATGTTATTATTCTACAGTATACTTAAATGTGAGTCCCTAAAAGTACATACAACAGCATTTCAAAAGTGCATCAAAATGGAGGGAGGGAAGGAGGGAAAGGAAGGAGGAAGGGAGGGAGGGAAGGGAGGGGAGGAGGGAGGGGAGGAGAGAAGGGAGGGAGGGGAGGAGGGAAGGAGGGAAGAGAAGGAGGAACGGAGGGAGGGAAGGAAGGAAGGGAGGAGGGAAGGGGGGAAGGGAAGGAGGGAAGAGGGGGAAGGGAAGGAGGAAAGGAGGCAGGGAAGGCGGGAAGGGAAGGAGGGAGGGAAGGGAAGGAAGGAGGGAAGGGAAGGAGGGAAGGAAGGAGGAAAGGAAGGAGGCAAGGAAGGAGGCAAGGAAGGAGGCAAGGAAGGAGGCAAGGAAGGAGGCAAGGAAGGAGGGATGGAAGGAGGGATGGAGGAGTGAAAGGGAGGAGAGAAGGGAAGGAGGAAATGAAAGGATGGAAGGGAAGGAGGGAAGGGAAGTGACGGGGGGAAAAAGGGGGGAAGGGAAGGAAGGAAGGAGAGAAGGGGGAGAGAAGGAGGGAAGGGAGGAGGGAAGGGAGGAGGGAAGGGAAGGAGGGAGGGGGGAGGGAGGAAGGAAGGAGGGAGGGAAGGAAGGAGGAAGGGAAGGGAGGGAGGGAGGGAAGGAAGGAAGGAAGGGAAGGAGGGAGGGAGGGAACGGAAGGAGGGAGGGAGGGAAGGGAAGGAAGGAACTTCAGTATACCAGCAGCGTTAGTACATATAGAGCTATTCTAACTTTAATATTACACAATAGAGGACTCCATAGCAAAAAAAGAAATGGTGGCTTTTCATGGTTAGATAAATAGATAAATTAAATAGATAGATATGAGATAGATATACAAATAGATATGAGAGAGAGATAGATACAAAAACAATATGCATTTACCCTGACATGCAGGAACAGGCGCATCCCACGTAAAATACCCATATGGTGATTTTTTACAGACAGCTGTGCTTTTGCCAATGAGTCGAAATCCTCGATCACAGGCCCAGCGAACCATACTGTTCAGTTGTCCACCTGTCTGACTTACAATGAATCCATGTGGAGGAGATTCTGGAGTGCTGCAATAATGGGCTGCAAAATTCAAATAGTTTGATACAATTTAATAAAAAGCCGATAAAAACATAACTGACATAAAAATACAGAACACTATCATGAATATAAAATACAGATAAAGTGAACATGACTATAAAGATTAACATACATGTATGATTAGTTTATGCTTTATGATAGATAAAAATAAAGGAAACAAAAATTGTGTTAGAAACAGAATTTATTTAGTAATTTTTTAAAATTTGTCTGTTATCTTCTTTCTTTTTGCATGCTTTTTTTAGTGTTTTGCATTACCTTGAATACCTTTAAATACTGCCTAAACTTTTACATTCGTTATTATAAATCAATAGTAGAAGCAAATGAAAAAAAAAATTGTAATATATCTTAAGAGAGAAAGATAAGATTTGCACACAGGAGTCTCTACACAGATCAGATTACAGATGCAGAAGTCTATGTGACTCTGTCTCTCTCCCTCCAGCAGTTCATTCCTTCCCTTCCCATAGACTTCTGCAGCTATGATCTGATTTGTCTGTGTACAGAATTCTATGTATAGATAAACTAGCTTGTTATCCGCGACTTCATCCGCATGGAATTTTTATTTTTTGATCTATTCTGTGTTTTGCTGTATATTGAAATGTAAAAAGTTGAAATAGGGAACGGAATGTAACTGCAATGCGCTACCAGCACAGTTGTGTACACAATGTTTTTGGTCCATGTTAATGTGTCTTTCGTTCAAGTTGTAAGGCAAAATCTGTCTGTTTGTGTCGTACTGCCCAGCTTCCTTTCTTACACAGCTGAGGTAAAATGAAAGCTGCGCTGTGATTGGTTGCCATTTGTTATGCTGCTGAAGTAAAATAAAAGCTGTTTTGTGATCGGTTGCTATGGGCAACACGTGATTTTCTTTAAAATTTCAATCTATGTTAATGAATCTTACATTCAAGTTTTAATCGGTACCCCTGCTAGCTTAATAATTGCATACGTACGATAATGACATATGCCCTCATGTGTCTGCCCATTTGGGGAGGCCTAGCTTATGATGTGCACCCCCTTCCTCTCCACCTCACTGCAAGGTGCGGTGCTGGCGGCGGAGAGAAGGTGCGCCTGCACATCACCAAATAAATCTGTCTTGTTGCACTCCCAAGAAAACTCTATACATTTTCGGGATGCAACGTAGCCCATGTCCTTCCTCACGATGCAAGCTACCTTCCTGCGAAATGTCATCAAAATAACTTCAGCAGTTTAGCCGTGAAAAGGTAACAGACAGACGGAGTAACTTTCACATTAATAATATTAGAGGATCAGAGTTATGACTTTTTGAAAGTGAGGAGAGAAACTAAAAATGAAAAAGAGCCATGTCATTAAGGGGTCAAAGAGCAACTTTGGTGATTTTTTTTTAAATCCATTATGTAATTAGACCCCCGGTATATATGAATCAACTAGTATTATTGTTTTTAGTTATTCCTTTCTAGCTGAAACTCCTGGAGTCCTTTTCCTCAAATGGTCAGGCCATCTCAATTCCGACCAGCTCGGATTTACTTGGGTTTATGTGCCCTCAAATTAGTCAGTTTTTCAGTCAACATAACCCTTGTGTGATGGACCTTACCACACAAGCTCTTTAGAGGAGGACACAGTCACTCCTATCACAGTTACTGATGATGATCACACAGCTTCTGACACGGTTATAATGAAGGAGATCACAGCTCAACCTCCTGACTGAATATTTATAGTTTGTAGCTTATGTAGATGAATAAAGAATACACATGGTAAGGTCAGTGTTCTCCCTGCAGGCAGAGTTGGTACAGGCTATAGCTGATCATATGATGTATCATGGGATTGACAGAAAAGAATAGTGAAAAAGAAAACAGGGATATATCTCTACATTAATGCCTGATAAGTGTTAAACAGAAGGCTACACTGCATAGGAATGACTGCAATCAGTCTTGACCAATTTTGAAATAATCGGGTCGGGAGTGACTGACTTGATTTTAAAAAAATAATTGTGACTCAGAAATCCTGACTCTGACTTCCATTAAAACCAATAGGAGTAAAAATTGAATTCTCTAATTTAGCCTCCAAAATGTTCCTTGAACAACAGTGGAATTGGTAGAGGGGGCAGCACTACAATGTTACCACGATCAAACTCCCATCAAGGTCAGATAAAAACCTAGAACACACAATCCTTTCTGCTCAAAGCAGAGAGCCAATATTTTGATCCAATTTAGCAAAAATTGGCTCAATTTTATTGCCAAACGAACAATACTTACTGCAATATCCATAAGAGACAGGCAATCAGGTGAAGGGTGCAGGGATGTTAAATGTGTTTTTGCTGGAGTGGCCCCTAAATGAGTGTTTGTAAACTTCTAGAGGGTACTGTAGTTTGTTGCTTGACTATTTGCACTTCTCAGCCAACACCTATATAGGAAAAGATACTAAATCTATGACTGATTCATTTTCTACCCTGAAAAAAATGAATCATGGTCATAACTAGAGATGAGTGAGCACCAAAATGCTCGAGTGCTCGTTACTCGAGTCGAACTTTCAGTGATGCTCGAGAGTTCGTTTCGAGTAACGAACCCCATTGAAGTCAATGGGCGACTCGAGCATTTTTGTATATCGCCGATGCTCGCTAAGGTTTTCATTTGTGAAAACCTGGGAAATTCAAGAAAGGGATGGGAACGACACAGAAACGGATAGGGCAGGCGAGGGGCTACATGTTGGGCTGCATCTCAAGTTCCCAGGTCCCACTATTAAGCCACAATAGTGGCAAGAGTGAGACCCCCCCCCCCGCACTGTCAGCGTAAAGATTGTTCTCCTCTGCCACAGCTGTAACAGCTGTGGCAGAGAAGAACGATGTTAGCCCATTGAATTCAATGGAGCCGGCAATACAGCCGGCTCCATAGAAAGCAATGGGCTGCCGGCGATCACGGGATGAATTGTTGGAAAGGGCTTAAATATATAAGCCCTTCCCTGCAATTCATCCAGAAATGTGTAAAAAAAAATATATATATATATACTCACCTTGTCCCGGCAGAACGATGTTAGCCCATTGAATTCAATGGAGCCGGCAATACAGCCGGCTCCATTGAAAGCAATGGGCGGCCGGCGATCGCGGGATGAATTGTCGGGAAGGGCTTAAATATATAAGCCCTTCCCTGCAATTCATCCAGAAATGTGTAAAAATAAAAAAAAATATATACTCACCTTGTCCCGGCAGAACGATGTTAGCCCATTGAATTCAATGGAGCCGGCAATACAGCCGGCTCCATTGAAAGCAATGGGCTGCTGGCGATCGCGGGATGAATTGTCGGGAAGGGCTTAAATATATAAGCCCTTCCCTGCAATTCATCCAGAAATGTGTAAAAATAAAATAAAAATATATACTCAGTGAGATCTGCCTCTGATTGGTCAGGCTGTGACCAATCAGAGCCAGCTCATTCAGCAGGCGGGGATTTTAAATCCCCGGCTGCTGAATACTACTCACAGCTGTTCAGAGCAGTTCAGGAGGACTGCAGCCGGCCGCGCTGAACTCCGTCTGCCGGGACCAGGGGAGTATATATTTTTTTTTTTATTTTTACACATTTCTGGATGAATTGCAGGGAAGGGCTTATATATTTAAGCCCTTCCCGACAATTCATCCCGCGATCGCCGGCAGCCCATTGCTTTCAATGGAGCCGGCTGTATTGCCGGCTTCATTGAATTCAATGGTCAGTGCTCGTTTAATCGAGACGAGTACTGTGTGGTGCTCGTCTCGAGTAACGAGCATCTCGAGCACCCTGGGGCGCCCACCCACTGGCGATTTTTTTTCCCTGCGAAATTCGCAGCATTTTTTTCTCTGCAGGGGTCTATGGGACTTGTAATGTTAAAATCGCGATCGCGCAAAATCGCGATTTCGCGGTAAATTGCGATTTTGCGCGATCGCGATTTTAACATTACAAGTCCCATATACCCCTGCAGAGAAAAAAATGCTGCGAATTTCGCAGGGAAGAAAAATCGCCAGTGGGTGGGCGCCCTAATACTCGAACGAGCATCAAGCTCGGACGAGTATGCTCGCTCATCTCTAGTCATAACTGATGTAAGTTATTAGATTGTAAGACCATATTGCAACAGTAAGGGTTTTAATAGAACACTTTGAAATGTAATTCCAGGTTAACAGATGATTTTCATGTATTTATTTTTGATTTGAGTTATTTTAGGTGTTCAGGTCTTGGAGCCTACAGTACCTTCATAACATATTGCATAGCTCCTTTAAGCCTTTCTTTGGGCATACCTACGGTAAAGTTCTTTTGGGGAGTAATGGCCAGTCGGCAATGATACTGCTAAAAACAGTTCCTTCTGTAGTATTTCAAATTTGAAAGTTCTACTACTAATGATAATAGCTTTATATAATTGTTTACATTATTTTTATATAGGATACGACTTGATGTATCTTGCATAGTAAAATTGTGGTGTATAGTAGGTTTATTTGAGCATACATTTTTTTCAAGCTCCTTTAGTATCTTGTATATCCTCAAATGAAATTGCACATCTTGTTATTACAGATGTCTAGTTATTATGATGGTATAACAGCTGTGCAGTATCTCTGCTGCAATTCACATGAGATTAATCCAATTATATTGAGGAGAGAACCATTTTCTAATGTAGAGGTTTGTCTGTACAAGTGAACCATGAAACGCAATAGATAGGTTTTAAAAGTTTTTGCATAACAAAGTGTGGTTTCCTTGGAGACGATAATCCTCTGAAATGTTGTGACAGACCTAAGTTAAGAAATAACATTAAGAAGTAACAAGCGGTTTTAATACAACAAGGATCAAAGGGTGTAAATTATAGTTAGCTTCCAAAATACTTTTCATACCGAGGAAATGAAATAGTTAGCATATAGTTCAAAGAGCTGGAAATCAGTGAAGGCTGGGTATTCGCTGTGACATAGGGGAATTTACCCTATGAATTATCTAAACCGTGTTCATTAACATTAAGCTTATTAGAATAAGGTACAGTACGGCGCAAAGGATTTAGGCAGGTGAGGGCAAAATGCTTTAAAGTAGAAAGGCTTTAACAATTGAAGTGTTATGGCTGTGCGTCTGGGACCTGTGGCTCTACAGGTTTCCATGAGCACAGCTTCACAGAGGGTTAATTGAGCTGGCTGGGTGTTGTATTCTTCACCAGCCAATTCCCTCTTCTCTTTGGCCCCCTGTACATGGGCAGAAATTCCGAGGCGGGATTTCTCGCAGAATTTCTGCCCGTGCCCGCTTGCATAGGATTGCACTACAAAACGCAATCCTATGCACACAGCCGCGATTTGTCCACGTGAAAACACGCGCAGAAAACGAATCGCGGCATGTTCTATTTCTGAGCGGGTGTCGCAGAGGCCCGCACAGAAATGTCAGTAGTGAGAGGCCGGCTTGGCTCTGCGCATACACCCGCTGACCGACAGCCAGCTCATAGCAGGGACGGAAGACTCCAGGAGCGGGTGAGCTGCAGGTCTCTGTAGGGGCCTGGGTCCGCATCCCGCTGCGAGAAGTCTAGCAATGGGTCCGACCCGGACGTCTGCAGGCAGCCTTCTGCATATAAATACCAGCAAATGCCTGTGAGAGATTGCTGGTCATTTTAGTGCTTTTATGTAAAACACTGTTTATATATCTCTGTGTTAATCCCACTCTAATCTTGTGTTTCGATGCTTGTCTGTAGTGTCTCTCTCTCTTTCTCCTTCCCTGAAGATGGTCTGGGCACTTGCTGTCCCTTCCCTCCTTGCATTCTGGGGTGCGTGCATTGAGTTGTGTGTGGTACGGTGGCCATGCAGGGGCATGTCCCCACAGGTTACTCCCTATCCCTTGGCAGGTTCGGCCTGCAGATGTTTGATGTCTTATGTGTGTTTAAGGTGGGTGATGCCTGACACTGATCCCTGTATCTCAGCATGGTGGCTGACTCTCTTTCCCCCTGAAGTGAGGACACTTGGACTAGCTCTGGTTTTCCATCTTTATGCATGTGAGCTCTGAGTCGGGTTCCTGTTATATGTTGTATGCACAACCTGGTATGTTGGTGTGAACAGTGACTTTTTTTGTATGTCTGTGCAAGTAGCCAGACATGTGCTCTATATGCGGTCGTGTTCTGTGTTCAGTGTATGTGAACAGTGTTGGGTCCTGTGTTTAGTGCATCTCTTCAGGCTCCTAGTCAGGGATAGCCATGTCCCAGATGAAGACAGTAGGGCTGTCCTTATCAGGACAATGACCCAAACTTTAGGCAGAGGTTCACCACTTTCCCTGAATAGTAAGGTACAGGGGTCCTTCCAACTTAGCTGGAGATGTGTAAAATGGTCCTTGCAACACTTTGAGAGGTGTTTGCAGTTTTAAATAGGACACCATCTTGCGTCCGTATTGAAGTGCGGCACTTTAGTGCGCCAGGCAGACGTAATATAAAGGCATCTGATTGACTCCAAAGTTATTCTGCAGAAGGACAATGAGCCCAAACATTCAGCCAATGTCATTAAGAACTATTTTCAGTGCAAAAAAAGAACAAGGAGTCCTGGAAGTGATGATATATCAGAACCCTGATCTTAACATCATCTGGGATTACACAAAGAGACATAAGGATTTAAGCAAGGGGGGGGGGGGGGGGGCAGGTTATAAGGTTGGCACCATTGATATGTTCGTGTTCCTAAGATTGTCCTGTACATGTGAATATGTAGTATTTAATATGCTTGTTTTATAATTGTCATTATTGTAAACATGATTATGTTAGCTTTGAATATTCCTTGCATATACATTTCTTTAAGAACATGACATGCTTAATGCCTTCCTTTTTTGGATGCATTATTTATTTTTGTTTGGGAACTTATCTGTAATGTGATATTTTAATATTATTCTATCTGTGGTTTGTTCTCCATGGTGTTTGGAACAACCTCCTTGCCTGGTTCCTTCAAAAACTGTGTGCAAGTGCACCAAGAAGAAATGATTCTGTTGTGAAGGTTAAGGGCGGTCACACCAAATATTCATGTGATTTAAATTGCCGTTTTGTTCATTCACTTTGCATTTTGTTAAATGACAAAAAAAAAACCAATGAACACTTCTATTTTTAAAAGCAGTTTTATTTGGCAGCATTTGTATACACCTGCCTAATACTTTTGCATAGTACTTTATATGCGAAGATATGCTAGTTTTACCATATATTTCAGAAGCCTATAAGCCTACAGTAGTCTCCACTTTGGCTAATTTTAGTTGCGATATGCTTGTTTCTGAGAGATTGTTACGATCATTTATCCTTAAAGGGGTACTAGTAATTATTAGGAAATTATAATACCAGTGTTTCTGGTGGTGCAATGCGCCACACGGCTGTGCTACATGCTACATCCATCCTTATACCCACACATCACACACACAGCTGTACTACATCCATCATGACTCCACACATAACACAGCTGTACTACATCCATCCTGATTCCCAGGCATCACACACACAGCTGTACTACATGCATCCTTACGATTCCCACATATTACACACACAGCTGTACTACATCCATGTTGATGTGCATAAATTACACACACAGCTGTACTACATGCATGCTGACCACCCACACAACACACAGAGCTGTTCTACATCCATCCTGAACCCCACACACGACACACAGAGACATACTACATTCATTTTGATTCCCACACATGACACAAACAGCTCTGCTACATCCATGGTGATTTCCACACCTGACACACAGAGCTGTACTGCATTCATTCTGATTCACACACACCTCTACTATATCCATCCTGATTCCCACACATTACACAAACAACTCTACTACATTCATACTTATTCACATACATCACACACAGCTCTACTACATCCATCCTGATTCCCACACATTACACACACAGCTCTACTAGATCCATGCTGATTTCCACACATCAGCGCCGGCCCTATTGAACACATAGAGAGAAGATTGCACTCCTCTGCCATAGCTAAGACAGCTGTGGCAGGGGAGCATGATGCTATGCCATTGCTTTCAATGGGGCTGGCACTGCTTCCGTCCCACTGAAAGCAATTGGATGAGGGCCACCCCCGCAGAGATTTTATTTGGGGCTTGAAATATAAGCCCTACCCTAAAATTGGCCCTAGCTGCAGGAAAAAACAATAAGACATCACCTAGAAGCGCTGTCTGCGGCTACGCTACATCTTCTCCACTGGTCCCCCTCAGTTTTCTTCTTCATTTTTTTCTGACCGGGGATTGAAAAATACCCGCATGTGGAATTGCTGCCTCTGATTTGCTGAGCACTGTGACCAATCACAGCCATTCAATGATTGGCTGAGCACTGTGACAAATCACAGCCATTCAATAATGAGCGCTTCTAGGTGATGTATTATTTTTTTTGCCCTGCAGCTAGGGCTTATTTAAGGGCCTTGACAGTAGGATTTCCTACTGTCAAAGTTGCATCGCATGAAAATTGCATTTTCGTGCGAAGTGAAAAATGCTGTCCTATCTTTTGCAGGTGCACATTTTTAGCGCTTGTAAAAAACGGACATGTGACCACTTTCTTTGGATAGCATTGGATCTAATAGAGCTGTTTTTTAAATGCACCTATTCATGCATGAAAAAAAAACGCTCATCTTGCTAAGCCCTTATACAATCTCTCAGTAACTTTCTGCAAATCGTGTCTTATAAATCCAACATCCTATTTCCAGCTACCAACCTGAACAGAAAGGAAAGCCAAAACAGGATTACTTTTAGTCACAGCTTAAAAAACATTGCATAGTAAGTCAGTTCAGCAATTTGCATATCCAAGTCACTAGCTTGTGCTGAAATGGCCCGTGTAATAGTTTTCATTAAGGCAGATGAAGTAGATGAAACAGGGCCATGCTTACCCTTCTCAATTATAGAATTAAATAACTTAATCAGAGGAGGCAAATACAGCTGTAAACATTTCATGAGCATTTCTTTCTGGGGGTTGCAGGAGGAGTTGAACAAGCAAATTTTGCCAACCTGTTCACCACATCACAGTATTTCTCAGTAAAGCAATGGGAATGGTCTACATGTCCTGTGCATCCCGCATAATCAATTTTGTGTAAAATTCAATATTGCCTCCAATGTTGCATGGGCAGCCTCACAGTGTAAAATATTCGCAGTGCCATTTGCAGATGTCTGTGTCTGAGCGCTATCATGTAGAACACATGCATGGCCAGCTTTTTTCCTCCTTGTAAAGGCATCTCTGTTAAATGACAGACAGGCCTCACAACAAACCAGCCTCTGCTATCACTGCTTCTCCCCTTCTCCATTCCTCCACAACAGGAACCATGATACAGCACAACCAAAAGCCCAGGGACCAGCAGGGCAGCCAGAACAGCAGAGTCAAAAACACCATCTCACAAGGAAAACCAAGCTAGGAAGCTAGCATAACAGGTGGGAGCTCTCCTTGTGTCTCCACTGCTCACGCTCTGAATCACACCCCACCTGACCTACCATCAACTACTGAACCACCTGGCTACCTGTTACCTGCCCTAGCAGCACCATAAGTTAGTTTATGATGTCTTAGGCAGGTGATAGGTTCCCTTTAAACACTTGTAAACTCTTTATCCTGTTTAGGAACAACCCCCTAAATCAACAACCAATGAAGATTCATTGAATCCTACATTTCTACACCATTTTTTTAAATTCAGTTCACACTTTGAAAGAATAATCTATATATTTATTTTTAAATCCACAATGTTCTCTATTTTTTATTTCATCCATTTGAATTCAATCAAAACAATTGAGATGCATTATCTTGTTGAGCTTCTCTCAGACATCCATAGTGTGAGAACATGCCCTTACAAAGACAGTAACAAATTCTTAAGAAACTATAATCGATACTCAGGAGTGATAGAAATGACCAAATAAGAATAAATAGGACAAAGTTGAATCTGCTAGTGGGAAGACAATTTAATAATGGAGAACAAAATATAGAAACATCAAGAACAATCATCCGGCACTTGGACTCTGTAAGTGTTGGGAGAAAAACACCTGTCCAAAAAAATCAGAGGAGGCTACCTACTTTTCAAAAGGGAACCTGTCATCAGTTTTGTGACTATAAAACCACTTACACCAATAAAACACCCAAGTATTCCACATTTCCAAAGTCCTTTTGTTAGACATCATGGTGAAATCATACCTTTAGGTCTGCTTCACACGGGCGACATGGCATCTCCATGAGAAAATCTCAGCGATACCACATCGCTGGTCCGTGTGATATCGCTGCGGTTTCTCATGGTCATACCGCTATTTTGTAGAGCTACAAAGTCACATGTGGTGTTACAAAGTCACACGACTTTGTAGCACCACATGCTAGGATTTTCAGGGTGGAGGGGCTTAAAATATAAGTGCTACCCTGAAAATATGCACTAGATATAGGGAAAAAAAAGTATACAACACCTTACAGGCACTGTTCCGGGGTTCTGCCACAGCTTCTTCTCGGTCCCCAACACTCTTCTTTTTCATCTCTTAAGGCCGAGGATTTAAAAATCCCCGCCTCCTGGAAGCGCTAGCTGTGATTGGTTGACACTTAGCCAATCAGAGCCAGCGCTTGATGAATGGCTGTGATTGGTTCATCGAGGACTGGCTGCGATTGGCTAAGCGTCAGCCAATCTGAGGCAGCACTTCCAGGAGGCAGTGACTATTCAATTCCCGGCAGTGGAGATGAAGAGAAATAGTGCCAGGGACCAAGGACAAGATGCGGGCTGACAGTGCTTCTACAGTTTTACAGTTTCTTTTATTTTTTCCTGTAGCTAGGGCTTAGGTTATAGCTTTGACATTAGGATTTCCTACTTTTAACGTTGCATCGCACTGCGCGAAAATCATGTTTTCGTGCGATGCAATGCAACAGAGAGGAAGGCTCCATAGGGAAACATGGGCTACAAAATCTCACGAGTCGCGGGCATATTGCCGGACCTGCAAGGTTTTTATGTCGGGATATTGCATTCTACAAAGCATCGCAGGTGTTAATTAACCCTTAGGAAAGCATGGGCTTCACATACATGCGATTTGTAGCATTGTTACAACGCAACTAAATTCTGCGACTTTGTCGCCCATGTGAAGGAGGCCTTAAAAAGAAGGGATTCACAAACTCTCATGCATGCGTCGGAAGCTCTGGAAATCGTGCATGTGCAATTAAATCTACTGAATCTGCTCATTAAAAGGGACAGTTGAACTGTGCATGCACTAGTCTAAGAGTTTCTGCCGCATGTGTAAAAGTTTGATTGCTGCATTGATGACGTGGGGGACATCTCATGTCACAGTAGCAGAGAGGGGTGGTGTTAGGGGAGGTATGCAGGCCAGCAGAGCCATCTAGCCAGACCAACTGAGATGGACTGACCCGCCCACTGGACCACTCACTTGGGATTTGGATACAGCATAGAAATGTGAATACCTTCTTTTAAAAGGTCTGATTTTACCAAGATGCCTAATAAAAAGAACTTTGGAAATGTGCTTTATTCATTGTTTTGTTCATGTAGCTGCGTTTTAAAGCCACAGAAATGATGACAGTTTTGTTTTAAAATTCAAAAATAATGCAAGTTGTCATCGAACGTCTCTAAAATCAGATATAGAATATTGGTTGCCAACTAGCATTTGCAGAAACAAATATATCTAGAGGAATGGCTGAATAGAATGTGAATGAGGAGAATAACTCAAGAATTTACATTAAATAGCAATTTTTTATTTTGATTTTAAAGGGCTTATCCAGAGAGTTTTTTTTTTTTTTTTGAAGCAGACCCAGAGTGATGGAATAACATAAAAAAGCTATATTTAACTCTTCCACTCCTCCACCATTCCCATTCTATTAATCCCCCGCTGATCTGTACTTCTGGTTGAAGAGTTCTGACATTATGACAATGGTACATCTGACTGCTGCAGCTAATTACCAACTGAAGTGAGCCGATGACTGGATGAAGGTGGTCACATGTCTCTGGTGTCAGTGACATCATCAACTGGCTGGCTGCTGTAGGCAGTGAAAATCAGCATGGGACAGGATTTCGATGGATCAGGAGCAGAAGAGGTGAGTATGGCATTTTTATGTGTCATTCCATCACTCTGGGCCTGTTTGAAAAAATGTTTCCTCCCTGAATAACTCCTTTAATGTTTTTCAATGTCAGTGTTGGAAGGAAGAATGAGGACAACCAAACACTTCTAGTGTCACTTTTATCTGCTTGCAGTGCCTGTTTTCGTTTTGGAGAATAATGAAGTGCCCACGTTTTATATAAAATATATAAATATAGATGAGGATAGGATAAGCAGTGGACTTACCTGGTATGGAGCCTGTCAAAGGGCAGGACTTCACACCGTAAAGGTCCACTTCAGCCTTGTAAATATTTGCTCAGGTTTAGAACCCCTATCATATCAGGAGAGCAGTAGAGGGAAAATGTCGGGGTGGTAGTAAACAGTATGTAGGGTGGAAAAAAAAACTACTTCACTGGGAGGATCTGGAATTGTCCATTACCCCCATTCCAGGTCCGCTTGTAATGATTGGAAGGCTGTAGATCCCAGGATTTCTTCTTTAAATTCTTTATTTTCTTTTTTTCAGGATTAGGCTTGAGAAAGGGGTATAGTGTAACCCTAGAACGCGTTGCCAGCTATTCATCTGTATATATAAGTGTTTGTAACATCGGATACCCGTTAATAAAGAATATAAAGAAGGAATCCTGTGATCTACAGCCTTCAAATCACTACAAGCCGGCCCGGAATGGGGGGTAATGATTAATTCCCGATTCTCCCAGTGAAGTAAGTTTATCTTACCCTTTCTCATTATAAAATTTAACTTACAGGCTTACGGCACATTTAGACACAACGATTATCGCCATCTTTTGAGCGATAATTGTTGTGTCTAAATGTGCCCATCTTTCAGTTTTCTGCTGAACAACAGTTTTCAGTTCTGTTTAAAAACCATCATTTGGTAGAACAGCTGATAAGCAGGACCGCATGCTGATTGCAGCTGATAATATGTATCACCTGTTCTCAGCTGTCAGCCCTGCAGGCAGAACAAAGCAAAAGTAATCAGAAAACAGCAGGAGGTCTGTTTACTGATTATAACTCCCTGCAGCTCACATGTTGGCACTAATAGGCATTAGTACCAAGTAGTAGTTTATGCAAAATGATCGCCATCTTTTGAGCGATCACCTTTGCAGTGTAAATGCACCTTTACTAAGTGTTTTTAGATTTGAGGTCTAAGGATGTTTGACTGTCTTTATACAGATCTGTATTTTGGAAGAATTCTATGTCTAGAAGCTGCTTACATTATACATTTTCTGACTATATAGCTGACATTAAAAAGTTAGTGCTTCACTTTATAGGTAAAGGTTTTTCCTGCTTTGGATAATCCCCTTTTGTTAGAACAGTCTCCCAACAATAAAGTGATTACATGGTGTCCATAATTCAGTTGTAATTGGTACAGGAGCCTGGCAATAAGTCTTCTGTTTCCTTACAGTGCCACCACAGGAGCCATGAAGCATTACACAGTTTGCATTAAAATCAATGGTCTGTTTCTGTAATGCATAGACATGTTGAATTTCACACAGTAGCCACCCATCTATTATCACAGACTTTTTTAATTAGTTATTTGAAAATGTATCTTATAAATCAAGCATTCCCATTAATACAAGTAAATAATTAAACTATGGACTTAAAGGGGTTGCTCGATATATAGAAACAGTAGATAAAAAGCGTAAAATGGTAGAAAATAATGAATTAAGCTATGATCCCCCCCCCCCCCCCCCCACTGATCAAACACCATCACTGCCATTCTTCCTTCCAGGCTTTGCTTACTTACTTGCAAAGGTGACATTACGTATACACATGTGACTGTTGTGGCCAATCACTGGCCTCAATACTGTGCAGCTTAAGACTACTGAAGCCTGTAATTGGTGGCAGCGGTCACCTGTCTATTTGGACACAACACCACTGCAGCTTTTAAACACAGTCAATCAAGGAGGATGGAAGGGTTGGCCCTGAATTAGTAAAGGATCAAAGTAGTGAGTAAGGCTTAATTTTTTTTTATCATTTCCTGCCCTCTATCAAATGTGACTCTATCCTAGGCAACCTCTTTAAAACTTATTTTGATATGCAAGGTGCCTCAAAAGTGTAGAAACACCCCATATGGAACGCAAGTGGGTTGGCATATGGTGATCCAATTTTGCATGTAAGCTGTGAGGGAAGGGGGAAACCTTTCAGGCCATGCCACCAACATGACAGCCATTTTGAATGTCACCATTTTGTATTCAACTCTAATTCTTACAATGGGAAGATAGGTATAGGATGTATTAAACTGGCAGAGAATTTCACCAGAAAAAACATGGTGAGCTTCATTTTCATGTTAACACAGTGATTTTTCTTCATTGCAGAAAATGTGAATGATGGCATTATCTGAAGCAGAACTTGTTGAGATTGCCCTCTGTCAGGTGTTGCAGCATCCGCAATTTATCCGGATACCATATATGTGTAGACAGAATTTCTGTATGGAGTCATGGCTAATGCCACATTTTTGAGTCCAACGAGGAGTGCTATGTGGGTTCTTGCTGAATGAGATCAGAACAGTGATTGCTGCTGCCTCATCGATACTGGTTTTGCAACTGCACTATGGGGAATGGGAGGTCTCGTTGGGTGGCTTCAATTGAAATATGCTGCGATAACAAATGTGCTTCATTCACCTGACATAAAGATGATCTCAACACGTTCTGCTTGAGATAATGCCAAGAGAATGAGGAAAGATATGTTAAAATGTAGCATACCATTGTTCTTCTTGCGAAATTTTATGCCAGTCTGATATATCACACACCTACCTTCCCAATTGAAAAATTAGAGTTAAATCCAAGATAGTGTAATTCAAAATGGCCGTAATTTTGGTGACATGGCTTGACAGGTTTTCCCCTGGAAAATTGGATTATGATCTACCAAACCAATTACATTCTATATGGGTGTTTTCACACTTTGAGACACTCTGTTTATTCACCTTCAAACAACTTTTGCCGATTTATTTACTATATTCCTCATATATCCCACACTCGTAAGCAAGCTAATAATCCAAATTCAAATATGTGGATCTCTGCTGGCTGTCTTCCCAAACAATTCTGAGTGCTACTGCAGAAATATGGTAAGCAGTAATTACAGATAATTACTAACTTCCCATCCTGTATGAATTAAGTCATTCTCAGATACTAATGTACATATGTACACTATGTCTATACTGACTGAATTCATTAGCTTAGTCGAGCCTGCGCATGTTTATTTACAATTGTTTGGTTTTTATTTCCTTCCATTATCCTTTGGCACACAATAATATCTCATCCTAGTAACACTTAATTCATGTGACTTCTCCAGATGCTTATTAGTGTTTTAAGTTATTTTGGATTCTATGAGCAACACCAATAACTAAGTACATAGAAGGAAGCTAGACTGTAATTACAGCTTCTTTTTATACTGTTGGGTATGCCGCATTCGCGAATCTTAACATGCATATTAATAAAAATGTTAGTTGCCATATTAATTCTACATCCCAAGTACCATATGTGATGGCAGTAACACTGCGCCCACAGTGGCTTTCAATTCATTAGAAACACAACATAAGCATATGTTGACTTGATGTTAGCTATTTATAATAGCGTGGAAAACATTTTACAGAATGCTTTGATTGGTAGAATATTTGAAGTCCATCTGTATCATAGTGGTGGGGTTACTCTGCTCATATTTCTGTACGCAAGGCTATGTTCGCATTGCGTTTGTAGTGTACTTCAGGCGGGGCAAGCCTTAGCTATGTGTGACCCGTGCAGGGTCGCCAGTGTGTAGGGGTCACCAGAGAGATGTAGTCTGGGAGCGATCACCTCTCTTAATCCCACCCAGCCAAACGATCTTCTACCACTGTGTCGCAGCGTTTTGTGGAGCTCCAGGAATCCTCCTCCTCTTTACTCTGTCTCCTCCTCTCTAATATTCCAAGGCACTACTGTCAGCCCATTGGCATCCCCACATCACAATCACTTACCGTATGTTTCGCATTATAAGACGGGGGAGGGAGTCGCTGCATCTTGCAAAGTGAACGTGCCGAAATTTGTTGCATCGCCATTTGTTCATGCGATCGAGAGTTTTAGCTAAATCACGGTTGTGCAAACAAACTCGCAATCGCACGAACAAATGGGAATGGGTTCCCATGATCCTATCTTCTCTTTATTATGGGCCTGCTGCAGCCACCCACAGTAAAATGGAGATTGAAGATAGCAGCAGTTGCAATTGTGCAATCAATAAGGCTAATTAAAATAATAGCTTGGCTATCTCCGGCAGTCTCACTGAAAATAAATGATGCGGCACCATGCATCCATGGCCATTTAATCGCCTTTTCACTGTGGGGGTGCAGTGAGCCGGCAGTGAGGGGGAGAGTGAGACACAGGACCCCCCTTGAGAACACCCTTAAGAACCATCTCTAAAGGCCCATTTACATGCAACAATTATCGCTCAAAATTTGTTAAAACGATGGCATATGAGCAATAATTGCTAAGTGTAAATGCTACCATCACGCACGTGTCGTTTGAACGATGATTTTCAGGTAAGTTTAAAAACCATTGTTCAGACTGCACACTGTGTTCTCCATGGGAGCTAGAGATAACATTGTATTCTTTCTGCAGCTCCTGTGAGAAAGCAGTCCACATGCTGTGTTCTGCACGGGAGCTGCTGAATACATTGTATTCCTGTCATCAGCCCATGGGAGAACAAAGGAGCTGATTGCAAAGCTCAGACCAGCTGCTAAGTTCTGCAAGCAGCTCCTGGAGGCTCATTTGCATGCAAATGAAGCTGATAAAGTACTAATGGGCATTAATGTCTATTAGTACTTTATGCAAAATTATCGCTAAAACTGTCAATCTTTTAATCATTTGAAAGATTGTCTTTGCATATAAGTGAGCCTTTAGACTCCCGCCAATCAGACTTTTATTACCTATCCTATGCATAGGTGATAAAAGTCGATTTTGGAACAATCCCTTTAATTTCAATAGAGACACGTAATAAAAATGGCACTTTAAGCCATTTTTAAGCCACATTTGTTTTCCCCAATAATTTGGTGAAATTTATAGATATATCCAATAACCGATCATAATAGCAGGGCACCAGGACAAAATTTTATTTTTGGTGTATACAGCAGAAATGATGATTGATCCAATTATTCAAGAGATTGCGTAACAGTTAAAATAAGCAAGAACAAATGTATTAAAATTAAAAAAAACAGCAACCACCAAACAAACAGATGCATCATTGGTCTCCCATTGCTTTCTAATGACAGACACATTTATGGCACATGAGGTCTGTGACTAGAGTGGTCATGTGCACATACATACCATTAGCAGTCTGTTAAAGAGATAGGAGAAGATCACCAAAGCATCTTCATTAGTTTAGTGGGGGATTGAAGAGATGAGTAGTCATGTTGCTGTCATGTTGTGATCCTGGGACCTGTAGTTAAACTGGCTGGGTGCTGAGTTCTGCAGCCAGCCATTCACCACCGATCTGCTGCATATAAATACCAGCTCCTCTTTCTAGAGTGCGCTAGCCATTTATTCCTTTTGCTATGTTCCTCATTCCCTTACATAACCCTGTTTTTTGAGGCATGCATATTCTGCTGTGCTGTTGTTTGCTTTCATGAGGTTCTGGGTGGGATTCCCTGTTTGTTGGTGTGAACAGCAACGTGTTCAGTGTCTGTGTAGGTGACCAGACACTTGGTGTGATCAGCTCCCTGTTCAAGGTGTATGTCCCTTGTCTGTGTGTGTGTAAACAATGTACTGTCCAGCATATATATTGTATACCAACTAGCGCGAGCCAGGCCCCTACGTTCCAGCGTGGGGCCATGCCTATTGGAAAGCAACCATCTGAGTCCCGTGAATTGATCTTCCAAATAGAACAGGGAAACCAAAACTAACCCTGTTGTTACCTGTCAAATATAACGCCCTATGAAATAACAGAGCAGCTGCCCTGACAAGGCCGACTCCATGTATTATCCCCGTGACGCAGACCCTGAGAAAAGAGAATCCTAGGAAACTATGGTAGACCCTTCTCCTGCTAGTGGCATTGATAGGATCTTCATAATGCGGTCAATATACACGGTCGTTCTTCTCAGGCTAGCTACCCGTTGGGCATAATAGTTGACAGGGAACAACAGGATCAGTTTTGGTCTCCTATTCTATTTGGAAGATCCTCTCACTGGACTAAGATATTTTTTTCCCACATATTTCTCTGGATACTGTGTCATATCATCGTACCTGTAATAACATTCTGTCTTCCTTCCATCTATGGGATTTATAGCAGTATATGGTTCCATTGCAATAGGGTCAATTGTTGATTTATATGCAATTATGTTTATCTATCCATTGTGATCATTTAGTTTGGCTTGTTTTATAACAGCCTTTGTTGTTTATGGTTATTTATCAATATCAGAGGTATTTTATATAAATATTATTCTAAACAGTTAAGCTTTGATATTGCAACATTTCCTTTTGCCCTCAATTTTTGGAAAAACCCTCCAATGGACCTGCCAATCTTGCTTCAAGCGCAATTGGCTGTATTTGTCCATCCATATCATAAGAAGAAAAGTCAAAGAAATCAAGTAAAAAGTAATAAGAAAACTCAGCCTGCCATTCCCTGTCAATTTCTATGCCCTATTAAATAACATATTTACTCATAGTAATAAAAAAAAATATGATGACTGAGTGATTTGATCCCACGTGACTTTCGTATTTTCCTTAGTGGGGTCCTCAAAACTGACATTTAGGATTTCGTCTTTTTTTTAAATTATACGTATCACTACAATGACTGGGATTTTTAAGAAATAAATGAATCCTTGTATAATCTAAAACTAGTCTTGCATTGAAGAGTCTAGGATTTTCAATCAGGTCACTTTAAATAAGCGTAATACTATGACATGACCGTTATGAATTAGAGCAAAGATGGCAGTGCAGTCATTAAACACATCATAAAAAGATAGAAATATCCTACCTATATATCGGATTCTGAATCCTTTCTTGTTGGTCCCATGATCTGCTGACCAGCGTAAAAAAACTTCATGACCACTGCTGGTTATATTAAAACTAGACGAATAATCCCCACTTAAGGAAATAAGTAGCGGATAGTGACTGTTTGGTCCTGTTCCAAATGAAATTTGCAGATTAGCACATGTGAAACATTCGGAGAAAAGACAAGTGCATTGTACAAAATGTCATCAAAAGAACAAAAGCATCAAATTATATTCAATGACATAATGTTTCATTACCGTCAAAAGCTTCAAGCACATCAAACTCCTTTTCAGTATGAAAGAATTCAAAGATTAAGGTTATATTGTATCCCTTTTCCACACTAATGCTCCACGCACACATCTGAAGGTTTGGGTAGCTGTCAGGATATCCAGGACTTAGTATGATACCTGTCGAGTCCAGACGCATTTCATTGGCTGGGCAAAGCACTGTAAAAGAAGGTGAATATTCAGTCTTCATAAAGGGAAGGTTTATCTCAGGCTGCAGCTGTTTTATAGAGTTCTATTAGAAATGAATAATAATAAATCCAAGGAGGATTTTCACCTTCAGAAGACTTAAATTTATAGGATTATACATAACCGCCTACAACTTTTTTTTGCTATAAATTGTACTTTTTTTTAATGGCTTTTTCATGTGCTTTGGAGCCATGTTTATATAGAATCGGACACAGAAATCTGCTGTGCCTTGATACAGATCTGCTGTGCTTCTATGCTCTGTATAATGTATCCAAATGGTAGAGATATGTTGTAAGAACATTAGAACAAACTGATCTTATAGGGACCTCACTGAGTCAGCTTGGACTCTTCTATGAGACTGTTCATATCATATTTAAAGGGGTTGTCCAGTTCTAAACTTCAGGTGACCTATCCTTGGAATAAACCATCAGTAGTAGGTTGGATAGCATCTGCCACCCGGGATCTCTGCAGATCAGCTGTTCACTGGGTGGGTGTGATTGTACAGGGAGCTGATTTCTGTAGGCAACAGTCAGCTACTTACTGCAGTGGCCAGGCTTAATTTTACAGGCAAAGTTCACATTCACTTTAATCCTTGCAATACCAAGCCTGGCCACTGCAGTGAGAATGGTGCACAAGCACAGTGGGCCAACAAATAGCTGTTCAGCAGAGATCCCAGGTGGCAGACCCTAGAAAATCTATTATAGATTGCCTGTCCTGAGGATAGGCTATATGTAGCTTTCACCAGGACAACACATTAAGGGTATCTTGACATCACGTTTTCAATGTATATTTAGGGTATGTTCCCACTGCGGACTCTAATGTGGAATTTTCAGTGTGGATTTTGCCTCTAAATACTGCGGATTTCTGCGACGACTATGCAAATATTTGGCCACATACCAGCACAGAAAAATCTATGTGCAGAAAAAAATCCATGCTGTATAGACTATGCCGCAGCTTTCCAATAAAAGTAATGGGACACAGATTCTATGCCATATGAATGTACACTTAGTGTGTATGTTAAACATATATAAATGTATGTAATGTTAAGTATAGATGTACACATTTTGAGTGTTTACGCTAAGCATATAACCATATGTTTTTATGTTTGTGTCCCTTTTTACATAAAAAGTATATGGTTTTCACTGTAAAATCTTTTTTCTTAATAATCTTTAGCAATTAAACATTCTTATAAAAGCATTTGAGAGCACAAAATATGTACATATGCTGATCGTTCAGTGTAAATAGCAGCTGTTCAGTACTGAACAGCCGCTACGTTAAGTCAATGGAGAGGGTCGGGGAGCGAGAGGAGCTAGCATATGTTCGGGGACGAGTGTCAGGCATCGTTAGCCCAACACTCATCCTGTCTAAATGGGCCTTTATTTATATCTAGTTGTGATCTTTCTCTGTAATCCTGTCAGTGATGATAATGAGAAGGCTGCTCAGTAGTGATCTATGCAGAGGAGGAAGTGTCAGTCTTTAATGAGGCTTAGTGGCCAGTGGGAAAACAGACTTCACATTTTTTTGAACGGTGAAAGAAAAATAAGAAAAGTCATCCAAACTTTTAGCTCAGAAACTTGAATGAAACAATAGATAATTTTCTGATGACACATTCTATTTCAGTTGCAATATGTTCCTTCGACTGAAATGGAATGTGTCATCAGAAAACTACCTATTGTTTCAGTCAAGTCTTTATGATAAAAACAATAGGGCATTATTGTTAAAACTTGCTTAATTCTTATATTAACCCCTTGCCGACATACTCTGTACAGGTATGGGGAACATCATTTGTCATTGTGTGAAGCAGGTGTGGGAGCCGAGATCAGAGTTAATGGAGATAACTCTGATTGCCTCTGCTATCCCTTTAAATGCAGATATCGATTCTGACAGTAGTATTTAAAGGTCCTGATTGTGGTGTCCTGAGCGATCTCCTATGATGAGATCATATGATGCTATCCAGGTGTCATGAGTCAAGGAGGGAGAACAAACCGGTGCTGCCATGGAAGGATCGCTCTGGATGCTTTATTAAGCTGGACTTGACATAGCATTATTCTGTGTCCTGACATCCTTCCGTGGCAGAGATGGTTTGTTCTCCCTTCTTCTGTCCTTCCTGGGATCATCACATATGAGCTCCTTTTCATGGTACTTGAAGACTGTAACTGTGACTGAGCGTTAGTATACGCCTGGCACACCACTGCCCAGTGAGCATACACCTTTATTGGAAGTAGTTCCATTTTTATGAGAGTTCTGCACATCGGAGTACTGTTTAATACATTCCAGTCCAGCTGTCATGGCAGCCTTATTCACCTTCAAAGTACACAAAGATACACAAAGTCCCTAAGAACCCCCAAATGTATTATGGATCTGTAAGCCTTTCTGTTCCTTATGTTATACCATTTTTCTTCTGCATATGATTTGATAAGTGTGCCATAATGACTGCACGCAGATAACCTCTATTTGACTAATTATGTAGCTTCTGAAATGATCTGGCTGTTCCAGTAATGATTTAGGTTTGCCATAGTGAAGTGTTATGCATTTAATCATTTTCTGATTAATAACAGCAATGAATGCGGTTTCCGTTGTAGCAATTTGTTTCCACTTTGGCATTAGAACCTAACCAAATCCATTGTGACTCAAGGCCATTACGCTAGAATACAGGAGAAAGTCCAAAGTAGTGGGGGCAAATACTTTTTCTAGGCACCGTATATATAACAGAGCTGAAATCTTTTCATCTATCTTGTTTGGTGAATTGTGATTAATCCTATCAGCAGATGTCTTGTGTAAATAGAGCTTGCTTCTGAACAAGCCTTAGTCATAAATGACTATTTTTCTGCTAAAATTAATCCTAAACATTTCCATTCTTTCTTTTTAGAGAGAAAGTAAATCCAGTTGCTAGGCAATCTCTTATAGAGTATCTGCGTATATTATTATGGATACATTGTAAATGTCTGTGTATATTCAGCTTGTAGAAAATCAAAAGACATATGAAAGCAAAGAAGCTTGTCAGTGACCCATCTCTTGAATTGAAATGGGTGGATTTTCTGATTATCTACCTATCTATCTATCTATCTATCTATCTATCTATCTATCTATCTATCTATCTATCATATACATCCATCTATTTATATCTATCTATCCATCTCATATCTATCCATCTCATATCTATCCCCCTCGTATCTATCCCCCTCGTATCTATCCCCCTCGTATCTATCCATCTCGTATCTATCCATCTCGTATCTATCCATCTCGTATCTATCCATCTCGTATCTATCCATCTCGTATCTATCCATCTCGTATCTATCCATCTCGTATCTATCCAACTCGTATCTATCCAACTCGTATCTATCCAACTCGTATCTATCCAACTCGTATCTATCCATCTCGTATCTATCCATCTCGTATCTATCCATCTCGTATCTATCCATCTCGTATCTATCCATCTCGTATCTGTCCATCTCCTATCTATCCATCTCCTATCTATCCATCTCCTATCTATCCATCTATCTTTTTTCTTGATTGTGTACACAGTCAGAACGAGTACAACACATAGTGGCAGGATGCAAGATGCAAGCAGGAACAGCATACACTGAACAGCACAACCAAATATCGGGCATTGTGTACAGGAACATTCATACAGTTTATGGGCTAAACTCTCTCAAATCCAAATTGGAGACTTCACAGAAAGTTGTGCAGAATAACAAGGATAAGATCCTATGGCCTTCCAGATGCAGACAGAAAAACAGGTACTAGCCAACAAACCAGACATTGGGATAATTGGCAAGGATCAGAAGACAGTGGTGGTAATAGATGTAATGGTACCAAGTGAGAGCAGCATCAAGAAGGAGTATGAGAAGTACCAGGACCTGAAGGAGAAACTAGAAGAAGTCCCAGAATGGTAGGAGCACTTGGGGCTGTAACTCTTAAGCTTGGAAAATGGCTCTGACACATCCCAGGAAAAACTTTCAGGCATACTATCCAGAAGAGTACAGTACTAGGAACAGCCAAGATTCTGCATGGATTTTCTAGAATTGAGCGATGAAATCTTATCAGCGATGCAGGCTGTTATCACAGTTGGCAACGCTGCTATGATTCTTTAAGCTCATGTCCCGCTGGTAGTTCACAGCGGGACGTGAGCTATAATTTCGGAAAACAATGCAGCTGTTTGCTTAGGCAAAACAGCTGTATTGTTCGCCAAGAGATAGTGGCTATGTCTGGCTTCACCTGCACAGCTCTTTGATAGCTACTTAGCTACTATAGACTATGAAAAGATGATCTCTCAAAACTGTCGCTCAAACTGTCATTTTGAGCGATTTTTGAGGGATCATCTATCAATATAAAAGGGGTCTTAGTCATTAAAAGCAGCATTTTGTGCTAAATTTGGAGAAAATACTTCTTATATTAGTTGTGTTGAGCTATTTAAATTGTTCTTCTTTCATTGTTGGCTTTTTTTTTCTTTTGCAAATAGCTGAAAGTTTGTAAATCTGGCAAAAAGCCTAATTTGCAATGGGGGTGATTTTATTTTTTTTTCATCTGCATATAAACCCTTCTACATTGCAAATGTGGCAATTACAAATTTGATTCTCATGGCTAAGAATCCGAGTATGTTTTATCAGTGTTGTTAAGCAGGCTAACACTAATTCTAATTATTTTAGCACATTTTAGCGAATGATGAACGGTATGAAATATCGCACCAAAGTTTAAGCCGGATATGAAATATACTGTCACAGGTCAGTGAACTAGAAACAACTTTGTCATATTTCTGATGTGATATATCAAACTTTTAACTGCTTGCCTGAAGTGGTCACAAACTAATATGAGAAATGAGCAATAGATTACGCTTGGCATATTTCCTCTAAGCTACAGAAACCATCAAGTTTAATGAGGTTATAAATTATGGAATTTAGAGATATTCTGCATCAGGACAAGTATTACAAAAATATATTGTAAAGGTGGAATAATAACTATACACAGGCACCAAGTTTTATTTACTTACCATATTGCTTGCTTTCTGAAATAGACACATTAGGACAATCCCTTGTCTAAATGTAGACCTATTAGGGATAAGCTAATATCACTGTGGGAGCCTATGGGTGGCTGCTGCAGGGGAAGTATAGTCATACATGGTTGTGTTAATATCTCCAAAGGGGGAGCCATTGAGAAAGCAGTGTTACTAGCATCTGTTAGAGCTCCTGTCCACCAGCTTACGTACACTGGTGATCAAAGCTAGCATCCTCTCCTCAGCAGATGCCTTGCTCTGGCATCTGCATGGTCTCTGACAGTGGCCCCGGGGGTACATACATGTACATGCTTATGCTCTTCCAGTAAACACCTTGAAAATGTTTATCCTTCCAATTATGTGGTGTCTTTGGTTATTTCAGACACCCTACCTCTATAGAAGGTGCCAGAGTTTATGGTCTTTTTGCTCCTCCTCAGAGGCGTAACTTGGAGGTTCTGAGCCCTAATGCAAACTCTATAACAGGGCCCCCAACTATAATGCTTTATTCATACTACCAGGCTCCCTATATGGAGAAGAGAGGCCTTATGTGCCCCTTAAGGCTCCTGGGCCCAGATGCAACCGCATCCCCTATAGTTGGGCCCCTGGTCCTGCTTATGGTGCTAGTCAAGTGTGTTTGAATTCTCCAGTTCCTGACTTTGGCTATTCCTGACCTGTAGTATCCATTCCTGACCATGGTTTGTTATTCTGACCATGCTTCTGTCTGCTGCCTGCCCCACCTCTGGCTTGTTGTATCATGCAGAACCAATTTTATTTGTCCTAACTTTCTCCTTGTTCTGAAGTTATGTTGCCTGCCCCAAATTGGATTGTCTGACTAGGACTCTGTTCACACTCTCACGTACAGCACCTTGGTCTATAGTAGCATCAGATGCAACATTACTGGAATCACTTCCAGAACAATGGCCTGGGGACCCTCTGGTTTTGGCCCCAAGCCAAACCACAGATCCTGACAACATCTGACACCAAGAATACATCTCATGGGTCTTTTGCATCATGACCTGGGTTCTTGGTGTCAGATATCACCACAATACGTTGTATCTGCATCCTTCTATTTTTCCAGTTGAGTTCCAGTAGTCTAATAATGCACCTGTGTTAGGGGCGTACGAATATCACAAAGGTGGACTCTCCACTCAGGAACACCCTCTAATAGGCCGAAAAGAAAACCAGAGGAGGACTCAAAAGATCTACATATAACATGACTGTGCATTTGCTAATATTGGCATGATTTAGGATTCTATTTCTCTTTCTGCAAATTATATCAGCTGAACTTAATGAGTTTCATATGCCGGATTTGCAGTAATCAGTTGATTGTCCGAGCAGCTGTATTTAAAAGAGGGTTGTGCGGTTCATAAGACCCTCTTAACACTACTTTACATTTTTGAGGTCTTTCTACAGGCGCTTTCACATGATATACCATATTTTCACTGAAATAAGTAATATCTTAGTGTATTATATAAAAGAATTTAGAAATAAATTGCGTGGCTCCCAAGCTGTGCGCCATTGCTTTGACTTCTGTATTGTTTTGGCCTTAATTCAAAATTGTGTATAGAACCTTATTGTGAAAAATTCACAGAAGATTATCAGATAAGCAAAATAATATAATTAGCTTGTGCTGCCAACTTTACATATTAATCCATTGCTAATTGACAGCAGAATATAAATGGTCCTGGTATGAGTCTTCTTGGAAGAACAATACAATACCTCATTATAAAGTATTTATGTACTGTGCAAAGAAAGAACACACTTGCAGCTGCAGCATGAGTTCTTTACACTTAAAAAAGTTATATTAAAATAATATTATAATTAAGATGTAATCCGATCTTTTCCTTTTTTTTTCCTGATAGCTATCACGATCTTGTAAGACGCGCTAAAACTGTGACAATAGCAAACAACACCTGTTAAACGGCAAACACCATGCAAAAGTATTCATCTGCCTCACCCCCTTTGTGTTTTTCCTGTTTTGTAGATTACAACCTGGAATTAAAATGGATTTTAATTTTGGATTTTGTGTAGTGGAGCTGAAAAAATAGTCCAAATTGTTACAATGGAATGAAAAATAACCTTGGCTAAGAAATACATGAATACAAACTGAAAAGTTGTGAGTGCGTATGTATTCACCTCATTAGCTATGAAGGCCAAAATAAAGTCTAGTTCAAACAATTAACTTCAGAAGTCACGTAATTAGTTGAATGCATTCCTCTGTGGGCAATCAAAGTGTCATATGATCTGTCACATGATGTTAGCATAAATAGACCTGTTCTGATAGGCTCTGAGGCATCTAGACCACTAAGCAAGCAACATGAAAACCAATACACTTTCCAAACAGGTCAGAGACAAAGTTGTGGAAAAGTAAAGATCAGGGTTGAGTTATATAAAATATCACAAACTTTGAATATCCCATGAAGCACCATTACATCCATTATAACACAATGGAAAGGATATGGCACAACTACAAACCTGACAGGATCACTCACCAAAACTCAGAAAACAGGTAAAGAGGGCATTGACTGGAGACTCAACAAAGACACCAATGATACCTCTGAAGGAGCTCCAAAAGTCCACAGCAGAGGTGGAGGTAACTGTCTATAGAGCCACTATAAGCTTTACACTCCATAGACGGGGTGTTATGGAGGAGTGGCCAAAAACTTTAAAAACCATGTTTGAAAGTTACCAAATAGCTTGTGGCTGACTCACCAACACATTAAAGAACTTTCTCTTGTCAGATGAGATTAAGACTGAACTTATTGGCCATTATGGGAAACTCTATGTGTGCTGTAAACCCAACACTTCCCATCACCCCAAGTACACTTTTCCCAAAGTGAAGCATGATGGTTGCAATATCATGCTGTGAAGATGCTTTTAATCTGCAAGGACTGGAAAACTGTGGGAAAACAGGGCAATTCTTGAGTACAACCTGTTTCAGTCTGACAGAGACTTGAGACTCGAACAAAAGTTCACCTTCCAGCAGGAGAAAGACAATGAGCATACTACAAAAGCTACACTGGAAAGGTCTAAGGGTAAACATAGAATGTTTCCGAACAGTCTAATCGAAGCCTAAGACCTCAATCCAACTGAGAATCTGTGACATGATTTGAAGACTGCTGAACACCCACACAACCATTTAACTTGAAGGAATTGGAGCAGTTTTGAGTGGAAAAATAGGGAAAAAAACTGTGTCTAGATGTGTTAAGCTAATAGAATCTGTTATTGCAACAAAAGGTGTCTCCACAAAGGTATTGACTTTCAAAGAGTGAAAGTTTTCAGTTCAAATTTTTGTTTGTATCACAGTAAAAAATATTTTGTACCTTGAAATAGTCAGCATGTTGTATAAATAGTATAACCCCCCAAAAAATTCAATTTTGAATCCAGGTTGTAATGCAAGAAAACAGGAAAAACACCAAGAGTGGTGAATATTTTCATAAGCACTGCATAGCAACATAGTATGTAGGGCCGAAAAAAGACACGTCCATCCAGTTCAGCCCCAATGTTGATCCAAAAGCAAGCAAAAAAAAAATATATATCAATCAGGTAGAAGCCAATTTTCCACATTAATGGAAAATATTACTTCCTGACTCCAATCTGGCATTTGGAATAATAGCAGTCCCCAGATCCCCGATCCTTCTGAAATTACGAGTGATATAAGATGTAATATTGTTTATCTCTGCAGTCCATTGCAAACAGTAGGGCCTTAACCAGATATGTTTGTCTAATTTTGGCCAATGAAAAATAGACCAATTTTAATCTATGTGTGTGTCCATGCTGCATCTGTATGTTTTGTGTTTGTCCATTTTTTACTTCTAAGTCTCATTCTTTTTTTTCTTGTGTTCACAAAAAAATTGAAGTAAGCCCAATTTTGTTCCAACATTGCTTAGCAATGATCTCTGACAAACAGAGCACACACATACGTCATCTGCGCTCCATTATTTCATTGACTTTAACGAGTGATTATCATCCAATAAATTGGACCATTAAAGGACTCACTGCATTTTTTTTTTTTTTTTTACATGGACCATCGGTACACATTTGCATGAGCCTATTGACTGTTATTTTTGCAGGACTCATTCTGGCGATGTGATGTTGGAAGATAATGGGGTGTCGATTCTTCGTAAGATGTACTTAGAAAGTGGTGGGTAGCCTATCTGACCTAATAGTCTGGGCCTGACTGTTAGGCTGTAAGTCAGCATGGTGCACTACATGTAAATTACATATTATCATATTGCTGGTGCTCTCTAGAAGCTTCATCTGTGTGTATTTATAATCCTAAGCACCAATTACCCCCATGGATAATAGGTGCATGCATTAGTGGGTGTTTATCAGTATAAAGCACTTGCATGAGCTTCCTCATATAAACTTGTGGCTTATCTCCATCCTGCTAAAAATGGTATTTTATCAGTAAATATTACTTTTTCAGTAATAAGCCCTAAGCAACACCGTACTTCAGCGGACTCTCATCTCAGCCCAGGGCCTATAGCAAACTATGGGCATCATATTACATAATTCAAAAAAGTGCATGAATCCTAACAATATAAATTCTCCCTTGTACAGTAAACATGTCATAGGTTATAATATTATTGTAATTCTTTTGGTAATATAACATATTTTCATATATACTCTTTTGTTAGCACCATCCCTTTTTTCAACAAATCCTATTCAACATGTGGGCCATGATTTGTTATGATTTAATTAAACCAAAAATGTTGCTCTTCCCTGTCAAGCTTTCCTTGGATGTGTCAAAATAATTATTAGGATTTCAAGGTGGCATTTGTTAACAGTTACAGGACCATATGCTTATCTGAAAAGACATCTGTTTTATTATCCTGTGTGCAGTGTTTTGCAAATAGTATTTGACTAACTCATTTATGAAATCGGTTCCTAATTGTGGTGTATTCATTTACCGAGTCACAACATGACGTGCAATTTACCACTGACTTGCATATGTGGACAAGGTTATACTCCAGTAATTATAGTAGGTACAACAAATAATATATATACCTTGGCATGAAGGAGGCGATCCATCCATCTGAAGCCGTTCGCCAAGCCTGCAGGTTAGAATCTCATTGCCGACTAAGGTAAAACCAGGTATGCACTGATAACGAATGATGTCCCCTTTGGAAGGAGAAAAAAAGTATATTAAAAAAAAACATAAAACTTCACATTATACATAACTTATACTCAATATAAATACTTTGAAGAGCAACGTGCAATCATGGACCTGAGAAAGTTATAATTTTATACAACTTGGTTAGGGAAATCTAGTAATTGCTTAAGGAATGGAAAATGCAAGTTAAGTTCCAAAATTGGATATAAAGTTTTAAAGTTTCGTGATTGCCAAAGTGCACAAATCTTAACATTTAAAAATAAATAAATAATATACTACTAACTACAATTTTGATGTAACGAAACCACACCTAGATCCACCATTGGCATTTCAAATATTCACTAGGGATTTCTTCAGATGGAAATGCTACCTTCAGTCCAAATGAGTTTGGTTATCTGCTTAGCAGAGGTGACCATTCTGGGTCTTGTGAAATCCCCTATGGTCATCTGTTACATCAATTCTAGTACATTTAGCTCTACCAGCACCTGTGAACTTGTGCCAGGGGCATAATTAAAGGCTCATAGGCCCAGGTTGAAAAGATTTAGCTTGGGGCTCCCCAACTTCTCTTAACTCCTTAGCGCAGAGGTGTAACTTGAAGCTTCTAGACCCCAATGAAAAACCTGTAACAGGGCGCCCAACTATAATACTTTATTCATAGTACTGGGCTCCCTATATGGAGAAGAAAGGCCTTATGGGCCCCCCAAGGCTCCTGGGCCCGGGCACAACTGCATCTCCTATAGTTACGCCAGTGACTTGTGCACTTTCAACAAGCCGTGAGTGTGATTCTACAAAGTAGAACAAGACAGAGGTTTTCTAAAATCAGACATTTAATTTTAAGTCACCTTTTACCATGTTTTAAGATATTTTGGTAAAATTTTATCCACTAAGACTAACAAATCTTAGAATCATTAGGATTAACAGTTTTGAAATCAGAACCGCCAATGTTCAAAATTTTCACCATATTCTTATAATATGCAATGAACAGAGCACCGAATTAAGGCTTCCTTCACATGGCTCGTTTTTGACGTTGAATTTAACTTGGAATCTGTGCCGATTCCACATCAAATTCTGCTCCAAGTCTACATCCTATTAATTTTAATGGGAACCCATGCCATAGTCCATACAGAGCGGAGTTTTCTGCACATGGATTTCAAATCTACGTAAAAAGAAAAAAAGATTTTGTACATGGATTTTTCCAGATCCACGGTCCTACACCTTCCAAGCTGTAGATTCCTGCTGCAGGTTTTAGTGGCAGAATCCATGCAGTCTGTGTCGAATTCTTCCATTTGGACATGGCCTAAGGCCACATGAACCATAGAGATGTGGCTGATTTGAAGAGAAGGGCCAAGCAATGGTTGGCTTTATTCCACTTTTATTCTAGAAAGCTATAAAAAAATGTGCAGGGATTCCCACTCCGCAAAACCTGAAACAAGGGTGTGGGCAAACAATCTAAGTAGAAGGGAGCAAACATGAGGGGGGTTAAAGGTGTCCCAGTATGGTCACACGGGTGTAAATGTCATGGATTCTGCAGTATTTACGGGAGCAGCAAAGTGCATGAGAGTTTAACAAATCTCATTCACTTACTGTGGAAAACTTGAGCATGGATTCAACATAGTATCTACGGTGGGATTGACCTAAAATGTGTGTTTTACATCTGCAGCATGTCAATTGCTTCCCTTAGATTTTGACTATGGAACTAACTCAGTGAGTGGGGTGAATTCCACAGAAAATTTCAGCCAAGTCCACAATAATTCTACATGTAACACATGCAAATTTTGTCGCAGATTTATTGTGGATTTTGCTGCAAAACAATTAAATATGGAATCTGCTGCAGTATGGACGTTTGGTGTACCTTTTAAGTCCATAGCATGTCAATTGTTTGCTGCGGATTTCTAATTTGAAGTCCACTTCTTTTAATGAGCAGGGTGAACAGTATACCCAATCCACAGTAAAGCCCATGAAAAAGTTGCATGTAATGCATGAGTTTAACAAGCATTTATTGTGGATTTTTCTGCAGAATCCTAATAATCTGTGGAGAAAATTACACCCCATGTGATTAGAGATGAGTGAGTATATTCGCTAAGGCACATTACTCGAGCGAGTAGTGCCTTAGCCGAGTATCTCCCGGCTCATCTCTAAAGATTCGGGGGCCGGTGTGGGTGACAGGTGAGTTGCGGCGGGGAGCAGGGGGGAGCGGAGGGGAGAGAGGGAGAGAGAGATCTCCCCTCCGTTTCTCCCCGCTCTCCACCACCCCCCGCCAGCCCCCGAATCTTTAGAGACGAGCGGGGAGATACTCGGCTAAGGCACTACTCGCTCGAGTAATGTGCCTTAGCGAGTATACTCGCTCATCTCTACATGTGATCATATAATATCAAACTGCACCGAAAGGGGACCCTATTTTTGATTCTTCTTGTGGGACTACTTTTCTGTTTTTAACATATCTGTATGGTAGAGAGTGGAATTCCCTGTCAAAATTACAAACACATAAAAGATCAAGTTACCTATTTCAAACTCATTGTCTTCTGCCAATATTTCAGAATTTAGAACAGGAGGAGGTGATTGGCAAACTCGTAACTGATAAGCTGTAACGAAAACAAATATCTGATAAATAAATCTGTGTATGAAAAATGCTACATTTTTATTATTTATACTATACATAGAGGAGTATGTATAGCAACACATATTCGATCTGTTACTATAGACTGCATACATGAATATGCTGTAAGCCTTTATTTTCAAAACAGACATAAGGTAGTTGGTATATAAGTTCTATTTTTAAATTCATGTTTGCATGTTAGTCTTGTATCTAATAGTCAGTGGAACAACTCCATGACAAGCTTTTGGGGATCTTTTTTGGCATCTATATAGTACAAAAAGCAATGCTAGGGTATCATTCAAACAGGATTGTTGCAGATATATCTCCAAAATTCCAATCAAATCGTACTTGCATCCAAAGGGAAGGAGGGCAACAAGTCGTCACCTCCTATTGCTGAAGGAGCACCCAAGTCATGTAGAAATCAATGTCCAGGATTTATTTTGAAAGCCATAAAACATTGCGTTTCAGGGGTCTCTCATGCTAGTGCCCCCATCCTCAGGCAGTGCATAAAGATGCACCTCATGTTCTGCTTGAGAAAGGGAGCACTAGCTTGGGAAATGCCTGAAATGTGATGCTTTGTGGGTTTTAAAATAAACCCTGGGACATATATTTTTGCATGGCTTGGGTCCTCCTTCGGCAATCGGGGGTGATGACTTGCTTTAACCCCCCTTGGATATAAGTATGATATTATTGGGAATTTTGGAGATATATCTGCAGCAATCTTGCTTGAGCTGTACCCTTACATTGCTTTTTGTACTATATACTTTTCTTCCCCGTTTGTGTCGAGAGCTGTTGGCACTTTAGGATTCTGCGGGAACTTTTGTCTTCTGCCATTGATCATTATTTAAGGCTTATGTGGATACTAGTGTTACACCATCTGGTATCACACGCCTGGTGGCTAGTATACATGATGCTATAGCACACTCTTCCTTCTGGCGTCTAAGGTAGGGCTTATCCTTTAATTCTACATTTTTTGGCACCTAGATTTGTTGTAAATTACCACCAAAGGGCCAAGGATTGTGGAAGAAGATGGAATAAATTAAGAAGGGCAGATGTTTGAAGAAATGTTTGCTATGCAACAGCCCCAGTGTGGTGTTAGTAATGGAGGTAGCAATCAAAGAAACAAGTACAAAATTGATCCATGGAATTCTTAAATTCAACAATGAGAAAATTGTAGTTCTGGGCAGAGCTTCATTTCGTATCTGTGAAGTTATTCAAACTATTAGTAACACTAAAACTATGTTCACCAGAGGAGTTACATAAGGGCAGAGTTAAGAATCACAAGGACAAGCTTGGTATTCCTGTGTTGTTGAGTAATGCACATGATCCACCATTAGGGAAACTGGATCCCTATTACCAATTTAATTTGTCATGAAAAATCACCAAATTGATTATATTCATAGTGAACTGAGAAATATGTTGGCATCTGTAATCTTTGAATACCTAATTCAAAACTTGGACACTGCTCACATTAATTTCACAATGCATTTTCTCCATTTGAAAAGAATCCAATTTGTATAATTTTTTGGACACAGCGAACCTTTTAAATAGAACATATGTTTTGTGCAGACACAGATTTCACATCCAGGGGATGAGAGGTTGCTGAAAATTGTCTACACATTCATTAAAATGTATGAAGTACCAAGACGAGCCAGAAAATGATTCTAAAAGTGTCAAGAATTCCTAAAAAATAACAATCCAATGAGGAAGGAGTCTAGGACAGTAATTTAGTAAACACATCAAAAAGAATGACTTATTAGTATGAGGCATAACATGTAGCTCCTGGGCTCCAATGGCAAATGTGTAACAGGGTCCCCCATCTACCCTGTGCCATTTATAATACTATTGTCTTCTTGTAGTGGGTGGTAGACGGGGTTCTAGTTTGATGGTTACCTCTTCATTCACTTCTATCTACACTCTTGTCTACTTACGTCGCCATTTATAAAATTGTGTATTTAGACATACACAGATCAGCCATAACATTGAAGACAGGTGAAGTGAATAACATTGATTATCTCGTGACAATAGTACCTGTCAAGGGATGGAATATATTAGGCAGCAAATGAACCATCAGTTCTTGAAGTTGATGTCTTGGAAGCAAGAAAAATAGGCAAATATATCGATCACGTGATTCTAAACAGTGAAGGTCTACATGCCTGAACTCCAAAATGTACAACTTCACTGACCCAAACGTTCAAGAGAAGTCGTCTCCAATACGCTCAAAGCCATATAAATAAGCTACAGAAGTTTTCAGATTCTCTTATGTGGTGCAATGAAACAAAACTGCAACTTCTCAGCTCTATGGATCAGCGGTATGTCTGGAGGAAAAATGAAGCCTATGCTGAAAAGAACACCCTGCCTATAGTGAAGCATGGTGGTGGCTTGGTGATGTTCTGAGGCTGCTTTGCATCCTCAGGCAATGGAAATCTGAAGCATGTGGAGAGCAAGATGAGGTCATTAAAGTATCAAGAATTCCTATTAGAAAATGTCGTGTCTTCTGTGAGGAAGCTGAAACTTGGACGTCATTTAACCTTCTAACAGGACAATGATCCTAAGCATCCTTCAAACTCGACCAAGGCTTGATGTCAGAAGAAGTCCAGGAAAAGTCCGGATTGGCTGTTAAAGTTGCCTGACTTGAATCTTATAGAAATTCTTTGGTGGGATGTATAGAAGGTGGTTGCAATACACAAAGCCAAGAATATTTGTCAAATAGAAGCCATTGCCCATGAGCTAAAATTCTTCTAGAACACTGTCAGGAGCTGATGATGATGGCTTGCTTCACATTTGCAGCAGATCATAATTCTGAAACTTTTTGCAAACAGCTAACAGTTTGTACATTTGGCAAATAAACCTTCCATATTTTTCTGGCTATAAGATGCAGTTTTCGGCTAGATAAGATCTTGCTGAAAGGCATCTGTGCCTTATCGTCCAGAAGCAGGAGGGCTGATAGATCCAGAGATCCCTGACCGCTGCCTTAATGATCTTTCAGTTTACTGATCAATGCTGATCAATCTTAGGGAGAACTTGGCAGCCATACCTACCAGTGCTGCTGACGCCTCTCTCACCCTGCCCCATCAGTCCCTGCCAGTAGATAACACTGTAAATCACTCACATATTCCCAGGGATGCAGGTCCTCCTCTGTACACACAGGGACAGACAATAGCAAAAATCAAAGGTCTTGCAGTAGCAGCAGGACCATAGATGATGTCATAAACATGTGACGAGGAAGCAGCTAAAGGAGGTCATGTATTACTACACTTGTATTTGGAAATTGAGGGTTAATAAAATCATTTTATAACATTACGTAGAGAATAGAATGCATTGATTTCAATGGGTTCATTCTTACGTATGTTTTTTGCGCATACATTCCGTGCATGCGGAAAAAAAACCACATCATGCTCTATTTTAGTGAGTCAAAAGCCCGGGACGGCAAATCCGCTGTGGCAAAGGTAGCAGAAGTCGGCGCAGATTAGATTTTTCTTCTTCCGCTGCGGCCGTGCTCTCCTCTATGGGAGCGCCGGCCGCAGTTGAAGAGCAAGCGGCAAGGCTACTTCAAAACCGGCGGCTAAGTGATGCGGGTTTTGAAGCAGCACTTCTCCTGGCAGAAATCTCACGGTTTTTCGCTGCGGCCAAACCGTGAGATTTCCGCCAGGATTCCGCTGTGTGGGAACCCAGGCTTATTGTGCATAACACTGCACAATTTCGAGGGAAAAAGAACACATCTGCAACTAATTAGGCTACATAGCCTTTTAAATCATGGAACGGGTGTGTCCCGCACCCCTGTGAAATGTCCCTGACAGAGCAAAAGGACATTTAGATGCGCAAAAACATGCTCAAAAACAAATTTGTTCTTCTAACGTGTGTGATTTTGGGCATGCGCCAGTTTGAAGCTGGCCTTAAAGGGGTTGTCCCGCGAAAGCAAGTGGGGTTATACACTTCTGTATGGCCATATTAATGCACTTTGTAATGTACATTGTGCATTAAATATGAGCCATACAGAAGTTATTCACTTACCTGTTCCGTTGCTAGCGTCCTCGTCTCCATGGTGCCGTCTAATTTTCAGCGTCTAATCGCCCGATTAGACGCGCTTGCGCAGTCCGGTCTTCTCCCTTCTGAATGGGGCCGCTCGTGCCGGAGAGCGGCTCCTCGTAGCTCCGCCCCGTCACGTGCCGATTCCAGCCAATCAGGAGGCTGGAATCGGCAATGGAACGCACAGAAGCCCTGCGGTCCACCGAGGGTGAAGATCCCGGCGGCCATCTTCACCAGGTAAGTAAGAAGTCACCGGAGCGCGGGGATTCAGGTAAGCACTGTCCAGTTTTTATTTTTAACCCCTGCATCGGGTTTGTCTCGCGCCGAACGGGGGGGCTATTGAAAAAAAACAAAAAAACGTTTCGGCGCGGGACAACCCCTTTAATGACGGTAGGGCCTCAGAGATAGAATAAATTGTGTAAACCTGGGGTGCGTCTAATATTCAGGTGCGTCTTATAGTCCAAAAAATACAATAATTTGCATTGGTGTGTGTGTGTATAATTTTGACTACAACTGTAAGATAAAAGTGACCTACAGAGAAACTATGTAATGGTTCGGGATATGCTCCTTTTATCTCTACATCATTTGTACTTTCTATCTGATGCATCTATTTAAAATACATTTTTTAACTTTATCCTTTCGAACAATTATCTCATTGAATACACACATACCAAGATTAGAAATGAGGGATAAAAGCAACAGATGGTGCATAGAACAAGGATTAATACACAATATCTGTGAACAGAAAACTATCAATCTAATTAGAATGTAACCTTTTATCTAGATGTAATATATCTCCCATAAATACAGTTAGAACACAATTTTATACATAAACATGCCATGTTCAAGATGTACTAAACTGTACTACAATAATACTGCATATTATGTCCATTAGTTTTCATTAGGATACATGGCCAGGGGCAGATAAGTGCCCGGAAGGGCACAGATTATTTGAAATACTGCTAATCTTGTGCATAGCCTGTATTCTGAGTCCTAGGAGTGGCTTTTAGGAGGGGCTGCTGATAAGTCTTTGGCTTTGTGTTCTTTTTTGTTTTTATGGTAACGAATGTTACATCACATGAAAGCTTTATGTGTCTAATATATGTTTTCAAAATTTTCTGTTTGTAGCTTATGGCAACAGTGATCTCGGCACGCGGGAAAACAAAATGGCAGAGTCTAAGGCAATGTTCACAGCCAATGAGAGCAGAGGAGTGATAAAATTCTTGTTTCTGCAAGGAAAGTCCGTGAAGGATATTCATGGTGATATGTCGCAGACATTGGGGGATCAATGCCCTTCATATTCTACAGTTAAGAACTGGGTTGCCAAATTTAAAACACGCCACTTCAGCACCAATGATAAAGAACGTCCTGGACGACTGAGAGAGATTGCTGTTCCAGAGATCGTCGATGCTATGTACAACCTTATACTGGAGAATCAGCGAATTTCAGCTAAAGGAATAGCAGACATCATGGGGATTTCCGTGAATGTGTTTGTGTCATTATCCATGAACATTTGAACATGAAGAAGCTATCTGCAAAGTGGGTCCCCAAATGTTTGACAACAGATCAGAAAAGCATGCGAGTGAAAACTTCCCGGTGCATTTGTCAGCGTTTCCTGACTGGTAAGAACTTCCTGGATCCAGGTCACTATGGATGAGACCTGGATTTATTTGTATGACCCTGAAACCAAGGAGCCGTCAAAAGAGGGGAGTCACAGTGGTTCTCCTTACCCAAAGAAGTTCAGGGTGCAAAAATCAGCCACTAAAGTGATGGCGACTGTGTTCTGGGATAAGGAGGGCGTGCTACTAGTGGACTACCTTCAAAATGGTTCCACCATTAATGCAAGGTATTACATTGAACTTCTGGACCAATTGAAGGCATCTGTGAAGGCTTTTATTTTTTATTTTCAAAGACATTTAAATTTTTTTAATTATTTTCTGCTGCCAGCTTCTGTGCTCAATAACTTTTTTATTTTTCTGTTGACATAGTTGTGCGAGGGCTCATTTTTTGCGTGATGTCCTCTAGTTTATGTTGATACCATTTCAGAATAATATGACTATTTGATTGCTTTTTATTGCATTTTTTTCTGGGAGACAGGGTGACTGAAAATGTGCATTTCTGGCGTTCTTTTTCTTTTTCTCGCACAATGTTCATCATACAGGGTAAATAATGTACTAATTTGATAGATTGGACTATTATGGACGTGGCAATACCAAATATATATTTTTGTTTTATGATTTAGATTTTTTATTATAGATATGGCAAATGGGGTGATTTAATCTTTTATTCCTTTTTTTTTTTTACAATTAATAAAACTTTATTGATCTTATTTTTACCTTTTTTTTAGCCCCCTGGGGGACCACACATAGTGATTCTTTGATCGCTCCTACAGTAAGATGTAATGCTGTAGCATTACATCATACTGCGATTTAACAGGCAGTCTCTCAAGCCACCCCACGGGAATGGCTTGATAGGCAGTCTGCTAAGACAGTCCTGAGGCCTTTCAGAAGGACCCTCAGCTGCCATGACACCTGTACGGCTCCCTGCGGCATATTTCCCTTTTCAGCCGCAGTTCTCCGGCGCGGCGCATTTAGCCAATCAGCTGGCTGGAATCGGCACCACGTGACCACACAGCGTGCACGCGGATTGCCTTCAGCAGCCGTGTGCACTACACACTACAAGCAGACGTGCACTACACACTTCACGTAAGCAGCACGGGGTTAGGTTTAGGATTACCTAAATCTAACCATTACCCCAACCCTAAACCCTAACCCCGTGCTGCTTAAGTGTAGTGTGTAGTGCACACGGCTGCTGAAGGCAATACGCGTGCACGCTGTGTAGTCACGTGGTGCCGATTCCAGCCAGCTGATTGGCTGAATGCGCCACACCGGAGAACTGCGGCTGAAAAGGGTAATATGCCTCCCTGCGAACTCATGCAGGGGGAGGGGGGGCATACAGGACCCCCGAACATTGTTCAGGGGATTTAAATGCCGCTGTCAGAATTGACTGCGGCACTTAAAGGGTTAATAGCCACGATTGGCTACGCGTCCGATTGCAGCTATTGCCTGTGGGTGTCAGCTGTAATAAACAGCTGACGCCCGCGCTGTATGAAGAAAGGTCATGCCTCGATCTCTCTTCATACATACCCCGCACCTGCATGACGTAAATGAATGTCATATAGTGGGAAGGGGTTAAATATTGAAAATATGACAATATAAAAAAAAGGAGGGTCCATCTCTGCCATATGCCGCTTCTGTCATCCAAAAAATAATGTTTACAGAGATATTCTACAAAGGACTTCTACATCCACAGGCCATTTCAAAGAATTTCCTTTGCACTACTTTGTAAGAGTTGCAGCATCACATCCATTTACTGTAGTGTTACTTGTGTGCCAGCATTCATTTGAAAAGAAGCTTGTAATAGCTATCTTAGTTTTTTTTTGCATTATGCTCTGGGACCTGGAGAAGGTTCAGAGCTTTCTCTACAATGCTGACCTGTCATTGGATGGTGACAGCTAGCTTATCCATTTTTCTTGCTAATCACTTAGGATCTTACTGTGACAGAACAAAGGTCCTTCACAATTATGTAGCGATTGTAGCACTTGGGCTATATAAGAAAAAGGTTATCAGTGATTTAATTAAAATAACATGTAATACAAGGGATTTTCTATGTATTTATTTTACTGGCTACTGCGCGATAACTTTTAACAGAAATTATCTAAAGAAAGCCAATAGTTAAACAGTTAGCTTGGCCATATACAGTATATGAAATAATAACAGATGACTACTGCAGTAAAGCTGTTTCAGTCCACAGTTATCATAGAATTATATATAATGAGGTTAGCCAGCCTTAAACTATTGATAGCTTATCCTCAGGAAAGGCCATCAATAGTTGATCGGTGGGGATCCACCAACTGGGAAATATCTTGATGTTCATATACAGTAAGTTGTCTCTCCAAAGACTGAGGATGCAGGATGGTGGCAATCTAATATCTGTCCACTTTGTCCAAAGATGGGAGGGTGTAGTATGATGCAGTACAGATGAAGCACGGTTTAATAAGGAGTTGAGGTGAAGGGTTGTAAAAAATAATGAAGGCTCTGGGGTGATCAAGTGATAGTTTTGGTAAAAAGAGTAAAGCTGATGATGTAGATCAAAAGAGATGCACTTCACTTAAAACCAGCAGGTAATGTGCTTAGAGGTGTGTAGACCTCTTCATTAAATAGCTTTATGGAACATGTGAAAGCACATCATTTCCTCATGGTTAGATGAATCAAGCAATTATGACCATTGGTGGTCAGTGAAACGAAAGGGATGTCCTAGGGCAGTGGAGAGCTACCACCTGCCCACAGATTGTGGTAGACCCTCAGTTCCTTTTCACAACCCTTCAACTTAACTCAACTTTTCAAACTAATAGGACCTTTGGTTGACCAGCATATTAGATCAGCAGCTAAGCTTATGCGCTGAAAATAGGTAGCTCGCTGTGTCCAGTGATATAAGTGTTATACTTACCTCCCCTGTCATTCCCCTGATATCAGCACTGAAAGCTGGGGAACGATGGGGGAGGTAAGTATAGCACATCCCTGGCACAGCGGGTCACCTGCTTTCGGACCATAAGGGTCAGATTTTGCTAAAAGTTCAGTTTGTGGCAAGCCTGAACCTCAGCTCGTTCCTTCCTCTGGTGATGGTTGTTCTTCTATGGCTCAGTGGTTAGCACTCTTGTCTTGCAGTACTGGGGCCCTTGCTTGAAATCTGACCAAGGACAACTTCCGCAGGGAGTTTGTATGTTCTCTCTGTGTTTGAGAGTGTTTCCTCCGAAAACTTCAAAAATATACTAATACCCTGTTTCCCCGAAAATAAAACAGTGTCTTATATTAATTTTGGCTCCAAAAGATTTCACTTTTTTTTACATGTATAGCTGCTTGGACACTATTTAAATTGCCTTTTTTTATTAATTGTAACTAGGGCTTAATTTTGAAGCAGGGCTTATATTTCAAGCATACTTAAAAAGCCTGAAAAAATCATTCTGCATCTTCAAAAATCCTGAAAAATCATGCCAGGTCTTATTTTCAGGGAAACAGGGGTTGGTGAATATAGATTGTGAGCCCCAATGGGGACAGAAAATGTGATGTAAGACACTGCATAATATATATATGTGCTATATAAATAAAAGTGATTATTATGAAACACCGAGAGAACCTACAAACTCCATGCAGATTTTGTCAGATTTGAACCTAGGACGCCAGCACTGCAAGGCAACAATGTGAACCACTAATAGCTTTAGAGGTGTTCAAGAAGTTTTGGTTTGATTTGAAGAATCGACTGAAGCGACCCTTTTGCAGAAATTCAGCAAGCCAGCCAAAATGAACTAATCAACACTAATAATGGAAATGTAGACATTTTATAGTTAATACTCAAAGCAGTAATGCATCAAAATATTATCCATTTCATGCCGTTTTAGCAGTGGAGGTCCCCCACCCCCCCACCCCTCCCTCCATCGCCATTGGCACACAGCAGCTGTAGCATTTGTGCTCAGGGAATTAGTGAGAACTATTAACAACTTATCTGCACTGTAAACCCACAGGTAAAACAAGCCAGACATTGCTAAAAATTACAATTCTAGCAAGGTCAAAATAGGTTATCGTCATGAAGATGTTTCAGTGAACTAGAAGCTGAAATGCACAGGGAATAGAACTTAAATGCATAAGAAGAAGATAGTGAAGGTTAAATAAAAGACACTGACACTGCTGGATGAAAAGTGCTAGACTGTGTGCTTACACTTATGGCGGTTGGGGGTCCTTATTTTACATCTGGGGTGAGGTGATTCAGGTTACACACACTACTTACACATACTTAATGTTAAAAGTTTACAATAGACATTAAATACAAAGCTCCGTATGTATATTAATTTTAAGTTGCCTTTTAGTAGATATTTTTGGTACACTATGGAGAAGAATAGTATTTATTTTTTTGAGGTACAAAAGTCTCAACTTGCTATCATGACAAGTTGTATAACTTCAAGGCATTTTGTCATTAAAACAAAACCCTGCACCCTAGCTGTGCACTGCCTAAAATAACAAACAAGGGCATATTCACCTCTCCTGGGGCCCCGGCTGGCCCTGGTATCAGCGGTGACTTCCAGGCAGGCAGGCTGGGCAGAAGCACAAGACCACTGCGGCCAATCAGAGGCCACAGCATCCCCAAACTCCCCTCATCACGGTAGCCAGGATATAAGTGCTGATGCAGGGAGCGCTAGTGGTGACAATACAGTCTCTGATTGGCTGCAGCATTGATCTGGGTAGATGGGTTGGGTGTAGAGATGAGCGAACGCGTTCGTCCGAGCTTGATATTCGTGCGAATATTAGGGTGTTCGGGATGTTCGTTATTCGTAACGAACACCATGCGGTGTTCTGGTTACTTTCACTTACTTCCCTGAGACGTTTGCGCGCTTTTCTGGCCAATTGAAAGACAGGGAAGGCATTACAACTTCCCCCTGTGACGTTCAAGCCCTATACCACCCCCCTGCTGTGAGTGGCTGGGAAGATCAGGTGTTCGCCTAATATAAAAGTCGGCCCCTCCCGCGGCTCGCCTCAGATGCGGTGTGAGTTAGATGAGGGACAGTGCTGTTTATACCGGAGCTGCTGTAGGGAAAGAATTGGTAGTTAGTGTAGGCTTCAAGACCCCCCAAAGGTCCTTATTAGGGCCACTGATAGCTGTGTGTTGGCTGCTGTTAGCAGTGGCATTTTTTTTTTTTCTCAAAATCGCCTCTGCAGACCGTTGCACCTGGCATTAGGGACAGAAGTGCTGCATAGGCAGGGAGAGTGTTAGGAGTGAGTGTAGCCTTCAAGAACCTCAACGGTCCTTTCTAGGGCCATATTTATCCGTGTGCAGTACTGTCCAGGCTGCTGTTGGCTGTGCTGCATTTTTTTGGGGCTTCTCAAAATCGCCTCTGCAGAGCATTCCACCCTCCATTGATACTGCAGGGAAAGAATTGTATAGGCAGGGCCACAACACAGTTATTATTCATAGAATATACGCAGTGCTGCCTTTTGGTGGGAAAAAACTGAAAACAAATCTATTTGTCCAGCCTCTGTCCGTCCTTACGGGCGGTGGAGACGTGTGAGCTGCGTGAAGAACAGTGCTAAATCATACGCACCCAGCTACGCTTTACTGCTGGCTTCGCCATTTGCTTTCCTTAATTGGGAAAAAAAATTCCTGCTCTGCCAGAGTTATAATAACTCTGCTACCCTCACGTTCTGTGACACATAAGCAGGGACACAGCACAGTTATTAAACTTCTCATGTTCATTGAATATACGCAGTGCTGCCTTTTGGTGGGAAAAAACTGAAAACAAATCTATTTGTCCAGCCTCTGTCCGTCCTTATGGGCGGTGGAGACGTGTGAGCTGCGTGAAGAACAGTGCTAAATCATACGCACCCAGCTACGCTTTACTGCTGGCTTCGCCATTTGCTTTCCTTAATTGGGAAAAAAAATTCCTGCTCTGCCAGAGTTATAATAACTCTGCTACCCTCACGTTCTGTGACACATAAGCAGGGACACAGCACAGTTATTAAACTTCTCATGTTCATTGAATATACGCAGTGCTGCCTTTTGGTGGGAAAAAACTGAAAACAAATCTATTTGTCCAGCCTCTGTCCGTCCTTACGGGCGGTGGAGACGTGTGAGCTGCGTGAAGAACAGTGCTAAATCATACGCACCCAGCTACGCTTTACTGCTGGCTTCGCCATTTGCTTTCCTTAATTGGGAAAAAAAATTCCTGCTCTGCCAGAGTTATAATAACTCTGCTACCCTCACGTTCTGTGACACATAAGCAGGGACACAGCACAGTTATTAAACTTCTCATGTTCATTGAATATACGCAGTGCTGCCTTTTGGTGGGAAAAAACTGAAAACAAATCTATTTGTCCAGCCTCTGTCCGTCCTTACGGGCGGTGGAGACGTGTGAGCTGCGTGAAGAACAGTGCTAAATCATACGCACCCAGCTACGCTTTACTGCTGGCTTCGCCATTTGCTTTCCTTAATTGGGAAAAAAAATTCCTGCTCTGCCAGAGTTATAATAACTCTGCTACCCTCACGTTCTGTGACACATAAGCAGGGACACAGCACAGTTATTAAACTTAGATAATTCATTCACTAGAGGCAGTGGGGCCTTTCGTTTTCCAAAAAGGGCAAAAATTATATTTGGCCTGCAGTCTTGCGCCAATTTATTTCCTGCCTGTGAAATCAAATCACTGGTAATACAGCATGCTGAGGGGTAGGGGTAGGCCTAGAGGACGTGGACGCGGCCGAGGACGCGGAGGGCCAAGTCAGGGTGTGGGCACAGGCCGAGCTCCGGATCCCGGTGTGTCGCAGCCGACTGCTGCGCGATTAGGAGAGAGGCACGTTTCTGGCGTCCCCACATTCATCGCCCAATTAATGGGTCCACGCGGGAGACGGTTATTAGAAAATGAGCAGTGTGAGCAGGTCCTGTCCTGGATGGCAGAAAGTGCTTCGAGCAACCTATCGTCAACACGCAGTTCTGCGCCGTCCACTGCTGCAAATCCGAATCCTCTGTCTGCTGCTCCTCCTTCCTCCCAGCCTCCTCACTCCACTACAATGACACCTGCTCAGGAGCGGGAACACTCCCAGGAACTGTTCTCGGGCCCCTGCTCAGATTGGGCAGCAGCGGTTCCTCTCCCACCAGAGGAGTTTATAGTCACTGATGCCCAACCATTCGAAAGTTCCCGGGGTCCGGGGGATGAGGCTGGGGACTTCCGCCAACTGTCTCAACAACTTTCTGTGGGTGAGGAGGACGATGACGATCAGACACAGTTGTCTTGCAGTGAGGTAGTAGTAAGGGCAGTAAGTCCGAGGGAGCAGCGCACAGAGGATTCGGAGGAAGAGCAGCAGGACGATGAGGTGACTGACCCCACCTGGTGTGCAACGCTTACTCAGGAGGACAGGTCTTCAGAGGGGGAGTCAAGGGCATCAGCAGGGCAGGTTGCAAGAGGCAGTGCGGTGGCCAGGGGTAGAGGCAGGGCCAGACCGAATAATCCACCAAGTGTTTCCCAAAGCGCCCCCTCGCGCCATGCCACCCTGCAGAGGCCGAGGTGCTCTAAGGTCTGGCAGTTTTTCACAGAGACGCCTGACGACCGACGAACTGTGGTGTGCAACCTTTGTCGCGCAAAGCTCAGCCGGGGAGCCAACACCAACAGCCTCACCACCACCACCATGCGCAGGCATATGATGGCCAAGCACCCCACAAGGTGGGACGAAGGCCGTTCACCGCCTCCGGTTTGCACCCCTGCCTCTCCCCCTGTGCCCCAACCTGCCACTGAGATGCAACCCCCCTCTCAGGACACAGGCACGACCGTCTCATGGCCTGCACCCACACCCTCACCTCCGCTGTCCTCGGCCCCATCCTCCAATGTCTCGCACCGCACAGTCCAGCCGTCGCTAGCGCAACTGTTGGAGCGCAAGCGCAAGTACGCCGCCACGCACCCGCACGCTCAAACGTTAACCGTCCGCATAGCAAAATTCATCAGCCTTGAGATGCTGCCGTATAGGGTTGTGGAAACGGAGTCCTTCAAAAGTATCATGGAGGCGGCGGCCCCACGCTACTCAGTTCCCAGTCGCCACTACTTTTCCCGATGTGCCGTCCCAGCCCTGCACGACCACGTCTCCCGCAACATTGTACGCGCCCTCACCAACGCGGTTACTGCCACGGTCCACTTAACTACGGACACGTGGACAAGCACAGGCGGGCAGGGCCACTACATCTCCCTGACGGCACATTGGGTGAATTTAGTGGAGGCTGGGACCGAGTCAGAGCCTGGGACCGCTCACGTCCTACCCACCCCCAGAATTGCGGGCCCCAGCTCGGTGCTGGTATCTGCGGAGGTGTATGCTTCCTCCACTAAAGCACCCTCCTCCTCCTCCTCCTCCTCCTCTGTCTCGCAATCAAGATGTGTTAGCAGCAGCATGTCGCCAGCAGTCGGTGTCGCGCGGTGTGGCAGCACAGCGGTGGGCAAGCGTCAGCAGGCCGTGCTGAAACTACTCAGCTTAGGCGATAAGAGGCACACGGCCCACGAACTGCTGCAGGGTCTGACACAGCAGACCGACCGCTGGCTTGCGCCGCTGAGCCTCCAACCGGGCATGGTCGTGTGTGACAACGGCCGTAACCTGGTGGCGGCTCTGCAGCTCGGCAGCCTCACGCACGTGCCATGCCTGGCCCACGTCTTTAATTTGGTGGTTCAGCGCTTTCTGAAAAGCTACCCACGCTTGTCAGACCTGCTCGTAAAGGCGCGCCGGCTCTGCGCACATTTCCGCAAGTCCCACACGGACGCTGCCACCCTGCGCACCCTGCAACATCACTTTAAGCTGCCAGTGCACCGACTGCTGTGCGACGTGCCCACACGGTGGAACTCTACGCTCCACATGTTGGCCAGGCTCTATGAACAACGGAGAGCTATAGTGGAATACCAACTCCAACATGGGCGGCGCAGTGGGAGTCAGCCTCCTCAATTCCTTTCAGAAGAGTGGGCCTGGTTGGCAGACATCTGCCATGTCCTTGGTAATTTTGAGGAGTCTACCCAGGTGGTGAGCGGCGATGCTACAATCATTAGCGTCACCATTCCTCTGCTATGCATCTTGAGAAATTCCCTGCAAACAATAAAGGCAGCTGCTTTGCGCTCGGAAACGGGGGCGGGGGAAGACAGTATGCCGCTGGATAGTCAGGGCACCCTCCTGTCTATTTCTCAGCGCGTACAGGAGGAGGAGGAGGAGCATGAGGAGGATGAGGAGGAGGGGGAAGAGACAGCTTGGGCCGCTGCTGACGGTACACCGGCTGATTGCCTGTCATCCTTTCAGCGTGTATGGCCTGAGGAGGAGGAGGAGGAGGAGGAGGATCCTGAAAGTGATCTTCCTAGTGAGGACAGCCATGTGTTGCGTACTGGTACCCTGGCACACATGGCTGACTTCATGTTAGGATGCCTTTCTCGTGACCCTCGCGTTGCACGCATTCTGGCCACGACGGATTACTGGGTGTACACACTGCTCGATCCACGGTATAAGGAGAACCTGCCCACTCTGATTCCCGAAGAGGAAAGGGGTTCGAGAGTGTTGCTATACCACAGGACCCTTGCGGACAAGCTGATGGTAAAATTCCCAGCCGACAGCGCTAGTGGCAGAAGGTGCAGTACCGAGGGCAAGGTAGCAGGGGAGGTGCGGAGATCTAGCAGCATGTACATCCCAGGCAGTGCAACAGTCTTTAAGGGCCTGGCCAGCTTTACGGCTCCCCACCAAGACTATGTCACCGCTGCCCAGTCACGGCTGAGTCGGCGGGAGCACTGTAAAAGGATGGTGAGGGAGTACGTAGCGGATCGCACGACCATCCTTGGTGACGCCTCTGCCCCCTACAACTACTGGGTGTCGAAGCTGGACACGTGGCCTGAACTCGCGCTGTATGCCCTGGAGGTGCTTGCTTGTCCTGCGGCTAGCGTCTTGTCGGAAAGGGTGTTTAGTGCGGCTGGGGGAATCATCACAGATAAGCGTAGCCGCTTGTCAACCAACAGTGCCGACAGGCTAACACTCATCAAGATGAACAAAGGCTGGATTTCCCCAGACTTCTGTTCTCCACCAGCGGACAGCAGCGATACGTAAGCAATACGTAGGCTGCACCCGCGGATGGAAGCTACGTTCTCTCTCACCATCCAAAACGGGGACATTTCTGCTTCATCAATCTGTGTCTAATATTCCTCCTCCTCCTCCTGCTCCTCCTCCTGAAACCTCACGTAATCACGCTGAACGGGCAATTTTTCTTAGGGCCACAAGGCTCACTCAAATAATTTTTCTTAACAATTTTTATAAGTTTCAATGCGCTTAAAAGCGTTGCAACTTTAACTTGAACCAATTTTTCGTTACACTGGGCTGCCTACAGGCCTAGTTACCACTTAAGCCACATTAACCATTGCTTACATGGAACGAAGACTGCGCTCCCGCTATACTGCTGCTTCAGAATTGTTACTGGGGCCTGTCTTGAGTGCTACTATTGCTTACATGGAACGAAGACTGCGCTCCCGCTATACTGCTGCTTCAGAATTGTTACTGGGGCCTGTCTTGAGTGCTACTATTGCTTACATGGAACGAAGACTGCGCTCCCGCTATACTGCTGCTTCAGAATTGTTACTGGGGCCTGTCTTGAGTGCTACTATTGCTTACATGGAACGAAGACTGCGCTCCCGCTATACTGCTGCTTCAGAATTGTTACTGGGGCCTGTCTTGAGTGCTACTATTGCTTACATGGAACGAAGACTGCGCTCCCGCTATACTGCTGCTTCAGAATTGTTACTGGGGCCTGTCTTGAGTGCTACTATTGCTGACATGGAACGGACACGTGGAGAGGACACGTAGTGCCTCAAAAACATCCCCCTCCTCCTCCAACAGGGAAAACATTGTTGGCAAATGCCTTTGCATTGGTTCGTCTGGTGGCAGTCCAAGAATTTCACCTTTACCGACACTACAAGAGAGCCCCCCCACCATCCCCCCGCCACGGCCCACTTAATCCTGGCCACATTCCGAAAACCAACAAAATACAACCGTGGTACTAGGTCCGCAGTCACCACCACATTACCACCAACGCGGTTACTGTTAAGGTGCATATAACCATGGACACGTGGAGAGGACACGTAGTGCCTCAAAAACATCCCCCTCCTCCTCCAACAGGGAAAACATTGTTGGCAAATGCCTTTGCATTGGTTCGTCTGGTGGCAGTCCAAGAATTTCACCTTTACCGACACTACAAGAGAGCCCCCCCACCATCCCCCCGCCACGGCCCACTTAATCCTGGCCACATTCCGAAAACCAACAAAATACAACCGTGGTACTAGGTCCGCAGTCACCACCACATTACCACCAACGCGGTTACTGTTAAGGTGCATATAACCACGGACACGTGGAGAGGACACGTAGTGCCTCAAAAACATCCCCCTCCTCCTCCAACAGGGAAAACATTGTTGGCAAATGCCTTTGCATTGGTTCGTCTGGTGGCAGTCCAAGAATTTCACCTTTACCGACACTACAAGAGAGCCCCCCCACCACCCCCCCGCCACGGCCCACTTAATCCTGGCCACATTCCGAAAACCAACAAAATACAACCGTGGTACTAGGTCCGCAGTCACCACCACATTACCACCAACGCGGTTACTGTTAAGGTGCATATAACCAGTCTGACTGGGGCATGCAGACACCTTGACAGAATGAATAGTGTGTGGCACATAGGTTCCCCATTGCTATGCCCACGTGTGCAGCTCCTGATGGCGGTGGCACAGGATTCTATTTCTCATTGCTTCTGTACAGCATTGTGGGCTATCGCCCCGCCCCTATTAAAGAGGGTCGCTACCTAGCCGTGCCAACCCTGTGCAGTGTGTGCCTGCGGTCCCTCGTCGTGGCAGACGCACTTCTAAATAGACATGAGGGTGGTGTGGCATGAGGGCAGCTGAAGGCTGCGCAGGGACAGTTTGGTGTGCGCTGTGGGGGGGAGGGGGGGCGGTTGGGCAGCATGTAACACAGGAGAAGTGTCAGTGGAGTGTCATGCAGGCAGTGATTGTGCTTTGTTGGAGGTAGTGTGGTGCTTAGCAAAGGTATGCCATGCTAATGAGGGCTTTTCAGAAGTAAAAGTTGTTGGGGGGGGGGGGGCCCACTCTTGCCGCTATTGTGGCTTAATAGTGGGACCTGTGAACTTGAGATGCAGCCCAACATGTAGCCCCTCGCCTGCCCTATCCGTCACTGTGTCATTCCCATCACTTTCCTGAATTGCCCAGATTTTCACACATGAAAACCTTAGCGAGCATCGGCGAAATACAAAAATGTTCTGGTCGCCCATTGACTTCAATGGGGTTCGTTGTTCGAAACGAACCCTCGAGCATCACGGGAAGTTCGTTACGAATAACGAACACCCGAACATTTTGGTGTTCGCTCATCTCTAGTTGGGTGGAAGTATGTCTGGGTATGATGCTAGTGCCAGCTGTCAGCTGCGTCCTGGTGCCCCAGGAAAAATGAGTATACCCTTGTTTATGTTTTTAGGCAAGGCCCGGCTGAGGTGCGGGGTTTTATGTTAATGCCAAAACCCCTTTAAGTTATACAACTTGTCATAATAGCAATCCAATGGCATTCTTTTTTTCTTCTTGTTAAAGCGGTTCTCTGGCTTGGGAAAAAGCATTTTCAAACACCCTAATGTGGAATTTTAAGCTGTCACGTCCTGTGATCATTGGCTGGATGCAAAGCTTCCCTTCTGTTTTCTATACACCCCCAATTTCCCTGCACCAACCTCCTTTCTTTATGTTTCCGGAGCTTTGGTTCTGTGAAGTAGGCAATCTCCTCCACTCACACTGAATAGATGACTTTAGGTTTTCTACAACTACTGGCATCATTTATTGACAGTAAGCAGAGCAGAGGAGACCACCCACTTGACAGATTCAAAATGCCAAGAGTCCAATCTAATGGAAGTCAGTACAGTGGAATGCGGGGTGTACAAAGAAAATAGAAGATGTGATAGAGACAGTGGGGCTGTGGCTGCAAAGCTACATCTCGTAGCCATCCTCTCTGATCAGAGGACATGACAGGCTGTCTTTAATAGAAGGAGCTCACCATTTTTGGACCTTCATTAATTATCCAGAGAGAGCATCCCCAAGAAACAACCTTGGTGGAACAGGCACCTCCATGCAGTACATGGACAGCCCATTGCTTTCAATACAAACTGTGTGGTGCTTTAGTAGCCCTGTGGGGGCATAGCAGGGCAAATGAACACTTTATAGCAGATTCCCCCACAGATTACAGCTTAGGGTCCTGGCAAAGAGACACCCTGTCAACAGCTTATTATTGAGGGATCTTTCGAGAAAAAAAAGAATAGTTGTAAGTAGACAAGTCCTTTAAAAATTCATTTGTTTCTCTGTTGAACCTGCGTCTGTGAATACCAGGTGACAATGATCTGTCATTACTGCTCCTATAATTCAGATAATGTTTTTATTTGTAATATTATAGATTATTGCTTATATGACTATTGACTGAAGTATTCTTCATTTTGCAATTAACACCAATCCTCTCACAAACAGTTGGCTAAATATGTATAATAAAGGGGTTATACCAGAATTACAAGTAATCCCCTATCCCAAGGCTCACTGCACTCTTCACAGAGAGGAGGACAATGAATGGAGCAATGGTTATGCAAGTGCAATGGCGTTCCATTCATTTTCACTTGAAATATAAGCTCTACCCCCAAAATATGCCCTAGCTGAAGGGGAAAAAAAGTATACATCACTTTAGGAGCGCTGTCCATGGCTCCGCTTCAGCTTCCTCTCGGTCCCTGGCACTCTTTTTGATCTCTTCTGACTGGGGATTGAAAAATCCCCGCCTCCTGGAAGCACTGGCTGTGATTAGCTAAGTATCAGCCAACCACAGCCAGCGTTTCCAGGAGGCAGGGATTATTGAATCCCCGGCCAGAAGAGATCAAGAGAAACAGTGTCGGGGACAGAGAGGAAGCTGCAGCGGAGTCGAACAGCACTTCTAATGTGATGTATACTGCTTTTTGTTTATTTTTCCTGCAGCTAGGGCTTAGGTTAGGGCTTTGATAGTAAGATTTCCTACTGTCAGTGTTGCAACGGACCACACGAAAATTGTGTTTTTATGCGATGCAATGCAACAGAGAGGAAGGGTGCATAGGGAAAAAAGGGCTACAAAACCACACAAGTCACGGGCATATCACCGGACCCCTGAGGTTTTTGTGTCGGGTTGTTGCATGCTACAAAATATCGCATGTGTGAATTAACCAATAGGAAAGCATGCGCTTCATATACATGCGATTTGTAGCATTGTTGCAACGCGACAAAATCATGCGACTTTGTCACCTGTGTGAAGGAAGCCTGAGAGTCAAGATGTTGCCTGTGCAAAGTTCCAAGTACAATGATGGGCCGGAGTGATGTCACAATGTCAGCACTGGATCATATGATTTGCTGGTTGGCGCTAGTCACTGAGGGAGTAACATCTCCCCTCTGTTTGTAGGCTGATTTGCTGACTGGGCTTTGCTTTGCTTTGCCCTAGCCAGCCTATCAGTTATTTAGTTAAATTATTTATACTGGCTATTCTGAGCAGAGGATGCCCGTTAAAATCTTATACGCATTTAGGTTCCCAATCCCCTGTCATTGCTGCATGGTGTATGCTTTCTACTCTGGATACCACCTTGTTTGTGGTTAGCTCTGTCTTTGGTCTATCTTTGTCTGGCCCTTTCCTCTAGTGTTGTCTTTGCCATACTTGTATTTAGCCCTCAGTCTGTGCATTGTGTATTTAAGTAGGTCTGTTCTGTTATTCCTTTGTGTAATCCTCTCTACTCTCTTCCATTTAGGAATGTACAGTCTGCCAGGTTCTTGTTGTGGAGTCACCCTTGTCAGAGTGGGTGCTCCACTTGTAGAGAGGTTTCACCTCGCTAAGATTATGGACAAATCCTTGTTTCCCCACTCCTATAGTCTTGCACGTTCCTTGGTGTACTTCAAATTTCCCAGCCTTTCCCTGTCCTTTGAATAGGATTCAGTGTAGGCTAGGTCCTACATAACATTGGGATGCAGACACATACTCACCATGGTAGCTAAGGACAAAGAACCCACTCGTTGTGAAGTCACTATGGAACTTTATCAGAACTTGGTTTGAAGTGCTATAAACAGACTCTAATGCAGTATTGCCACTGAATTGTCCAATCTGAGGAGACGTCTGGTCTGGACCATCCCTATAAGACACAAAACGTAAAATTAAATTGAATAAATTTATTGCCTTTTTAACTAATTTCATATTTTGCATATTTCTGACAAAATCATGAATAAAACAGTTTCTAGAAGTCAAAATAAGGCACCAATGTGTCTCCTGAACTTTTATGCAGCATACAATATTGACACTATAACTCCATGGAACTACTGAGCATAGACGAGTCTTTATATGGTAAACTCCAGATAATTGTCAGTAGCGCAGAAGAAATATCTCAGTGATGCCCTAATAAGACATCTGGGTATTTTTAGACTCTTATGCAATGAAAGTGAGATCTTAATGAGGTACTTTCGATGATGCAGTATAAGATTTATATCTCAAGAACCTGTAAGGCAAAATTTGTCAAGATAGTCAAGTAGTGCAGTATGTCTTTAACCCTTTCATGTCCAAGGGTCATTGATGCTTCTGTGTCCAGGTCATATTCAGCAGTTCAGGTATCTCCACTTTAAAAAAAATCATAACTTTTTTATTTTTCTGTTGATGCAGTTATGTGAATGCTCATTGCTTAATATTTACTTAGAGATAGGTTGACCAAAAAGCCACAATTCTAGCATGCATTTTTTTGCAGAGATATCAATTTTTATTTTTTTTTCATCTGACGACTGGTAAGAGTTTTTTTTCTTCATTTTTTACATTTGCAAATTGGAATGCATCTATATTGATAGGAGACTTGAACTTGTGATCATTTGATCACTTATAGTAGGGCATTATACTGCATTTTAACAGGCATCCTACCATGGCAGCTTTGGGGACCGAATGCTGCTGTGACACCCGGAAATCATCCTGGCGATCTCATTGTGGTGGGGCATTTGAATTCTTATCGATCAGGACATTTAACCCTTTCCAATCCATTTATTTTTTCTCACCCATTTTCCCCAGCTCAAAATAAATTGGAGCTGGAGAAAATGGGTGAGAAAAAATACATTTTCCCTGCACCCTCCTGAACTGACAGAGTTCAGGAGGGTGCAGGTGCTCACTGCACCGTGGAGGGACCTGCTTACCTGTCAGGCATCTTCCGCATTCTCCTTCTGCCTCCCGGCTCGGCAATCATGTGACCGCTGGGGTCAGGTGGCACCTGGCGGTCACATGATCGCCGGGTCGGGAGACAGAAGGAGAACGCGCAAGACGCCGGTCAGGTAAGCAGGTCCCCTCACGGTACAGGCTCCCGGCTTGGAGTTCATGTGACCGCCGGGGGGCAGGTAACAGCGGCGGTCACATGATCGCCGGCCGGAATCTCTATGCATTACATAGCGCTAATTGAGCGCTATGTAATGTGTAAAGGAGAAGGCAGAAAGGGTTAAAAACCCTTTCTGCCTTCTCCTAGGGGGTCCTTGATGGGGACCAGTGCACAAGTGTATCTGCACCCGATGTGTCTGCCGATCGGGTACAGATGCACTCCTGCACTGCAGTGTCGGGCCTGCCCCGACATTGGAGCTGTGGAGGAAAATGATGATGTCGGGGCAGGCCCGACATTGGATTGGAAAGGGTTAAATGTCACAGTCATAACTAAAAGCAGCATTTAAAGGGTTAACAGCCGTGATCAGAATTAGATCGATTTCAGCTGTGGCGGGTGTCAATTGTCACAGACAGCTGATACCCACCATGTATGGAGTGGGCTTAGTTCCTGAGCCAACTTCACACACAGCACATACAGTAAAAGACTATATTGGTCCTAATTGCATGGGGCACACTTCATTTAGGATGTATAAACCCATATGTGTGCCGAGAAGGGGTTAAAATGTTTGTCTGCTCTTAAAAAATAAATAAGAACAGTGTGGTACTCTCCTGAAATCTTCTAGTGCCCTCTGCAACCTCCCTTTGGTCAATTACTTGCTGCCCTTTCACATTTCTGCTTTCCTGACATAGAAAAATTTAACCTAACATTGATAACCTGCTGCAACAAGTTGTCTTAACATAAGAAAAGCAATTGAAGAGGTATTGAAAAAGACAGAAAAAGATCCATTCCACAGTTTTATGTGGGTCGGGAGGGGTAACATCACTCCTTAAGGAGAGCACCAAAAAGGTGAGTGAGGAGACTTATAAGACCTCTGGGTAATATGCAAATAAGGCAGATGGAACAATACCTCTGTAGCACCACCAATTGGATGGCAGCATTCCTTCAAATCAATGCCTAACCATTTAGATAGGTATTTAGAGCAATGATTGGGAATTGAAAGCCAAGCCAGAAGCCCTAAACCAACAGCTGCTTTGGGATTTTTGCCCCTCGACAGTGCGCAGTAGGATCCTGGCTTGGCTAGTGAGAGGCCTATGATGTGGGTCGGGGGAAAAGTAACATCACTCCTTAGGCCTCCTTCCCATGAGCATGACGGGCTCCGCTGCGTAATATTCCGCAGTGAAGCCCGTCACGGCGCCCCCCAGAGACCCCATACTTACCAGCGGAAGATAGCGTGAAGACTAGAGATGAGCGAACGTACTCGTCCGAGCTTGATACTCGGGCGAATATTAGCGTGTTCGGGATGCTCGGTACTCGTAACGAGTACCACGCGATGTTCTGGTTACTTTCAGTTTCCTCTCTGAGACGTTAGCGCGCTTTTCTGGCCAATTGAAAGACAGGGAAGGCATTACAACTTCCCCCTGTGACGTTCAAGCCCTATACCACCCCCCTGCTGTGAGTGGCTGGGGAGATCTGATGTCACCCGAGTATAAAAATCGGCCCCTCCCGCGGCTCGCCTCAGATGCCTTGTGAGTTAGCTGAGGGAAAGTGCTATCTTGGTGGAGCTGCTATAGGGAGAGCGTTAGGAGTTACTGTAGGCTTCAAGAGCCCCAACGGTCCTTCTCAGGGCCACATCTAATAGTGTGCAGTACTGTGTTAGCACTGTATTTTTTTTTTTTTTTTTCAAAATTGGATCTGCAGAGCATTGCGCCCTGCAATAGGGACAGAAGTGGTGGTTAGGCAGGGAGAGTGTTAGCAGTGAGTGTAGGCTTCAAGAACCCCAACGGTCCTTTCTAGGGCCACATCTATCCGTGTGCAGTACTGTCCAGGCTGCTGTTAGCAGTGTTGCATTTTTTTTTTTTTTTTCTCAAAACCGGCTGTGCAGACCATTGCACCCGGCATTAATACTACAGGGATAGAATTGTGTAGGCAGGGCCAGAAGACATACATTATTCATTGAATAGACGCAGTGTGGCTTTTCCTTTGAAAAACAAGGGAAAAATTCTATTTCTCCTGCCTCTGACAGTCCTCAGGGCTCTGGGTACGTGTGTGCTGCGTGCAGAACGTTAAAAAAAATCAGACGCAGCCAGCTACGTTTTACTGCAGGCATGCGCCAATTTTTTTCCTGCATGGGAAATCCCTGATCTGCTGTAGCGAATAACTTTGCATCACTGCAGTTCTCTGACACATTTGCAGGGCCACAACACAGTTATTAAACTTAGTAGTATTCATTGAATACACGCAGTGTGGCTTGTCCTTTGAAAAACAAGGGAAAAAATTCTATTTTGGCTGCAGGCTTGCGCCAATTTTTTTCCTGCATGGGAAATCCCTGATCTGCTGTAGCGAATAACTTTGCATCACTGCAGTTCTCTGACACATTTGCAGGGCCACAACACAGTTATTAAACTTAGTAGTATTCATTGAATACACGCAGTGTGGCTTGTCCTTTGAAAAACAAGGGAAAAAATTCTATTTTGGCTGCAGGCTTGCGCCAATTTTTTTCCTGCATGGGAAATCCCTGATCTGCTGTAGCGAATAACTTTGCATCACTGCAGTTCTCTGACACATTTGCAGGGCCACAACACAGTTATTAAACTTAGTAGTATTCATTGAATACACGCAGTGTGGCTTGTCCTTTGAAAAACAAGGGAAAAAATTCTATTTTGGCTGCAGGCTTGTGCCAATTTCTTTCCTGGCTTGGAAATCACTGGTAATACAGCATGCTGAGGGGTAGGGGTAGGCCTAGAGGACGTGGACGCGGCCGAGGATGCGTAGGCCCAAGTGAGGGTGTGGGCACAGGCCGAGCTCCTGATCCAGGTGTGTCGCAGCCGACTGCTGCGCGATTAGGAGAGAGGCACGTTTCTGGCGTCCCCACATTCATCGCCCAATTAATGGGTCCACGCGGGAGACCTTTATTAGAAAATGAGCAGTGTGAGCAGGTCCTGTCGTGGATGGCAGAAAGTGCTTCGAGCAAGCTATCATCCACCCAGAGTTCTGCGCCGTCCAGTGCTGCAAATCCGAATCCTCTGTCTGCTGCTCCTCCTTCCTCCCAGCCTCCTCACTCCACTACAATGACACATGCTCAGGAGCGGGAAGACTCCCAGGAACTGTTCTCGGGCCCCTGCTCAGATTGGGCAGCAGTGGTTCCTCTCCCACCAGAGGAGTTTATCGTCACTGATGCACAACCATTGGAAAGTTCCCGGGGTCCGGGGGATGAGGCTGGGGACTTCCGGCAACTGTCTCAAGACCTTTCAGTGGGTGAGGAGGACGAGGACGATGACGATGAGACACAGTTGTCTTGCAGTGAGGTAGTAGTAAGGGCAGTAAGTCCGAGGGAGGAGCGCACAGAGGATTCGGAGGAAGAGCAGCAGGGCGATGAGGTGACTGACCCCACCTGGTGTGCAACGCCTACTCAGGACAGGTCTTCAGAGGGGCAGGCAAGGGCAGCAGCAGGGCAGGTTGCAAGAGGCAGTGCGGTGGCCAGGGGTGGAGGCAGGGCCAGACCGAATAATCCACCAACTGTTTCCCAAAGCGCACCCTCGCGCCATGCCACCCTGCAGAGGCCGAGGTGCTCTAAGGTCTGGCAGTTTTTCACAGAGACGCCTGACGACCGACGAACAGTGGTGTGCAACCTTTGTCGCGCCAAGATCAGCTGGGGAGCCACCACCAACAGCCTCACCACCACCAGCATGCGCAGACATATGATGGCCAAGCACCCCACAAGGTGGGACGAAGGCCGTTCACCGCCTCCGGTTTGCACCGCTGCCTCTCCCCCTGTGCCCCAACCTGCCACTGAGATCCAACCCCCCTCTCAGGACACAGGCACTACCGTCTCCTGGCCTGCACCCACACCCTCACCTCCGCTGTCCTCGGCCCCATCCACCAATGTCTCGCACCGCACAGTCCAGACGTCGCTAGCGCAAGTGTTGGAGCGCAAGCACGCCACCACGCACCCGCACGCTCAATCGTTAACCGTCCACATAGCCAAATTTATCAGCCTTGAGATGCTGCCGTATAGGGTTGTGGAAACGGAGGCTTTCAAAGCTATGATGGCGGCGGCGGCCCCGCGCTACTCAGTTCCCAGTCGCCACTACTTTTCCCGATGTGCCGTCCCAGCCCTGCACGACCACGTCTCCCGCAACATTGTACGCGCCCTCACCAATGCGGTTAGTGGCAAGGTCCACTTAACTACGGACACGTGGACAAGCACAGGCGGGCAGGGCCACTACATCTCCCTGACGGCACATTGGGTGAATTTAGTGGAGGCTGGGACAGAGTCAGAACCTGGGACCGCTCACGTCCTACCCACCCCCAGAATTGCGGGCCCCAGCTCGGTGGTGGTATGTTCGGCGGTGTATGCTTCCTCCACTAAAGCACCCTCCTCCTCCTCCTCCTCCTCAACCAATGTCTCGCAATCTAGTTGTGTCAGCAGCAGCAGGACGTCGCCAGCAGTCGGTGTCGCGCGGCGTGGCAGCACAGCGGTGGGCAAGCGTCAGCAGGCCGTGCTGAAACTACTCAGCTTAGGAGATAGGAGGCACACGGCCCACGAACTGCTGCAGGGTCTGACAGAGCAGACCGACCGTTGGCTTGCGCCGCTGAGCCTCCAACCGGGCATGGTCGTGTGTGACAACGGCCGTAACCTGGTGGCGGCTCTGCAGCTCGGCAGCCTCACGCACGTGCCATGCCTGGCCCACGTCTTCAATTTGGTGGTTCAGCGCTTTCTGAAAAGCTACCCACGCTTGTCAGACCTGCTCGTAAAGGTGCGCCGGCTCTGCGCACATTTCCCCAAGTGCCACACGGACGCTGCCACCCTGCGCACCCTGCAACATCGGTTTAATCTGCCAGTGCACCGACTGCTGTGCGACGTGCCCACACGGTGGAACTCTACGCTCCACATGTTGGCTAGGCTCTATGAGCAGCGTAGAGCTATAGTGGAATACCAACTCCAACATGGGCGGCGCAGTGGGAGTCAGCCTCCTCAATTCTTTTCAGAAGAGTGGGCCTGGTTGGCAGACATCTGCCAGGTCCTTCGAAACTTTGAGCAGTCTACCCAGGTGGTGAGCGGCGATGCTGCAATCATTAGCGTCACCATTCCTCTGCTATGCATCTTGAGAAGTTCCCTGCAAACCATAAAGGCAGCCGCTTTGCGCTCGGAAACAGAGCCGGGGGAAGACAGTATGTCGCTGGATAGTCAGAGCACCCTCCTGTCTATATCTCAGCGCGTTCAGGAGGAGGAGGAGGAGCATGAGGAGGATTCTGAAAGTGATCTTCCTAGTGCGGACAGCCATGTGTTGCGTACAGGTACCCTGGCACACATGGCTGACTTCATGTTAGGATGCCTTTCTCGTGACCCTCGCGTTACACGCATTCTGGCCACTACGGATTACTGGGTGTACACACTGCTTGACCCACGCTATAAGGAGAACCTTCCCACTCTCCTTCCCGAAGAGGAAAGGGGTTCGAGAGTGTTGCTATACCACAGGACCCTGGCGGACAAGCTGATGGTAAAATTCCCATCCGACAGCGCTAGTGGCAGAAGGCGCAGCTCCGAGCGCCAGGTAGCAGGGGAGGTGCGGAGATCGAGCAGCATGTACAGCCCAGGCAGTGCAACAGTCTTTAAGGGCCTGGACAGCTTTATGGCTCCCCAGCAAGACTGTGTCACCGCTCCCCAGTCAAGGCTGAGTCGGCGGGAGCACTGTAAAAGGATGGTGAGGGAGTACGTAGCCGATCGCACGACCGTCCTCCGTGACGCCTCTGCCTCCTACAACTACTGGGTGTCGAAGCTGGACACGTGGCCTGAACTCGCGCTGTATGCCCTGGAGGTGCTTGCTTGTCCTGCGGCTAGCGTCTTGTCGGAGAGGGTGTTTAGTGCGGCTGGGGGAATCATCACAGATAAGCGTACCCGCCTGTCAACCGACAGTGCCGACAGGCTAACACTCATCAAGATGAACAAAGCCTGGATTTCCCCAGACTTCTCTTCTCCACCAGCGGACAGCAGCGATACCTAAGCAATACGTAGGCTGCACCCGCGGATGGAAGCATAGTTCTCTCTCACCATCCAAAACGGGGACATTTCTGCTTCATCAATCTGTGTATAATATTCCTCCTCCTCCTCCTCCTGCTCCTCCTCCTGAAACCTCACGTAATCACGCTGAACGGGCAATTTTTCTTAGGGCCACAAGGCTCACTCATATAATTTTTCTAAAAATTTTTTATACGTTTTAATGCTCTTAAAAGCGTTGGAACTTTAACTTGAACCAATTTTTCGTTAAACTGGGCTGCCTCCAGGCCTAGTTACCACTTAAGCCACATTAACCAAAGCGATTAATGGGTTTCACCTGCCATCTTGGTTGGGCATGGCCAATTTTTACTGAGGTACATTAGTACTGTTGGTACACCAATTTGTTTGGGCCCTCACCTACAGTGTAATCATAGCAATTTCTATGTTCTTCGCCTGCACTCATGGTACAGAAAGGTGTGTGGGGTTGGCCTACACTTTAGCTACATAAATGTAACTTGGGCCTTGGCTATACTGCAGCTACTGAAATGGAACTAAGACTGCGCTCCCACTATACTGCTGCTTCGGAATTGTTCCTGGGGCCTGTGTAGGCTGCTACTATTACTTAAATGGAACTTAGACTATGCTCCTCCTATACTGCTGCTTCGGAATTGTTACTGGGGCCTGTCTTGAGTGCTACTATTACTGAAATGGAACTAATACTGTGCTCCCCCTATAATGCTGCTAGTGATATGTTAGTGGGGCCTGTCCTAATGCTACGGCTGAAATGTTACGAATTCTGGACTCTGCCTATACCGCTGCTAATGGTATGTCTCTGGGGTGTGGAAACAGAGGCTTCCCAAAGACATGATGGCGGCGAGGCCATTTCCCACCAATGCGGTTACTGTTAAGGTGCATATAACCACGGACACGTGAAGAGGACACGTAGTGCCTCAAAAACATCCCCCTCCTCCTCCAACAATGAAAACATTCTTGGCAAATGCCTTTGCATTGGTTCGTCTGGTGGCAGTCCAAGAATTTCACCTTTACCGACACAACAAGAGAGCCCCCCCACCATGGCCCACTTAATCCTGGCCACATTCCGAAAACCAACAAAATACAACCGTGCTACTAGGTCCGCAGTCACCACCACATTACCACCAACGCGGTTACTGTTAAGGTACATATTACCAGTCTGACTGGGGCATACAGACACCTTGACAGAATGAATAGTGTGTGGCACATAGGTTCCCCATTGCTATGCCCACGTGTGCAGCTCCTGATGGAGGTGGCACAGGATTGGATTTCTCATTGCTTCTGTACAGCATTGTGGGCTATCGCCCCACCACTTTTAAAGAGGGTCGCTGCCTAGCCGTGCCAACCCTCTGCAGTGTGTGCCTGCAGTTCCTCCTCATGGCAGACGCACTTATAAATAGACATGAGGGTGGTGTGGCATGAGGGCAGCTGAAGGCTGCGCAGGGACAGTTTGGTGTGCGCTGTGGACACTGTGTCGTGCAGGGGGGAGGGGGGTTGGGCAGCATGTAACCCAGGAGAAGTGGCAGCGGAGTGTCATGCAGGCAGTGATTGTGCTTTGTTGTAGCTAGTGTGGTGCTTAGCTAAGGTATGCCATGCTAATGAGGGCTTTTCAGAAGTAAAAGTTGTTGGGAGGGGGGGGGGCCCACTCTTGCCGGTATTGTGGCTTAATAGTGGGACCTGTGAACTTGAGATGCAGCCCAACATGTAGCCCCTCGACTGCCCTATCCGTTTCTGTGTCGTTCCCATCACTTTCTTGAATTGCCTAGATTTTCACACATGAAAACCTTAGCGAGCATCGGCGAAATACAAAAATGCTTGGGTCGCCCATTGACTTCAATGGGGTTCGTTACTCGAAACGAACCCTCGAGCATCGCGATAAATTCGTCCCGAGTAACGAGCACCCGAGCATTTTGGTGCTCGCTCTTCTCTAGTGAAGACGCTTCCCCGCCCACCGCCGTCGCGTCTTGTGACACGCCCACCGCGTCACATGACGTGGCCGGCCGTGTCACGTGACGCGCCGGCCGCGTCATATGACGCGCGGCGGTAGGCGGGGAAGCGTTTTTTTACGCTATCTTCCGCTGGTTGCAGCGGGAGATAGCGTGAATGGACGGCTTCCATTGACTGCAATGGAAGCCGTCAGCGCGTACACCCGCAGCAAATAGAACATGCTGCGGGTGAGAACGGGAGATTTCACGGTGCGTAATTCCGCGGTGGAATTACGCATCGTGAGCATTGTGCTATTAGGTTCAATAGAACCTAATAGCAGGGGGCAACGCAGCGGATTTTTGCCGTGGATTTACGCGGCGTAAATCCGTTCGTGGGAAGGAGGCCTAAAGGAGATCACCAAGAAGGTGAGTGAGGAGACTTATAAAGCCATCCATGCTTATGTAACATGTCGTGTTAAACTTTGCTGCATGTGTAGGTAAATATGACCTTGGTGAACAATAAAAACAATTATTAGTTTTTCTCAAAGACAAGGCAGGACCTTTTTGTACCAGAAAAATGTTATTCAATATGTCAAACAACCTCATTGTACAAATTACTGCATAATATCATCAAAAAAGGTCATTGGCCATGTCAACAAGTTATTGAACAAAACCATAAAATTAAAGGGATATCCCCATCTCAGGAATCCCATTTGCATATTTTTCAGAGGAGCATAGATGTCCTTTAAGTCTCTGCACACCTTCTATGTGATCTCCTTCAGGCAAAACAATACCCTTCCTGACCCATGTCAATAGGCCTCTCACTAGCCAAGCCAGAAACCTTCTGCACACTGATGAGGGGCAATAACCCTAAAAAAAACTGTCTGTGTATTGTTATTCTGGCTTTGTCTTACAACTCGCAGTCATTATTATAAGGCTTGTTTAAAAAGTCTGACATTGACTTGCAAGAATGCTGCCTTCAAATAGATGGCGCTGCAGAGGTATTGTTCCATCTTACCATTTGCATAGTTCCTAAAGGAGCATGGGTGGTCTTAGGGCTCATGTCCATGGGCGGGTTGGATTCCTCATGCGGGAGCCTGCAGCAAAATTCAACTCTGCCTGTGGCCAAGGACCCTGCTTACCTATCAGGCTTTCTTTCTTCTCTACTGTGGATGTGTGTGGAAGTGGCAGCTAGCACGCCGACGTGCATTCGGAGTAAAGTTTTTCTTTTCAAACTCTTGCTTTCTCACTGAATCCGTGGCCCATCCACAATGTCAATTATGTATGGGCTGGGGATTGGATGGCTTCCATTGACTTTAATGGAAGCCGTCCGTGTGGGAACCACACTGAGATGGAGCATGCTGCGATTTGTTTTCCACACCCAAAGGTCCGCAAATCAAATCTGTATACCTTAATTCAGTTGTGGATGCCCATCTTTCTCTATGGGTGGCTTGAACCGCGGATCATCGGCGCGGATGCCGCAATTCAAATCCGCCTGTAGACATTGGGCCTTAGAAGTTTCTTTCCACACCTTCTAGGTGCTCTTCTCAAGAAGAAACAATACCCTTCCTGACACAGAGCTATTTGTGTAACACTTTGAATGTTTGTTTGGAACCTTATGCTATTTGCATAGCCTATTGTCAACTTTTGACTTTTTGGGCTATGCAAATAGCCCACTATGATAATGTTATAGCTGAAGAAGAATATATCTGTATGTGTCCCAGGATATCAGCCTTCATCTCTACATGCCCCAGTAAATCAGCTATTGCATCTATCTATCTGTAATACAGCTGACTGAAGAAGGAGCTCTCTCCCACTGCTCTGTCTGTTACAGGAGACAAAGAGTATTAAGCCCCACCCCTCAGTCATCTGCCAGACAAAAATGGGAGGGATCCGTAAAATATTAACTCCTATGTTCTTTGTAAGATTTCTATAAGACAGTTTGTGTCATGTCTCTTCGGGACTGCCGACGAATACAGACAAAATCTATGGAGGACTGGATATGGGCAATCAGAACAACATGTATGAGGGGGACTTAGGGTTGCTAGACACAGGGCTAGACAGGCGATAGGAGAGAATGACTAAATACAGGACAGAATGGAACTCCCTGAGCCTCCCGACTGGATCTGCCATGAAGCGGAGCACTCGCCTCGAGAAGGACAACCCTACTGCTTGCACTTAGCAAGATTCAGGGCGAGGAACCAGACCAGAGAACTGGACTGGAAGACTGAACTGAGGACTATGAAAGGGCTGAATGCAGAGTGCAGTACACAGACAAACATACAATCTAATAACTGACTACCTCACAATTGACAACAGACAGATAAGCAGAGTATTAAACAGAAAACAGACAGGAATGCAGAGTTCAAGTCTGACAGGGGTAGAATATATGAAGCATAATCGGCACCCTTAGCAAGGAGGAGCCAGTTTATATATTATAAGAAAGTTGCAGACTTGTAACTGAGCTGTCAATCAAGCCAACTAGCTCATCAGCTAAACAACTCTACTAAGATTACTGACTAGTAGGCTGGACTGTTAATCACCAGCCAGCCCTTTAACTAAACAGCAGTAGGGATGTGTTTAACTCGAGATGACGAGAACCGACTAAAACATGCGTGACATCACCCCGGATTTCTAGGTTTAGTGTCCCTTTAAATGTTCCATGTTACGTGTATAGAAAATTCTGTGTTTTTCAAAGAATTTTCATGGTAAAAAGGACTTTTAAGCATATATATGGAGAGTCATTTTTATTGCTTCATGCTGCATATTTTAGGCTAGATTATCATAACTGGAAGGAATTTAATATTATCTATAAATTTTAATTTCCTTGCTACACACTTTCAACTTCTAATATTTTAGTTGCAAAACTTCTGAAATGCCACAATGTCACACAGTTCAGTTACGATGTCTGTATTTAATATACAAACGGTCAACTACGTTTAACTCGGACAGCTTTAAAGAAATGTCACATTCATTGCAAAATTGTATTCATAATTTTCCTAAAAGTAGCAGAAACTTTTTCTTATGACTGCAGTATGGCAGAGGGCAGGGACCCTTTAGAACCAATTAAAGGTTATAGCTGTCTATAGGCGCTAATCGATTCCCTGGTGTGTGATGCCAGTTGAACAGTATAATAGTAAGGCTAGATCTTGCCTTTTTTGTGTCTCCAACCCTCAGTTTAATCGCTACCACCTTAGATAAGTGATGGTGGAAATGGTAGGGTTATGTGGAAATGGTAGGGTTATTTGGCAATCACTTACCTACCTTTGCTCAAATTCTGTGCTAAGTGAGTATGTTAGAAAATGGGACTTTTTGTATTGTTGCCTGAAGTATGTTGTAGAAGAAACTAATATAATTTTGTACATGGTCAGCCAGGAGCATATAGGGGGTACTGTTCAACCTGGACTCCAAGATTTTACGGAACCCATGAGATCTCTCTTCCCCACATGAAGAGACCAGTGCTATAAATTAAGCAATCTAGTCAGGTGACCCTATTAGTTTGTTGCATTGGGGCCCAGAAGCAACAAATTACTCTTCTGTGGCCAATAAAAAATGGGCTCCCCTTTGGACAATCCCTTTTTGTTAAAAAAGGTCCCTCAAAATTATACTATTTACAAGGGGCATCCTTTGGCCCTTGATGTAATCTTCATTGGAATTCAATTTTCCTATACCACTATAAAGGAAATTAAGCTTTTCACAGTTTTGATTTAAATCAATGTGCTGTTCATCTGTGTTGGGTATTTCACAGCAAGATAGGCTCTTTGCAGCTAATTGCCAACACCGATGATAACATCCAGCCTCTCTGCACAGTGGGCTGGACGATTAGCTGATTGCCGGGGATTCTGTGTGGTGGGTCCCCAGTGATTAACTATTGATGACCTATCCTGAGGAACACCTCTTTAAAAGTCTGGAAGTCTGATTAATATTTCAGGATCAATATAAAAATGAAGCTGCAAGGCTATTCTTTATATGTAGCTAAATTCATGTTACTATTTAGGGCTCGGTCACATGAGTGGAGATCCGTGCGTATTTCCGTGCGGAAAAAAAGAAAGCACTGCATGTGCGGGCGAAAATCCATACCTACCAAAGAAAGAACATATGGGTGGCAATGGACGTAGTCATGTGGATTTTGTTACCACACACGGTGCAGACGTTTTTCCACGTGGAAATACACGCGGATCTCCGAACCCTTAAAGTGATCACTAACAAAACTGTCCACAAGCTACATGTTCTTATATTCCCTACCTCATTTATGTTTACCAGCTTACCCATGCTGTACGATCTGGCAATGATCTACTGTAAGATTAATTTACTCCTAAATCCAAACCTCCCACTCCCTTCTCCAAGTTGTTTATGGAATGTGCTACCCTGGACTAAACCCTTATATCAACAGTTTTAAGCATAGTTGATCAGCGAGGTCCACCGGCCGGGATACCCAGGTCAGCTGTTTGCCAGGCCGCTGTGTCAGTGTATGGAGCCGGAAAGACACAGCTCCATACACTTTGCAGTGCCCTGACATGGTATTGCTGATACATCTCTCATGCACTGCACCTAACACAGTATAAAAGAGCTTGAATGGAGCTCTGCCACTCCATTCAACTTTATGATACTGCTGAAAATAGATAAGTGCTTGTACTAGGCTTCCTCCGGCAATCCAATTCAAAGAAATGGAGTGGTAAGACCACTACTGACTAGTTGGCATACCCCAGTCAGCCATCCTAATTTGTCAGTCAACCACAATTAAAAGTCGATTGCTATTTTTTAGATGATTATTTTCTTCCTGGTAAACATATTATATTTTTTTCAAGAGAAAAAGAAAAATCCTCACATAGAGAAAAAAAAATCTTTATTTAAAGGGGTTGTCCCGCGCCGAAATCAAAAATTTTCTTTTTCAACAGACCCCCACATTGTGCACAGTTAAAAAGAATCCATTTGTTATTTAAAAAAAAAAAAAATTCGGGGGCGGAGCCTGGACGCCGAGCGCAATGGCTGCTTGATAGCCGCGCTCCCACAAACGGACACCCACAGCACCTTAATGCAGCGCCCAGCCGACAAAAAGATGGGCAAAACAAACAAAGAGAAGAGCACTGACCTGCAGGGCACCCCTCGCCCGTCCAGAACGCAAGCCGACATGAGGGGTTTCTTTAAAGATCGCTCTTCCCGCTCCCCGCGGCCCCTGGCGAAGATGGCGCCGGCACGAGCGCTCACTCCCGCTCTCAGCAATGAGGAAGAAGGGGAACAGTCCTCGGAGGAAGAAGACGGTGAGTCCATAACCAGGGGCTTCATGAAGAACCTGTTAGCACAAGCCCTGCGCCCCATTAGTGCTGATTTGGCTGAGATAAAAGAAGAATTCAAACAAATGGGGCACAGGGTGGAAGATCTGGAGTCCTCCTCTGCAGCCTTTGCTTCTCACTCTATGCAAATTGAGCAAGCCTTAAAGGAACAGCACCTGCATTTAAATAGGTCTCTCCTGCTCCAGGAAGACTTAGAAAACAGGAACAGGCGGAATAATTTGCGCTTTAAAGGCATCCCGGAATCGTATGCAAACGAATGCCTGGACAAAGTTGCTAAAGTTATTTTTGCCGCCTTATTGGGAGAGGAGAGATTGTCCACTATATGCGTTGAGAGGATCCACCGGGCCCTCAGACCACCGTCGGGCCCCTCTGATCCGCCAAGGGACGTTATCTGTAAAGTATTGTCCTTCTCAGACGCAGTAGCGGTCCTCAGGGCGGCCAGAACCTTTAAAGATCTGAAGTTTGAAGGAGCGCCGATCTCAATCTTCCAGGACCTGGCGCCCTCTACCCTAGCAAAGCGACGAGCCTTGCGTCCCCTGCTGGAAATCCTGAGAGGTCGTGAGATCAGATATGCGTGGTTGTTCCCTTTCGGCATCAGTGCGACCATCAAGGGCAAGAGGGTTAATATTCGCACCCAAGAAGAGATGCAGGAGCTGTGGGACCTACTGGGAGTGGATCCGATCGAGCTTCCCAATTGGCAGCCTCTCCCGGACCTCCCCCAGTTCCAGCCTTTGGAGAGCCCGGGAGACTGGCTGCTGGCGGGCAGCGCAAAATCCCCGAAAGGGAAAAAGAAAAAGCCCAAGCAGGACTCGTGATTCGCTAAGGCCGGAAAGTATTCTCGCCTGTTTTACCACCAGACTCGATGACAAGCCATTGGGCTTCCCCCTTCTGTGGCCAATCCTTGTGCGGAGTGGGGATAGCCCTTCGGCGGTCGGATGGTTCCAGTGTCCCGCTTTTTTGCCTACTAACCTAACCTTGTGTTCTTATAGCTGGCTGCAACAGAGAGTGGGCGTCGTGTGGATCAGTGGACTGGTATGGAGCCCCTCGGGAGAATGGATAGATCGTGCGCGTTCGTGTGCGGCGTAACGCTCCTTTATCCGGCTCGGATTTCGCATACACATTACCCGGGATGGTGATTATGTAAAATGCGTAGAAAATGTTTGGTAGAACGATTATTTGCCAATATTGTTGCAAGTACCGAGAACTACCGGTTCCTTTGTTAGCTGTTTAAATGCTTTCTTTTTTGTCATTTAATGGTGTGCTGTGGGTGCCTGTATCGTCCAGGCCGAAACTAATTCTCTGACCTCCCGCCAGAGCCGTTGCTTGGTGGGATCTCAGTAGACTGCCCCTAGAGTGGGCCCTAAGTAGGGAGTCATTGGACCCCCCCGGGGCACACTCAAAATAGATTTTCTCTGCCAGCAGAAGCTCTGCGGCAGGGACTTTTCTTTACGTTTGTTGATCTGCTGATTTAGTTTGTGTGTGAACCCCCAACTAATTGTTTCTTGCTCCCCCACCTGTCTTACCTGCCCCTCCTTCCCCCGCCTCACTCCCCGCCACCAAACCCGGGTATCGGGCAGGAGAGTACTTACGGAGCCCTCTCGTACTGTTTACAACTGCTAACTCTGTGTTAAGTACTTACGTGTGTTCTCTCTCATATTTAGTACAGGGTTCTCATCATGAACGGACTGCGCCTCACCTCCTTCAACGCCAAGGGTCTCAACTCGCCTTCCAAACGCCACAGCCTCGAGTTGCTTCTGAGGAGGTACGACACTAAAATTCTCTTCCTCCAGGAGACCCACTACAAAGGTAATAAAACTTTTCCCCTACCGGGGAAGTCATTCCCCAATGCGTTCCACTGCACTCACCCCTCGTCGGCCTCGAAGGGAGTCTCCATTTTTCTTCATAGAACAATTAATTTTGTCGAGGAGGCTCAGTTCAGAGACGACGAGGGCAGAGTCCTGTTCATCAGGGGCACTCTGAACAATTCAAAAATAACTTTAGCCAACTTATACACTCCAAATACAGAACAAATCCCGTGGTTGCTAAAGCAGCTTGAAATTTTAAAACACTTCAGTCAGGGCCAGATTATTTTAGCGGGTGACCTGAACGTTACCCTCAATCCCACGGTAGACTCCTCTTCGGGCCGCTCACATATATCCCAAGGTAAATTGAAATAATTAGGCAAACGGCTCCAGGAATTGGGTTTAGTAGATACTTGGCGTACCCTACATCCTACCACGAAAGATTTTTCATTTTTCTCCTCCGTGCATTCCACATTCCAGAGATTGGATTATGTCCTGGTCTCCTCCTCCCTTCTTCCGTCCCTGATCAGCTCGAACATTGATACTATAACGATATCTGACCACGCCCCGGTGCATACATCTCTGCGCCTCCCTCAGCCTTTAGCCGGGGAATGGAGATGGTCATTGAATTCCTCCCTTTTAGATCAAATAGAAGATAGAGAGTACCTATCAAAATACCTAGAAGAATTCTTCTGTCTCAACTCAACGGAAGAGTCGAGTCCACCTATGGTTTGGGAAGCCCATAAGGCTTATATGCGTGGCCTACTTATAGCCCTGGGCGCTCGGGTTAAGAAAAGAAACCAGAAAGCTATTGATGAGAAGCTTTCACAGATCGCCAGCCTGGAGTTGACTGTGAAACTCTCCCAGGCAAAGCAGAACCTGGCTGAGCTTGCGACTGCAAGAGCAGACCTAAAACTCCTGCTCAACGCTAAATTTAACAAAAGCCAACTGCATTTTAGACATAAAATATACGCCCAGGGTAATAAAGGCAGCAAGCTCATGTCGTCGATGATTAAAAAGGCTAGGGCAGGGGGGCGTGGCTTGGAGAAGCACCAGAACGGCAGCAAATCTTTAGGCTCCGTTTGGAAACAGGCACTTCTAGCCATAAAAAGCACTGTTGGAGGTGGAAAACCACAAAAGCAGATAAACGAACCTACCAGGACAGCATGTCAGCAAGAAGGAGAGGCTCGAAACCAGTGCCGACAAAGCTGGAGTCCTTCTTTGTGGCACGTGGGTCTCCCTCTGCAATGGCCGCACAGGAGATCCTGCCGGCAGCCCGCACGGCTCGGGAGCAAGTGACTGACAGCCGCTCTGCACTAGAAACCACAGCGGAGGAGACTGCATCTGACAGCTCTGCCGGAGCGACCGGAGGCTCTCAGCACACATCAGCTATACCGAAAGGCACAAGAGAAAGGTCAGTGAATGGGGGGAAAAACATTGCCAAGGGACCCCCTGCACCCAAAATGGCGCTGACCACGTTGCCACACAGAATGAGAACCCCCACAAGCAGCCCAGAAAAGCAGAAGCTGAGAATATCTCAGACTGCTGAGAGTGATCCGGAGGCTGAACACTTACATGTGATAGCGGAGGAGAGAGAAACAGATAACCCTGCTGAGGCAGCCGGAGGCTCACAGTATAACACAGCCACAACGGGAGGCTCAAAAGACAGAGCAGTGAATGGGGGGAAAAACAATGCCAAGGGGGCCCTTACACACACACTAAGATCCCCCACAAGCAGCCCAGAAAAACAGAGGCAGAGGATGTCTCAAACTGCTGAAAGTGTTTCAGGAGCTGATTATCTCCATGACAAAGAATTAGATAACCTCACTGCATCAAACAAACCGGTGACTGAGCTGTATATAAAGGAAATAGTGTTGGCGCTGAGAAACACCATACAAGCAGACATTTCAATGTTAACCTCGACAGTAAACTCCTCCATTCGGGACATTAACAACAAAATAGAAAAACATGATAAAAAACTGGAGGAAGTGGTGGGCTCGCATAACTCATTAATCGACTCCCACTACGATCTAGAAGAAAAAGTTAACAAACTGCAACTCAAACTATCCGATTTAGAGGATAGAAATCGACGCAACAACGTCAAAATAAGAGGGATACCCGAAAATGTCTCCAATGCGGAAATCGTAAACTACATTACACGATTTATGCAGACCATGCTTCCCAACACGCCAATGCAAGAATTCAAGATAGATAGGGCCCACAGATTACCGCGCCCAAAATTCCTTAAAGAGGAATACCCCAGAGACGTTATAGCTCGAATTCATTATTTTGGCGCAAAAGAAGCCCTAATGAACGCAACAAGAAAGCTCCAACCCCTGCCAAACCCATACTCTGAATTGCGAATATTCGCTGACCTATCGCAATCCACCTTGGAAGCGAGGAGAAGCTTTGCAGCGATCACTGCCTCCTTAAGAAAAGCCAATATCCAGTACAAATGGGGATTTCCCACAAAAATTATAGTTACAAAAGAAGGAAGGACCCATATCCTCCAAGACCCTAAATCTGCGACAGACACCCTAAACTCTTGGGGAATTACACTGCAAAATTTATCCTATACAAACGCCAACACAGAAAAAAACAGACGCCAGCATCACACCAGCCGGAGCTCCTCACCCCCGGAATGATTCAGAAGACCTCACCTCCAATAGATACAAAACAACGTCTCATGAAGTGCCTGCTCAAGACAGCTGAACTTTTTCTCCCCCCACCGAAAAATGCAAGTTCTAACTTGCCCTGTATTTGTCAGTTTAATCCTCAACATTCTGACTCTCACGCCAAACGCATCCATGTGTTCTGGCCCTACACAAAATGAGGATATTGTTTGGTTCTCTTTTTTTTGTTATTTTGTTTCCTCAGGCATTCGCGCATCACAGGAATTCCCAAGTCTCCAACTTTGCCGCCACCCACCATCCACATGGCGGTGAAAGTCCTATCGCTTAACGCCAACGGCTTGAACTCGCCATTCAAGAGAAGATCTGCGTGGAAAGAGGCAATTATGCAAAATGTTGACATTATGTGTATCCAGGAGACCCACTTGTTAGAAGTAGATAAAAGCAGAATGTCCCATAGAATGTTTCCGCAGGTCTTATTTGCTTGTGCCCCAAAAAAACAGGCGGGTGTGATGGTGGCATTCCGAGACAGAGCTCCGTTCACCATCGATAAACAGATTGGTGACCCGAAGGGTCGCTATTTAATCTTAGTAGGTTCCCTTAGGAATACAAAAATAACCTTAGTAAACACATATGTAACAAATTCAAAGCAAATTAATTTTCTTAACAAACTCAAAAAAAAAATTAACCAAGTAGCGGAAGGTCCAATAATGATAAATGGTGACTTCAACCTAGTACCTGATAGAGAACTCGACACTACAAACCCAAAACTTAAAAGAAATGCCACCCTGGGAGAATGGCTACACAAAAATGCGCTTTATGATACGTTCCGGTGCTCCAACGCCTCTGCAAAAGAATATTCACACTATTCAAATAGACACAGATCCTTCTCACGCATAGACTTATGTCTAGTTGAGAGGAAACTCTTAGCATCAATACAAAAAGCGGAGGTTGGGACGGCTACTTGGTCCGACCACGCACCAATCATAACAACACTGAATGTAAGGGGCCTTGGAGCACCGACTAAATCATGGAGGAATAACACTTATTTAATGAGCATTCCCAAATACAGGGAAAAAATACAAGAAGCATTAACTGAATACTTTAAATTCAATGCCATCCCACAAACAGACCCAGCAATGGTGTGGACCGCCCATAAGGCATACATAAGAGGAATTTTAATAAAACTAGGCTCCAAATACAAAAGAGATAAAACAAAAAAAACAGATGAAATTCTAACCCAAATACAACTGAAGGAATCCCTTTTAAAAGTTTCCCCAGACCAAAACACACATACCGAATTACATAAATTGAGACTGGCCCTACGGAAAACATTACTAGGGGATTTTGACAGAGAAATTACTGCTCAACGAGCGGACAGCTACTCAGCAATTAATAGGCCATCCAAATGGATGGCAAATCTGATTAAAAGAAAAACAATAAAAGCAAATATTCCCTACATTTGGAATTTCCAGGACAAAAAACAAAAACTATCGAACCCCAAACATATTGCAGACAATTTTTGCTCTTTCTACAGCAAACTTTATAACTTAAAAAATGATCCCCAAACAAAACAACCAGACAAGGAATCAATCAATGCTTTCTTGCAAAAGGTTAACCTACCGAAGCTATCATCCTTACAAACGGACCTCTTGGACGCCCCGTTCTCCGTCTCGGAAATAATAGACACCATAGCATCCCTAAAGAATCAGAAAGCCCCTGGGCCGGACGGGTATTCAGCAGAGTACTATAAAAACTTCTTACCTCAACTTTCAACCCATATCACTAACACATTTAACAAGATCAAAGAAAGAGGCTTCTTCCCACAAGAGATGCTGCAGGCCACAATTGTAGTCCTACCAAAACCTGGAAAGGAACCAAATACACCAACTAACTTCCGTCCTATATCATTACTTAATACCGATACTAAGATCTACGCTAAAACGTTGGCCCGTAGAATGGTGGACATACTCCCAGACATAATACACTCTGACCAAATGGGGTTTGTAAAGGGGAGACAGGCCTCGGACGGCACACGGAAAATTCTAAATCTAATACATTCAATAGAAACATCTAAGGTGCCGTCAATAATGCTGGCCCTGGACGCCGAAAAGGCATTTGACCGAGTCCATTGGGAGTACATCTTTGAGACAATGAAAAAATTTGGTTTTGGAGAAAACACGATAAGTGCCGTCCGGGCCCTGTATTCAGCCCCCACAGCCACTGTTTTGGTGGATGGTACCCTGTCGGTCCCCCTATCAATCTCGAATGGCACAAGGCAGGGTTGCCCATTGTCTCCTATTTTGTACGTGCTGGCTATAGAGCCACTAGCAGAACTAATTCGCACCTCCTCTGAAATAAAGGGAATCCCAATAAATCACAGACAATACAAAATAGGATTATTCGCTGACGATGTCATTTTGACACTGACCCGCCCCCTAGAATCTTTAAGAATGGCATGTAAAATAATCAACCAATTTAGTAATGTATCTCTATACAAGTTGAATATAGACAAGTCCCTTATTCTAGGTCTGGGGGTATCTACAAACCTAGAAAATGCAATACGGGCGGAATTTCCCTTTGAGTGGAAAAAAAAAGGCATACCCTACTTGGGAATAACGTTGACACCATCCACCAGAGACATAGAACTAGAAAATTACCCCAAACTGCTTAACTCCACCCAGAAAGTAATTGACCATTTATCAGGTTTAAAACTGTCGTGGATGGGCAAGATCACATCCTACAAAATGAAAGTCCTCCCACTAGTCCTGTACCATTTTAGAACCTTACCACTTATTATCTCCAAGCTTACAATTTCTAAACTCCAAAAACAACTAAACAACTTTTTATGGAGTGGAAAGAAACCACGTTTAGCCCTGTCAATATTAGCACTCCACCGGAAAAAGGGAGGAGCGGGAGTACCAAATCTAAGGGCATACTACGAAGCTAATATACTAAACCAAACTAGACAATTAATCAGGACCAACAACACAGTAGGCTGGCCCAATGTAGAAAAAAGCTATATAAATGATCTACCTGGACAGGCACTAATGCTTGCTACTTCAATAGACGGTTTAATATTCCCAAAAAGCATAGACACCCAACTTAAAAACATTCCCCCTACATTACAAGCCGCGATCCAAACATGGAAAGAACTCACTAAAAAAATAAGCATATCCGATGAAACGGAATTTCCTCGCATACCTATCGAGACACTCAATCTATTTTTACCTAACTGTGATATGAAACCGTGGAGCGTTAGAGGAGTCAGATACGTAGAGGACTTAACATCCAAGAGAGAAATTAAAAGCTTTACAGAAATAAGTACTGTCTATGGCCTCCCGCAGAGCGAAAAATTTACATACTTTAGAATCTGCTCTCTCTTAAGAGAGAAACCCTTACACAAAGTAAAACTCCCGACCACAATCATTAAGAAAATTCTCACAAACCCTCTCGAAGGTAAATCGGAGACAAGAGACTATTATGACATACTAACCAACAACAAAGCAATGACAAAAAAAACATACATGTCGAACTGGGAACTAGAACTCAAAGAAAAGATACCTCTGGATCAATGGTCCAGCTCGAATACGTTAATGACAAAATCCACTATGGGACTTAACATACTAGAAGTACAAACCAAAATTAACCTAAGATGGTACTACAACCCATCACTTTTATACAATAGATCGAACCTGGGAGATGGTTTGTGCTGGAGAGGCTGCGGCCAAAAAGGCACATTATCACATATTTTTTGGTCCTGCCCAACACTAAAAGTATATTGGGAAAACATAACCATGTTCTTACAAAGCACATTGAAGTGCTACATACCTAAAGACGCCAAAATGTATATATTGCTGATGGGCTTGGAAACGTTTCCTAAACAGATAAGATATGTACTTGCTCACTCCCTAATGACCGCCAAATCCATAATAGCAAGACACTGGAAAAATCCATTACCCCCAGACATAGAAGAATTTAAAAGACGTATGGACGAACAATATATTTTTGAAAAATGGTTGGCGTTCCGGAATAAGAACACCAAAAAATTTAATGAGACCTGGGAGACTTGGAGAATATCCTTAAAAAAGTAACAGTTGAATCACACAGATGCGTGAAGCCTTGTTAATGAGTTTGTTCATATGTTATATGTTCGTTGCAAAATATGTGTGGAATACAGGTTGTTAGAGGAACACAACGATTACGCTAAGTGTAAGTTATAGAAAATAGTACATGACTATACCATAACCACAATATAAGAATGTGCAATAAAATCTCAATAGAGTACTACCCTATATAGCACAGAGTGGTTACCATACCAGTTACATATTTTGAATGTAAAGTTGTGGAATGTTACCAATTGTTGTAGTAAAGTAACTTAATCAAAATACTAACACAAATAGCACAGTCTGAATCTGATACTAAATATTCGTTGATTATGTGCAAATCTCTTATACTACTATGTACCAATGACTTGTATGTTTGTTAAAATTAATAAAAAAAATCTAATGTTTAAAAAAAAAAAAAAGGCTAGGGCAAAAAACCAAATCAGAGCAATCAAATCCACCACCGGGGCGACCCTGACTACCTCTAGAGACATTGCAGCGGAGTTTCAGAGGTTTTGCTCGAATCTGTACAACCTCCGAGACACCCTTAACTCCCTTCCGGTAGTGAACCCCGCGACCCAGGTAGACAAGTTTTTGGAACAACTCAATATGCTGAAACTGGACCCTGCAGGGGCCGCAATGCTGGTGACACAGGTCACACAGGAGGAAGTGGAGGCGCTGATTTCCTCGAGTCCCCCCAATAAAAGTCCGGGCCCGGATGGCCTAACGATACAATATTATAAAACCTTCCTCGCTACATTAAAACCAAGACTGACATCCTTGTTTAATGACCTTTTGGGGGGGGCATCCCTGCCGCGTCAGTCCCAGGAAGCCCATATTACGTTAATCCTCAAAGATAATAAGGATCCGGAGTTGTGCGGCAGCTACCGCCCCATATCTTTGATTAATCTAGATATGAAGCTGTGGGCTAAATTGCTAGCGAAAAGACTAGAGCCGTTTATGGCTGGACTGATTGACTCAGAACAGGCAGGCTTTCTTAGGGGGAGGGAGGGGAGAGACAACTGCATCAAACTCCTCCATGCGGCTAGGTACGCCCAACATCACAGGATACCACTCGCTCTAGTAGGTACGGATGCCGAAAAGGCTTTTGATAGGGTGGACTGGCTGTACATGGAGAGAGTGCTGTTGGCCTTCGGTCTTGCGGTGCAGTTTACACGAGCGATCTTTTCGCTTTACGGTTGCCCTAATGCAAGGCTGAAAATCAATGAGATCCTCTCCCCTCCCTTCTTTATAAAAAATGGCACGCGGCAGGGATGCCCCCTCTCCTCTTCACTTTTCATCTTGTCCCTCGAGCCCCTGCTCCTGAGGGTCAGACAGGACCCAGGGTTTAGGGGCCTGCGGGTGGGAGAACAGGAGATTGCGGCGGCGGCTTTCGCCGACGATATTGCCTTTGTAGTCGCAGAGCCTCAGAAGAGTCTCCCCAGACTCTCTGAACTGTTTGAAGAGTTTGGATCGATCTCAAATTTTAAGATTAATTTTACGAAATCAACAGCGCTGAACGTCTCCATCCCGCAAAGGCAATATGAAATTCTAAGAAGCAACTCCCCTTTCACTTGGTCGTCGTCCCATCTGGAATATCTCGGGATTAAACTGACCAAAAAAGCGGAAGACCTGTACGTTACCAATTTCATACCCCTCATCGCGCGGGTCAAACAGTTGCTCAAGTCTTATGACATTCCCTATATCTCCTGGTTGGGGAGGAAGAATATTATAAAGACATATATCCTCCCTCTCATAATCTACAAGATAAGAATGCTCCCTATTCACCTCCCCGCGAAATTTTTCAAACTAATGCGTGCGGTGTTTTCAGCGTTCGTATGGAGACAGAAGAGACCGAGATTGGCTCAGGGTTTGATGACTAGAAAGAAAAGGGAGGGGGGTGTTGATCTCCCCAACCTTTACGATTATTATTGCGCAGCACATCTCTGCTACTGGTGGGACATCTCTAGGATGAGGTACGACGTACCGCTCTCAAGGCTGGTGGTAGAACATAGCAACGTACCCCTATCTGAGGTTTTATGGCTTCCCACGAGTGCCCAATACCGGGCCAAAACGTTTAATCCCCTCCTCAGGGGACCTTGCGAAGTATGGGATAAGTTCAGAACGGAGCTAGCTCCGTCTCCATCACCTATCTCTCCCATAGACGTGATCCCTGGATTACTGAACGCGCAAGGAGACCGACCCCGGGCACCTGTGTGGAGCAAATGTAGATCGATCTCCATAGCCAACTTGCAAGTGCTTGCGCATTTGCCACCTCTGACGATCCTCCAAAAACTTTTCCCCACGGAATCCCTCTCCTTCTTGGAAGGAGCCCAACTAGCGGGGTGTTTAGGTGAATTTTTCCGGGAGCACAGGTCGACCAGACCCCTCACTGTGTTTGAAAAGTCCTGGTTAGATAACAGAAGCTCACATAAAAAGATATAGTTTATTCGCAGGTCCTTTATCTCCCCCTTCCAACCCTACAAACCAGCTTTTCTTACATCTTGGGAGAGGGAGTTGGGTATCCGGCTCACGGAGGAGGAGACCGGGACGATCCTGGATACGTCCTTCGGCCTCACCCCTTGTGTAATTGCACAGGAGGCTCACTACAAGCTACTTGTCAGATAGTATCGGACGCCACAATGGCTATTTGAACATAAGCTCGCCCCTCAAGATTCCTGCTGGAGATGTACGAGAGAGACGGGCTCGTATCTACATATCTGGTGGGATTGCCCGGTGTTGACCCCCTTCTGGAGGGATGTGGGGAAAATCATTGAAAAAGTTGCGCCTGGTGTCTGCCTCTCCCCAGACCTGGTTTTTCTGTGGAGGCCGAGTAAACATTTTCACCCAAAAAAGAACAAACTAGTAGCCCTATTAATAGACACTGCCAAATCCCTGATTCCCCGCCTGTGGCTTCAGAGGGCCCCTCCTTCGTTGGGTCTCTGGAGGGAGAGAGTGGACAGCTTATACTCCTTGGAGGAACTGCACAGCTGGTCAAACAATACCTATGACAAATTTATTGTGACCTGGGCTCCTTGGCGAGAGGTGAGATCCGCGGCGTCGTGGGATGGGTAAGAGGTAACCCCCCTAAACCACCCGCTTTGGTAGGTCCCCTATTCTACTCCCCCCCCCCTGTCATCCCCCTCCCCCCCCTTTTTTTCGTGATTGTTGGGTTTGTCTTGTCTTTGTTCGTCTTAGTTAGGGCAGACAGGTAAAGGTTGAATGCCGAGTTCGGCCCGATGCGGGACATCAAAGCGCCCCAGTTGGGTCATGCTAATAGTTAATGTTCGCTCACTCTTTTCATGCGGAGAATAATATGTGGGTAGCGGATTCATTTTGTTGGAGCGTCGATACGCACTGGACCGCAGTCTATATGAATGTCTGTCTGTGTAGAGATGATGTTTGCTCCCCTGTATATTCTGTGTAAACCATAATAAAAATTTAATTTGAAAAAAAAAAAAAAAATTTGCTTACCTGCATCCCCGTTCTGCAGCTTTGAAGATTCTTCTTTTCTTCTTTCAAAGATGGCGCCGCTGGTCTTCTCCCACGGTGCACCGCGGATCTTCTCCCATGGTGCACCGTGGATTTTCTTCTCCAGTCTTGCGTTCCACTGCCGATTACAGCCACTTCTTTGGCTGATCGGCACTACGTGACGGAGGCGGAGCTACGATGATGCGGAGAAAGGGAGGAGCCAGGACGCAGCTCGTGAGCCCGGAGGGAGACAGAAGAGGAATCCTTCAGTGCGCAAGCCCGACTGTTCATGCGACCAGAGAAGAGGCTTCATCGTCGCCATGGAAACGGGGACGCCAGCGCCGGAGGGGGTAAGTGTATAACTTCTGTATGGCCAATATTTAATGCACGATGTATATTACAAAGTGCATTACTATGGCCATACAGAAGTGCATAACCCCACTTGCTGTCGCGGGACAACCCCTTTAATGAATCTTATTATTCTATAGTAAATGTCTGAATGACAAGTGAAGTCAATTTTTAAAATTAAGTTTTAGCAACCAATTTATCTATTTACTCAGCTTTCTTTAGTCAACATTACAGGTCAAGAATGTTGTACGGCACTTATATTACTTTTATGTTTAGATTAATTCATTTCTATTCTTACAAGTGTCAAAAACTTTTTGTAAGAATACTTAACTATTTGTCTGAATATGGATTTAGCATTTCTATTAGCTTATAGGGTTTCTAAAATGATTAAAAAAAAGTATGCTGACATTCTAATCAGTTCATGGGTAAATAGTGTTAATAGGGTTATAAACAGGATGAAGAAAACAATCAAAGTAAATGCAAAAATGCTATGGGGTGAACACTCAGATTTCCTTATGGACCAAAATAGCTACTTTATAGTAGAAATAGAAATAATAATAATAACAGTAATAGATCAGTCTATCAATCTGGATTTTTTTTTTATACTAGCAGTGAACAGACTGAAACATGACTACTGAGTAGCCTATTTATGAAGGGACCCATGACTGAAATTTATTTATACTGGCATTGTGGTTCATTTAGTATATACAGGGTGTGACAAAAGTCTGGACACAATCGTTTAACTTGCGTACCAATGAGAAAATTGACTTCCGATGTGTGAAAGTATTATTTGGGAGGGAGGCTACATTTTTTTAAGAAGAGATGTTTTCAGCAGCCATTTTGAATTTAGATCAAGTTCTTCAAATGGAAAGGAGGTCATATGATATATCAGTCTTAGCTATAATTTACTCAGAAACACATTGGAAGTGTCAATTTTGCCCTATCTTTACTGGTTAGGAGTTAAATAAGGAAAAAGTTTCACAAAGTGTTTTACATGACGTTTTCGATGTGTCTACCATTCTACTGAATGCACATGGTTAAACATTTAATCCAGTCTTCATAAACACACTGAAGAACTGAAGATGATTTGTCACGGCACTGTAGGATTAGCTGTTTCAAGTGAACCGCATTGTGTATTTTTCTGCATACATAAGGGACTTTAAATGGCTCTAGAGATAAAAGTCTAAAGGTGTTCAAGTTCAGGAAGTATTTTACCAAACCTCTACGCCCAATGCACATCCAACCATCTGCATACAGCCACAGCAAAGTGCAGAGGTGCGCCATCCTGTTTAAAGTAACATGGCCACTCACTGTTCTCAGATGGGTATATGGTATCATGTAACATCTGGAGGTACTTCTCACTGTTAAATGATCCCTCAATGAAAAAAAGCTCTAGATGTCAGACATAATTAACCAACTTTGCTCTTGTTTAACTCCTAAACAAGTAAAGATAGGCAAAAACTGACACTTCCAGTGTGTTTCTAGGTAAATTCCAGCCAAGCTTAATATATTACATGACCCTCTTCCAATTTCAAATACGTGAGCTGAATTCAATATGTTAGGATTAGGAACCTATTCTATGTACCCAATAGATGTCGATTCCTCCCAGCATCTTCCATTTTTTCTGCTTAGTGCTCACTACTTTTAGCACTTAGTGGAGATTTTGGGACTCTAAACTATTAAATAGAGCACTTAATGCATATGTCATACTATGCGCCACATGCGAAGGTATCTGTACCTCTAGACTTGACACCACCGTTTGTTGTCTACTAACCATGATGCCTACCAGATGTGTATCCTGAGCATCTTTCTGAACCTCTTTCCTCGGAGTCGCAATATGGTTGACAGTACTGTTCACTGTAATACCTTCCCTTGCCCTCTGAAGTTAATCTATTTATGTGTGTTAACATGGTTGTTAGGGGTACCCACACCTATATATTTGGGGCCCTTACATACTATGTGTCTCTTTGTGTTTGGTTGTCAACCCTTATGTGCTTTAAATAAATACCAATAAACTTCTACATTTTCATTTAGTTTAATTAGTTTTAATTTAGTCTATACTGTGGAGGAATTCAAAAGGGTGGAGTTCAAAACGGTCACTGAAAAAAATTCAACCTTCCTCCCAATTAATACTTTCACACAATGGAAGTAAATTTTCTCCCTATTACACCACTTAAATGGGTGTTTCCAAACTTTTGCCTCACCTTGTGCTGGATGGATGGATGGATAGATTTGCAGTATATTAGCCCTTGATCCATTAGTATGTCTTGTAAGCTGTGAACTATGTAACTTTGGATTCAATAGTGAAGAACAGAAGCTCATGTATCAGCATCAAAGCAGCAATGACTAACATCATTCAGAATATCTGTAAGCTGTACAGAGAGATAAACTTACTACATACTGACTGTATCTGTAGTATCTCTTGTGTCCTAGGAGTGGGAGATCTTAGATCAGACAACTAAACTCTGACATAAGCATTTATTTGGCGATAAATAACAGCTTTAAAAGATGGAATGCTGCAATACAGACGAGAACATGAGGTACGGACATACTGCAGTAGGAGTCAGCGATTAAAGCAGTTACAGAATATTCCCTTTTACTTTGTTAAGAACCATTTGATTTCCGCTAGGTGGAAAATCCAAACTACCGATGTTTAATGGGGTTTTACAAATCTTAAAAACCATTTCTAAGCACAGTGGCTCATGGATTAGCACTGCTGTCTTGCAGCACTGGGTTCTGGGTCCAAATCCAACTAAGAGCAACATCTACATGGGTTTGTGTGTTCTCCACTACTTTGCATGGGTTGTTTGGTTTATTGCCACACTCTAAAAATATGCTAATTGGTTAACTGGCTTCTAAAGAAATTAAACATAGTATGTACTTCAGAGATAGTGAAATTTCCCATTTAAGTGAAAAGTGACAGTTTCTCTTCAGTACTGCAGAATATGTTGGCACTATATAAGCAAGGTGAAATAAGTGGCTCAAAATGCAATTTTTAATATATTTATATTTTAAGTTCAGCACATCAATCGTGTGTCATCAGTAACATAGAATGTAAGACCGAAAAAGTACACATGACCACGCAGTTCAAACTATTATCCCAAAACAAAGTTGCAGAGAAAGGCAAAAAACCCCAATTAAGTAGAAGCCAATTTTCCCTATTTATGGGGAAAAAAATTTCCTTCCCAACTCCAAATCTGGCAATTTGAAAAACTTCCTGACTCATTAGCACTTCTGAAGTAATCAGTGACTACAACAAGTAATATTGCTGCACTCAAGAAAGACATTCAATCCTTCTTGTACGCCATCACCATGCCCTCAGGCAGAGAATTCCATAGTCTCACTGCTCTTACAGTAAGGAACCCAATGCTATGTCCATGTAGAAATTTTCTTTCCTCTAGATCACATGGATCAAGTTGAAGGCCTGTGGACTGAATCTGGCCATCCATATCATTTTATGTGGCCTGGGATGAGGTCGGGACGCTTAAGGACCAGCTTCCCATTTTTCCCAGAGGATGCAGCCAGCCCTTGCAGAGGGGGCAGTACCAGTACAAGGGGCAGCTGGCATCTTGGATTCTACGCTCTGGCATGCACCTCCACAACACTCTTTTTTTTTTAGCAACTCCCAATTGGTGGCACAGCTCTGACAGCCTTGCCTGGGCACCCTAGCCACAATCCAAGGGAGGAAGCTTGGTGCTAAAGGTGTGGAAGGGGAGTAATGCCATCATAGTGTATTGAGTGCCATAGCAATGTTAAAGATTAATTACATTTACGGCTCATTCGCAGAGGCATATGCAGTTTTGGCACACGAATTATACAGTATCTTCTTGGACCGAAATATCTGTATACACTGCGTATTTGGACTTTCTCGTGTTTTTATTTCGCCTGCGCAAAAAAACCCACAGAAAAATCCCGTAGATTTCTATTGCCTTCATGTGTAAATATGTAGTGAATATGCAAGCATCAAGTGCATTCACTGCATATTTACACACTCCCATTTACGTTAATGAGCTATTTTGATCAAAATATGCGCCAGAAAAAAATCACAACATGTCCCAAGATCCACGTGTAAAAAATTATGTCTGATTACCCCAATGCAAAACAATGGTGTTTAAGCTGTCTGTATCACATATGTAAAGAATATGCTGGTGCTATGGAGTGCAAATACGACCATGTGAATGAGTGCTTATAAAAAGAGTTTGACACCCCTGGTTTATGAAAGCAACCATAATGCTGATGTGGCTCTTGGGAAAATCAGTTTAATACTCCTGCTTTAGATGTAGTGGGCGCCCCCTTGTTACAGTTATAGTCATTGGTTTACATAAATGATGGGAGAAATTTCTGCATTGTTCCCTGATATATTTTTAGATAGCTATTGGGTTGCCCGTAACTGTCTTTTTTTTAAACTAAATAACTCCCATTTCGCTAACCTCATTTTATTAACTTAGTTGCCTGTCTTTGGACCTACTTAAGCTCATTGAGTACCAGTGCCGAAAACTGTACACAATATCCCATGTGTTGTCTGACCAGTAATCTGTAAAGAGGAAGAACAATGTTCTCATCATACACCCCTAGACCTCCTTTGATGCCCCCCATGATTCTATTTGTCTTGGCAGCAGTTGCCTGGCACTGGTTGCTCCAGTTAAGTTTAAAGTTCCAAAAATCCCCAAGTCCATCTCAGTGTATCCCAGTGGTTTCCCATTTAGTGTGTAATTGTGACATGTATTTCCCCTATCCATGTGCACATCCTTACATTTATAAGTGTTAAACCTCATTTGCCACTTTTTTTGCCCCCAACTTCTCCAGATCCATTTGCAACCGTATTCTGTCCTCCTGCGTTAACTATTTTACACTTTATCAGCTGACTGGTGGGGATCCCGAGCAGCGGATCCACACGGATGAACTATTGAGGACCTATCCTTAGGATAAGTCAACAGTAGTTAAAGTCCTGGAATATCCCTTTAATGACTGTTTATTCTTATACTAGCAATCCTCTCCCACGTGTAAGCAGCATTAGCAATTGATAAATTGATACAGTATGTCAATGATCACCACACTATATTGTATGGATTATAACATGTTACAATGAATTGACATGTTGTTCTGTCTATCTTACTACATGCTATAGTGTACATAGCATTGGCCAGGGTTAGCAAACTCATTTTCATCAAAGGCCACCTCAGCATTATGGTTGCCTTCAGAGGGACGTTTCTAAGCGCTCATTCACATGGGTGCCTTACGACCATATTTTTATACGCGTAATGCAGGCAGCTTAACCCTCTCCAATCCACTGTCTGACCTCTGAAGACATTATGATTTAAGGCTGTACAGCTCCAATGTTGGAAAATGTCTGTCAGGGTTCTCTTACTGTATATTGCCAGCCTCTCTGCTGTCAGAGCCTATCCAACGTGTCACCTCATGCAGTACTGGCTTTAGCCAGTATATAGCGCCATTGTATAACAGCAGAAAAAGAGTAAGCCCCCTAGGAAAACCAGAATACAAATTGGATTGGAAAAGGTTAAGGGATATTCAGGCGTACATTTTTTACACATGTATTTTATGCTCATGAAAAAAACTTAGTATATGCCATGGTATGGACTAAAATTGCTCATTAAAGTCAATCAGATTGCATAAATACGAGTGAATATGCATGATGCTTGCGCATTGACTGCCTATTTACCCACAACGGCCGTAGAAATCGAAGTGATCCTCTTGCGTACTTTTTTTTGTGTACATGAAAAACGTAGTGAATACATGTGCAAAAGATGCCAGATGGTCCAAATACACAATGAATATTCAGATCTTTGTTCAGTAAAAATGCTGCATATTCCACGGCCCAAACTGGCATACCCCCATTTGAATGAACCATAAATGTAACTACTCCTCAATATGGCTATAGAGCTTTATGCACCATGATGGAATTTTTTCCCTATCACATCTTTAGCACTAAGCTCTCTAGCTTGAAGGGTGGCTAGGGTTCCTGGGTAGGGTTGTCGGAGCTGTGCCACAACCTGTGTGTTGCTTAACAAAGCGATGTGGAGGTGAACGCAAAAGCTCAGAATCCAAGATGGCACCCGATCCCTGTGCTGGCACCACCCACTCTGCACAGCGATAGCCATGTCCTCTGGGGAAAGTGGAGAGTTGGTCGTTCTGTATCAAGACTTTGTCATGAGCCACATAAAATGACATTGAAGGCCGAATTTGGCCTGTGGGCCTTGCGTTTGACGTTCTTTTTTTGTAAATCAGTGCTTTCTAAACGGGTGTATAGTCAACCCATGTAAAAGGACCTTTATGTCTAGAGCTTACAAGACAAGTAGCTGATATCAGTCACTATGAGAACTGCAGATGACATGAAATAGTGATTATCAGGATTTTTTTCTGCAGTAATCCCTTGGCCGAAATGCCAGATAACAGAAAACTTTAGATAACATTCAAATACACAGTAAGTCCTTGTGTTGTATTACTGCAATGGAAAAGGTATTATTTCATGACTAATCAGATTTGCCATTCAGTAGATGGGGCATGTTGAGTAAAAATCAATGTGCCGATTGCTATGATAACCGTAAAGTTGGAAAGTGAGAAATGAATTTAAAGAGTCTTGATCGTATCAGCAGAAGAAGACAAACTGTGGAGTTTTCATAATATATTTTCCAAAATGCATCCGATTTGATCATTCAAGTTACTCTTGAAAATACATTATATATTTTTATGATAAATTGCAATGTAGTACTATAAGTAGATTAATAAAAAAAAAGAGAATCATTAAAGGGGTTGTCCCGCGGCAAAAGTGACAATTTTTTTTTTCACTTACCCCCGCATTCTGCCCTGTTAAAAAGAAAGCATGGGTTAGTTTTTAAAAAGCACATTGCGCTTACCTGCATCAGCGTTCTGCAGCTTCTTTTCTTCTTGTGAAGATGGCACCGCTGGTCTTCTCCCACGGTGGACCGCAGGTCTTCTCCCATGGTGCACCATGGATTTTCTTCTCCTTCCTTGCGTTCCATTGCTGATTCCAGCCTCCTGATTGGCTGGAATCGGCACACGTGACGGGGCGGAGCTACGATGACGACGCGGTGACCAGCTCTCCGGCACGAGCGGCCCCATTCACCAGCCAGAAGACCGGACTGCGCAAGCGCGTCTAATTGGGCGATTAGACGCTGAAATTAGACGGCACCATGGCGACGGGGACGCTAGCAACGGAGCAGGTAAGTGAATAACTTCTGTATGGCTCATAATTAATGCACAATGTACATTACAAAGTGCATTAATATGGCCATACAGAAGTGTATAACCCCACTTGCTTTCGCGGGACAACCCCTTTAAGCAGATGGCTTAATCAGTAGCAGAATAGGGATTAAATCCGCTTACCATACAGTGATGAAATCATAAATGGGCTCTGTCTGAAGGACTGTGAAATTGATATATATTCCATTTCCAGGAGGAACCTTTACCAGCCACAGGCAATCTTGAAAGTTTGGGTACTCATCTGGATATCCAGGAGAGTAAATAGTACCATTCATTGCCGTTATATTTCCTCCGCAGAGAGCTGCAATAGAATTCAACAAACAAAGTTGATAAGGACCTGCTGTAAATACTTAAGTCTCTGGGACTTCATGAGAAACATGCTGAAGAGCTTGTTAAGTATGTGTACTTGAGTCATGCAAGTTGCTAAGCTGCGGGCAAAAAAGAAGTACTACATCTATGGAAATCAAGTTTCCGTGTTATACTAACAAAATGAAACGGCAGGCAATAAGAAACCCAACTAACTAAAATGAGTTGTTCGGAAAAACTGAAATTGAAACCTAATAAAAGCAAATATTCCGGAGTCTAATCTGTTATTTTCAACAGTTTGTAGGAAAAACTAGTGAAAAAGCAGGTGTACTGAACCAATTCTGGCATTCTGTACTTGTTCTTTTCCAGCCTTCATCGTGTGGGATAAATATTGTGATATTTTAAATAATGCAGACTTTTACATACACCGCAATACCAAATATGTGAGTTTGTTTAACAATGTAATTTCGTTTCATAGGAAAATGCTTATTTTAACCCTATATACACTATTAAAGAAACTTCAGTAAAACCTTTCTGTATATTTTTAATTAGTCTCCACAGGGGGTCTTGAACTTGCAATCATTTGATTGCTTGTACTATGTACTGCAATACTTGAGTATTGCAGTATAGATTGATTTCTGATGTTATCGTTGAAGCCCTGCCTCAGGTAGGACTTAATAGTCATCTATGAGTAGCAGCCGTGGAAGCCTTCAATAAACTCTAGGCTGCCATGCTAGCCCATCGGCAACGCTGACTGTGTAGACATGTGGTCAGCTTTCATTGCAGCAGCTAAACAGTTAACTGCCACAATCAAAGCTAACTCTGATCACAGCAGTTAACGGTGGCTGTCAGCTATCAGAAACAGATGATAGCCACCAGGTATGGAGCAGACTTGGCTCCCAAGCCTACTCCATACACACTTCAGGACAGCAGGACGTTTATAGTCATTTAGTAGTCCTGAAGTGTTTAAGATTAGAAAATCCTTCCCAAATAATGTCCCCTTTTAATTATAGATTTTATTACTCATGTAAATATATTTGGAGCAGAACTCAGTCACCCTAAGTGCATTTTAACCTTTTAGTGACATAACTAATTTTTGGTTTAAATCATTTCTCCTTTTTATCTTCCCAGTAAATTGTTTCCCCTTTTGTGCTCCAGTGGTCATAACTTTTTTACTGTTTCGTGAAAGCTGCGGTAAAACTTGTATTTTGTGGCACGAGTTCTCATTTATGTAGGAACCAATTTTGGATACAGGTAATGTATTGAAAAACCTTTGTTAGCTTCTTTTTGCTGGGGGCAATGGAAAAAGATATTTCACCATTGTTTTTTCTGGCGCCACATTCCAGGACCAGAGCATTTGTATTTTTCAGTCTATAGAGCTATATCAGGTTTGTTTTTTGGGGACAACTTGCAGTTTTTTTTGGTTGCATTTTGATGTATTTCTAATTTTTAAATAATTTTTTATTCCTGCTTAGGGGAAAAGTGATCATCAGGAAACGGCTATTTTGGATTTTCTTTATAGATTTTCCCATGCTTCATAAATAATGTGATATTTTATAGCATGGGTTGTTATAGACATGGCAATACCAATTATATGTAGGGGTTGTTTTTATTCTTTTCATTTTTTCAATATTTAAAACCCTGTGTATAGGGAAAAAACGTTTTAATTTCTGTAAAAACATTTAGATGCTATGATCAGCAATGACTGCAAGATCTGTAGGATAAAACAGTGTAGAAGAGTGATTAGCAAATCCTCATAATTTCACTTCTTTTCCTAGAAAACCCCATATGTGACAATCAGAGAATACATATGCTCTCTGATTGATTCGGGTGGGATGAGAACATGAACAAAAATCTCCCGTCCCGCCCCCTCCCTTTATCGACAGCTGGCAAGGAGGGGGAGGGGGAGGGAAGGATGTGGGATTTTAGCAGAGAGCCTGCTAAACTCCCTCCCATCTCCCTTCTCCGGCAGCTCTCACAGGCTCCTGCAGGGCTGGCGTAAAAGCGGCTAGCCAGAATGCACACCGTGTGCACTGTCTTTGCCAGACGAACATTTTTACGCATAAGAAAAACGTCCATATGAACTGATGGATTGGAAACTAATGTATCAGATGGCTTGTGTATATCGGCTGGCCATGGAAACAGGCCCCATTGATAGCAATGGGATGCAGGCAACCCCCACAGTGATTTTTGGGAAAGGGCTTTAAATATAAGCCCTTCCCTGAAAGTCATCCCTAGGTGTAGAAAAAAAACACATTACTCACCTATCAGCACTGTCCAGGCTCCGGCACGTCTTCTCTTTGCAATCCCGGCATTAATCTAAAGCACTTTTAAGAGCCTGGGATTTAAAAATCCCCCCCCCCCCTCTTGAGAGTACTGGTCTAATTGGCTGAGCGCTCAGCCAAGCACAGGCAGCTCTCAGCCATTCATTGATTGACAGCTGAGCACAACCTGTGATGGGTCACAGTGCTCGGCCAATCAGAGGCAACACTCAGCCATTCGTTGAATTCAATGAATTCACAGCACTGAGCTGTGTGACTGAATGACAGTTGTGTGACTGAATGATAGCTGAGCACTGCCTGTGATTGGGCACAGAGATTAGCCAACTGCAGGCAGTGCTAGGCCATTCATTGAATTCAGTGAATAGCTAAGCGCTGCCTCTGATTGCCTGAGTGCTGTGACGAATCACAGGCAGCGCTCAGCTGTCATTCAATGAATGGCTGAGTGCTGCCTGTGATTGGCTGAGCAATCAGCCAATCAGACCAGCACTTTCAAGATTTTAAGATTTTAAAAAATTCCTGATTCTTGAAATTGCTTTAGATCAGTGCTAGGATTGCAGAGAGAAGACGTGCCAGAGCCCGGACAGTGCTGCTAGATGAGTAATGTTTTCACATGGGTGGGTTACAATTGTGGAATCTGTGGCAAAACGCAGACATTGTAAAGCATGAAAAATGTTTTTTCACTGACATTCGCATATACGAATTGCGTGTTCCGCGAGCGTAGGAAAAATCGCAGCACGCTCTATTTTGCCGCGGATTCTACGCAGACGGCCTCCATTGAAGTCAATGGAAGCCGTGCTACCCGCACCCCATACGCAATTAACATTGTGTATGGGCCACGGGTACCTGCATCATCACTTAGTAACAGCATAGGAAATACAAACAGTCAAAAAAAACTCTGTATTGCACATGACCAAAGTCAAGCCACTGTGGTCAAATGCAATACAGAAAATTCAGGTACGTGGGGTTACTGTCCGGCTTCACAGACAGAATCCGCTGGCGGCCTCCCGCATGCGGAACCCAGTCCTCCCATATGAAGCTTACCTAAGGTAGTTTAGCGCATCCCATTAGTGTTTCAGATGCTTGGAGGAGTATAATTAAGACTTTTCAATTACTTATTAACATTTTTTTAAAGCAGAATTATAGTTACATTTTGCTTTATTTTTACTTATTTTTGTCACAGCAGCCCCAATTGCAAGTGCTGTGATAACGTTTTTACATCACTGCAAAATAAAGCCACTTCATGGCCATATTAAAACTTTATATGGGGTTAGCAAAAAGTGGTAAGGATTGCAGTTCCCTGACTCCTCCTGCAGAAAAGGCAGTGAAGAAGGGTTCCTGCTACAGTCAGATACCACAGGTATATTGGACAGGCCTGTGCGAAAAAAGAGCAAACTTTCTAGAATCACATCATCTGTCTGCTCTTTTGTGATTGTGAAAACACAATTAGGAAAAATCTATGTAAATACTATACCATCACAGCGAGGTATTGGATGATTCCAGTTACGGCTCACTCCGTGCAGACATGTCAGCGCAGATTCTCCAATCAATGAATAACCCGGGTAACATTCAAAAGATATGGTGTGTCCCACGGTGAAGTCATTCCCAATTACAAATCCATTGCGAAATGGTCGAGGATCAGGACAGCTCTGCAGCTGGTATGCTAGGAATAGAAACAGGTCACACTAAGAAAATCTGTATCATCTATTTTGTATATCATGGCAATGTACAGTTCTAGGTACTTTTCATGTTGTAAATTGTTTTCATGCTCCATACAGAAACTAATAGTTCTGCTGGCCACATTTTTGCAATACACAAAATGCACTACGTTCTATAGACTGCAGGTGTTGGTGATGGAATTGTCACATACAGAAAGTCTAGACATCTATTAGTACTATTTTATATTAAAAAAATGGCAAAATTAGGATATCATACCAATTAACAATACAATTAAAGCCACTTTGGAGTTACAATTCCCTATATTTTGAAGGGCTGCAAACAACAAACAGAAAGCAAAGAGTTTGTGGAATTTTACTACTTTGGAAAGTTTTATGCATTTTTGCGTTATTATGAATACCATTAAGCTCCACTATGTCTTATGGAAATTAAAGTAGTTATCAAGCACTTTAATATTGATGGCCTATAATTTCAATAGGCATCAGTGTTTGATTGGTGGGGTATGACCTCTGGGACACACATAGATCAGCATAACAAAGGGACCTGTAGTTCTCTGGGTTTCCAAGCGCACACTTCCCCAGGTGTGGGATAATTAAGCTGGATGGGTGTGTATTGCTCCAGTCAGCCAATCACCACTGGTCTGCTGCACATAAATACCAGCCCCTCTTGCTAGAGGGAGATGGTCATTTATCTTTCTCCTCATTCCCTCCCAGAACACTGGTATATGGAGTCATGCTCGTTTTGCTTGGTGCTGCTGCATGCATGAGGTTCTGAGTTGGATTCCCTAGTCTGTTGGTGTGAACAGTGTCCTGTTCATCTATGGCAATCAGGCCCCTAGGCTGCAGTGTGGGGCTGTAGCTATTGGGATGATCGCCCTGCTTGCAGGCAGGACTCCCTGGGGTTTGAGTTGTCTTGTTAGAGCAGGGACTCGGGAGATGAGGACACTTGGCCAAAATAGTAACCAATACCTCAGTGAATGGGATGAGCTGCAGTGGCATGGACATCTGTCTGTACAAATGTGCTGCAGTGCCTCTGAAAGCAATGAAGTGAATGCATAATTCCCAAGAGAGCCACAGTTCCTTCATTATGCTGATTGTAGGTGTCCTGGAGGACTTGAGTAGGCCATTTTTAAAAGGGTTGTCTATTACACTTGTCAAAAAATGTTTCCTATCCCCAGATATTCTAGGACTAATTTCAGTATTAGAGTTGAGCGAACCAAACATGTAGAACCCATATTCTGTCCCAGCTTTACTAAGAGTTTGGTACTACAACAATTACAAACCTCAAGTGGTTCGTTTTAGTTGAACCAAAAGTTAATACTTCCCCTCTAAAACTTGTATTGAACATGGTCTAAAATGTGCTGCCCTGAAGCACGGTAGCTCAGTGTTTAGCACTGCTGCCTAGGTTCCAATCTCATCAAGATCTGCTTGAAAACTCCATGCAGGTGTTGTCCTTAGTCAGATTTGAATCTAGGACTCCAACTCTGCTTACGCTGAGCCACCATGGTGCTTCTTACTTCTCTTAAAGAGAGGAAGGGGGGGGGGGGGGGTACATACTCAAAGGGAACATACAAATGCCATGCAGATGTTGTTGTTGGTTAGATTTAAGATTTAAAACAGTGCTAACCACTGAGCTTCTTCTTCCTTCTCCTCATGCAGAGAAAGTGTTCTTCTGTAGAAGAGGAAGAAGAATGGTGACTCAGTGCTTATCACTGTTGCCTTGCAGCACTGGTGTCTATGGTTCAAATCTGATCACAGACAACATCTGCATGGAGGTTTACAACGTACGCATAGATCTTCTACTTGGTTAGGTTTTAACCTAGGACCCCAGCACTGTAAGGCAACATTGCTAACCACTAAGCCACCATGCTTCAGGAGGACATCACCACAACGGTTCAATGCTAGTTTTTAGAAATTTTAATTAACTTCTGGTTTGAACTAATTCGGAACTAACCAAACTTTTACATAAAATTCGGCCAACCATCCTAACTGAACTTTTCAAAAGTTCAATCATCTGTAGCAAGAAAAGTACCACCTGCTGTTTATAGCCACAGATATTACTAATGTTAGAACAGTGACACCAGTTCTTTCTTTTGAAGAACCCTTCTGTGTCTTGTCCACCTCAGTAAATGTTTCACGGTGGTCTCACTGACTCCTCTCTTATCGCTTGCTCAACAACTTTTTTGACATCAGAGAAGAGACAACAACTTCAGAAGTAGCCATTCACCACTTTAGGGATCGCTCCCCATACTGGAGCAGAGAGGGAAGAAAGACTGAGCAGATAGAGCAATCACTGAGGCGGACATGGAATAAAGGCATTACACAGCTTTATTCTAACATTAGCCTGGGAATATCTGGGGATATAAACAGCATGTGGTGCTATTTTAACATGAGTCCTGGAATGTTTGGGAAAAGAAACAGCAAATGGTGCTATTCAAACGTGACACTATTCTTACACTAGTCCTGGAATATCTAAGGATAGGAACATTTTTAACCCTTTCCAATCCAATTTGAATCCTGGTTTTCCTGGGGGGCTTACTCTTTTTCTGCCGTTATACAATGGCGCTATATGCTGGCTAAAGCTAGTACTGCATGAGGTGACATGTTGGATAGGCTCCGACAGCAGAGAGGCTGGCAATATACAGTAAGAGAATCCTGACGGATGTCTTCCAACATCGGAGCTGTACAGCCTTAAATCATAATGTCTTCAGACGTCAGACAGTGGATTGGAGAGGGTTAAATAAGTCTGAATATAAAAAATGATTGTAATTGGTGGCAGGATTTAACTCTAAGCGAAAATTCTTGATATGACAACCCCTCGAGAACATATGTAATAGAGCTTTCAAAATTCAGATACGTCCTTAATATTTTCATTAACATAACTATCTCACATCTACATTTCTTAATACGATAATTTCCTAATATAGCACTTTTTACAGGTACAGTAATCTATGATTTGAACCGTTTAATTGAATACAAAAGTTTCCAGACTATTGAACATTGCACAGGGAATATAAAACACACTTTCATGGGAGCTAAAGGAGAAAATAAAATTTGAATGTGAAAATATGCTACTATTACATAGCCATTTAATTAGAATTGTACTAAAATATTGCTTAGTACTGATTAAGTGCTTACCACGGAGCTAGGGTTGCCATCTTTGTCACCAAAAAATGCTAGCCAGGGTAAAAGAGGCATGGTCTGGGGGAAGGGGGGGGGGGGGTTGGGGTGTGGCTTATCACAATGTATGATTTTATACAAGAATTAATGAGCTTTGCAAATAATGCCAAGGTTAAGGCACAGCAGCTGCTGTGTTACCAGTTTTCAATGGCCTAATCAATCTTACTGCCCGAGTCCAGAGTAATTAAGCCCCTGAAAATCATGCATCGTCATCCTCACTAGCTTCAATAAGTTACACTTTTCAAGGGCCTATTCACTGGCTGCTTGGACTCTGCATGTTTCTGCTCTGCCTCGGCAGCAGCTGTTCCTGCACTGTACATTCTGTCTTTCTGCTTAGAAGCTTTCCTGCGCCAGCCCTACTGGACTATTGTAATCTTAACTGGCCAGGGCTTCGTCATTACCTTGCTCTGTTTTGCCTCACTGTCTTGGACTCACTTGCAAATATGTTTGGCTAGCTGGGGCCTTTCGGGAGTCCATGACCCACAAGCCTGCCCTGCGCCCACTAGGAATGACAGAGAGCCACGGGCACTGTGGATAGCCATACCAGCCAGCATAAATGTAATTAGTTGGCTGGGGAGAATTGATTCTAGGTTGCACACCACCGCAACCAGATAGTCACCTCTGCACGGTTGCGGCAACAATGACACTGCTGTTGCCACTTGTGAAGTAGTCTAGCCAGAAAGAGGAAACTAAAAGGTCCACCTCTTACTGGTTGTGCTACAGCTTCACCTCTTGGAGGTCCCATAGCCCTGCACAGGCGCAGAAGTCTCTTTTAATGTGCTGCACAAGCACAATATGTACTTTCAACTAATTACCAGCCTCTAATGGGCCAGTGCACACAAAATATTGCCACCAACCTCCCAGTTGAGATACTGGGTAAGCCAGTCATAAACCAGCCATGTGGCAACCTTACCTGGAGCAGTTAACATGACTAAGGACTACATCTGAATGGAGTTTGTATGTTCTCCTCATTTTGCGTGGGTTTCTTCTTGGTACTCCAATTTCTTCCCACACTCCAAAAACATACTAATAGGTGAATTTAAAAATTGTGAGCGCTAATGGGAATTTAATGCAATATCTAGTGATGTAACTTGCTGCGTAATATGTACGCTCTATGTAAATAAAGGTGGTGTGAACATATTTCTGAATTACATGAACATTGAGTTATGTGTTAGACCTCATTCCTCCTGAGGTGGCACTGCAAAGTAATTGAACACTTGCTGTCAGGTTCCCAGGGCTGCTTTAACCACAGGTTAAAAGTGCATCTGCATTGGGTCAGCTGTCTGCATGATCAATTTCAACTGTGTTTGCGTCTTCTGAACGTAGATATATTTGTGTGCTATGGGGCACAGGGAACAGGTACAACAGGGGTAACCCTCTTATGTTTAGCTTGGAGAGAGCAGCAGGAACAATGATGCAGAGCCTTCCTAATTTTCTGTGCAATAGACTCAGTGGCCACTCTGCTTCCCAACCACATGCCAGATGAGTTTTTCCCACTAATCCTTTGTACAGCGGTGTGGTTGGCAGAGCTATGGAGGAGTTTGGAGGGGAGTAATATAATGTCCGGGAGCTGCAGCTGGCCGATCAGGCAGAGCTCAGGAGAAGGAAGAGGCTGTGGCTTGACAATGAAGAAGATACACTGTACAATGGTGGTTGAGGAGTCTTTGGCACCAAGTGAGATAAGGGGAACTTTCCTAATTAAGTTCCACCAACCTCTTGGCATGGGGGTGCCCTACTCACAAAACTTTCACATTGAGCCGATCAAAGTGTTAAAATGGCCCTGAATGTTTCACCACAGATTTCAGTTGATCAAAAGAAACCACAGAATTGGGACAGAATTTGTTCCCTGAAAATAAAGAAGATTTTAGATGTAGAAGCCTACCTACCTCTTTTTGACATTTACAGAATTGGGACACCCTGTGATAAACTTTATGCCAAAGAAGAGAAATCTAGTTTATAGATTTGTACTTGTATTACTGTTATGACTTCTTATATGCTTCTACCTACGGGCATAAAGTGTTAATACTCAAAATATCTTAGCTAGAGCACACCATGGCTTCTAGATATTTGCATAAAAATTTCACAGCTTGAATTTCAGGGATGTTTTACTAAAGACACAATTTGCATATTAATAAGTTAAAACATTATCTCCCAGTTCTTTATAATACCGCAAAATAATTAAGAAAACTTGTTTTAAGCTGCAAATGTATAAAGTTGTTCAACATAAAATTTCATACTCCTCCACACCACTCAAAAGAACTGCACCGATGCTTCACATGCACTGATCCAGTCCATTTCTGAACTTCCACAATTCAAGACTACAGAGTCAACAAGAATTAGATCTGTCATTGAATTTCAATGGAATATTAATCTGAAAGGCACAATTCTTGGGAAAGTTGGGCATTTAAATCGAAGTTAGTGTTTATTTCATAACACTCACATCTAAATACTCTGGCCAAAGCAGAATGGCTTAATACCACCTGGACATATGCTCTATCAGTTCCCTACCTATGTTCTTGATTGCATAAGTATGGATAAGGCTATGTTCATATCTGTGTTGGAAGCTGTCAAGAGTAGTGTTGAGTATACTTTAGAAAAAGTCAGTTTGGTCAATTTGCAAAATGTTTGTGCCAAGTTTGCCAATTTGCCAAAACATTCGGTGTAGTCAAAGTAGTTTGAACAGAACCATAACTTCACCAATAGCCCTAAAAATTGGAAATGTTGGTCCTGTGGCTCAGTAGTTAGTACTGTAGCCTTACAGCACTAGAGCCCTAGATTCAAAACTGAGCAAGGCTAATATCTGGATGGTGTCTTCCTGTGTTTCATAATAATCATCTTTATTTACATAGCACATACATATTATGCAGAATTTTATATCACTTGCTATGGTCAGTCCCTATTGAGTCTCGATCTATATTCACCTATTAGTATGTTTTTAGAATGTTGGAGGAAACCCACACAAATACAAGGAAAACATACAAATGCCATGCATATATTGTATTTGGTCAGAGTAGGACCCTAGTCATGCAAGGCAACAGTGTTAACTACTGAGCCAGAGGAACACCACCAACTTCTTTTTTTAGTGGGTTTGGCCAGAATGAAAAGCCTGAGGTTTGGGTTTTTAGTCAACTCGACCCAAAACAGGGTTTGGCTGGTTCACTTTGCTAAACACTAGTCAAGAACCTTGTCACAGATTTCACCAAAATCAGTTTTTCTTTGAAAGTGAGAGATTTTTCAGCACAGCCGATGGACTCCTCATAAGTCAATATCGTTTGCCAGGCAGCACTGGCTTCCGGTACTGGTGCATTATGTCTCCACCAGAAATTTGGGTGGAGACATGGGTTGGCCAGCACAGTGACAGGGAACACCTACCTAATGCCCCCCGTAGTGCTGTGTAGGGTTACAGTTGGCCTTAGGGTTAGGCTTAGGCTGAGTATAACGATTAGGGATAGGGTTAGGGTTAGTGTGCTGGTCGCCACTATGGTGAGGATGAACCATGAGCAGTGGCAGAATAACTGGTGGAGCAGTGTTCACAATTTGGATGCCGATTTACAGCTGCGGGGGGACATGAAGAAACTGAGTGGCCCCAGAAAAGCAGCAGCAAGGCTGCCGGAGGTTTACAGCTGTTGGGGGACGTGCACACACTGAGCGCCCACGGCTACATTGAAGACGGTAGAACACAGTGACTCACACAGGAACACAGACAGCAGGGCCAGCTGCAGGGGTGGTGCTGAACACAAGCATATATGCCAGTGATGAAGGCAGGCCGTCGGGGAAATTTACACCGGGAAATGTACAGTGCCGGAGCAGGGAGGTAGGAACCCAGAGCGCCTGTGACAGTGACAGTGACAAGTAACAGTAGACTGTTAGCACTGCAGACATTGCAGCGCTTAAGGGAGGCCAGCGGGGAAAGTCAGAACATTGAACGGAAAGCGCAGGAACTGGGAGCCGAGAAGTATGAGTGGCTGGGACAGAAGCATGAGCGGCTGCGAGAGTGACAAGAGCACAATGAGGGGGGAGTAGAGGTCTTACGTTGCATATGGGGAGAAATATCAGTTAGCCAATCGGTAGCAGTGGGTGTTCCATTTTACTCCACCAGAGCAAACCCTTGTCTCCCCCCATAGTTCTGGTGGAGATAAGGATGCACCAGTACCCTGGCTTCTGTTCTGTGTCTTTATTTCCATTTATAACAGAAATGATGACAAAGATGTGAACAGACCATAAACTGTGGTCTAAAACAAATTAGTGGAACAACACAGTGTAAATAACCAAGTGCAAAACGTTGGGAAATCTTACTTCACATTAACCATGAATAGTACTTTTAATTGCATAGTTGAACAATCAATGTTGGGGCAGGCAGCACAACTTAAGAATGAGAAACAAGATAGAGGTCATGAGACACAGAATGGGTTTAGCATGATTCAGTAGGCCAGAGGTCGGGGTAGGCAGCAGACAGAAGCAGGGTCAGTATAACGAGCTGGGGTTGGGAACACAGAAAGCAACAACGTCAGACAAGACCAGTTAGGAACTGGACAATCAGAACACATTTGAATAGTACCTAAAGTAGGACCAAAATACCACAAACTCAAGCATCTTCCATAGGAGAAGGATGGCTGTTATAACCAAGGGTACCACATGATAAGCATGGGAAGAATTTGCAAGTTAGCCCTTTAAGAGTGCTGGTATGTGTGCTTGCAAACTCTGGGCTGTTGTCAGAGACCAAGCAGACAACAGAGCTAGGATTCTGCTGAGAGAAGCAAGATGAAAGCCACAACCATCAGGAAAGGTAAGCTAGCACCCATGGCAGTGAGCTGCAACACATTACGAGACTGATAGGTAAAGTAGTTCTCAAGGAAACAACTCGGCTTCATTACTCTAATACATTGATTTTCAGTCAAACTGGTGCTTGGTTTATGGCTCATTACTTTCCCTACTGTTGCATACACAATGCCTGTAGCTTCTGATTGATTGGCCTTGTCTTTTACAGGCCTCTTCCCAACACGTCTGCTGGAGTATACTTCTACTAGTACTCTGGGCACCATGTTTAACCAACAGCCTGAGGAAAAGGTACACGTAGCAAGGTGGGCACCCAACACAAACTAACCCTCCTGAACTGCTGCATTGCAGCTGCTTCTGACTGCTTTCAAACTCTGGCTTCACACTTGGTGGGTAAAAAACTAACTCCCTAATATAGTTTTGCTATAGGTCTATGCGAGCCATGCAGCATTTCTTGAGATGTTGTCTGCTCTCTTGACCTTTTTGTTTTAGTAAAGACTTAAGTTCCACATAAAATAACATTGGAATTTATAGTTCTTGCCACTAAAACCAACGGACTGAGACCATGCCAAGTTAAATTTTCCCAGGTTATAACAGAATCTCCAACATATTTAAAAGGGTATTGTGGGCAGAGACTAACATTTTCAATGTGTTCAGATGATTGAAAATGACCGATAATCGCTACATGTAATCGCGACCATCGTGCATTTTTCATTTGAATTATGATTTTAAGGTGAACTTAAAAGCCATCGTTCAGCTAGTGAGAGATAAAGCATCTCTCATTAGACCACAAGCTGTTATCTCCACTGGAGGCGGCAGATAACATTGTATTCTGCTGGCAGCCGCTAGCAGAACAATTCAGCTGTATGCACAACTGAGCGTGTGATTAATCACATGCTGGTCTCTGCAAACAGCTCCTGGAGGCCCTTTTACATGCAAATTAAGATGATAAATCTTTTAATATTTCAGTCCTTTAAAAGATTATCTTTGCGTGTAAATGGGGCTTTACACTCTTCAATTAGTATTGATAGGGACACACTCTACTGACAGGAGTTGTCAATTAGTAACACCCAGTTGTCAATTAGTTCAAACATTCCAAGGAGTAATTCCAAAGGAATGACGCAACACAGAGTAAGGAATCTATTATGTATTAAGTAACAGATAGGGTATATAAGCATTTACATTATGTATAAAACAACAGATCATGAGAGTTGCATGTAAGGAAGGGTGGACCAATAAACTGAATTTCTGGTGATCTGGCCAAGCCTTCACAAAAACAAGATATGGTAATGGAAATATCATCCAGAAATGAATTTGGAGTTTAAATATAAAAGCGATGAATGAGCCAATTGTAAAGTGCCCTTTGTTTGCTGTTTGGCTGGTTGTTGTATGTCAGACAGCTGGGCAATCTTGCAGTCTCTGTGAATCCCAATGAAACCTGCCAAGTACTTCACCTGACTGTCACTCGTGTATTCATATGATTCCAGTATAAATCGCAGCTATTTAACACTATACTATAAAGATTATAAGTATTGTTCTGTAGTTTGGTCCATTTTGTCTATAAGCAAGAGCTTCCCCCAATTATACCCAAATTATAGAGATGATTAGGGTATATATGAGCATTGCTAAAATAATTTTGTACTTCTAAGTTCCAAATCACCTACTTTTCTTGGCACATTTATATAGGTAATTCATAATATTCGTTGTGCTTGCAGCCACCACTAGGAGGAGTTGTGCAAATTCCTGTATGCAGATTAATTATTGACATAAATGACACATATGTATTCAGCATGCTCCTCCAGTGATGGCTGCAGACATCAGGAATGTCGGGATTTAAAGGGGTTTTCCAGGATGTTTCAAAACCTGTCCAACAACAGGGAATGTAACAACATACTAAAGCATGCAGTGCTCACCCTTTAAATGTATCGTCATTCCAGTACAGCCACTTTGGTCAATGTAGTTTAGGTCCCAGAAGCTCAAGCACCAGTGATACACATCAATCATGTGACCACTGCAGCAAATCATAGGCCTCAATACTGCCTTGTATGGCCAGTAACCACTGATTGGCTGTTGCAGTCATGCAACAGCTACTTGAGCTACTGTAGTAGTGGAGTCCAAAGAAATTGAGTATTTAGGGTGTGAGTACTGCATACTTTTTATTAAATTGCATTCCCTGCCATAGGATTGTTTTTTAAAAAGTCCTGGAAAGCCCTTTTAAAGAGGTACTCTGGTAACATAAAATTATTCCTTATCCACAGTATAAGGGATAACTACCTGATTGGTGGGGTTTGACCACTGGCGTCCTCACCGATCACCAGAACGGGGATCCCATGTCTCCTGAGAAACTGGCAAAATGAATGGTGCTCCATTTTTTTTTCAATGACAGCACCAGAGATTGCTGAGTGATTAAACTCAGCTGTTTTTGGTGCTCTCATTAAAATGAACATAACAGTGGTGGAGCATGCAAGCTGACACTCAATAATTTTTTTAGTCTCTTGGGGGACATAGGACCCAATTTTTAGAGATCAAATGGGGTCCCAGCAGTTTGGGCCCACCAAACAGCTGCGGATAGGGGATAAGTTTATGCCACTGGAATCAATAACTATGTGAATGGAAGCAAAGGATTTATAACCGTTTATCAAAGAAATATGGATTTAAATGAATCACCATGCATGTAAAAACAAAAAAGTTTATATGTGGATGAAAAAAATGAGCTCAAGTATGTTTTATTGGGTTTAGCTTTAGAAAATGTCTACAATATCCATTTTCCCCATGCGGACCCCTTTAAAGTGACCCTCCAGTTTCAGAACAAAATTCTGCCCCATACAAGAGGGGGAGGAGGTATATTATCTCTTATTATCTATAGTTAATCTTCTTTACTGTTGCTTCATTTTGTCAACTTGAGGCCGCGTTTTTGGCAGCCAAAATGGCCGCCTTCATTTTCAAACTACCCAATACACTGTGTGAACTGCTCCATGACTACACTGATTACACAAGCAGCACTGGCCAACCAGAAAGCAGGTCTAACACTATCAATGCACCATGGGTGATTAACACAATTAGAAAATTAAAAAATTCCTAAATGTGCCAAAAGTATAATGAAGATGCGCACAAATATAACCTTTAGATATTTGACTCTATCAGGGCAATACAAAAATCATTTCAAGAATTATATGGAATTGCTACACCACAGGATAGGACCTTCCCCCACAAAGTTAAGCAGCCACTGACTATGACTCCAGGAAGGTTGTCACCACAAAAATATGGAAAGAAAGTAAAACAGGAGAGCACTGGAGGACTTCCTCTATGGAATGTAGCAATCTCAAAGAGGACAGGGAAAGAATGAACTCTCCACCCCCAGATGATCCAAGAAAGCCAAGGATCATCAGAGGGTTGTAAGGGGGTGAGAGCTAATTTTCTCCCTTGCCTCTTTGAGTAAGTAAACACCGTTATATTTCGAATTGTTGGCATTGCTATATTCTATATAGGGGAACAGAGGGACAAGACAAGACAAGATCAACTACAGGTAATATACCTCCTCTGGTCCTAGGATGGAATTTTGTTCTGAAACCATTGGGTCACTTTAAAGATATTGGATTTAGCAACCACAAAATTGTGCTTCTATGTCTGTCTGAGACCATGACTGCATTACTTTGGGGACTATGGGGCCAAAGATATGTTTCTAAAAAGGTTTATATTTCACAGGATTTATAGTTTCTAATGACACATTATTTTAATAAACGAGGAGAGACTTGGATTAATGTCGTCACTTTATTAGTTTCCAAATACCATTTAAGTGACTATGATCTAAGAATACAAATAAGTTCACCTTTACTTGACGTCCATGTGAGGATTACGGCCAATGCATCAAACTTTCATTTCTTATCTGTTTCATTACAGGGAATATTATTTTAAATGACAGAATTAACTTTCTCCTTTCAGCACAATTAAACCTTTTTTCCAGATTTCTTGATATATGAGTGAGATGTTCTTACAAAAACGGCTTTTTCAGAAATGCAGAAAGTTCGCAATTTCTTCCAATTATAATATTAAATTGTTTTGTCAAGAATTAATGATTTCATTCTGCCAAATAAATTACTTTGTGCAAATACTGGAGCATGTTTCTTTCGTGTTAGCTCAGTCACTGTCCCCTAATCCCAAACCATCTCCTGGAGAATATTAGATATGCCTTTTTCTAAAATTACTGACAAATTGTACAGCAATTGTTGAATATTTAAAGGGGAAAACACATTTTGGAAAGAAACTGTCACGTTGAACATGCTGTCCTATCTACAGGCATCCTTTTATAGAGCAGGAGTTTGGCAAATTGATATGTAGTTTTCTGGGAAAAGGTCAACAAAACTTGGATTTCGTTGATTTTAAAATCTATGTACACTTTTACACTCTTTATTTTTTATCATTGTATTTTTGGAAATGAAGACTTTTCGTATTTCGCGTTTTTAAAAAAATATTCTGATTGTTTGATTTCTGTGCTCGTATCATTGTCCAAGGAACTGCATACAAGAGGACTGAAATCTTAATTCTGTCAGTCAGTGTAAACAGACTGAATTCCTCCAGAGGAACACCCCTGAGCCAGAAACTCGAATGTAGGAAAGCCTGTAAACCAAGTATGAGGCTGTTTATATGTATGAAAAGGAAAACTTAATGCAAAGAAAATAAAACAAGTGCAGCTTTTTTTCTGCATGAATTTAGTGAGGTATGTGTGCATTGATTTTTCAGGCACAAAGGTTTCACACAGCTTTAAATCCCTTCTCATTGCAGGCTTATGAATCTGGTGGGTGGTCTCACTACATGATTTAGAGTTTTCAAGGAAGCAACTTTTCCATGGATCAGTTTCAGTGGGAATACACATTAGAATGGGAAAATTGAGTAATCTGAATTACTTTCAATGAGGTTTGTTATCAGTGCTAGAATAGCCGGGCCAGGATTTTATTAACTGAAGGTTTTCTTTTGTGGCAATGTGGAGACTAAATAGTGAATGGTGTGATCAAGAAAAAACATCCAGCAAAATGGGGATCCTGTTGACATAAACAATTTGGGTTTACATGGGTCAGACAAGGACATCAAGCAGGGAAGTACTGGAAACTCCTGGTGCCCCATAGCAAGACTCGGAATGGGGTCCCCTACTCGGATCCTTCGTGGCAAATGTTATGTACCCCTGCCTTTATCCCCAAAACCACTGGCCAATGGTAAAAAAGTGAGAACATACTCTTCCAGCTGATGCTAGCCGGAGTGCTTAGGGCATCTGGCCGACTCCTCTCCTTCCTTTCCTGCACATAACAGCAGGAAAGGGACGGGAAGTTGGCTGGCGTCCTGAGCGCTCTGGCCAGTGTCAGTGTATGCAGATTTTTACCACTGGATGGTAGTTCTGGGGATAAAGATACAGGCCTCATAGCAGTCGCATGGTCTGCCATGCCAACAATAGTTCTAACAAACAGGCAGTGCACAGTCAAGCAAATTGAAGCTGAATACAAATACAATGCTGGTGCTCCAACAAATGTGATTGAGTGCACATTTCACTGTTCCTTAGCACAGAGGGAGTATAACAGCAGAAGACTAATTCTAGTGCTATTGCCATCTATGTATAACACAAAGGTGATACTCCAGTGGACAAAATAGCACAAAAATTGTATCACTGATCTGTTGTACTGTGTTGATAAGACGTAAGTATTTGGGGCAAGCAAGAGAAACCAATGAACCCTTCATCTCAGTTCTTAAAGGCAAGTCAGTACTTTCACCTAATTTGTGGCAACTATAAGTAGCTATCCCATATGTGTCGGCCAATATTCCTACATACCCTGTTTCCCCGAAAATAAGAAGCGTCTTATATTAATTTTTGCTTCCAAATATGCACTACGTCTTATTTTCAGGGGGTGTCTTATTTCGCCGTGGCAAATCCGTCTGTGGCCACTAATCCCTCAATTGGCCAGCTTTGTGGACGAAATTTCTCAGAAATCTCGTCCACATGGGACAGCAAATCTGTCACGGCAAAGCTGGGAGAAGCCGATGTTGTGGTGCGAATTCACCAGCCACAGAAACGGAAAAGCGTGCAGCCAGGTCGCTTCAAAACAAGCAGCTGAATGCCGTGGGTTTTGAAGCAGCGTTTTCCCGGCGGAAATCTTGCTGTTTATCGCTGTGGCCAAACTGCGAGATTTCCGCTGGAAATACACTCTGTGAGAAAACAGCCTTAAGAATCACACACAGGTTGCCTGACTCACACACAGAGCCATAAAAAAATAAGGGCTGTAAAGTAACGTACCTGTCTGCAGACAGAAGTTCCTGTACCACTTGTAAGCAGGGATGGTATTGCAGCTTCCGGCCACCAGGGGGAGCTCATCACAGCAGACATGTACAGCAGGAACAAAATGTGCAGTATGGACTTTTCCAGCCAGCAAGGGGAGCTAACAACAGCACACTCGTACAGCACAGCAGGGACAGGATAACAGCAGACTGTCTGCAGATCTACCTATACATCTGGAGATGGGAGGCAACTGGGATGGCAGCAGGGGACAGGCCTCTTGACTTGCCTGCACAGTTTGGGGGTGCCTTATATTTGGGACTTCTGCAAATTTCAGGGGGTGTCTTATTTTCGGGGGTGTCTTATTTTCAGGGAACCGCGGGTAGCAATTTCAGAAAAACTATGCCACCATTAATTGTTGTAGTTCTGAAGGCTAAAGCAGGTCTCTAATAAAGTGGGCATTCCGTGTATATTACATATTCTTGTCCATTGATAAATCAAAAATTTGGGTTTATAGGCTTTAGTTTTAGTTTTGAGAAAGAATGCGTTTTGGAGAGACGACTGGGAACACTGCTGCTCGAGGAAAGCTTTTAGCTGTTATACTTGGAGTGAATCACAAGAAGCCATTCTGTTGTATGTTACATTTTCAGCAGTTCATTTGGGAAACATCAACCTGTCAAAGTCAATGTACATCTCCATGTCATACCCAGACGTCTTCACTAGCATGTGACAATGCATGAGCAAATATCTAAGAATGTGTTTTATTTGACGACCAGGATTTATGACACTGTTATATTCACCGGTGAATGTTACTTACACAAACAAAAAGCAACCAACTAGTTGTCACTACGGAGATGAGGGAATATCAGCTCAACGCCGTATCTGAAAAGAACTCAACCGGTATACTACTACTTGAAGTTTCTTCTCATTCACAAGCTAGTGTTTTGGTCAATATTTATCCATTGGGATCCACACATGCTCGAATAAAAATGATAGTCCTTTCAAGAGCGGCAGTCTTGATCTTCATAAAAACAAAATATTATCCCTCCATACATAATTTGTAATGCTTCTCAAAATGGTCCTAGACACAGTAATAATAGTTATGCTGATCTGATCATTATTTAGTGGTTAGAGTAATTATATTTGTGCAACGTTATTTAGGACCAATAAACATGGCTGATGTTGGTCCAATACAAAATCCCGGGAATGTGCCATGGCCAACTGGGTCTGAAAGGAGGCATGGCAATATGAATAAATATTCTTTACAGTTGTCAAATTAACACTTTGGATAAACTCAACAGACAGGTGATTCAATGGGGGGGGGGGGGGCGTGCAGAAATCGAGGGACAGTCCATGTAAATATCAGAGGGTAAAGGATGCTGGGCATAATAGACCCAATTATAAAAAATACATACAAAATAAGATATTTCCCACAGGTTTTCCTATTTCTGACTATGGCTAACTAAATCTTGGGATTAATGGAACTTTATGCATTGATAGAAAACAGCAAAATTTTACACAGAACACATCGCAACAGCATAGCATAAAACAATATTCATATGAATATTATATAGGCTTCCGTTGCTATGGCACTAACAGAGTTCAAACTTGTGAGCTCAATCAATCTCAGTCCTACTCAACAGGCTTCTTGGATGATTGTTTGGTTCCTAAGGATGTGCACAGCTATAACCTGATTGAGACTGGCCTCACTTACAGCATGTTGCGTTGGGGTATTCACTTCGACAGGCCCAGACCAGTCTAGATACAGGAACGCTCCTTTATCGCAATTCATGGAAATTCTAGTTACTGTCTAGTTGCTTGCACCAATCAGTCTCCAGTTGTTCAGCACAGTATCCCAGGTTCTCATTGCTGCTGCACTCTAATATCGCTTTTGCAGCAGACAGAAGTGGTCCCTTATGTGATACATGCTATACGCTCCAGGCAGCTATTTTCCCACAGTCTTTACTTTGTCCCAGTGCTACAACTCTCACTGCTTTTTCTGGGATCCTAACACACGGCACCAGGGCTACAGTGCTGGATGAGATGTCGCTGAAGTAGCTGAATATTCATTTTTTTCTTTATTTTACACCATTTTAAGCCCACATTTTTTTTTACGTTCTGGACAAACCCTTTAACATAAGTTTCCTTTGTAGAAAGAAAAGGCAGTCGCAGGTCAGCTCGTCGACTTCCAATTGCAGCATCAATAAGGAGAACTGTCGAGTCACAGTGAGTAATAACAGTTTTGCTGGGCAAGTATGAACTGTGTATATTTCTTTGCATGTAGTTAGAACGTTTGCTTTGGGTACCTATGTGGTTGTTCTTAGTGAGATAAACCAAGTAATCTTGTAGATATGATACCTTTTAATGGCTAACAAAAATACATGATGTTACAGTAAGCTTTCAGGTCTTCTATCGATCTTTCCTCAGGCTAGAATGGAACTGGCTTGGATGGGGTACAACTATAAAGGTACTTTGGGTACCTTTAACACTGGTGGAATTTTTCCAAACTCTGCACTGCAAATCTGAACCAAAATCCGCAAGTCTCATTGATGCATAATTGCCTGTGAAATAAAGCCATTTTCATGTGTAAAATCATGTAGAATTTGGTGCAGAATTTACTTTGGCTTACGGTTCAGAATGCAAAAAAAATTTCAAGCGGTGTGAAAGATTTCTTAGAGCTCTAGCACATTTGCATTTCTATCACTCCTTTGGAGTCCAATATAAAGGTGGACTCCACAAAGACAGCATATGGCCTCATATTAGTTAATATGGCAAGACATATACATGGACTGCAAGAAAAATCTCCTGATGAAATGCACTATTCCGATCCAATTTACGGACGAGATTCACCCAGTCAAGTCAATGGGAATCCAAAAAACGGACAGCACTCCGAAGCCATCTGTGCACCTGCCCTTAAAGGAGAGTGAGGAATTCTATATATTGTTGTATGTGTTTTTCGGTTTAAACCTCCATTTTTTGGACTGCTGTCTACTATATTTCTGATCCTTTTTTGCCTGCTCAGAACGGAGTTTATATTTCAGCATGAGCCTAGACAGATCCTCGCTCCTCTCTGCTTTTTTTTTTTTTATCTACACAAAAAATCCCCAAGCACTTTGGCTGTCAGATGTAAAGCCAAGTTATAAATAGACGTACTAACTACGCACAAAGTTACTAAATGCACATTTTAAAAACTTTTTATTGATTGCATTAGAATAGCAAAGTGTGTTGCTTACCTTGATAAATGATGTGAAATCCCTGTTTGTTCTGAGAATAATCACTATGGAAATACAAGCTGGTCTCATGAGTTGTGCTGAACAGTGCAGCAGGGACCTGAGGACCACTTAACCTGCCAATTACAGAGCCGGTGTCTGCAGGTCCGCTTCGTACCTCCAGGTAGTCGTGTATTGTTTCAGTGGAGAAATTGACAAATTGTAGATGCACACCTGATAAAATAAATCACGTATATTGAATTACCTAACGATACATTTAATTAAAACAGCAGATGTAAAACGCGCTTCCAGCTGTTTATTGCACTTCTGCTGTTTTCACGGACTGCGTCCTTCTTTGATTGGTGCTAGCATTTCTGGCAGTATGAGAAATCTCATGTCCTATTGCTCTGTTGTAACTACTAGGATATATTAAGACTTTACTGTGTATTCCACAAGAAGAATATGCTGTGTATTTATCCTTATTCTAAAACATCAGCACTGGAAAAGTAATTAATTATAATCACCCCCTTATTAGCCACACAAGAGCTTGCAAGGTGATATGGATAAGATATCATGTACACAACCAAATGAGAAAATGATACTGAGTATTACTATGAATGTGTATGTTGTTATATACACTGATATGCCAAAAGTCATGGGACAGCAGTATTTAAATTGATTAAGAAGTGGTGTTACCATGGGGGATGGCTTGGGTGGCCAGCATGCTCATGGCAAGGCAATGCAAATTATCAGAGTTGAAGCAAGGCATAATAATGGGTGACAAATGGATGGGACATTCCATTTCCAAAGTTGTGCGAGTATTCCTCTATCCACAGTGTTATCTGTGTACCAGGAATGTGTTATAGAAGGCATTACCAGGCATGTGTTATAGAAGGCATTACCAGGCATGTGTTATAGAAGGCATTACCACCCACAGTGAACAGCTGAGTGGTCACTCTGCTGTTCACTGTGGGTGGTAATGCCTTCTATAACGCATCTCAGGTACATAGATAATGCTGTGGATAGAGGAATACTCGCACAACTTTGGAAATGACTACTACTGACATTACCTGCTAAAATTGTTTATGTGAACAGACAAGTGAATCTGGCAAAAATCACATCCAAGTTCAATTCAAGAGGTTACATACGCATATCCCACAGGTTAGTTCAAAATTATTTAGCTTCCATGGGACATTGGGGCAAAAGACTAGAGTGCCTCTATTAACATCACAACACCAGACAAAGCGCCCCACTTGGGGTCATGAGGTTGCTAACCTTAGAGGTCTGGCAACATGTGGTCCAATGAATCATGGTACCAGTTGTTTCAGGGTGATGGTAGGGTTTGTATGTGGCGCAGACTCAATGAAGCCTTGGACCCCAGTTATCAACATTGCACTGCGCAGGCTGCTGGTGGTTCCAAACTGGTATTGGTTATGTTCAACTGGCATGGGTTAAAGCTGTGGTGGCTCTCCAGATGGCATGGGTGTACATACATCCCTTTAGATGACTTTTATCCACTTGTGAAATTGATGCCAAGTCGACTTGCTGAGGTTAGAGGGGGTCTTACACAACATTAGTCCCTCTGCCTAGACTTTTGGCATGTCAATGTGTCAGACCACATTTCTGTAATGTGTTCTGTATAGGTACATATACTTTTATATGGGATCTATTTGTATACTCTATGAGTTTGAAGCATTTCCCTCTTCAAAACCATTCTTCTTTGAAAGAAGTTTTGGAGAGGAAAAAAAAAGCTACAATATTGTAGATGCTTCTATCATCCACATTCCCACTAACACCCTCGCTACTACATTAGCATTTATTTACAACATACTGTACAGTAAAGTCACATAGATGCTCAGTGATTCTGGAAATATTTAGTGGTTTAAGCAGCTTCTTTATTACTTAACAAATATACAAAGTTATTTTGCATAGAATTAACATTTCCAACTGAGCATACGGGAAGAGCTGTCTGAACAATAAGAAGGTCTTGGATGGTCCTCTATCCCGTAGAACCAAGTAGTGAGCCCTCAGTCACTGCACACCAACTCCTGGGGAGGATGTGACAAATTTGTCTGAGTTCATTTACAGCTTGGTCCCTGGGTCTGCCTTTGCAGGAACACACCAATCACTATCTATATAGTTTAATTAAATAGGAATGACCATACTTTCAATGCACCCCTACCACCTCCCTGTATGTCATCCATTACCTACACTCTGCAAACTGTTGTGACAAATTAACATGTAGTAAACAAACTTTCACATCACCAGCCATGATTTAATATAAAGGGCAGGTGAGCTGCTCTCTGCTCTGGTCTCAAGAGTATGCAGAATCCAACCTCACCATTCCCTGGTTGATAATGTACTCTAAGCTGGATCCTTCTCTCTACTCTCTTTCTCCAATTCCTTTACTCTCAGGTTTGACAGGTTTCCCAGTAGTCAGACTCCTACTAATCCTAATATTGTGTCATATCCTAGCACATGTCAAGACAAGAATACCCTTTAAATGTCAAGTATACTTTAGCAATTATTTATTATTTGCTCTTAGTTTTGATTATAAAACAATAGGTAGACCTATGTGCACCAACAGATTTCCATACTTACAGACAATAAATAACCCCTTATGTGGGCTGAATAAGAAGTTATGTGTCCCCTCTTACAAAACTCACAGTGAGCCTTGTTTTCTCACAGAAATTCCAGGTTACGGACCAATATCAGTATAGGAAAAGATGGAGGGAAGGGAGACATAGGCAAGCAAGCTGCAGCAGAGAAGAATGTGTAGCCCTGCTTCAAAGGTAATGCCCACTGAACTCTGAACTTGCCGGTTCATGAGCAAAGTTAGACTTGTATTAAACTTTAGAGGCTTAAACAAAACCAAAAATTGGTCTGTTTCACCTGCTACTAGTATAAGGTGTTTAGATCAAGTACACACCTAACCAAAATTTAAAATTGATGCATAAGTAACACAAAATATTTAATGAAAAAAGTAATTGAGAATGATGTACCTTGGGTTATTTTAACTGTAATTTTCCATTTACTGTATTAAAATGAAATAATAGATACATATTGCACAGTTTAACATCATCATCATCAAAAAAAAAGGAAATATTTAACATCTTGTCAACCATGCCATAAAACAGGAGTTAACTTACCAAAACCAATAGGCAGTTTGACTGTCCATGTGCAATCCAAACTACTTGGGTAATTTCCTGGAAATCCAGGGCTGAGCATCACACCACTGAAGTCAGTCATTGCTCCACCACACTGTGCTAGAGAAGAAGAAGAACCAATTTTCAATCATTTCAACAAACAACTGATTCAATGTGATAAGTTCAGCACTAGACACTCGAAGATCACAAATCAATCATACAATTTCATGGTCTACTAAGAAAGGTTCAAGGGGTTGTTCAGTTGTAAACTATTGATGGCATGTCAGCAGGATAAGGCATCAATATTAGATTGGTGGGGTCTGCCACCTGGGATTCCCATCCATGGGCTGTTTGCAGGGTTGGTGTTCATGCAATGAGCTAATTTCTGCAGGAAACAGACATCTCTGTTCCCACCGCAGCAGCCAGGCTTGGTATTGCAGGCTAAGTTCCCATTCACGTCAGTGCAAGCTGGGCCGGCAGTACAAAGTCTGACCACTGCAGTGGGAATGGAGCTGTCGGCTTCCTGCAGAATTCAGCTCAGTGTACAAGCACACAGGCCCAGAGAACAGCTGATTGGCGGGGGTTCCAGGCAACAGAACGACATTTATCTACTATTGTTGACCTAACCTGCTGATAGACCATCAATAGTTTACAACTAGGCAACTCCTTTAATAGAACCACGTTGTTTTCGATTGTATGGAGAAGTCATAGCAAGAGTTTAAAGCTGGACATACACATTAGATTGTTTGTCTGAGCCCACCAATTTTGATGGGTTTGGCGGATCATCTAATGTATATGGTTGCCTCCAGCTGCTCCCTAAATGGCAAATGTTGGAGCAGATAAGGATCGGGCAGCTGGATTTCAATTACCCAATCCGTTTGTTTTTGGGGAGAAAAGAAACTCTGACTTTCAGAACACATGCATGCTTGGCAAGATGCAAACTCGTGTGTATGGGGATGTTGGACATAATAGCTGTCAGTCAAACAGGTGTATATGGGTAGCTAACCGTCAATCAGTGTGCAGCCAAAGTATTAATAATTTATCTCATTGAGGACCTTTGCCTTAATGGAAATCTAATGTCAGAAAATGGTCTATTGATCCAGTCACATATATATTTAAGGAGTGTCACGAATTCATTTTGTGACAACTTTAAAAAAGCACATGGCTACAAGAAGTTATTCATAAAATGTGGCACAATTAATTAAGGAGATGAGCCATATTTTTGAAGGTCATGTTCACATGAGGTGAGGCAAGTGAAATAAATGTGTCTAGTGAGCTTCATCGACTATATTATGGCATATGTACCATTTGATACATTTCGTACAATCTGCCCCCATTTTACTCTTAGCCAAGACACTATTGATTTTTTTTTATGATGCACTTACCAATGCATATAGGAATTGGATAGTTCCATCTCCTTACTGGGCCGGGCATACATGTGATGTGAGAATGTCCCTGTTGGAAATATAGTACAGATAACAGAGAATTTAGTAACAATACAGAGAGTAACACTTTGACATACAGTATTAAGATGCGCTAAGTTACAAGAACTACATAATATACATTGGCTTGCAACATCTTCAACAGGATTTTAAATCTCCTCTGGTGTTACAGCCTTGAGTCTCCCTGCTCCTAGTGTCATCAGCCTGTTGGGTACTTACCTCTCCACTCCCAGTAGTAACGTACCCCCTAGCATGTACCCTCTACTTGGCAGCACCTGCATAGTTTGCTTTCTATAACCCTCCTCTGAGCTTTTGGGTCCTGGGCTTACACTCAAGACTCAAGCTTTTGACATCTTTTTAGGTTTGCGTCACACTTTTCTTTCATTTTCAGCATTGTAACCAGTGGATTGCCTGTGTAAAACATAGATAAGTTGTGCCCTCTAGAGAGGCACTCTTCTTTTGTAGCAGTCCTCACATAGACTGATGCTTTTCAATCACTGGTCACAGAGTAAAGCTAGCCACATATTTTAGATACAGGCATATTCCGTGTTAACATGATGTCGTTATTATAGCATGACTATGCAATAGACTACAATGGACAACACAAATAGCTTAAGGCACTGAATGAATGTTTTGCAAACTTCAGTGGTGCACTGAATGTTATTTTAAAGGGTGACTCCAGTGACTTATTTTCTCATTCATTAACTAGCTATCTCCCCAGTTCATGTAAGTGAGCTAGTGTTATCTTGGTTAATTATTCCTTTTTATCTGAAATTCCTGGACTTTTGTTTCTAAGATAATTATGTGATTTCAATTCTGACCAGCTCAGATCTACTTGTGGTTATGTTGTCTTTTACTAGTCAATTTCTCAATGCATATAATGCTGTTACATGAATCCTACCACAGAAACTGCCTAAAAGAGAACACAGGCACTTCTATTACAGTTACTGATAATAACCACACAGCTCGTGCGACACAGTTATAATAGAGGATATCACAGCTCATTCTTCTGACTATATACTTATGGTTTGTAGCTTATTTTAAAAAATATAGAAAGTAATTGTAATTAAACTGTCCACTTAGCAGGCAGAAATGGTGTAGCCTTCAACTAATACAGTGCTGATGCATCCTGGGATTGATGTGGAAGTGAAACAAAAGATTCTCATTATCAAGATGGTGGCTAATAAGCATTAGCCAGTGGGCAGAACTACATGTAAGTGGTTGCAATACACAGAGAAGACCTCTAGCGTGTGACATGCAATGAGATAAGGGAAACAGAGTTCGAAAAATGTGTTCTTGCTGGAGTGACCTTTTAAAAAAATAATACATCTGTTGCTGTCAGTTGAGTGCTCATTCAGCTGACAGCTATCTCCAAAAAAAAGACTTGTGTCTATCCAGTTCAGGCTATTATCCTGCAATGTTGATCCAGAGGAAGGCAAAAAAAACATGAGGTACAGGACAATTTTCCTAATTTTAATGAAAAACTCCTCCCTGAAATCTGGCAGTCAGAATGACTCCCTGGATCACTGACCCTCCTGAAGTAATCAATGACTATAACAGTAGTATTACACAAAAGGATCGGCTTGTTGAAATCAAACTGCCGCATACTTCTATCCCAGACATTTGTCATCAGGGGAGAGTTGGAAGGCCCTGTACACATCTAATCAGCTGATCATGTCAAAATCATCAGGTATGGCCAACATTACTTATTTTCAATTTCTGTAAAATATCAAGGGGAAATAACAGAGGAATAGTGTTTCCTAAAGTCGACCAGATAGGAGAGCTGACAGGTCCTCTTTAAGATTGTTACAAGAGTGACCAACTTTGTTGATAAAGTGGGAAGTCTGATTGGAAACCACATGCATGAACAATATCAGAAAAACAGGGAAAATACTGGAAACCCGAGTAAGTCTTGGAAAGTGAAAACATATTGATATCAACTGAAATTGTCTCTTGTAGCCATAAAGAAAATCTATTTTAACTTTTGTAACTACTTCTAAAAAATGAAATGAGTTTAATTCCTGACCGGCAAAATTATGTATTTTCTACTTAGCATTGTAAATAACCATGCAGGATAATTTTCTTTCACTTTTGATACATAATTCACAGTCCACTCATCTCTCTTTACTGTTAATATCATCGAGCAGGGTTACTTTAATTAACATATTTCAGCTACAATAAAGTTAATGTGAAATGAATTACAATACCTGGAGAGAGTATCCTTGATCACAATGAAAGGACACCACATCCCCAACCATGTATCTGTCGCCGACTTTTATCCCATTGCTTGGCATTAGTGGTTCTGGACATGAGTCGAGGCCGATTGCTGAAAAGTAAATCAGAATAATATTGATTATTCAGATTAATAATGTGAGTAGTCAGCTAATTATTTATTGTGGCACATGTTGTACATGCTTGTTTTACTACTTTTCTACATTTTGAAATGTTATCAAAGTTGGGCAATACATTTTAAATCAAGTTGAAGTCCACCATCACACCAACTTATGTGGATCCATTGTTCATCCACTGTGGCTCAGAACAGATTTGACTTGAGGCTAAATCCAGGGGGAGCACCTGGGGTCCACCCTTTCACTGCAACAAATCTAGTCTTCATTGTGCAGCCCCCCCAGACAGTTACCCTAGATATAGTCTCAGTTAAGAGGCAGCTGACACACTGGTTCAGGTTTTCCATAATGCGATAGCAGAGGGTATAGACAGAGACATAGGCAAAAAACAGAGCCAGAGCAGGTGGAATACTTTTACAATATAGAAAGCCGTGTGTGTTCTGCCCTTTAAGAGACAGACTGAGCACACTCTTGCACTCTATGGGAACTAGGAAACTGAAAGGGCATGGTGCTGGCCACACCCGATGGCAGGAGGCGGTAGGGGATGGCGCCAGCCATATCCAGCAGCCATTACTCCCATATAGAGTCTAAACAATTAGTTAGCCTTTTTCACGAAGGTAATCCACTTTCTTCTCTGCTACAGGCATTTCACAGAGCTTTTCCCTTTGCATACACAACCAGTGTTCCAAAATGTCTTGCTCCATGGGCTCTCACTCGATGCTGACATCACAAAAAGCTACATTCGCAAAAACTTTCATCTCACATGTTTGCTACTACAAATATTTCATGTTTACCTGTTTAACAGTCTTGGTTCTATATAATATTGAAAGTGTCTATTTTTTCTTTTCTACAGTAACCTTGTATAGTCAACCAGTCCATCTCTGACAATGCAGAATACGGTGTGGCACGTCAAATAGTCTACACATATAAAGAGTGTAGGGGTAATGTTTCTCCTTGTTAAGAGCCACACAAAAAAAAGCGTCACATGGATATAGGGAGTCTTATATGTCATGCAATATTCCTTGGGGAAAAAAACTATGCAAATGAGCCATGGAATCCACAGTGCCACCTATTGGAAGGAAGCTACCCTACGAGTCATTATCTGACCTTCCCGCTCATCAGTTTACAGTAGACTTCTTTTTGCCTAGCCAAAAGGCCATCAATGTAAGTCCAAGGGAGTAATGTATCTCCTTGTGGAGAGCACCATGAGGGTGTAGGGAGTTTTATATAGGCCATGCACACATTTAAAGAATATGAGATAATCACCATTCCCACCCTGGATGAAGGGAAATAAGCAATTTACAATCCCCAAAATTTAGCCAAGGAATACAAAGTGAGAAAAGTAGCTCAACAAATAGATCCACTTCTTGGAAACAGTTAAACTAAACCACAATCCTATTTGCTGCAGAAAAGCTTTCTATTTGAAAGTAATGGAATTTTGTATAAGACACTGACATTGACAAATGCCTTTCTGTGTTTGTAGGTAATACTAATTGAATTCATACAAATTACTAGAGTCCAGCTATCAGCATTTATATCCCTGTTATCAGCTGAGGTACTAAGACCAGCTGCATAATTCTGGAACACAGTTAGGGTCTATTGTCACTGCCTGACACTGCTGTCACCATGCATTACCACAGCGAGAAATGCAGCATTTGTCTTTGGTTTAATATTACAAAAAATTCATTTGTGACTTTTTTTCATTTCCTTTGGGTTGGGTATATCATGCACAAAATTATATAATTTGATCCAATATACAGATGTAATATCATTTTCATATATGGTAATGTATTAACTTCAAATTTCCAGATTATAAGGTGCCAAGGAAGAATTCAGGCCAGTGGATTAATAGGATTAAACTAAATAATGGCTTTACTTATCTAACATCCTAAATCCACTACGGATTATAGACAAAGAAAAATTACATCAATATAGGAGAATAGGAGACTTTGTTTAAATGCAGGCTAAAATAGTGGGTTATATTACATTCATGTGGGCCTGTGAAGAAAATTAGGTTTATTGAAAAAAATGCAAAAGCCAAAATCAAATTTTTCTTTTTTTCTTTATTTTTATTTATTTAAGTATTGGATTTGCACTTTTTCTGAATAGCACCACATTGTTCATAATTCTCTTCATGGTCTTTTTAGGTTTCTTTAAAGTTTATTGTGAAATATAAAATTCCCTACAAACAAGGGAGTATATTTACTTAGACAGGCATTGCATGTGCCCTTTCACTGTGAAGATCCTTTTTCCGTCTATTCAAATTTAACTTATAAAATCAATTGACCAAACTTTAGACATACAAACATATATCTTCAACACGTGACACCTAAGTGTCAGAAATAGGCCATGGGTTAGGGAAGAACATCCTCTAAACCCCCAAGACAACTAATGCCTCGTTGTGTCTGGTGTGGTACGGAATGACAGTGAACCTTCAGAGGCCGTGTCAGGTATACTGAAAGTGACACCCAACCTTCTGGGCTGTGTCTAGTATACCAAAAATTGACACCAAGCCTAGTGGAGACTAGACACAAGAAAAACTGACCAGTACACACACTGAATGAGTCATAGTAGTCTGGGAGAAGGATATTATGCGTATAGTGTAACAGCGCTAAATTGTCCCCCAAACTAAAAAGATCTCCTTTTTTAGTCCCTACTCTACTACTTCTGTACTAATTTAATATTAAATGGAACATGGGTTCGGTTGTCAATAGAACGTGCTGGTTAGGCAATAATACTGTAGTTATTACTGCCTTCAAGGCTGGTGACGCTGCAGAATATTTTATTTCTGGCGCAGGAGGGGATGTGGGATAGGTAGAGATGAGATAGGATTGCTTATTGAATTCAGGTCACTGAACCAAACCTCACCACCAATTCAGCTCTACTGAAAAATGGTTCCTGTCAATACGGAATCCACACAAATCATTATTTTTGGTTCCTGAGGAAACTGTCCTATTGGCAGTAGAAACGCGTCGAACCATTGTATAACTACTATAATTAATAAGTACAGTATTAGTGCCTAACCAGCACGTTCTATTGACAAATGAACCCGTGTTCCATCTAGTACTAAATTAGCACAGATGTAGTAGAGTAGGGACCAAGGAAGGAGATCTTTTTAGCTTGGGCGACAATTTTGTACTGTTACACTATACGCATAATATCCTTCTCCCAGACTACTATGACTGATTCTGTGTGTGTACTGGTCAGCTTTTCTTGTGTCTAGTCTCCACTAGGCTTGGTGTCAATTTTTGGCATGCTAGAAACAGCCCAGAAGGTTGGGTGACACTTTCAGTATACCTGACACGGCCTCTGAAGGTTCGCTGTCATTCCGTACCACACCAGACACAAGGAGGCATTAGTTGTTTCGGGGGTTTAGAGGATGTTCTTTCCTAACCCATGGCCTATTTCTAACACTTAGGTGTCACGTGTTGTAGATATATGTTTGTTTGTCTAAAGTTTGGTCCATTGATTTTATATCTAGGTATAATAAAAGTTAATCTTTAGTAGATGGACAAAGGATCTTCACAGTGAAAGGTCTTATTTGAATTTAACTTTTGATCCTTCTGCTACAGTGAAAAGGCATTTCATATGCCGGTTTACACAAACTAGGCACTGGCATCAATGTGACAAATGTATTAACCCTTTCAAATCCACTGTCTGACATCTGAAGACATTAGGATTTAAGGCTGTACAGCTCCGAAGTTGGAAGGCGTCCATCAGGGTTCTTTTACTGTATATTGCCAGCCTCTCTGCTGTTGGAGCTTATCCAACGTGTCACCTCATGCAGTACTAGCTTTAGCCAGCATATAGCCATTGTATAATGGAAGAAAAAGAGTAAGCCCCCGTAGGAAAACCAGGATACAAATTGGATTGGAAAGAGTTAAGAGGTGTAAACCTCTTAATACGTCTGTCACATCTGGTGGCACTTCCATGTAGAAGACTGAAACCTAGGTCAGCTAAGAGTTTTAATAGGTTTCAACTATAATTTACACCAGTTTATAGTGCAAATTATAGTAAATCTGATGCCCACTGATGCTAGGGCCTGCCCAGTATATGAATAAGTGACAGTGCCTGACATAAAAGTCCAAAAGTGTGCCATTTTGGCATGTGCAAAAACAAGCCTTAACACAGCCCAATCAACAGATAAATAAAAAGTTATGGAGGTCAGAAAATACTTACAAAAAGTAATTTTGTGTTTTTAAAATAGTACAACAAAAAACATATACATTTTGTACCACCAGAATTATACTGACCCAAAGAATAAAGTGAACATGTAATTTTACTGCACAAACCATTGAGCACAGGTAGTTGGAGAGCTTCTTTAGTGGAGACATCATTGAAAGTCCAACACAAGGCATTTTATGTACTGACTAAACTCAATACCATTTACCCCTCAGCTTACTTATTATGCTTCTGAGAATTGTGACATGTATCATATTTTGTGGTAGTGTCGTATAGTTGTGAGATTATGAGATCAGGTTACTCAGTTGATACCAGAGCTCACGAGCTAAATGTGGCCTAAACTACCAAGTTTTGTTTTCTTGGTAATAAGCAACTTAGAGTTCCCCCAACCGCCCTCCCTCCCCAATGTTCTTTCAAGCTTAGTAAGTTTATTCTTTTGGCTACTCGAAACATATCGCTTACTAGTGTCTAGTGTTCTTTGTTTTCTTGCAGTTATATCTAGAGTTAATGATATCATGCTTTGGGAAAAGCTTAATGCTACTCGAAATGTTACAGTTGCACGGTTTGAGCAAACCTGGTCATCTTGGATGTTATCCTATGTTAGATATTATATATCCTTATGATGATATTGTTCCCTATTAGTCATTCAATTTGTTCCATTATGTTGGAGCATGTAGGTTGTAAGCAACCAACTTTTGATACCTGTTTCTATGTTCTTGTGCTTACTATTGCTCTATTGAGACTGCAATAAAATTTACTGGTTTGACAATAATTTGACTGCACCAAAAAACTGGCTCAATTGTGCTTTTTGCATTTCCACTTAGCAGTTTTTTTTAAAGATTTTCAATATATTATGTAGCAAATCAAGTGCTACCATTAAAAAATACAATAAAGTTGTCCGTGCACAGTGGCCCAGGAAACTGCTAATTGGCGAAGGTCCTGAGTGGCAGACCTATAGATAGGCCATCAATACTTTTACAACTTGACAACCCCTTTAATTGATACAGTATCTTTAGAAGCCTCACAAAAGACAACACATTAACAGAATTTCATTTTGATAGTTGCGTGTCGAATTAGGTATATCATCAAAGGATAGACAAGTGAGGTGTTATTTTTTTGTCTTTTCTTCTTTGCTTTGAGTTGTTCTTCAGATGTATATATGGATAAAGCCAATACTATAATATAAACACCTGTCATTATTATTGTTAATAGCAAATTCTAAAGCCTTGGAAGCATTAATAGATCAACATTTCATTTGCTAAACAGCAGGTGTTTTGAGTTCAGTGAACATTATCTATTCATGTTTTCTAATTAACTTCTTTTTGACGCTGCTTGAAAATCTGCAAACTAATTACAGTAATTAAATAATCAAGATTTTTCGAGGTGAATTCAAGCCAAAACTATCAGCTGCATTAAAGTCATTAGGACATCTGAACAGTTTTTTTTTTCTCTTTCTCTCTAATAAAGTTTATGTCAGTAAAAAAAAAAAATTAAGAAAAGTTACGAGGTCACATTATTTTATGGAATTTTATGTAAAAATCTCATAGTGACAAATTTGAAAAATGAAGTTTTAGTGCAATAAAATTTAAATATATTATAAAAAGAAAAAAATTTGTAGAGTCCTAAAGCAAAATATGAACAAATATTTAATCTAGTAGCTAATAGTCAAGAAGTCTTGATTGTCCATATAAGGCCTAAGGCCTCATGTCCACGGGGAAAATCAGGCCCGCTACGGATTCTCCATGGAGAATCCGTAGCGGGTCCCTTCTGCCCCGCGGACATGAGCGCTGAAAATAAGAATAAATCAGAATAAACTTACCTCCCGCATGCTCCAGATCCTTCCTTCGCTGCCGCGTCATCTTCTCTGCATCGCAGCCGGATCTTCTTTCTTCAGCCCGGCGGATGCGCAGGATGACGTCGGTGACGTGCCCCGCGCATGCGCCGGCCCGAAGCAAAATGATCCGGCCACGACTGAGAGAAGATGGCGCCGAGGCGAAGAGAAGAACCGGAGCGGGTGAGTAAAATCTGATTTTTGTCTCCCGCGGATCCGGACGGCTTCCACAGGCTTCAATAGAAGCCCGCGGGAGCCGTCCCCGCGGTAGACCCGCATGAAAATGGAGCATGGTCCAGATTTTTTCATGCTCCATTTTTTTTAAAATCACTTTTATTGACCATCCGCGGGTATTTATCTACCCGCGGGTGGTCAATGCATCCCTATGGGGCGCGGATCCGCGGGCAGGAGAAGAGTTAAAATCCGCTGCGGATTTTAATTCTTCTTTTGCCCGTGGACATGAGGCCTAAGGTGTCTAAACGGAGAAAAATGTATGACAGCCATAAACCATCTCATGTAGCAATTTTCATGGGCTCTTAGAGGTAAAATGGGATTAACAACTTCCATTCTCCATATAGAGCAGCTAGAGTTAATATAAGTAAAAGGGGGTGTGGTTTGGAGTGTGTAGCTTCACCCAAAGATGTAACGGATGTTTAAAGGGCCACTCTGGGGATTTTTTTTCTACAGTCAATATGTATCTAGTCCTCCAGTGTATATAAGTCAGCTAGTATTACTTTGGTTTGTTATTCTTTTCTAATTAAAACTACCCTTCTCCTCAGTTGTGTCATGTGACATCATTTTAACCATATAAGAATTGCTTGGCTTTATGTTCTCTCAAAAAGTCAGTTTTTCAGTCAGCATAATTCCTGTGTGATTATATTTAGAGATAAGTGAGCACGCTCGGATAAAGCAGTTACTCGAGTGAGCATCGCTCTTCGTGAGTAACTGCTTACTAGTCTGAGCAGGCTCAGTGGGGTGGCACCCGCCAACACCCGCCACCCCCTGCTCACCCACGCCGACCCCCAAGCCTGCTCAGACCAGTAAGCAGTTACTCGAGAAGAGCGATGCTCGCTCGAATAACTGCTTTATCCGAGCGCGCTCGCTCATCTCAAATGATATTACATGGACTCTACTGCACAAGCTGATCATGGGGGTGAATACAGAAGGCAATGGATGTGTCCTCCCAGCAGGTAGAGATGGCACTGGCTCCAGCTGGTCTTGAGATGCTGTGCTGATGCATCACGTGAGTATTAGCAGAGCATAGAAATAGTGAGCAAGCAGAAATATCAGCATCATGATGGTGCCTGACAAGCATCAGACAGGAAACTGCACTGCATCGAAGTGACTGCAATATGCATAGGAGATGTCCAGAGTGTGTCAGGGAATCAGTAATTGGACAGGGGTTGAAAATGTGCTTTCACCAGATAAACCTTATAATCATAATTCAATAATATACATGCTATAAATTACTAAAGAAGTATGCTACAACTTAGAAAAAAGGAAATAAAAATAACAAGATATGGATGGTAGCTGGATAGACCCTTCACTTGTCTTTTCTTGCATTCAGAAGCCTGCAAGTCATAATGCCTTTACAATCAGTAAAGAGCCTGCTACAATCTGTGTCAGCTGAATGCTTCCCCCCCATATACAGTGGAATCAAAAAAGTGCCACCCAAAAACAATAGCGACTTTGGGATTAGGGCTTAGTCACATGGGCGCATAGGCGCCCGTGTTACTGCAGGAGGAAGACGGCCGTACTTCAAGACAGACGTCTCTCTGCAGCACCGGTCATGTGTTCTTTCTTCAGCGCTGGGGGGAGTCGTCCGTCTTGAAGTACGGCCGTCTTCTTCCTGCAGTAAGGACTCAGTCACACGGGCGCATCGGTGCCCATGTACGGGTGCCGATGCGCCCGTGTGACTGGGCCCTCAGGCAGTAAGAGGGTTTAGCCCAGAGTATTTGTTGCTAAATACATTATAAAACCTATATGTGCTTAGTATAGAATATGTATATGCATGCCATATGTTGCTATACTCATTACTAAACCTATATGTGCTCAGTATAGAACAAGGTCTAGTATACTATTTATTTTCCTATGATGATTTAACATGCAAGTGAATGTGTCAGAGTTTGCAATACCATCCCGGGCTAATGCACAATGTACGAAGCTGTGCTTGTTCTGGTCAACTGTGGCTGCAAACACACTGATCAATGGAGTGCTGAGAGTCAGACGCCACCAATTTAATATTGATGCCTTATCTTAAAGATAGGTCATCAATATAACAGCCCTGGAATACTCCTTCAACAATTCCATTGTCGGTAGCCCTACTTTCAGCCTCTTATCACTTTATAACAATCATTTTCTACCATGTGTAGGCTGGAGTTTTGCGAGTTCTATAATATATTTGACTTTTTGACACCAATCTCTTGAAAACACTGAAACAGAGATGTCCAACTGAAGAAAAACAGATTGAGCTTCACAACAATTTTGGGAATAATGTTCCAACACTAGCTTGCCATTTGCAGCTTATGCTTTTGTGACAACACAGCAGAGAGATATGGCAGCTTAATGGGGACAAAGAAAACATGACAGAATAAAGACACAATTTCTCTGCTCAGAGAAATCGAAAGACTAACTTTTCAGAACATGAGGAGAGCGCCGTGGTTAAAAAAAAAATAATACAAATTTATCCTATTAACTCAATCCTGACAGCAAAAAAGGGAGATGCTGGGAGCCGGCAGGGGGAAGGAAAGGACTGGCCCAAGCTATACTTGTTATATTTCTTTCCAGGCTCATTATCAGAGCAATAGAAAATGAAACAATACCATTTTTGTAGAATGTACTGAAACTCCTGCTTACTCATTATCTCCAAGGAAGAATTAGCGTGCTGTAGCCTTCCGCTTGCAAAACAAAAACCATCTGCTTTGGAAGATCTTATAATCCTTATAGTCAGGATCCATGGTTGAAGCTCTAATTGAATATTGTAGACTAACAGATTGATATGTGTACAGTTCATTCTACCGAAACACAGACAAATCCTGGCATTTAACTCACGAGATCAGTGTCCACATAACCCATGACCACCAACATGGCCATATAACTTCCTGGGATGTCAGCCCCCGTAATAACGTACTGCCTGATGTAAGTTATTTTTTATATTACTAACACATGAAAAAAATGGGCTTAACCCAAAGAAATCTAGAGATATAGTATTTTACAATATAAAGAATGTTTGGTATACAATAATATCATTCGGATGTAGCCCACAAGTGTAGAGGGAGCCAAGCTTAAAATAAACTATCCAAACTGGTTGCCATCTTTTAATTGGACTACTTTACATTTAAAAATGTAAAAAAATGAAAAAATATAAAAAAAATACAATACAAATGTAGCAAAGTTTAACGCGACTTAAGATCGTATTAAGATAACTTTCTGTGCCACAGTTTGGTAAGGGTGGACTGGGGGCTTGTTTTTTACAATGTTCATGGTGCAGGGAAAATAACATGTCAATTTTATTCTGTGGGTCAGTACAAATGTGGTAATACCAAATTTATGTAGTTTTTAATGTTTAACCCTTTCCAATCCACTGTCTGACCTCTGAAGACCTCATGATTTAAGGCTATACAGCTGCGATATTGGAAGACGTCCGTCGGGGTTCTCTTACTGTATATTGCCACCCTCTCTGCTGTTGGAGCCTATCCAACGTGTTACCTCATGCAGTACTGGCTTTAGCCAGCATATAGCGCCGTTGTATTATGACAGAAAAAGAGTAAGCCCCCTAGAAAAACCAGGATACAAATTGGATTGGAAAGGGTTAAAAAGAATAAAAGAACCTGATTAAAAAAGGCTTTTTGTCACTTTATTCTGAGACTCATAACTTTTTTTACTTTTCCGTTGATATAGCTGTGTGATGGCTCTTTTTTGTGGAATGACTAGTAGTTTTTATTGGCATTATTTTGGGATACCTATGACTTTTTGATAACCTTTGATTCATTTTTTTAGGAGATGGGGTGCCCAAAAAGCGCAATGTCGGCAATTTTTTTCTTGCGATGTTCAATTTGTGAGATAGATAGCGCTTTATTTTAATAGTTCTGACTTTTACTGATGCAACAATATGTCAATTATGTTTGTTTTTCTATGTGAATAATCGGAAGGAGTTTTTTGGAACTTTTAATATATATGCATTGATATCAATGTTATTTTAAGAAAGCATCCAATCCTTTTTTAGAAATCTGCTACTGTATATGTGATATAATTAGTTCCTGAATGAGACTCTATTTCCAAACTTTATTGTTCTTACAATAAGGTTGCTTTCAAATGAACATATTAAGGGTTTGGATCAGTAAATCCATGGTCGGGCAAGGACATTCGTTTGCAATATGGGTGCCATAATAAGTACGTAGCCTAGGGATCTTTTTATTAACCTTTTTGATCTCCAGTCTCAGAAGCTGTCATTGCCTTTTCTTGAGTGTGAATAACTCTTAGGCTACTTTCTAGCTGAAATTCTGCAAGACTCTTACAAAAATAGATCTTACTATATACAGAATAGATATAGTGGTTACAGTTCATTATTATATAATTTCCATTTACATGTATCCCATAAACCTCTTCTTTACCATTTTTTTCTCCATGTAGAGCATTAGCCTTCACACTATCCTATATCTCAGTAATAAACATAATAGTTGGATAATTACATTTCAAATCTGATCTGGCCTATTGACAACTCTGCTTACAGAACACTCTACATACATGTATTGAGCAATGTCCAAAGTCATGGGAAATATATTGAGCACAGTGAGAAGAACCGTCCATCACACAAGTTATAAACCCTCGGAACACTACAACAGTGAACTGTAAAAGGTGCATTTAATCCTTCTTTGATTATAAAATACAATATCATCATCAAATATGATATAATCTACGATAACCTCATAAGTACAATATGTCAAGTATTCTTTTTGACACATGGTGATGTAAAATAATTGAATTCTGTCAATGTAGAAACTTGACAGTAAAATGTTGGAAGGCACTTAGACTTTCCATAGCGCGGCGTATGAAAAATAGACAAATACCTGTGTATTCCAGATGGAACCCAGCTGCAGAAACGCTGATGTCTGATTGAAAATTTAAGTAAAGATTGTTTGATGTGCTGTTTAGAAGGTGAGGTATGGTAGTTCCTGGGAAGAAATAAAAATAAATTAGATATGAGCCGGAGCATATCAGAGGAACCGTAATCGATTACTGGTCAGTCCTTACATTTAAACACAAATGTCTGCCTTTTCCTATTTTTTGTGAATGGTCTGTAAGGGTTGAAAAATCAGCCAAACAGAGATTAGTCATGAGCCGGTTGCAGTTGCATGTGATTTACATTTGATATGTGTGATGGAAAAATCATTTGCAATTTGCGACCTGTGAGCAAAATCCTTAAAATTGCATTTTCTGTGACTGTCATGTCACTGTCAGGTTAGGTCACAGTTAGAGATGAGCTAGTATACTTGCTAAGGCACATTACTCGAGTGAGTAGGGCCTTAGCCGAGTATCTCCCCGCTCGTCTCTAAAGATTCGGGGGTCGGCACCGGTGACAGGTGAGTTGCGGCGGGGAGCGGGGGGGGGAGAGAGGGAGAGAGAGATCTCCCCTCCATTCCTCCCAGCTCTCCCCCGCAGCTCTCCGCCCGCCCCCGAATCTTTAGAGACGAGCGGGGAGATACTCAACTAAGGCACTACTCGCTCATCTCTAGTCACAGTGTAACCCCATTGACAATCAATAGATGCAACACTACATGCCACATTATTAACTTGATGTTGCATGCACATGTTACTGTGCATCCCCAACCTACATATAGACCATATGGTTGCTTTGGGGCCCTTGGAGATAAATGAACCAGTGCAGGTCAGTCCCATATTCTTTGCTATAAGGTATGACAATCTTTGCAGAGGTACCTTTACACAGAGCAACTACCGTTCAGTCACTCATAAAAGGTCGTTGAAGCATACGAACAACAATCGTTTGTTTGCTTTTACACACAGCGATCATTATTGATTAGTTGTTTGCCAATGCATCCTTCATAGAAAGGATCTCCATGCAAATCTGTTCACAAAGCATTCAAATATGAACAACTGTGACTTTACACCAGACGACTTTTGATTATCCAGCAACTATTTTTAAGGTGAACTGAAATGAAATGACTAGTGAGCAGATTCTCACTTGCCTCCTCGTCGGTATCTTTTAAATTTACTCATTTGATTGCTTTATTTGGCCATCCCATGTAAAGGTACTTTAGGATTTCCCTTCTCTAAAGGAAAGGTATTCTTAGCAAACAAGTAGAGAGAAATAGATCAAAGGCCAATGAGAAAGAGGTGGAGCAGGTACCGAATCCCAGGAGCTTTTAATCTAGGTGGGAAAACCCATCACAATGTTGGGGTCCAATTTGATGCTTTCTATGTGGTCCCTTCTTATTTTCATAAATGATTCTGAAATCAGCAAAACTTAGTCTTGTATTGTCCAACATTGGTTACTAATGTCTCTTAAAAGTAACCTCTTATAAACTAGAAGCACCATAATCTAATGGTGTTTTTACATGGGGTGATCTGTCGGGTAACAGACGCCCGACAGGTTGTCTCAGCAATAATTGTTGCTGTGCTTTTACACAAGAATGAACATTGCTGATGGAATGGATGTGGAGCGAGCCGAGGATGATTCTGGCCTGCCCGCCTTCAATCGCAGTATGCAAGCAATCGTTCTTATTCTTAAGTGAATAACTACCTGCTTACATGGAACGATGCGTCGTTCAGTTTTCTGTATGCAGAAGCTAAATGTTGACCGAGATGGGAAAGACTTCTCGTTCGTCGTTCAGTCAGTGCATGCATTTTCACTGAACATATCGTTTCGATTCTCACTAGACCGCAGGAATCCAAATGATAATTGTTCTGTGTAAAAGCACCTTCAGTTATGGTGCTTATATTCCAGGTGACATGGAGTCCAGGGAGCTGTGTCTCATACTCACCTGGTTCCACGTTCCTGCGGTGTCCCCCAGGTAAAGTCAGCAAGCACACAGCCTGCGTAACTATTTTCAGAAGGCTGTGCTTACGCACTCCCATAGGGGTCAATTGGTATGGGACACAGTGCCCTGGACTCCCTAAGCACCATAGCTTAGTTTAGGTTATCTATGCACGTCAATTGATCCCACCAATTTTGATGGTATCAATCAATTATGAAATAAGGGGCCGGACTTTAAAAATAAATGTTGGTCTAACACTCATCTCCCGAAGCCTTTACAATTAGACTTGGTTGGGCCTGTAAGTTTAATACAAATTGCAAATAAAATGCTGATAAAAGAAAAAGCCAGTGCAATACACTCATTGGTTCAATGAGTGTGCCCATGAGTGGGCACAGTTGTGGTATCTCCACCCGGTAACATAACAAATATGGCCTAAACTACATTTCCTTTAGAGACCATGCCCACCTTCATTGTCACTTTGCAAATTGTTAAGTGATGTCAAAGATCATCACATGTAACATTTTAGAAGCAGAAAACACTAAAACCTGGTGTCACCAGGTTCATGAAGTTTGACTTGCAGAGTGACAGCTTTCTCCCTATACAGAAAAGGAGAGAGAAAACGGTCAATTGGCATGGCAGGGGGGCGGGGAAAAGTTGGTAAAGCCCACTTCTCAACTCTGAGTCAAACTTCATTAGCCCGGTAAAAGAATCCCTTTAACAGATGTGAGCCAAAACTTCCTTTTTTGAAAATGTCCTTTCACGTTGATATTTTGAAGACTCAGCAATGATTTTACTGTTTAAAACTCAAAAATATCCAAAGTACATTTCTTTAAAATCACAAACTAAATATCACTTTCTAAATGTATGCTCCAATTATCCAAATGCTTCATCAAAATTTTTGTTTTATCAGCACTATTAAAATAGGTCACCAAAAAGAAGCCTGTAGTTCTTGCTTACCTGAATAACTGCCAAGTCTTGGAGCATTGTTGTCACCTCCATCATAAAAATCCAACGAGTCCCAGTTATGTTCTGTAGCGAAACTGACAACCTGCACCTAGGGAAAACACAGAGAGACAGAATACTCCTAAGCTTCAAAAACACTTTAAGGTAAAAAAACAACAACAGAGCAGCACGTAAATACAAGACAGTATACTATATATCATAGCAAATCATAGAGTTTGTATAATCAGAAATACATTCCAGCATGAACCTATACACCATAAATTGGGAGAGGGGGGGGGGGGTATGCATAAAATGTATTTTTTATTGTCCTGCATATTTGATTGAAAGTGGTATTCTATTTTTTAATACTATGCATTAAGAAAATAAAAAATGTACAATGTATAATATGTCAATTATTAGACAAGTCATTAAAGTCAGGATGCTAGCACCCCCAATGATCACAGTCCCAATCTTCAATGGACATGTCACATACAAAGTCAGTTTACTTTCCATAGAAATGCAGTTGGAGGTGAGCTAACAAACACATAGATATATCATCATCATTCTGTAGATGCTAGGATGGATGCAAACATAATATTTTTAGCATTCTGAATTGCATTATTGCTAGATTTACTGTACTTATAAGTTAGATGTTTTAGCGCACATTTTGATGAAATTGGGTGAGCCCACTAAGACACCGTGATGAAGAGAAGATAAAAAACTAGGACTCTGGCATGACCTGTTTGTAATTATAGGCTTAAAGGAGTCACTGGTGTACATAAAATCAATTATGCATTATTTAAAACCAGTGCATACCGCGTTTCAAGGCTTCAGGTTCAGCCCTGGTCTCCATGGTAAAGACAATTTAAAGTGCATCCATCATTGATATAGCTTTATAAGGGATCTGAGCTCTGTTTTTCTCTTGCATAGCTCCAAATCCCCTGCTTACCTTCATATAGCCATGGAGATAAAGAGGACCTGCCTAGTCCTTGGAGAAGCAGGCTTGACTACACACCACTACAGTCAGACATACCTATGCTGACTCAATCAACATTTTATTTTGAACCTGCCATTTGGCCAAAATGGCTCTCTTTTTTTTTTCGAGAGTTCAACACTGGTCTATGGTCCAGTGAATGGTCCCTACCTCCCAGTATCAATTGAACATGATGTCAGTCATTGACAATGGGTGATAAAGACTGCTCTTTTGAAAGTATACTAGTATCAGGCTCCCTAAGTAATGGGAGTCATTTCAGCTGAATGGAAAGTCTAGAAGAGAAATTAAAATGTAGGTGAGTCAAGGGGATAAGGCTGTAAAGGTATGCAGCCCTTCCCCCTTGTCAGAGGAGCTAACTAATCCTATTTAAATCAAATTGTAATTACCTGCAGCTGACACTAGGGAGACTTAGCATACTCACTGAACATAGATTTATTAATTAGTGGAATGGGAGCTGTATCCCTGTCTTTTCAAGCAGGCAGGTAGTGATAATTTTAAACTTAAAGGCTATGGAAACCTTGAAAAATCAATACACACTTATCTTAGATCCCTACCAAAATAAATTGATTCACATATTTGATTTGCATTGATTTTTACCTTCTCATGCATTGAGAGAGCCTCATTCTTAGTTTGCAGGCTATCCTACATTCAAGTTTCTATCTCGGGGGTGTTCCTAGTGCTGATAATCTGGTATCTTTAATGCACATGCTCAGCTCCACCTCCCCTCTATGCTTTTAGAGGCTGTGTAGGTTAACCATGACCACTAAATACTACACAGCTATTTTTCCACCTTCTCTATGAGTAGTTACTAGTCTGTTTCCCCTCACTGATGGTAAGAGGAGAAAAATCACCGAGAGTGAATAATAGCCCTCTGTAATAGTAGCTTTCTCTGCTCTCTGTATTCCTAATTTCCTCCACCATCTTCCAGCATTGTCATACAGCCTTCTTTATAGCTCAGTGGAAAGTCAGTGAATGCAGGTTCACAAGTGAGCAGGCTAGGGGAGGAGCTTTCAATTTACTCTGACTGATCGTATTTGCTATAATTTTTAATCTTCCTGTCTGCAACGCTTGGAAAGCAACACACGCATGAAATCAAACAACCAGAAATTTTTAATGAAAAACAATTACAAAAAGTCTTTATTTCTGAAAAAAAATTGTGATTTAAAGAAACAGTGCAAAAGTGTATATAGCCTCTATGTAGCTGTGGGAAGATAAGCAGGAAAATTGGAGCTATGTAACAGAAAAAATTAAGACCTAACCCCTGAAGAACCAATTGAAAGCTAAATTAAGAACTTAATCAAACCGGCACTTAGTATCTACTCTGAATAAAAAAACAATAGGCAGGCTTTAAGAATAGTTTCCAGAGCATGTATAATGCAATCAATGTTAATTTACCAACACTTGGTCCAAATACCAACAATTTAATAACATATATTTGCTGCCATATTTTTAGCATTGGAATCATTACACTATAGATGCTGACTGATATCACATCACTTCATTGACTTTAATAAAATTTTTCCCTGTCATCATAGAAAAGCGAATGTGACAAGTGTTTGAAAATATCTTATGATCTTACTTGAATGCCTGCTCCCTCGGGCACAGTGATTTTCCATATACAGTTTAAATTGTTGTCATATGGCTCAGGGTAGCCAGGAGACAGAATAGTCCCCTTACGCTTTGTTAAAATTCCTCCACAGGGCACTAGAACAAAAAAGAAAATAGAAGACAATGTATATATAGTAATAGCTGACAGTTATTGCTATTTCTTACAATTTGTAAAGTATATAATAGAATATGACAGTTGAGTAGTACCATACAATACGGCTAAGAATTGGATAATGTTCGTCCACATAAACGCAGGTTGGAATTTCTAAAAGTCGCTCAAAGGTGCTAGTTTACTGTAAGATCGTAGGTCAGTACGTGATTATACAACATTTCCATCTAAAATCAAAACATCTCAAATCAACAATCAAACAGATGCCCTAAGTAGAAAGGGTCTAGCCTAGTAACAGATTCCCTTTAACAATAATTTAACGTATACTTCAAAATGTAATTACCCAGAAAACCCCTTTAAGTAACATACCACTCTCACTGACCCTGCATTATTTAGGATAAGAAGATAAGAAGATCTGACACTGGAGCCAATAAGTTGCTTGAAATGAGTATGCCGCTAGGAATTCGGCCAGTGTTGAGCAAAGAGTGTTCTTATCCTTCAGCTCTAATGACAGAAGTTGACAAAAGTTGTTGGATGATTTTCTCACTAATAGCAGAGGGAATTCTTGTACAGCTGATTAGATTTACAACCATGTTGGTTAAACTTAAACACTACAAAGACGTTTTGGTTCTACATGGATGACCACATCTTCAGACTTTGTAAGACAGCACATAGAGCTCTGAAGGATCTGTATTGTGAACTTGTAAGGGCTGTGTGTACCACCATATGGTGCCTCATAATGACATAGTATGTAAGACTGAAAAAAGACATATGTCTAGTTCAGTCGATTATCCTACATTGTTGATCCAAAGGAAGGAAAAATCCATGAGGTAGAAGCCAATTTTCCTCACTTGAGGGAAAAATTACTTCCTTACTCCATCTGGCAATCAGAATAACTACCTTGATCAACAACCCTTCTAAAGTTAGCTAGCAACCGTAACATATAATATTTTTGCACTCAAAAAATGCATCCAGGCCCCTCTTCAACTTTTTTAGTAAATTCACCAACCTCATGTCCTGAGGCAGAGAGTTCCATAGTCTCACTGCTCTTACAGAAAAGAATCCCCTTCTATATTGATGTATAAACCTTCCTCTAGATGGAGAGGACGCCCCTTTGTCACAGTCAGAGTCCTACGTATAAATAGATCATGGGAGAGATTTCTGTATTGTCCCCTGATATAGTCATGCATAATTATTAGGTTGCCCCTCTAAATTAAATAACCTTAATTTTGATAACCTCTCGTTTTGTAGTCCACCCATTCAATGTATTAATTTAGTTACCCTTCTTTAAACCAACACAAGTTCTGATTTGTCCTTTTTGAGTACTGGTGCCAAAGATTGGCCATAATATTCTATGTGTGGTCTGACCAGTGACTTGCACAGAGGAAGAACAATGTTCTTGTAATGTGCCCCTCAACCTCTTTTGATGCATTCCATGGTCCTTTTTGCCTTGGCAGCAACTGTCTGACACTGGTTGCTCCAGTTGAGTTTATAGTTAACTAAAATCCCCAAATCCTTTTTCATCATTTTTATCCAGTGGTTTTGCATTTAGTATGTATGTATGTCTCCATGTAAGTATGTATGCCTCAATTAGGCATTGTATTGTCTCCTAGAAGCTATTACTTCCATACCCTGTGGATATTACATAGATGTTTACAGTGAGAAAACTGGTTTAAAGGGAATATAAAATAACAAAATAAATTATTATTTAAAACATATTTCAATTATATACAAAGCATTAAAACATCTGATGATGCTATTATGTTAGTAAATAGCCAAATTAAAGACAAAATAAAAAAAAACTAAAGGACAATAATCTAATGCTTCCTGTTTGTTTCAGCTCACCTGTCAGTTTTACTGCATAGACTAGAATAGAGCTAGCATAGGATGGGCGATCTATTAACAGTTCTATTGTACTGCTGGAGCCCTAGATATGACAAGATAACAATATACAGATGTAACAGAGTTTTTAGCCTCATTTACACACAAATGATGGCTTTTGAGCGATATTGTTGCATATAAACGCTTCCATCTTTCACTCTTTGGCTGAACCATGATTTTTAGGTGAGCATACAATCCATCGTTCAGCTGGAGAGAAAGAGCAGGGACCTCATGCTGTGTTCTCCATCTGAGCAGCTAATTACATTGTATTCAGCTAACAGCCCTTTGCAGCCCGTTTTCTTTACAACTTTTTCACACTTGCATTATTTTATCTCTTCGCATTTAAATATTACTATCATTTCTCCTTTTTTGTCAACACTGCTATGTGAGGGTGTTTGTTTTGAAGGACTAGTTGTACTTTTTATTGGTAAGGTATTCATCATGCGGGTTAAATAATGAACTAGCTTCTTCTTCTGGATCATTACGAATGGGGCGATCACAGATTTGTGCATTTTTTAAAATGTATTTTCTTTTTACACAGTAAAGGGGGAAAGGTGGTGTTTTGACATTTCTATTTTTTACTATTTTTTTTTTTACACTTTTTTAACTTTTATCTTTATCTCACTAGGGGATTTGAATATCACCATCTTTTATCATTCTTATAATACACTGCTATACTTCATTAAACCTATGAAGCTCAGACATAGGATGAGCCTCATAGGCCACTGCAGCTAGACCCAGAGGCCATAATCAAGCCCATCATAGCAGCCCATCATAGCAGCTCATCACATTGCGGTGGTTTGGTGGGGGACAGAGGGAACCCAACTCCCTTTGTCGGACTGTTACATTCCATGGTCACATTAAACCGGGTCAAACATCAGGGATTGAAGGTTTCTCTGGTCCCCACTATTTGAGCAAGTGCCAGGCTAGTATCCAACAGCCAAGCACCAACTCACGCTTCCATGGGAGACTCATGCCAGACTTCTGATGTATTACCATAAAAAGACTATTACATCAGAATAAAGCCCCTTAACAACCATAATGAAAATGTGTATGCGTGGTCGTGAAGGGGTTAAGCCATCACAAAGTTATTGTTCTCTTAACAACAAAAGCCATTGTTAAAGTCATTAAAGAGTAAACTGGGGTCAACAAAGTTATTGTGATGTGTTAAAAGTTATGTTTTAAAACCTTCCTGCCGCTATACACAATTCATACAGATAAGGCTTTGTATGTACAGTAGTTCCCCTGTCAGTTCCAGGTCTCTGGGGGCAGGGTATACTCTACTACCTGTGTGATAATGTAGAACATCTTTCTATGAATTAACTGCTACTCATTCCACTGTCATAATGCACACACACACCACCAAATACACACACTATACAGACAATGCAGTAAGGAAGTAAGTATCTTCAAAATGGCCAACCACAAGGTTAAAAAATGTAACTTCAACATTTGAAAGAAAAACAAAAAAACAACAATATTGCTCTTCTACAGACTCTTATATACAATTTATAGGACTTAAAATTATATACGTGAAACATATCCTTTAACCGAAACCCATAACCAAGCTCTTACTTTAAAGGAGATGTCCCGAGGCAGCAAGTGGGTCTATACACTTCTGTATGGCCATAATAATGCACTTTGTAATGTACATTGTGCATTAATTATGAGCCATACAGAAGTTATAAAAAGTTTTATACTTACCTGCTCCGTTGCTGGCGTCCTCGTCTCCATGGTGCCGACTAATTTTCGCCCTCCGATGGCCAAATTAGCCGCGCTTGCGCAGTCCGGGTCTTCTGCTCTCTTCAATGCAGCTGCTCATGCAGAATGCCGGCTCCGTGTAGCTCCGCCCCGTCACGTGCCGATTCCAGCCAATCAGGAGGCTGGAATCGGCAATGGACCGCACAGAAGCCCTGCGGTCCATGAAGACAGAGGATCCCGGCGGCCATCTTCAGCAGGTGAGTATGAAGACGCCGGACCGCCGGGATTCAGGTAAGCGCTGTGCGGGTGGTTTTTTTAACCCCTGCATCGGGGTTGTCTCGCGCCGAACGGGGGGGGGGGTTTAAAAAAAAAAAAAAACGTTTCGACGCGGGACATCTCCTTTAATCACCAAGGTTTGTAATATCATTTCATTTTTTATTGCTAGCATGTTTCTATATTATAAGCCATATTGTTGAACTTTTCCTTTATTTCTGCACTTATCCTGTACAAAATCCAATGTTTCCCTGGGTTTTCAGCAGAGCTGTTAACCATCTGCACAGAGTCACTAAGCAAATTCTGTCTAATCAGTAACAGGTAATCTTTGCTTGATGTTAACACCACGTTCACGGAGATAATGATACTGTATGCAAAAATAACAGCTGTAATGAAAAGCATTAGAGTTTGGTTAATTTCATGTTTTTTTCCTGATAACATTTCATTATCTACAAATAACGGTAAAGACTTCTAAGCTGTACTCCTGAGATATCTAGGCATTTTCATCAGTTGAATATATTTAGCATATTTTAATTAGTTTATATCCTATGTCTCTCAAGAGCATTGGTACCTCAGTTCTGGAGTGTATTCTGTAGGTGAAGATTCTCACGGTCTAATTGCAGAACTTTGGGTATTATGTGTTCCTGAGCCTGAATTGCTAAGTTTGTTATTGTGCCGGTCAGTTTATGAAATCAACATAAGATCTAAGTATTGAATTGAATATATTATATTATGTATTATAGCTGTTATATGCATGGAAAAAAAAAGTTTTAAACAAACTTGTAATTTATTTGAAAAGGACATGGGGTTCTGGCGGAAGTCATTTTGCACATCACGTATGGTATCTACTCTCAGTTAAAGGGGTTGTCCCATGGAAAATATTGTTTATAATTGAATCCAGCTTATAATTGTAAGCATTTTTTGGTATCTACATTTATTAAAGAAAAAAGTTTCAGTCCCCAGATATTCCAGGACAAATGTTATAATAGTGCCACCTGTTGTTTCTATTGAACAGTCTTTCTGTGTTGGTCCACCTTATAAAACGTTCCAAGATGCATTCACCTACTTAGGCTTGCGTCTATGCAGTGGAACAGGTAGAGAAGCAAGACTCAGCAGGTAGAACAAATCTGAGATGGACAGGGAATCTAAACAGCAGGTGATGCTCTTGTAACATTAGTCCTGGAATATCTCAGGACAGAAACAGCAGATGGAGTTATCCTAACATTAGTCCTGGATAGAGATAAGCAAACTGAACATGTAGAACCTAAATATTAGTTGAACTTTTGCGAACAGTTCAATTCAGTAAGAACCTGAACTTTAGGTAGCTTGCTTATGCTGAACAGAATGTTCCTAAAAATCCTGAAACTAGTATTAAACACTGTCTAAGAGTGTGGTGGTGGATGTAGCTCAATGGTTAGCACTGCCACCTTGCTGCATTGGGGTCCCAGGTTTAATTCGGACCAAAAACAACATTTGAAAAACTCCATACAGATGTTACCCTCAGTTAGATTTGAACCTATGACTCCAACACTGAAAGATAACATTGCTAACCTCTAAACCACAACACTTAATTTTTTGTCCAAAGGAGAAGAAGAAAGACCGCAAAGAGAACATACAAATTCCATACAAATATTTTCCTTGGTTAGATTTGAACCTAGGATCCCAAAAGTGCAAGACAACAGTGCTAACCAACATGTCTCTTCTTTTTTTTCTCCTTCCTTCATCATCCTTCTCTTTTTTCTTCTTGTTCCCTATTTCTCCTTCCTTTTCTTCTGGAGAAGGAGGAAAAGGAAAAGAATGAGAAAGTTAAGAAGAAGATAAAGAAGAAGAGGAAGGATGGCAGAGAAGAAGAAGGGGGTAGAGAAGAAGAGGAACAGAGAATCTAATAAGTTTTATCCTTCTCCTCCACCTCAGTGGTTAGCACTCTTGCATTGCAGTGCCAGACTCCTAGGTTCACATCTGATCAATGACAGCATCTGCATGGAGTTTGCATATTACCCCTGTGTTTCGTGTTAACCTCTTCCTCCAGAGTAGGAAGGAGGAGGAAGCATAGTTGTCAGCAGTGCTGGAGTCCTATGTTTAAATCTGACTGAGGAAAACATCTGTATGGAGTTATGTGTTTTTTTTTGTTTCATTTTCTTGTTCTTCTTATTATTATTCTCCTCAAGAGAATTAAAAAGAAGTGTGGCGGCTCAGATGTTTGAAAAACTCCATGCAGATTTTGTCCTAAATCCATGCAGATGTTTTTGTTGGTCAGATTTTAAACTGGGACCCTAGTGTTGCACAGCAAATCTGCCTGTCGCCGCTAATCCCGGGATTAGCCAGCCATGTGGAAGAGATTTCTTAGAAATCTCTTACACATGGGATGGCAAAGCCGGCGCTGCGGCGTGGATTCGCAGGCCGCAGTATGTTTGTTTTACTTCTTCTTCAGCTGCGGCCGTGCTCTCCTCTATGGGAGCTCTGGCCGCAGCGGAAGAGCGAGCGGCCAGGCCGCTTCAAAACCCACGGCAAAGTGCCACGAGATTTCCAGAATTCTGCTGTGTGTGAACCCAGGCTACAAGTGTTTAATGTAAAAGTGTTTAATTTAGTTGCAGAGCAAAATTTTGTCCCGGGACTGGAGTTTCATGTTATTGTCATGGCTCAAACCCCCCGACCTCCTGCACCCCAGTCGGCAACTCTCTCCACTAGGCCATCCTGGATTCGGACAGCTCTTGTGCTGAAACCTAGCTGTCTTAGCTCCACCCTATTCTTGATTAAGCCTTGAATATAAACCTGGTTCTGTTCCCTCTTTCCTTGTGTGATTATTGTGTTCCACAAGTCTTAATAGGCTCCACTGCTGCCAGCTTTTCTACTATCTAAACTGAGACCTCCTGATACTGACTTCTGGGTTCCCTTCTGACAATGCTACCCACCTCCTCCATTTGTCCCACAACACGAGATCTCCTGATACCAATTTCTGGCTTCCCTTCTGACAATACTATCCACCTCCTCCATTTGTACCACAGTATGAGACCTGCCATTGCTGACCGCTGGCTCTTCCCTGACTACTTTCTCGACCTGCACAGTAACTACACCTGTGGCTCCATACCAAACCCAGTGTCTGAAATGCTACAACTATATTACCTGATACTCTATATTTTTTTCCCATACAGATGCCAATGTACTAATTTCTGGGCTTTGCTTCAGTGATCAAAGATGGCACTTCTTTTGATCACTGCTTCTTAGACTACTCATGCTGTTAGACTACCCAATGCACACTATGCATCAATAACCACTGCATACCTCTTTAGGATTCTCCACAGCTACTTACATGAGCAACATTGGCCACATGGAGCAGCATGTAATGCCTTAGACTACCAATACACAGTATACATTGGGCAGTCTAAGAATATTGGATTACGAGAGCGGGTGTCCAGGATTGGGCAAATTGGTGGCAGGAATAAAAGAGGGCACCATGTAATAAAAGCACACCACTAGGTCCCTGGGGCCTAATTATGTTACAGAACTAGAGAGTGGCTTTAATGTAAAAAACTTAATTTAAACAATAAATCAACTTTTGACAATACATTCATTTTAACTAGAGCACTGCGTGGCACAGTAAGTTCTTTTTTTTAAATATCCAGTATCATGGTGGTAAATACTTAGTTAAGGTTAGCAAGTTAAGACATATAGGTATATATTCAACCCTTAAGGCCTGTTTCACATGGGTTACAAAATCTCATTACAAAATCATCGCTACAAAACGCATGTATGTGAAGCTCATGGTTTCCAATGAGTTCTTTCAGGCTACAAAACATTGCTCATGTGAAAGAAGCCATTGGAAACCATGAGCTTCACATACATGCATTTTGGAGCAATGATTTAAGCTTCTCTATAGTTGTGTCCACTGGTCCAAGCACCACTTGCCCTCCCCCCACCCAACGTAAACACAGCATCTATACCCATGTTCTTTCACTGTTAGGGGCTCAAAGCAATGTAGTCTAACCATTTTGACTAAGAGAAAGCCCAAGACGATTCCATAGCATATTAATGGGCATAAATTTCTTCCAAGTAGAATGTTTGGTCGATTGAGTTAATAACCTCTGAGATTGAGAGGTCAGTCAGCCGAGCAAATTTTTCACGCATGTATAGGCGCATTTTCAAAACTGATCTATTAGAACCAATGCTTGCCAATGAAAGTGCTCACATGCCCGTTTTTTAGAAGCAGAAAAAAATGCACCTGCAAAAGATAGGACATCAAAGTGAAAATGGACCCGGCCATGCGATTTTTTTTACACCCGATGTGAGATTTTTTTTGCCACGCCTATAATGCGTGAAACATTTTCTCGACTGACTGAGCCCTGAGGGGGTTCCTAGCAATTTCTAGTGTCTGGCAATCACCAGCTTTGCTGCTAGAATGATGTAAGTGATAAGGACTGAGTGAAACGGGGAAGCTTGCTCGTTCTAAGGAAGCAAAGGGCCAGTGCTGGGTCCAGGGGACACAAATTGCTGAGTACAGTAAAGATGAGATCAAAGGCCAGATTCCAAAAGGAACACACTATAGGGCATGCCCACCACATATCAAGATATGTGCCTTTCAGCCCACATTCTCTACAGTACATCTCCAGGATTGCTCTATTTATTCTGGCCAATCTAGCCGATGTTCTCTGAGGATTCCCAGCGTGCTATACCATTAGAAATTTTCTTAGCCCAGGAGAGAGCTTGAGTTCACTCCTCCAAACTGAATTGCTGCTTCAAACCAATTCCCACATTGTCATATGTAAAGATTTTTTTCTGTCAGTCTAAAGAAAAAGAGTCGTCATAGAATATGGATATACCTTTGGAGGCGCCAGTAAGGAGGGAGTAAAAGATGAAGGCCGACTTAGGGAATGCTGGCTTCTGTACATCTAGAGACTGTATGGCCCATTTTAATCTCAGGTGAGCAAACCCCAGTTTACTGGGTAGTTGGAAATTTTGACTCAGTGTGGGGAAGTCCATCACCAAATTATCTAAATAAAGATTTCCAATTCTCTTAATGACTAATGACTCCCAGACCCCAAATTCGAAGCCCGCAAGAACGGAGGAGAGGAATGACAGAGGGAGGGCAAAGGCCAGAACTAGCACGGATGTTGAGGAAATGTATTGCTTCCAAGTGGAAACTGACACTTATATGCTCAGAAGGTAATGCGATGGCAGGGAGTGGGGCCTATTTCCAAGGAGTGAGATCAGAGAGATGCCTAGTTGCACAGCTTCTATGGAAACCAATTTTTGTGTGGTGTCGCAACCCACCTTTGCTTAACCTGATCTAGTATTGCAGCAGCGAAATGTCGTTTGATGCCCAGATCCCGCATGCACCATAACTCATATGGTTTAGCCAGGGTGAGGAATTTGATTCTGGCATGTGCACCTCCCCATATGAATTTATTAATTATTGCTTGGAGTTTTATTAGGTAGGATGACGGGATAGGGATCACTACCGTTCTAAAGATGTAGAGGATTCGTGGCAGGATCATCCCCTTAACTGCTGCAACTCTGCAGGCCCATCATGTTAAGGGTTTGTTAAAGTTAGTTAGTATTTGCAGGATATAGTTAAGCAGTGGTAGGTAATTTTTTGTGAAAGAATGTGAGGTAGGGTGTGTTATAGAAATGCCTAAATAGGGGATGGCGTAGTCGTTCCAGGAGTATGGGAATGAGCTTAGAATACCTTGCTTGGTCACTGAGTCTACTCCAATGCTTAGCAACTGGGATTTTGGGTTGTTCACTTTATAATATGAAACCTTTCCAAATTGGGCTAGTGTAGATTGAGCCTGTGAGAGGGAAATTATGGGATTTGTAATTGTGAAAATAATTGTGCTCTTCGGAGACTATTTTTATCCCTTGAATGTCCCTATTTCCTCTGATCTGCTCTGGCAATGGTTCCATGAGGAGTGCGCATATAAGAGGCGGGAGAGGACATCCCTGCCTAGTGCCATTAGTGATATTGAATGGGTGGAATATGCAACCTGAGGAGAAGACTCTTGCTGTTGATGAGGAATAAAGAAAGAGCATAGCTGATTTAATAGGCCCTGAGAAGCCAAAACTCTCTACAGTGACCTCTAGGTAACTCCAATTAATCCGGTATAAAGATTTCTCTGCGTTCAGAGCCAGGAGCAGAGCGGGGGTTTTGCCTTGTTTGGCTAGCTTAACTAAATCCAGGAATCTCCGGGTTCCATCAGGAGCCTGCCGTAGAGGGACGAATCCAACTTGGTCTGCTGCCATCAATGTAGGCAGAGAAAAAATACTGGATTCCCTTTCCGAACCATGTAGGCAATGCCATACATCATGGAGCTCCTCTCTGTGCAAAAGCGGCACAATCGGAGACAGAGGCCTAATACTCACTGAGGAGTCTAAAGACGGGTCTATGACTGAATTAAAGGAGATGTCCCGCGCCGAAACGGGTTTTTTTTTTTTTTAACCCCCCCCCCGTTCGGCGCGAGACAACCCCGATGCAGGGGTTAAAAAAACCACCCGCACAGCGCTTACCTGAATCCCGGCGGTCCGGCGTCTTCATACTCACCTGCTGAAGATGGCCGCCGGGATCTTCTACCTTCGTGGACCGCAGCTCTTCTGTGCGGTCCACTGCCGATTCCAGCCTCCTGATTGGCTGGAATCGGCACGTGACGGGGCGGAGCTACAGGGAGCCGCTCTCTGGCACGAGCGGCTCCATAGAAGACTGCTGAAGACCCGGACTGCGCAAGCGCGGCTAATTTGGCCATCGGAGGCCAAAAATTAGTCGGCTCCATGGAGACGAGGACGCTAGCAACGGAGCAGGTAAGTAAAAAACTTTTGATAACTTCTGTATGGCTCATAATTAATGCACAATGTACATTACAAAGTGCATTATTATGGCCATACAGAAGTGTATAGACCCACTTGCTGCCTCGGGACATCTCCTTTAAAGTCCCCTCCTATTAACAGCGTCCCTTCCTGAATTTTAGGTGTTTACTTCAGGATGAGTGCAAAAAATCTGGACTGTCTTTTGGGAGGGAAGTAAGCATTTACTGAAGTGTAGGTAGAGACACTTATCTCACAAACTAGTATAATAAACAGACCCAGTGGATCAAGCTATACGTTTTTTGAGAGTATGTTGCTTATAGCTATTAATAAACCCCTTTTCTTTCTGTCTGGGTTTGAGGCCAGGCATATATGTGGATATTTAGGGTCCATACATATAGAATAGTTTCTAGAGATGAGCGAACTTACTCGTTTAGGGCATTTTTGCACTTGAGGACCGCTTTTTCAGAAAATGCGGTGCTCGAGTGCAAAAACGCCCTAAACGAGTAAGTTTGCTCATCTCTAATAGTTTCCCATCTGAAAATAGGTTTCCTAGCCGAATAACATATCTGCGCAGAGTTTAAAAGCTTTATGCCACAGCAAACTGCATTTGCAAGGGCTGTTCATGAATAAGTTAATTTTTGCACAGACATCACGGTTCATCAAGGTGAATGGACATCCTAGAAACCTATATAAACCATTAAAACAGTAAAAAGCAAACATAGTTACTGAAACTGTAAAATAACAGAATAGCATTGACCCAGTACCATCTGAACTTAGGAGAATGGTTATGATGGGGGGTTAGCATATCAATGCAACTAAACACATCTCCATCTTACATAAAATGAACTATGAAGTATTGTTACTCATGTTAACACTTGTGAGAGACTTTGAAATAAGGTTTGACAACCATGTTTACCAGCAATTAACCATTCTTGATCTATTTTAGAGGATCTATGGAGGGTGGAGGATGTATGGGCAACCAGAAAATCCCATACACTCAGGAGGAACATGCCCTCTTCCACTGATACTGCTATGTGGAAAGCTCCATTTCTAGAGATCAGCAATTTAATGGGGAATCCCTAAATATATTTGGTGTTGGCATTTCTCAGTACTCTTGTAATTGCCAAGAATGGTCTTCGGGCCTGTAAGGTAGCTGTTGAGAGGACCATAAACATCTGGATGCTTTCGTAGGGGGCTGGCAAGGTGCCCCTTTTTCTCCCCATGAACAGGAGCTCCTCTTTGACTTTATAGAAATTAATTCAAGCCAGAACATCTCTTGGAGCTGCCGCAGGGACTGACCGTGCTTTTGGGATTACATGTGCCCTGTCAATTTACTGACACTTCTTACCCTGTGAGTGTTTTGTTTTAAGACTAAGAGTTATATATCCATGATGGAAGTATGCAGACTAAAACTCAGTGTAGGATTATCGACTCTAATACCTACCTCGACTTTTCGATCTGCCATGCTAAGAATTGGAAAACAAATATCCATTGCATTCAATTCAAGCAGATAAAAAGAAATTGTTCCTCTATCCAAGACTATAGTAAACAAGCCAAAACTCTAAAAATCCGTTTTAAAGACAATGGTTACCCAGTTGCATTTATTGAGCCTTTATATACAAAAGTTCTTAAAGAGGACCATCCTACCAACAAAGAAAAAAGTTTGAGTAAGGAAGATTTTAGTCGAAAAACTCTTTTTACTACTTGTAATTCACAACATGCCTATATAAACAATATTTTAACTAAATATTGGGGAATCCTTAGGGGAATCTATTCTTGTGTAAAGCAATCCCATTAAAACCTGATGAGGTCTTCTGCATAAATAGAAACCTGAAAAATATTTTGGCACCTTCATGCCTTTGAATTACATCTTTTACAACCACTATAAATAATGCATTGATAAAGAAAAGAGATTGCTATAAATTCAAAACAAGACCCCATTTAGTTGAAAAAATTTTTAAACTGCAGATTATCATATGTGATCTACTTAATTGAGTGCCCTTGTGGCCTCCAGTATGTAGGCAGAACAACTATTGCCTTAAGAACTAGGATCTGTAAACACTGTTTGAATATTTTCAATGACTGTATCCAGACATTTTCCTTGATTTATTGAGAAGGATATAACTAAATTTTGAGTCACACCATTGGAAACTGTGAAATTGGGCTTTTCCTGTTTAAAAACGAAAGTAATTATTTGGATCTTTGAGTTAAATACTCTGGTCCCAAACAGTCTCAATTTAATTTTAGAAAAATTATAATTTATACTTGTAGTGTTTTATATATTATATTCTTGAGTTAATATTTGTCTCTTACTTTTTCCCCTCCTAGTATTTTAGTTATTTCTTAACATTTTTATTCAGTAAATTGTCATATATGTTGTTATTCATGCAACATTTTATTGCCCTATGATAAAGACTTAGTTGTGTTTTCTATTCGATTCTCTATCTAACTTATTTCTTAATACTGTTCAACCAATATTTGTCTCACATCTCCCTTACATACCATTCTAATCTCTTATTTTTAATTTTAAATCCGTATTTACTGATTTGAATCTCAAATATATTTTACATATCAATTTCTAAATGAATTTGAAGTAAATTTGCTGTATTAGTATTTAGATACAATTAAGATTACTGTTTGTTCATTTGTCCATTGTTGATTAAGTTTTTTAATCTTTGAATGCATGCCCTCCTGCAGATGGCAGTATGCATCACTGTGATAACTGGTACACTCACGTTGCCATTGCGTGTCGACGCACACATCCCTCTCCTTCTCCTAGTTACTGAAACGCAAACTTGCATTCCATTGGAGGCACAGTGTGACTCTTTCGTTATCGGATCTCTCTGGCGGCCCCCGCTGCAGTGAGTTTGCTCATTATGACCTACTTTTTATATTTCTCCCTCTATGTGCACTTTATGTATGCTTGAGTAAAGTGCATTTGAATCACCAAAACACATTGCATCTCCTGTGTGTGTTTGCCCTGTATTGAATAAATTACTCCATCTATTATTGGACTCCTTTGGCTCCCTGGACTTACTTTGGAAGAGGGGGGGGGGGGCTGGTATTCTGGTATACCATCATAATCCCTCTTTTCAGGCCTCAGTCACACGGGCGTTTTCCCCACGATTTGCGGATCGCATGACGGATGCGCATCAGCAAATCGCGTGACTGGGCCCGAAAAATCACCCGAAAAAACTGCTCCTAGCCGCGTTTCATTAGAAATGGGCCGGAGCTGTCCAGCGCATTGAATTCAATGGAGCCGGCAATACAGCCGGCTCCATTGAAAGCAATGGGCTGCGGGCGATCTCACGATGAATTTTTGGGAAGGGCTTAAAAATATAAGCCCTTTCCTGAAATTCATCCAGAAATGTGTAAAAACAAAAAATATATATATACTCACCTGGTCCCGGCAGACGGAGTTCAGCCGCGGCTGGCCGGCAGTTCTCCTGAACTGCTCTGAGTAGTATTCAGCAGCCGGGGATTTAAAATCCCCGCCTGCTGAATGAGCTGCCTCTGATTGGTCATTCAGCAGAGAGCTGCCCCTGATTGGTCCCTGCGCTGAGCCAAATCAGAGGCAGCACCCATGAATTCATGAATGGGTAAGTGAGAGCTGCCTCTGATTGGTGAGGCTGTGACCAATCAGAGGCAGCTCATTCAGCAGGCGGGGATTTTAATTTCATTGAATTCAATGGGCAAACATCATTCTTCTCTGCCACAGCTGTTACAGCTGTGGCAGAGGAGAATGATTTGTCTACTATATGTTCTCAATGGGGTCGGCGCTGCTGCCGCCGGCCCCATTGAGCGCATATAGAGTAGAGAACAGGAATCGCAGATCGCAGATAGGTGCGATCTGCGATTTCTGTTCTATAATTTATCGGACGAGCGCATAAAAAGCGCTCATGTGTCCGATACCATTGCAAAGCAATGGTTCTCTAAGATCGCAGATCGCATGCACAGGTGCAGGTCGCACGGGAAATCGCCCGTGTGACCGAGGCCTCAGTAAGTGTAACTTCCTTTTTTCTGTATTGCCCACTCTTATGAGTGCAAAAAGTTTTCAATCCGCATTCTTACACTGTTAACACTACCATTCTATGATCTATGTACTGTAGTTGGTTTGTGCTATTTGTATGCTGTGAGTTTGGTTCTGGTTCTTTATAAATTCACTGACATTTTTTTCTGTGGGTATGCTGCTATCTTTCTGCTATCTGCACAAGCAGAATACAAGCAGACCGCCTATCAGGACAATATACATATTTTTTTCTCATGATGTGTGTGTGTGGGGGTGGGGGGGTGGAATTCCACAAAGGGTGCCATCTAATCTAAAAATCTCTTCAGCTGCTACACGTTCCATAGAAAAGTTAGTTTACGTTTGGCCTTTTTATATTCCCTATATAGTACAAGTTATTGACTTGCAATGGACACCCCCTCTCCATGGGCAATGTGCAATAGTACATGAACATTTGTCCTTTTGCACCACGAAAAACCTAAATAACAAGAAAAATAGTTATTGCAACAGTTAGATCTACAGTTGACTCGCATCCTATGTCTGAAAGTTCAGATCATATGAACCCTCAGAAGCTGGCATTTATTTGCATTTTTGCTTTAGTGAAGAGAAGTAAAGGAATGGATCTTTTAAGGTACTGCCCTGCATATGAAATGCTAGATTTTATATTAATTTAAATTATTCTAGTGTACCATAGACTTCAGAGGTGATTCTATACATATATTGTATATTAATTCACTCTTGAGTTTTGCTTCCCCTCAGCTTCAAAGAAAATAACCCACCCAGACAGATTCTTTTCATCTACATTTTTTAAGTTCACATCATCATTCTCAGCCTTACTTTTACATTTCCTGTGTATAGAAAAATAGACAGGGCCTTACTGCAATGAAATCAAAATATGGGGGGGGGGGGGGGTCCACAGAGACCACTCGGATCTCAAATTCATTTTCTACTCAGCAGTAGAGAAGTGATGTCTGAAATATGATTGGTCGCTATGGATCTTGCCACCACTCATATCAGAATTTGCAAGTGTTTTCTACCAGTGTCTCACCAGCAAGGTCATTGTGATGCCTGGGCTCTAATGGTAGTCAAATATCAGTATACCTTGCTTACACTTACACTATTTGAAGAATATCCAATCCCTCCCAACTCCATAACATACATGTACCTTATGGGTGGGAAGGTGTTTCCATGAAATTCCATATGTTTAGGGCATGTAGATGGTGTGGGCTCAAAAGCTGAGACTGTGCCATTCACTGTAGGAATTGGCTGTGAGTGATAGCAAGGGTCCCGCTGCAATGATGGGGAACAAAGAGAACAATGCTCCCTGCTTTTAATTTCTTTTTTGGGGGGCCCATGGGTTGCCATGACAGTGCCGGCCTAACAGTAGCAAGTACTGGCAGGTGAGCCGGATAATACACTGCAGTTCAGAATTATTCAAGCAATCAAAGGCTTACAGGTTCAAGTCCCCAATAGTGACATAACATTGTGAAAAGATAAAATAGTGAAAAAAATCTACCTACAAAAAAAGTTTCAAAAAATTAATTTTTTTTTTCAAAAGTTTGGTATTACCACATCTGTAGTGAGCCATACAAGAGATTGAACACACTTTTTATCTTGCATGAAACATGCTGGAAAAAAAGGCAAAATACAGGAGCCAAAATTATTTTTAAATTCATTTTGCCTCCCAAAATAATCATTGTACCCAAAAATTGTACCAATAAAAACTATAGCTCACCACACAAAAAGCGAACCCTTGTACATCTCTGTCCATAGAAAAGGTTTAAAAAGTGTCGCTAAAAATACTCCAAACAGAGGGTTTTCTTTTATGGAAAAGTATAAACATCTAAAAAAAAAGTATAATGTTGGTATTGTCTTAAATGTACAAATCTATAGAAAGAGTTATCATTTGACCACAAACTGAACACCGTTTAAAAAAATGACAGAATTGATGTGTTCTTTCCCCGTTTCCCAAAAGTAAAATTAATAAAAGTTATAGAAGACATTATATGTATCCCAAAATGGTACCAATGAAATCCACAGCTCACCACATAAAGACCCAGCCCTCATGTGGCTATATCGACTGAAAAGTAAAAAAAAAAGTTATGGCTATTGAAAAGTGGAGATGAAAATCCTCAGAAATAGTTCTGTTGTTAAAGAGAATCTGTCACAGTCTTTCTGCAACCCTCACTCTAGAGCTCCATAGGGTAGTGCATGTCACATTGATTGCAGTGATATGTCTGCTGTATATGGGTGCGTTCACATGAGCGTGTTTTTGTGCGTACATAAGTCCGCACTTAGGTACGAGCAAAAACAAGCGAGAACACAGCTGTGTGCTTGTTGTCAAGGGAGCCGCGGCTGCTGCCGGTGGCTTCATTGAAAACAATGCTCTGCCGGCCCCTGCATACTTTTTCAGGGAAGGGCTTTACATATAAGACCTTCCCTGAAAAAGAAACATTTTAGTGCAAAAAAAAAACGTACCTCTTCGCCGCTGCCGTGACCCTCCGCGGGCATGAAGAACACATCTGCCGCATGCGGCAGATGTTCCCTTCACCCCCCCTAGTTACAAGAGTTTCCTGCTGCTACATCTGCCACATTTGTGGCAGATGCAGCAGAGGAATTCTTTAATTCTCTACCGCAGCTGTCACACATGTCATATTTAAAGCCCTTCCCTGAAATCAATTGCCTGCAGCAGAATCCTCTACCGCAGCTGACATGTGTGACAGCTGCGGTAGAGAATTGAAGAATTCCTCTGCTGCATCTGCCACAGATGTGGCAGATGTAGCAGCAGGGAATTCTTTAAACTAGTGGGGATGAAGGAAACATCTGCCGCATGCGGCAGATGTGTTCTTCATCCACGCAGGGGACACAGCTAAGTAATTTATTTTTTTTTACACTAAAATTTTTCTTTTTTAGAGAGGAGCTTATATGTAAAGCCCTTCCCTGAAAAAGAATGTAGGGGTTCCGGCAGACCATTGTTTTCAATGGAGCCGCCGGCAACAGCCGCGGCTCCATTGAAAACAATGCGTGCATTCCCAATGGTTCATGCATGTCCTAACTTTGCAGGCATGTGCACTCACCATAGGGAATGCATTGTTGCAAATAGAAGCGTGTTTTTGTGGGTGCGTATGTACACACAACAACACACTCGTGTGAACGCACCCTATATCTGTGTTGTAGTTTCGGAGAAACTTGCATTTCATTAGTAGCATTCAGACACAGAACTAGTCTTGCATATTGATGAACTGTAAGTTATTCCCTATCAGAGAGGGAGGATCTTGTTAACAATATAAGCCAAATGTGAAATCAAGTACAGAAAGAATGTACAGAAACTTACAATATATTGGCATTCATTTATTTGCAAAAGCTCATTTGATTTTTGGTATTGACCATTTTATTTAACAGGGTCATGTATTGGCCCTCAGGCTTTGCAATACACATAACATGTTTTACCTGCAGTGCCTTCCTAATGAATGTTCCATCAGATGGCAGGGTTATGGGTCCCCTGTACTCAGGCACTAACCAAATGCCCAAAGAAAGAGACCACATACTACATATACCACGGTTAATGAATGCAAAAATATTCTGAGCATGCATTTTAATAGGAGCTAAAAAAAAATTCATCTTGATTACAACAAAATCCAAATTGTTGCAATCATCATAGTGAAAAATAAAGCAAATGGGCAACATACAGACTCATAGCGAGGCACAGATATTCTGCCTGCTTTCATTAGTCTGAAAAAAAAGCAAGATTGATGTGTTGCATTGCCATTAGCATTAGGAGGCAATATATCACTGCCTTAGAACAGCATTATCAACTCCTTCAGAAGCTTTCCTTAAATGCAGAGAGACTGCAGGAATATGTAGAACAATACAACTTAACCCTGTAAAGATTACAGCTGTAATGTCTTGTGCCATGCATAATTGATCACATCAATGGGAGATTGGATGGATATAAAATCAGTGACATTAAAATGTTCAAATAATTACCAGCAATGGCTGGGCGGTATGATTGATGACTGATATCTGTAAGTAAAATAATCTTAGGACACCCGAGACTCCGAACAATTTAATGCAGGCTCCTCTATACTTCATTTAAAACAAAGATCAAGCTCAATCTCATCCTAACTGCATATATTATCTACGGATTGATAAATAATTGGATTTGAGACTCTTGTTTCATTTCATTATACGGAGCAGTACATCATATATTGAATGATTTCATTCGTACAACTCCTTTGTAGGGAAAAAAATTGAGCAGTTAGAAAGCCAAGGATATCTGGCCCTGCTGAAAGTAGGGAGATAATTTCAAAGCTATAGAGGTTTAAGATAAAGTTAAAGGGGTTATCCAAAATTGACTTTTATCACCTGTCTACAGGATAGGTGTTAAAAGTCTGAACGGTAGAGTTCCCACCGCTGAGATCCCCACTGATCCCTAGAACAGGGGTCCGTGACCCCCTCTCGTTATCATTGCGGGTTCACTGCTCCCTCATAACTTCAGCACTTTAAGATAATCAAAAGGACAAAAATCAAAACCACGAGCTACAAGTTCAAACTTCCCTTATAAAATTGATATCATTTTATAATGCTATTAAAATATCTTAACCCTCAGATAACCATAAACATAAAATATTTAACATAACAAACAACCTAACACAGACACCAAAATTCAAATAAATAGTATATATTACTTTTAGCCACAGGTGTGGAACTTATGAATTGCCAAGGATACAGATAGTAACCATATAGTAAAACCATACAGTAAACTCTTCCTCAGGTGACCCTCTTAGTCGGATAACAGTCTGTAACATAGATGTTTGAATCATTTGACAGATTAACCAAATGACACATAGGTATACCATACTCTTTAATGCCCATATTATTCCCCTCACAGCAGGGTATTCACCCCGAACAGGGCGTCCCTACAGTTCTGCAGACTGACTCTTGCATGTCCCTTTAGTATACCTACAGAAATTCTGAAGCTTCCTAAGATGGTATACACATATAACTCCGTAGATAGTGTCATCTCTGTCATTTGTAGTCACTACTTGTAGAGCTGTGTTTGTATACTATCTTAGGCAGTTACAGTTAGGTGGATTGACAACTGGCTAAGTGATTATTCTCAAAGAGTGGTCATAAATGGCAACACATCCAAGTGGAAGAATGTTTCAAGTGGGGTACCACAAGGCTTTGTCCTGGGTCCATTGTTCTTCAACGTTTTTATAAATGATTTAGGGGAGGGAAAAGTTTGCAGACAACACAAAGCTATGAGGGATGGCTAACACTAAAGAAGAGAGAGAGTATTCAAAAAGATCTGGGCAAGCTTGAACAGTAGGTGGCAACTAACAGAATTATATTTAACAAGGAGAAATGCAAAGTACTACATCTGGGCAAGAAAAATGAAAAAAGCACATACAGAATGGCATGAATTGAGCCAAGCACATGTGAAAAAGACTTGCATATACTAATAGATCACAGACTGAACATGAGTCAATAGTGTGAAGCAGTAGCAAAAAAGGGAAACACAATTTTGGAATGTATTAAAAGAAGCATAGAGTCTAGATCACAATTATCAGTCTCTATTCTTGAGACCTCATCTGGAAAACTGTGTCCAGTTCTGGGCACCCCAATTAAAAAAGCCATAGACAAACTTGAGCAACTTCAGAGAAGAGTTAACAAGATGGTGAGCAGTCTGCAAACCATGTCCTATGAGGAATGGTTAAAGGATCTGGGAATGTTTAGCTTGCAAAAAAGAAGACTGAGAAGAGATTTAATAGCTGTCTACAAATATCTGAAGGGCTGTCTCAGTGCAGAGAGATCAGTCCTATTCTCGTATGCACAAGGAAGGACTAGAATCAATGGGATGAAAGTGAAAGGAAGGAGACACAGATTAGATATTAGAAAAAACTTTCTGACAGCGAGGGTGATCAATGAGTGGGACAGGTTGCCATGGGAAATGGTGAGTTCTCCTTCAATGAAAGTCTTCAAAGATCTGTCCAGGAGGATTTAATGAATCCTGCATTGAGCAGGAAATTGGACCGATGATCCTGGAGGTCCCTTCCAACTCTATGATTCTGTGAACCCTACTATCTCTAAGGAAGAAACACATTGGAATGACATGGATTGATTTTGGTTTGGGGAACCTTGAATCTTTTGAGGTATGTTAAAGAGACATGTATAGGGTGGTACTAAGAGTCAGTCTTCAGGACTTCAGGAATGCCCTTTTTGGGGTGAACACCTTGCCATGAGGGGTATAATAGGATGATCATATGGTAAGGTATACCTCTATGGCCATCTAAAGAAGAGTTTACTATATGGTTATTATCGGTATCCTTGGCAGTTCATAAGTACCACACCCATGGCCTGGCTTATTATATAATATTTATTTGAATTTTGGTGTCTCTGTTAGGCTCACTGTCCATGTGGGGAATATAATTAATAACTCTGCACCTGTTTCCTGTGCAGGGGATCTGCAGCTCTAGTAGCCCATAGGGATGCATTAGCATCAACAAGGCAATTTAAAGCACATGGATGTGACTTTTTCCTGGCATGCAGATTGCACGCATTGGAAGAAATTGCAGCATGCTCCATTTTGTCTGTAGATCCTGCAGGACAGCTTCCATTGAAGTCAATGGAAGCCATCATATCCACGGGACAGCCACAGCTGTCATTGTGGCTGTGCCGCAGATTCGTGGGAAAGCAGGACATTCATGAAAAAAAAAGCACTGCGCATGCATCCAGCACATCTGGACGCATTCATTGAGCTGAAGAAAGAAGATCCAGCCAGCGCAGAGGAGATCCGCGCTGGAGCCTTAGATGTAAGAAAACCTTTTTTTCTCCCAATGTCCACAGGCAGAGCTGGATTCTGCTGCAGGATTCAGCAGTGGAATCTGTGCGTGCAAGTGGACATTGGGCCTTAACCTCCAAGTTTGTTATGTTGAATATGACAAGGTTTCCAGTACCTGCGTTTTATGCTTATTGTTATCTGTGGGTTAAGAGATTTTAATAGTATCCAAACAAATTAGCAATTTTATAAGGGGGTTTGAACTTGTAGCTCTATGTACCCTTGCAGCAACGTGGAGATTGAATGGAGTTGGGGCTGACTATGTGCAGCCGCCACTCCACTCTTTTCAATGGGGATGAAAAATAGCAGAGTACAACTGCTTAGCTATCTCTGACAGTCCCATTGAAGATAAATGGAGCAGTACCATGCATGCTCAATGACAGAGGAAAGGGGGTGCAGGGAGCCCACAGAGAGGAGGGGAGTGGGACAAGGGATCCCCATTCTCAGGACTAGTGAAGGGCTCAGTGGTGAGATGCCGCCCATCAAACTTTCATCACTTATCTTGTGGAGACTGAGCTCACCAATGATTATCTTTTTTCTCCTCCCTCCAGATAAAATGGTATCTCTTTCAAGTTTACTTCGCATTCCTTGACCACAGAGATCCTAATAAAAAAATCACCAATGTGCATATAGCTTAATTTCTATTTATCAAAAGCTGAGATAGTTCTTTATGGAAACGACCTCAGCAAACCACTTCTTCGATTTCAACCTCATGGACCCCTAGAGGGAGTAGTAAGTCAACAGTTTGGTTCATTCAAATACATTTTGATAATATATTATAAAAAAGAGCATCAAAATTATCAGTGTGACAGAATATCTACACAAACTGTATATTGATGTGTAGAGATGAAAAAAAAGTAAATGAACCCTTTGGAATCGTAGGATTACTGCATTGACTACTAATAAAAGCAATGTTTTGTAGCTTTTTCAACTCCATGTACTTCTACAAAACATCTTTTGAAAGTTGTTTGCATTGAGGCAAAATTCGTACTAATCAGCCTTTTTTGAAAAGAACAGATTTGTCGGTAACCAGGTTATCTGTGCCTTTATTTAATAGGTAAAGCCCCTGTGAAACCCACACTTCTAATCTCATATCCTTAATGAAAACACCATTACTTTTTTTTTCTTGGACTGGAAAGTGTAGGGTGTGCTCTATAAGGCCTTAGTCAGACGGGCGTTTTTAGCCGCGATTTGCGCATGCGCATGCGTCCGGCGATTTTATAAAACCATTGCTTTGCAATGGTATCAGACACATGGGCGCTTTTTATGCGCTCGTCCGATAAATTATAGAACAGAAATCGCAGATCGCACCTATCTGCGATCTGCGATTCCTGTTCTCTTCTGTATATGCGCTCAATGGGGCCGGCGGCAGCAGCGCCGACCCCATTGAGAACATATAGAAGACAAATCATTCTTCTCTGCCACGGCTGTAACAGCTGTGGCAGAGTAGAACGATGTTTGCCCATTGAATTCAATGGAGCGGCAATACAGCCGCTCCATTGAAAGCAATGGGCTGCCGGCGTGCGCGGGGTGAATTGTCGGGAAGGGGTTAAATATATAAGCCCTTCCCTGCAATTCATCCTAAAATGTGTTAAAATAAAAAAAAATTGTATACTCACCTTTCCGCTGCAGCCGGAGTCCAGCCGCGGCCGCTGTCAGTTCTCCTGAACTGCTTCTCGGCACTATTCAGCTGGCGGGGCTTTAAAATCCCCGCCTGCTGAATGATCTGCCTCTGATTGGTCACAGCCTGACCAATCAGAGGCCGGTTTCACTCACACACCCATTCATGAATTCATGAATGGGTGAGTGACTGCTGCCTCTCAGCGCTGAGCCAATCAGGGGCAGGTCTGACTCACATCCATTCATGAATTAATGAATGGGTGTGAGTGAGGCATGCCTCTGATTGGCTCAGCGCTGAGCCAATCAGGGGGCAGGTCTGACTCACACCCCCTTCACACCCACTGCTGGACGGCAGCATGGAGCTCCAGCTGCCAGGAGAAGGTGAGTATACAATTTTTTTTTATTTTAACACATTTTAGGATGAATTGCAGGGAAGGGCTTATATATTTAAGCCCTTACCGACAATTCATCCCGGGCTCGCCCGCAGCGCATTGCTTTAAATGGAGGCGGCTCTATTGCCGTCTCCATTGAATGCAATGCGCTGGACAGCTCCGGCCCGTTTCTAATGAAACGCGGCTAGGAGCAGATCTTTGGGCGATTTGCGGGCGACTTGCGCGCACCGGTCACGCGATTTGCGGATGCACAACCGTCATGCGATCCACAAATCGCGCGAAAAAACGCCCGTCTGACTAAGGCCTAAAAGTCATGAATAGTATAATTGTTTGTCTTTTATTAGATTTTGTTTGACTATAATTGTGACTTAGATAATAATAATCAAAAATCGCAAAAAAACGTTTTTTGGAAGATGTTTTTATCCATGATGTCAAAATAAGGGTGGACACCCACTGGCGTTTTTATTTCTTGTGCTGCGAGTGAAAACACTTGCTTCGCAGCGCAAAAAAAAAAATGCTACGATATCGCCAATGCTCTCAATGGGGCGAGCGGCAGCAGCGCTAGCCCCATCACAAACATAGAGAGTATATCGCGGACTTCTGCCACCGCTGTGACAGCTGTGGCAGGACTTTCCTTCATCACCACTATCCCATTGCTTTAAATGGGGTCAGCACTGAATTAAATTGATTCATTAATGAATAGCTGAGCGCTGCCTGTAATTGGCTGAGTGCTCAGCCAATCAGCGCAGCCCTTTCAGGAGAAAGTGCTGGACAGCAGTGCAGGGGACCCAGCTGGAGGACACGCCTGAGCGGCGGAGTAGTGAGTTAAGATTTTTATTTTTTTTTCTCACTAGCTAGGGATGATTTTCAGGGAAGGGCTTATATTTCAAGCCCTTCCACCAAAAATTATGCTGTGGGGGTTGCCTCAAAACCACTGCTTTCAATGGGGCCAGCAGCAGCAGCGCCGACCCCATTGAAAGCAAAAGGATAGAATCCTGAACTTCTGCTACAGCTGTCACTGCTGTGGCAGAGGATTACTTCATCCCCACGGGGATGAAGGCAACTCCTGCCACAGCTATCACAGCTGTGGCAGAAGTCCGCGGTATACTCCCTATGTTTTCTGATGGGGCTAGCACTGCTGCCGCTGGCCCCATTGACAGCACGGAGCGATATTGAAAAATTCCTTCTCTGCGATGCAAAGCATTACTGAAACATCGCAAATGAGTATGAAACCATTGAAAATCATTGGTTTCATAATCATCTCTGTTGCATCACAGGGAAAAATATTGCTAGTGGGTGTTCACCCTAGGATACTATTTTTACCCTCGTTTCCAAGGGAGTGTTGGAGGTTTTTGTTTTCTATTGCTGTGGGGTGTGCCTGCACCTGTCTGTGCACCCAACGGTTGTTGTATCTGTGTGGTCAGCTGGCATTTTGGATTTACATTACATAATAATCAGTCCACATTTTATTATTGATCATTGCAGAATTCCAGGTTATTCCAAAGGGTTCACTTACTTTTTCTTGCAACTGAAAATGTTTATTGATAACTAGATACATAACATACTAACTTAATTTATCACAAAGACAACCCTCTGCCATGGACTTTCTGAACATTTACAGGATCTCAAACAATGGGACAAATTATGATCGTGTTAAGGTTGTGCATCTGAGACCTGTGGTTCTACAGGTTTCCTTGAGTACAGCTTCACAGGTAGGGGTTAATTGAGCTCACTGGGTGTGGTATTCTCCAACAGCCAATCCCCTAGTCTGTGACAGATAAATTCCAGCAAACCCTTGTGAGAGCTTGCTGGTCATTTTAGTGCTTTATGTATCACTGTTAATCCCACTCAAAGCTGGTATGTGCATGCTTGTCTTCAGTGAATCTCTCTTTCCCTGAAGATGGTCTGGACACCTGCTGTCCCTCCCCTCCTTGTGTTCTGAGCTGCATGCATTGTGTAGTGTGTTTGGTACGATGATCACACAGGTGCAGGTGGCCCACAGGTTTCTCCCAATCCCTGGGCAGGTGTGGCCCCCAGGCGTCTGATGTCCTATGTGTGTGTCAAATGGGTGATGCCTGACACTGTTCCCTATGTCAGCACAGTGACTGACTCTCTATTTCCTCGGTGTGAGTACACTTGGACTGGCTACGGTTTACCACCTGTATGCATGTGAGCTCTGGGTGGGGTTACCGTTATATTTTATATGCACAACCATGTGTGTTGGTGTGAACAGTGATGTGTTTGATATGTCTGTGCTAGTGGCCAGACATGTGCTTTATGTGCAGTCCTGTTTTGTGTTCAATGTGTGTCATTACAATAGCACCTACGGGGTGGGCCATGGAAAAGTAGCCCGGCATCACACTTTTACAAAAGCTGTCTAAAAGAAAATCTTAGCAGCCACAGCTTTCATTTCTTATACTACTGCAGTAAAATAAAAAGCTGTGCTGTGATTGGCTGTGAATGGACAACAAATATTTTCTTTAAGACAGCTTTCATAAGAGTGTGGTGCAGGCTGATTTTCCATGGCCTATACTGTACAATATACTTCATTGGAATAGTGTTTAGGGGGGAAATATTTTAATTAGATGTGCTAAGAAAAAAAAGTCTGTGTCTACAATAATGTAGGCCAATGGGAAACATGTAAAGGAATCCCCATGTTTGGTTGTTCTGAGTATTTCATATATTCAAAATAGCAGTCACCATCCGGGGACCAGTTTCCACTAGTATATAATATTTCAGTATTATCTTGTCAGATTATTTGTTTTTCTTAGCACCATAATTTGTGCATATTGATTCTTGAAAATCTGTTACCAGACGTAAAAGAACATCTCTGTAATGAGTTATGACACGTTCTGAAATAAATTTCCTTTTTCTTCTTATTGAATATTGTAATTGTGACACCCGCAATATACTGTAATAAACTCACGGGTTTAATCTCTAATCAGGAAAAAGATACAAGAGAAAATTCACTAAAATGACATCTTAGTTATAATATTAGAAGATGATTCTTTATGAGAGAACTTGTGCGTAATTATCTCAGAAGTCCTCAAATGAACAGGGATTGAAATTTCACAGAATGTAACATCTTGTCTCGTGTCTTTATCTTTTTAGATTAACCCTATGTCAAACATTGTTACACGAATCATAGAACTCTGCAAGATAAAAATAAGGTCATTTTAGTTCAGTTGTAGGTTGACTCACAGTAAAAGTCAATGAAGAACAGACAATAGACGGAATGTTCTTCCGTGCAGGCCCCTTGTGGAACAGTATTTGATACTTTCTTCTTACTTAAAAGGCTAACTTGTTTGATTTTCTGTTTGAACAGACTTGTATCTGGTAACAAAAGTTTCAGGTCAATGCATCCTCCTCAGTAGATACTTTATTATTAGATACTTACCGACACATGTTGGTAAAGTGTCATTCCATTGAGCCAATGCATTCGGAACGGAATCACATCTAATGGCCACTGATCCATGGAGGATATATCCTGGGTTACATTCAAAGAACACCACAGATCCAACAGCAAAGTCGTTCCCCATTCTTTTTCCAAATCGTGGCTCTGGTACAGAGCTACATTGGGTAGCACTCGTCCGTGGGACCGCTGGGAAAAATAATTGAAAACCCTTAGAATAAGACCCATGAACATACCAGAGATCTAAGAGAAAATTTCTACTAGTAATTAGAATAGACGCTTCTTCAATGCAGACACAATTTATTAAACATTGTAACTTGCTAAACTATAACGCTTAAGATATAATATTGTCTTAAGTCTTGTTTCCGCTGATTAATGTTTAGAAAAGAACATGCACCATCTTAAATCATTCCAGACAGATTTTTAAAATATGAGAACAGAATAAGCAGCTAGTAGTTTTAGTGTGTAGGTGTGAAAAGCTCATTTAGACATATTAGGAAATTATGTGATAGATACAAATTTTGTATTATGATTAGTAGCATCTATATGTACAATATATGTATGATCATTACTAAAAAAAACCCCAATACAGCAGAAAATACACTTTTATTTTATTACGACATACAAAAAATTACATCTTTGTTGTAACATGCGCTATATAAGGAATTTTGTGACCGGACATCCAATTAACCCCTTGAGTGGCACGCCCGGAAATTTTCCGGGACGAGCTCCACTGCCCATAGCGATATAGCCCATTTTAAAAAAACCTGCCCTGGTGGGTCTGACAGGGTGGTAGGAAACCCGCCACTCAAGGGGTTAAATGGTCACTGTATAACAGCACAAATCTCCTGTAATAGCTGCATGCTGCATATGAAAATAGCAGCTGATTGCTGGAAGGAGATAAGGCCAACACACATGGGTGGGGTGATATTTTATTCCAAGAAGAGGCTATACCTTGGGACAACCCATCTAAAGTAAGTTTTACAGTAGTTTTTCTGAAGCAAAACTACTGATCGCTCAATGTTGTTGCTGCAGAGGAGGGTTCAGACATGCATGTGTGTCTGATGTCAGTATGTGCAGAGCCAATAAAATCAACTTTTCAGCTTCTTGCCATCTTGAGTTCTCTGGAGGCAAGACTTCTTCTAATAGTGCTCTCCTTCTTTCTTCAATAAGCTGCTATCCAGCAAAGATTGACATCTGCAGCAGTGTACTGGTTGAACACTACGGCTGTCAAAGCTGAGAAGCTTTTTGATGAAAAGGACCATCTCCAAAACATTTTTGGTGGCTTTATCCATTTTCTTCTGACTGTTGGGGGACCCTAAATGTATCAATAATGGTACTTTCACACCGCTCTTCCCTGCCGCTACCAAGTTCTGTCAACAGTTTTAGCTAATGGATAATGTTTAGCTAGCTAACTGTTAAGGGAGCAAAAGTAAGTACACAACCTCTTTAAAGCGACCCTCCAGTTTTGGGACAAAATATAGTCCCGGTATTGGAGGGGTTTTTACATTACTAACTTTTGCTTTTCTCTGCTGTCTTTCAACTTGTTGGCTTCAGGTCTAATTTTCAGCCTTCCAAGATGGCTGAAAAAATATTGAGACTACCTAATCCTCACAGTTCATTGGTAGTGCTATAACTTCTTTCTGATCAGCCTGACATGATCACGTGATCAGCAGTGGCCAATCAGATATCAGTGCACAATATGAATTAGAAAATTTGTGCAGCCATCTTATATGGCTGAAACTGAAGCCCAGAACTGGTGAAAAGGAAGAACGTCAGAAAAAGAACTGCAGGTAGTGTACATACCTCCTCATTTTGTCCTGGGACAAAAAATTGATTCTGCAACTAGGGGGTCATTTTAACCGTTTATGGTTTCTCAATACAATGATCAAGCTTCAGAGGTATAACATTTGTCTTTGCAAAACTCTTTTCTAACTTAATACTATAAGAAAAAGCCCACCCCTCTTGAAATCAGAGGAACAAAATCCACAACCATTAGGATCTATCTATCTATCTTTCTATCAATCTCATATCTATCTATCTCATATTTATTGATCTCATAGCTATCTATCACATATCTATCTATCTATCTATCTATCTATCTCATATCTATCTATCTATCTCATATCTATCTATCTCATATCTATCTATCTCATATCTATCTATCTAGCTATCTATCTATCTATCTCATATCTATCTATCTCATATCTATCTATCCCATATCTATCTATCTATCTATCTATCTATCTATCTATCTATCTCATATCTATCTATATATCTATCTATCTCATATTTATTGATTTAATAGCTATCTATTAGAGATGAGCGAACGTACTCGGTAAGGCCGATTTCGCAATCGAGCACCGCAATTTTCGAGTACTTCACTACTCGGGTGAAAAGATTTGGGGGTCGCCGGGGGGCAGGGCATGGCGTGGTGGAGCGGGGGGTAGCAACGCGGAACAGGGGGGAGCTCTTTCTCTCTTCCTCTCCCCCCCACTCCCCTCTGCAACCCCCCGCTCACCCACGGCACCCCCCGAATCTTTTCACCCGAGTAGTGAAGTACTCGAAAATCGCGGTGCTCGATTGCGAAATCGGCCTTACCGAGTACGTTCGCTCATCTCTACTATCTATCTCATATCTATATATCTCATATCTATATATCTCATATCCATATATATATATCTATTAAAGATGAGCGAACACCAAAATTTTCGGGTTCGCGTTATTCGAAACGAACTTCCCGCGATGTTCGGGTGTTCGTTTCGAATAACGAACCCCATTGAAGTCAATGGGCGACCGGAACATTTTTGTATTTCGCCGATGCTCGCTAAGGTTTTCATGTGTGAAAATCTTGGCAATTCAAGAAAATGATGGGAACGACACAGCAACGGATAGGGCAGGCGAGGGGCTACATGTTGGGCTGCATCTCAAGTTCACAGGTCCCACTATTAAGCCACAATAGCGGCTTAATCAGAGGCAGCCCTCACTCACCCATTCATGAATTCATGAATGGGTGTGAGTGAGGGCTGGCCTCTGATTGGTCAGGCTGTGACCATTCAGAGGCATCTTATTCAGCAGGCGGGGATTTTAAATCCCCGGCTGCTGAATACTACTCACAGCTGTTCAGAGCAGTTCAGGAGAACTGCAGCCTGCCGCGCTGAACTCCGTCTGCCGGCACCAGGTGAGTATATATATATTTTTTATTTTTACACATTTCTGGATGAATTGCAGGGAAGGGCTTATATATTTAACCCCTTTCCGACAATTCATCCCGCGATCGCCGGCAGCCCATTGCATTCAGTGGAGTCGGCTGTATTGCCGGTTCCATTGAATTCAATGGGCAAACATCGTTCTTCTCTGTCACAGCTGTTACAGCTGTGGAAGAGAAGAAGGATTTGTCTTCTATATGTTCTCAATGGGGTTGGCGCTGCTGCCACCGGCCCCATTGAGCGCATATAGAAAAGATTTCTCAGGGAAGAAAGTTAAAGTAACCCGAACATCCGAACATCGTGTGGTGTTCGTTACGAATAACGAACATCCCGAACACCCTAATATTCGCCCGAGCATCAAGCTCGGCCGAGTATGTTCGCTCATCTCTAATATCTATCTTATATTTATTGATCGCATAGCTATCTATGTATCTATCTGTCTCATATCTATCTATCTATCTCATATTTATTGATCTCATAGCTATCTATCTATCTATCTATCTATCTCATATTTATCAATCTCATATCTATCTCATTATCTATCTATCTATCTCATATCTATCTATCTCATATCTATTTATCTCATAATCTATTTATCTCATAATCTATCTATCTCATATTATCTATCTCATAATCTATCTCATATCTATCTATCTATCTATCTATCTATCATCCTTTATTATGAAAACTAGTTACCTAAGTCTTGTGTTGTATGCGACTAATAAATGCAATTTTCATATCTTTACTAAAAAGAAACAATTTGCAAATCTACTTGTTCTCTTTTTTGACAGACATTCAACAAATTGTTGAAACATAATTGTTGCATTGTCAAAAGGCTTTAGAGAAATCCATTATTAGTTATTTACAAGAGGATGACAAAAAATTGAGTGAGTCTTGCTAAAGCTCTCGAACACGGAAACATTAAATATGTGTTATTTCTTTTACAAAAAAAAATTGATGCAATGTTTGAAAGCACAAACACAGAACTTCTGTGATTAAACACTTCTAATGATCACATAAAGGTCTATGTTACAGACACATTTTGAAATTTATCAAAATTACCTCTTTTTACAAAATTAGTGCAATTTCCACATAGGCTTTTAGATTTACAATAAAAGTTAAATTACAGCTTTCACATGATCTGTCAAGTCATTTTAGTATAATGTTTTGCCGTAATAGGCCAAAATAATCAGTGACATTGTAACCCTTACTCAACAAATAGTCAACAGCAAAAAAAACTGTGGAGAAGGATAGAACTTTTATTGTTGCAGATTAGATTTTTATAAAGTAATTCTGAAAATTATATTCACAAATTGCTGTATGTTTATGAATATATGTTATTATTATAATGATTCTTTCATAAATTAGGCTTCAAGATTTTCTCTAAAAATTATATCCTTGAAGTTCATAATTTTCTGGGGTAGTGTTGAGCACACAGAACCTGTAGCACCATGTTTCGGGTCTAACTTTGCCTAAAGTGTAGTTTGCCATGAACCCAAACTGAGCTTTTAGAAAAGTTCTACCTGAAACACGGTTCTACCGGTTTGGTTAGCTTAACACTAGTTTTGAACGCTGGTGTATAACAATGTCTAAGAGCCATAAAAGTCCAATAAAAAGAGCTTTTATGATTCTTAGACAGTGTTATAGACCAATTTTAGGGGTTTCGGTAAACTTTTGAATTGGTTCAAACCAATTCGATCGGAACCAAACGTTTTGCAAAAGTGCAGCGAATGGGCAGAACCGAACTTTTTGACAGTTTGCTCTTCAATATTGATAGGAAATACTCTAAGGATGTTGAATTTTCTTGAATTGTGGAACTATTCTTTCCTAAAAGTAATCCTTCTAAGTGGGAATAGCACCGCAACAGTGTCTAGTGGAGTGTAACAAAATTTTCTGTCTGAAACCGACAAGTTACATGGAATTTTGATATACATGAGTGCTAAAGTTGATTAATAAGGCTAACAACATCAAAACTATTGTTATAACTGAAATGACAGAAAATATGACAAAATATAAAAACATTCTATAGAAAAACAGGCAAACTAGATCAGCCACATGGTCTTTTTCTACTGTATGTTTCTAAGCCGGTACATAAATATAGCATATAAACCAGCTTCCTATCTATTAGCCATATAACATGGATAAAGTTGTTGTGGGTTCTACTTTATGTACAAGAGAGACTGTAATAGCAGCTATAAATCATTCATAGTGATGGTCCAATTTATTTTGACGAAAGTGAATTTCGCCAAATATTATCATAGTGTAGACTTCAAAGATGTAGTCCAATGGTTTGATACATAAGAAGAGGTCATTAAAGGGAGTGGAACAGCTGGCAAAAAAATATATTAATAAAACAGCATTTCCTAAATTCAATCCTGAAGTACTACTAGCAGGTCATTTTTGAGGCTAGGGGTGGAACAACATGGTTTGGTCATAGTTGGGCTAGAGTCCCAGTGTCTAAAAGACCAATTGCCCCTCTACTGCACAAGAAGGCACAAGCAGTATAACTGGCACATGGTGCCATCTGTGTAATAATAGGGAAATCCTGAAAACAATCTGCTTGGAGTACTTGAGGACTGGATTTGAGAAACATTGCCTTAAAATTGTGATTTTTTTTTTTTTTTGCGCAGACAGAAAACTCTGTTTATGCCTGGTGACCACTCAGTTAAATCCCGACTGGATGATATAAAGACACAATACATGTAGAATGTATTGTTAAATGGGATGTGCATTTACCTTGATAGACAAAGTGAAATCCTTTCGAAGTCATTGGTCCAATTGTTGTAAATTTAATAATAATCTGGTTACCAGAACTTAGTGGAAGCGATTCGCCTACTCAATAAAATAAATAAAACAAAATGTATTAATAAGTCAGCAAATTAAACTTCTGATTGTGTTATCTGTTCTTATACATGGTTTAGGACTAAATTATCAGTATGTGGTTACTGTAAGCCTAGCAAATATTACATTTATAGGACAAATTAAAAAATAAATGAGTTTAATGAGTATTTATTATAAGGGTGTCAGATATCATATATTTATGTGTTAAAGAGAATCTGTCACCTAATATGTAACTTAAAGCATTGGTGTATAATAATAAATTAATACTAAAGTTGTGGTCACAATAAAATGAAAATGGTAATACACAGATTTGCTCCATAGTGAGCAAAGAGTTGCCCCATAGTTCAGTAAACAGCATGTAGAGGGACCATGTGTCACAATGTATTCTGTTAGTTACCCACGTAGGTATGCCTCAAATACGTCTCAGGCTCTGTTACCACTACTGTGCATTCATAGCTTGCATTCTTAATGGAGTTATGACTAGTACTGATTTATATGGAGTTATGATGAGTACTGATTCATGATGCTGTCAGGTTTCTTTCAATGTTCTGCAGTTTCTGATAGCAAAACCAGTGTTGCAGACTACTCTATTTTTGCCATCAAAAACATTAGAAACCCAAGAGAACATAACAGCAAAAACCAGACTTTTTGTTATGTAAGGCCTCAGAGCGCTTCCGGCTGAGTGGACGCTATGTGGGTCAGAATACCGCATAAGGCATGCTGTTTACCAGGACACCATGGGAAACGGGAGCCAGGGAAGTATGCAAAGAGTCCTCGGGACCTGTCCTTTAAGCACCATAACTCATAGGTGATGACAGGTTCCCTTTAAAGGCAAACTGTCATGAGTCTTATGCTTCTTGAACCACGGACAGCACAAAATCCTGACAGGGATGCATATTTCAGACATCCATGTTTAACACTGAAACGCTACAGCCATTTATGGAAAACATAGTTTAAAAATCAGTCTGGAACAGGAGAAGAGTCATCCCAGAGGCTTCCTGACAACTTCTCCCCTCCAGACTTGGCAAGTTTGACAGTGCTCTTATTACTTGTGTATAGGGAGAGACCTGTCAATCTGGCTTAGCCAGTAAGAACAAACCAGTAGGGAGGCACACCAGTGATTTTTTTTTTCCCATTCCGATTACTTTTTAAACTCTGTTTTCTATTAAATGCTTTGGCAACATAGTAAAACATAGATGTCTGCAATGTGTGTGTCTGGTGGAATGGTATGCTACCCATGGTTTAGGAAGCATATCCCATCTGACAAGTTCACTTTAAAGTATTCTATATTTCTCATATTGATTCCTGACTCTGAATAGCACAATGGTGAGGATTTCACTTAGTTTGTTGTCTCAAAATTAGCTCATACTCTTGTATTTGAAGAATAATATGTCCACTGGAATTAAAGGGGGAAAGGTAATTCAGAACTTTAGGCAAGAGTTTACCGATCGGGATCCCTGCCAAACTATTGATTCTCAGTGCTGTCAATGGGGTCAGCATTGGAAGCTGATAGCACTGTCAACATTACAGCAGCCCGTTTTGGCACTGCAGGCACAGCTCCCATTAAATTCAATGGGAGCTGTGCCTTCAATACCAACCCGGGCCACTGCACTATGGACAGTGCGATCTGCCTCCTGCACTGTCATACTGACAGTTGATCAGTGGGAATCCCGAGTGGTGGACCCCTGCCGATCATTTATTATCAGGATTTCACAGAGTAGGCAGAGCAAAAAGTCTCCAAATTTAACTTGAGTAGCCCTTTCACAGTGGTGACTTGAATTAAAAAATATAATTTTTATTTTGAACTTTTTAAAAATGCACATATAGGGGCACAACACATAAAACAACAAAAACAAAAAAAGTAAGTAAGGGGCGTGGTAAATACCATCCAACCACACCGTCACTAAAGATGGGCATCCAATTGTGCTGTGTGTGTGGGTGTTTGTGTGATCTGGTCACCGGCGACCACAAAGTTTTTTTGTCCTGCTTAAAGCCGGTAATGTATGAGGCAGGGGTATATTGGTACTTGGGGTTTGTAAGATTATCCCCAGTTGTTTTGGTCTTTTTTATTTATAAAGCCCACACACCGTAGATGGATGCAATTTTTAGTGATTTGAACGTTCGTTTCTTCACAATTCTTTTTTGCCCCCCCCCCCCTTTTTTTCAAAGGAGGGTAGAGGTACTTGACCAATTCCTAAATGGATAGTCGGAATTGGCCTTGGCCGTAGGGATCATCTCCCGAGGTTGCTAGATATGTATGATGCCAACCTCCAGAGAGAGTCTCCCGGTTAGTATAGGACGGCCTCGCCTCTATAGATAAGGGTCGTAGTGTAAATACTTGACCCAAGCGTATTCGAATTTCCCTTTTTAGTATGCTGATTCTCGTATTTATTATTTATTATCAGGTCATCAATAGAAAAAGTCCCCAAAGACCCAAACAAGTCCTTTAAACAAAATTGTTTTTTGTTGTAAATTCTGCACTATTATAGAGATAGGAGCACCATTTTTACCTATATGTCATCTATGACTCAAAGACCCAGGAAAGTTAAACATGCTCCATGAGCATTATCATGACAGAAATGTCTATAAAAAGAGGGAGCTTGGAAGGCTTAGAACTGTATCAATTTGACTTATATTCTCACACTGACATAACATTTGATGGATGTTGTTCTTATAGCCTCTAAGAGCCTATGCACACAGCAGTTTTATAGTCTTGTTTAGTATGGAGTCATAATACTGTAGGGTTCCAAAGGGGTGCACTGTATAGTATGCAAGTGTGAATGAGCCCTTATGCTTGTTTGTATAGATACATATTACTTGGAAATACAATTTTACATTTGTGCAAGGCTGGTTTCACAAAAAAAAAAATTCTTTTTAAAAAGTTGCAGTTAATATGGCACTTTTTCATGTCGTTTTTTGAGCCAAAGCTGGAAGTGGATTCCAAAAATATTGGAACTATAAAGGAAGGACTCCTACTTCTCCTTTCTTCTTGATCCCATTCTAGCTTTCATTCAAAAAAAAACTCATGAGCAATTGTCACAAAAACTGTATATTTTTCAAAAAAAATCATAGTGTCACACCAATGCAAAACTGGCCTTTGATCAATACCGTAGGCCAGACATGTATATTAGTAGCCTGGAAATCACCATTGTGCTTATCTAAGTCAGGAATCAATATGAAAAATAGTGCTTAAAAACCAAATAAATGCGTGAACTTATTTCAACTAACAAAATATCAATAATAAAAAAACAAAACAATTTATAAATGACCCATTGGTATCCCTGATAAAAAGTACCTGAATGAGATCCTGAGAGGGAAGATAAGAGAGGCGATTGTTGAGTTGTTCCGTCATAAACCTCAACTACGTCATGGAGAGACGTCTGGAAAAACACAAACTGGCCAAAAACCACTATAGAGCAATAACCAGTAGCAGAGAAAGAAAAGGGAGAGAAAAGAGAAAAAAAATCATGCTCCAAGTTCATGATCTTTAAGATGTTTCAAATAATTTGTGACAAAGAATACAAAAAATATGTAATATTACATGATCATATATAAGGCATATAAAATGCCTAAAATGTAATGTAATGAATCAATATGTAACTCAAAAGAAAAAATATATATATATTTATATATAAATTACAATAATAATTTACAAACAGCAAACATAATGCATAAAACAACATGAAAACACGTTTGCTGATTTTTGTGATATTATTTTGTGGAGGAGCAACATTGGGTAATGAAAATGGGTGTTCAGAGTTAATGAATCAAATATTAGAAGCAGATAATTCAGTGTTCCAAAATATCATGTACAGTAGAAGGGGCAAATGTATACCATATTACATTGGGTATTTTAAATTTCTGCTCCGCTATTTTGGACACGTGCCCCACAAATAATATGTGTTCAATAGTCATTGCTTGTGAAAAAAACGTCTTAAATCAAATGAACCCAGAAACATTTTTTCCCGATTGTGCATAGGAATTAACAATTTTGGCGAGTTAAGCAAACAGTCCCAATTTCTCTTCTCTGTTTATGATTATTATATAATACTCATCAACCAGTTTGTTCTGGGCAGATGAAATCAAACAATATCAAGGAACAATTAGTCATGTTTTTTTTTATTATTTTGTTTATTTTTAGATATATACATATTTTTTTTTACTGATGTTAACACCACAAAGATTCCATGGGTCATTCTTTATTTTTTTTAAATTAAAATAGTAATAAAAAAAAGAAAAGATGCTGTTTTTGGTTAACCCTTTCCAATCCACTGTCTGACGTCTGAAGACATTCTGATTGAAGGCTGTACAGCTTCGATGTCTGAAGACGTCCGGCAGGGTATGCTTACTGTTTATTACTGGCCGCTCTGTTGTCGGGGGCCTCTCCAGCATATCCTATACCGCAGTACTGGCTCTAGCCAGTAGGTGGCGCCATTGTATAATGGCAGAAAGAGAAAACCCCCTAGGAAACCCTGAATCCAAAATTGGATTGCAAAGGGTTAAAATGCATGATGTTTTAAAATATTTGTTGCTGAAAATATATTCTTTGTTATTCCAAGGAGGCTAAATATTGAAAACGTATAAACATTGTAGTTATGTAGATTTTTTATTTTTTTGCAAATGTATTTTTCATTTAAGACTAAACTTTTTTTTATTATATAAGAAGAAAATACTAACAACTCTTAGGGCTTATTCACACGGGCGACAATGTTGCGTGGGTTTTGTGTGTTGCGAGACGCACAAGACTTGCATGAACTTGAACGCTATTATTTTGAAAGGATTTATTTACATGAGTGATTTTTTTCTTCAAAGCGAAGCTGCGAGGATAAAAATGGCATCATGTTTTATCTTTTGGAAAGCCTTGCCTATTGACTTCAATGGGACCTTAAAAACATTGCATGGCACTCGCATTCCTTGAAATGTGCATACGACTGCAATGTGATGTTTTCCATTGATATCATTTTCATTCCCATTGGGAAACACTTGCGATCCTCTGACGTGTGAAATACACGCCTGAGAATCGCTATTTCACAGAAGTGTTGCGAGGCACATTTCAATGCAATACGCCTAACAACAGCATGAAAAACGCACATTGGCAAGCACGATATCGATCAGATGAGCATGTTTTTTGCACACCTATAGACGCACAAAGAAATGCGCCACTCATATGTGCTGAAAATGCGCGAACGGGCAATGTTTCATATGCGCATCGCATGAAACATTGCCCATTCACTAGAGCTGTTGTGCTTGAAAAAGTGTAGCTGCTCCAGGAGGAAAGAGAAAAAGCCCCACAGGGCTTTGGGATTTCCCCCATTGCTCCGCTCTCTGTCTCTTACTATGGGGAGATCCCTCATAGGTCCTCTCACTCTCCCTGCTCTGAAAAGATCCCCCATAGCTCCACTAAATCTCCCTGCTATGGGGAAATCCCGAGGCATATTCCCATAGCAGAGAGTGAGTGGGTGGGGTTTGAAAGAGTGGGTGATGCTATGGGGATTTTCACAGAAAATCCCTAGAGCAAACAAATAGGGTGCAGGGCTAAAGGGTGATTCATCTAGCTCTGCCCCCCTCCCAAGCTCTTGAGGGAAGCCCTCTCTCCCCTGCAAAAGGGAAATCCCTTGCAGAGAGGGATGGGGGAGTTCCCCACTGCCCCCCCCCCCACTGCTGGGGAATTGCCCAGCAGAGGGGCAGGAGGAATAACCCACTGCTTACAGGAGGACATTTAAAATGTATTTCCGGCCAGAAGCACCTTTTAAATGTCCTGCTGTAAACTGCTGGGAAGCCTATTGACAGCACAGTTGTTTCCAATAATTCTTGCCGCCATAGGAGTCAATGGAAACTCCTGCCTGCCGCGCACAGATGATGTGCATGTTCTATCATTCTTAGGTGTGTAGCGTTTTGTGCCTCTAATTCCGTGCATATGAACGCTTCTATTGGAACCCATTGCTTCTTTTTAGAAGCGTTCATTTTGCGCGCGCAAAAAGCACGCTCGTTTGACCGAGGCCTAAGGGTGCATTTACATGGGTGATTTTCCTGCCCAATTTCTGTATGTTGCGAGATGCACAGAAATAACATGGGTACAATAACCCATTGCTCTTAACCCTTTCCAATCCAATTTGTATCCTGGTTCTCCAATGCGGCTTACTCTTTTTTTGCCCTTACACAACGGCGCTATCTGCTGGCTAAAGCCAGTACTGCATGAGGTGACAGGTTGGATAGGCTCCGACAGCAGAGAGGCTGGCAATATACAGTAAGAGAACCCCGACGGACGTCTTCCAACATCGGAGCTGTACAGCCTTAAATCATAATGTCTTCAGAGGTCAGACAGTGGATTGGAAAGGGTTAATGTGTGCATTTACATGTGCAAGTCTTCTATTGCAGCACTGCGAGCAGAAGCAATACGGAAATGCAGCATGTCAAATTTTTGGGCGATTCTGTTGAAGAATTGCCCATTCTTCCTTATGGGAGTAGAAAAAAATTGCATTGCGCTTACATGTGAGTGCAATGCGATGCTCTTTGCTCCCATAGGGAATGATAGGCGAAAAATGGGGGTTTGCGAATATCAGACAGATATTGCACTCGTTCGTGTAAATGCACCCTACTAATTATAAAACTAGTCTACCCAAACCACGTTGGCTCCCCATCCTTTTTCAAATACCAACAGCAGAAGAAAAATGTAATGTACACTTAATTTATATGCTAAATGTACATTAAAAACGTGATGTGATTCGTGTCTAAACCACCAATAAAAATGCTACAAATTGCTGCAAAATATTATCACGCGGGATATGATCCATTCTACTTTTATTTCACACAAAAAGCAAATCCATGCTGGTGTAGTTGGCGCCCCCAACAGGCTGCACGCTGCGGTTGCTTTTGCTTTTGCTGGTGTCAGTTTGGATCAATAATTGTAATTGCTAATTTACTCCACCTGCTGATTCTCTACTGAAAACAATTTAGGATATTATTATCTATCCATGTTCAAACCTTTTTGCTATGTTGATGCAGTCTTTTAGGGAATCCAATTATTATTAGCTGCTGCAGCATAAGATAAGCTGTAGCTAAGTAGAAAACTCAATATTTTTTGTACTATATCTCGTCTTACAAGAGATGGATCTGCTTCTCCTTATTCCAACAGAGAACAAAATGGTCATTTTCAAAGGTCTTCTCCGTTTTTGTATCACACAGTGTTAAGTATAATTTAATTATTATGATTACCACTTTTATGCTTATACTTTAATCTCTGCAATTCACTGCTTTTGAGAAAATAAAATAAAAAATTGGGATGTTTTCAGTATTCACATTTACACATATTTTTTACCAATTAAAACCAGATATTGAAACATTTTCTATTGCTTTAATCTCTTTTTATTTTCTGATTGTATATTTCTTCAGTCTATTGTCTGTACATAACTATGGGTGTGAATCATCTTAATTAAGCAGCATTTAAAGATGTTTTACAGCAGAAATCATGAGCCATTAAAACACTGAACAGAAGGACCCATTGACTTCTATGGCAAACTGTCCTAGGCATGCTATGTGACGTGTTTGGGGAGAGGAGGAGATGAGTTCTGACCATCACCCATTGTGTATGTTGAAACATGTGCTATCTACACTGATGCTCCAAAAGTCATGGGACAGGAACTAATATTGTTTAAGACCCACCTCCTTTAATTCAGTGAAGTGCAGCACCTTAACTTGTCATCTATTCCACAAGATAGATGTTGATCCATGCCATCAGTATAGTCACCCACAGCTCCATGGTATATCTCAAGTGCGAATGGACCTCTCCACCACATTCCATAAATGCTCAAATTGGCTCATGTCAAATGAATGTGCAGACCACACCACTCCTAGGAGCTCTCCAGATTGCTCCTTGAACCAATCCTGGACAAATTGGGCATGATGACATGGTGCATTATCTTGCTGGAATATCCCATCAATGTGCAGGTACATGAAGTCCTTGGAGGGCTGCATGTTCTTACCAAGTAGTGAAATGTAGTGGACACAGATCACTGACATACTTAAGTGGACCAGTGGACCCAACCCATGTCATGAGAACACACCCCATATTAGTATGGAACCACCACCAACCTTCACAGAACCTTAGTGACAAGTAGGATCCATGGTTTCATGGAGTCTGTGCCACACACAAACCCTGCCATTAGCTTGAAACAATTGGTACTGTAACTCATCATAACACACCACATGCTACCAGTCCTCAAGGGTGCAGTTCGCAACCCCACAAGCCCAAGTGAGGTCCTGTGTTTGGCATTGTGGTGTTAACAGAGGCACCCTGCTGGGTCTTCTGCTCCCATGAAAGCTAAAGAATGCTGCACTGATTTGCAGGATATGCATATTGGGCCTCTGGAATTTAATTTGTTAATGTGATTTCTGCCAGAGCCGCTTGTCTTTTCGCATGGACAATTCTAGCCAGATGCCATAGTCATGATCATTAAGTACTTGTGGACAGTCACTGCACTGTCCACTGTGGGTGGTAATGCTATCAATAATGTTTTCTCGGTACGTACATGACACTATGGATTGAAGAAGGATGAATGTCCACACAACTTTGGAAATGGAATTTCTTATTCACCTGGCATCCACTATCATTCCTTTTTCAAATTTGGATAATTCACGTTGCCTTGCCACGAGCGCACTGGCCAGTGTTCAACCTCACAAAACAATGTCTCACAACGTATACTGGTGTGGTTGTTCCCAAGCCGTCACCTGAGGTAACGCCACTTCATCATCAATTTACATACCGCTATTCCATGACTTTTGGCATGTTGGTGTATATATAGATGTTATCTTTCATTATATTTCTGCCTGTTATGATAATGAGATTCCTGTTCAGTTTTCTCCACTGAACAGGAAATGTCAGACTATTATTAGGCTTGCTGATCTGTGTGAAAAGTGCAGGATTTTAGGATTTTTCTAAATATAGAATGTGACACTGAAAATAAAAAAACACCACAAATTCTTAGGTAAAATATGCTTAACATAAGAACCTGAATATACAAATATATAGAAACATTCAAAACTAAAAGTACAGAATCACACTACAAATTAGACACCTCTGGACTAACCCTAAAAATCAGACTAGGTCATTTTTTCTTAAAGTGGTGGCAAATACATTTGGATTTTTTTTTACCATAGAAAACCTTACACTTGCATCATGAGTTGTGATAATCCAACAGTACTAAAGATGGTAAGTCATACAGAAAACAATATTCAAACTATACAAATAAACATACATTTATGGAGGTTCAATATTAAAAGAGTTAAAACTTTTTGCCTTACTCATTCTTCTACAAGCTTGGAAACATAACTAATGTCAAGGTGAACAACTCATTGGGGAAGCTCAAATTCCTATTTTCAATATTTGCCATGTTCCTAGGGGCTCACTTACTGCCAGTGAGCGTCTAAAATATGAAGATTTATTCGGACCAATCAGTAGGTGACCTTGTCACTGCAGATTTGATCAAGATATGCATATTAACATTATCCAAGATGGAGTGCATTATAAAATATGAAACATTTGTGCATTAGTGGCTGAAGCACTTTAATGGACCCGTGATTATGAATTAACAGAGTAGTGACTAAAACTCATTGGCATAAATTGAATCTATCTATCTGTCTGTCTGTCTGTCTGTCTATCTGTCTATCATGGCTTTGTGTGGCGCAGATGCAGTCCTAAACCCTTGCTCATGACCTGAAGGTTGTGGGTTCAATCCCTGCGTGGTTCAGGTAGCCGGCTCAGGGTATACTCAGCCTTCCATCCTTTCCAAGTTGGTAAAATGAGTACCCAGCTTGCTGGGGGGGGGGGGGGGGGGTAATACATAAATTATAAATTACCTGAAAGCGCTGCAGAATAAGTTGGCGCTATACAAATCACAAGTCCCTTCCACCTTCCCTATCTATCTTCTCATGTCTATCTATCCTATATGAAAAAAGAAATGTCTGCCATTTTGCAGGTTTCTTTTGTATTGGTACATGTAGTCTACTACACTTCTACATTTTCCTGTAAATAAAAAAATTTAGTTAAATAAAAGTTAAAGGGGTTTTCGAGGCAAACAATATTGATGACCTACCAAACCTCAGCTGATTGCCTGGCCCACTGTCGGTACAGCAGGGCCTCAGGTTGTAGTGGGGGGTCGGGAATGAAAATGACATCAATGGAAGCTGTAACCTCCTATTACTACCGTGTCCAACCCAGTGTTAGAGGTGAAAGTGCCAGAAGTGTAAAAGCCGACTTCCGCTTCTGTTAATTTTAATGCGAGAGAAGCCGGCTATGGCACTTCTGCTTCCGACTCCAATGAGAATGTCCAGCCTGCTGCACTGACAGTGTACCTGGCTCATCAGCTGACTGATGGAAACCCCATTAAAGCCAAATGTCTGTACCCTTTCCATAGATTTTGGATACATATGGAATATAGGTTGGTGTAAACCTAGCCTAAAACCTCATACGTGTAAGCAAAGTCACATGTGTGTGCAGCTTTCCTTGTAGTTTGATATTATGGATATTTATTAATTGTATTTATTTATATAGTTCATACATATTCAGCAGTGCTGGACACAGATCATCTTCAGTTACACTGGTCCACAATCCATATTTGCTTATTTGTATATTTTTAAAATATGGGATAAAAACCATGCAATTACAGTGAGAACATAGAAATTGGTTGTATTTGAAATCTGGACCCCAGTGCTGCAAGGCACCAGAGTTAACCACTGAACCACCACACTGCTCACATAGGTATACCATGTTCCACCATATTCTGCATGTATAAGGCATTGTATTTTTTTCTCTTGATTCTAGAAGAGTTTCGGGCTATAGAATTTTTGAGAGCCACATTATACATCTGTATATCTCAAGATGTCTTTCCAGTCTATAAAAATATCACTATTAAAAAAAGAAAGCAAAAAGCCCTTGTAATTGACCAATTCAAACTTTCACAAATACCTGACAAGCAGACACACATGGTAACCGCACTCATACACATTTAATATCTGAATAAAATGCATAAGACTTATATATACTAACAACATAAAAATGAAAGGTTCTTAGCACATATTTGGATCAAAGCATATGAGTCCATCCATTATATGCTATCAGACATGTCCTAATACTAAGGCCTTAGTCACACGGGCATTTTTTCCCGCGATTTGCGGATCGCATGACGGATGTGCATCCACAAATCGCGTGACCGGGGCCGAAAAATCGCCCGAAAAAACTGCTCCTAGCCGCGTTTCATTAGAAACGGGCCGGAGCTGTCCAGCGCATTGAATTCAATGGAGCCGGCTATACAGCCGGCTCCATTGAAAGCAATGGGCTGCGGGCGATCTCACGATGAATTTTTGGGAAGGGCTTAAAAATATAAGCCCTTCCCGGAAATTCATCCAGAAATGTGTAAAAATAAAAAATATATATATACTCACCTGGTCCCGGCAGACAGAGTTCAGCCGCGGCCGCCGGCAGTTCTCCTGAACTGCTCTGAGTAGTATTCAGCAGCCGAGGCTTTAAAATCCCCGCCTGCTGAATGAGCTGCCTCTGATTGGTCACAGCCTCACCAATCAGAGGCAGCTCTCACTCACACCCATTCATGAAATCACGAATGGGTGAGTGAGTGCTGCCTCTGATTGGCTCAGTGCATGTCATTCAGCTGAGAGCTGCCCCTGATTGGTCCCTGCGCTGAACCAATCAGAGGCAGCACTCACTCACCTATTCATGTTACAGCTGTGGCAGAGGAGAATGATTTGTCTAGTATATGTTCTCAATGGGGTCGGCGCTGCTGCTGCCGGCCCCATTAAGCGCATATAGAGAAGAGAACAGGAATCGCAGATCGCAGATAGGTGCGATCTGCGATCTCTGTTTTATAATTTATCGGACGAGCGCATAAAAAGCGCTCATGTGTCCGATACCATTGCACAGCAATGGTTCTATAAAATCACCGGACGCATACGCATGCGCAAATCGCGCGAAAAAACGTCCGTCTGACTGAGGCCTAACAGATACCTCTCTTTTGGGCCTGAGCAGCTAAATGATTCAGGATAGTAGGATACCAGACTATATAGTCTAATTAGAATGACTTGGGGAAATTTGGTTTCCGATCTTCAAAAGCCACCTCGTTTTAGGCCTGAGCCTTCAAATGAAACCAGGGAAAGTAGGATACCACGCTGTGAATCTGGATATGTTTGAACACTTTTATGCGCAACTAATACCAGAGGAAAAAATGTACTACTTTTTCCAACAAGATGGGACAATAATATATTCTACACCTCTTCTGACTCACTGGCATGGGTTTATGAACTATTTATTAAAGAGCGAACTGTGTCCAAGGGGTTATGGCCACTGTGTTTCCTGGACTAATCTACATGGGATTTTTATCTGTTGGGAAATTTAAAGCAGACAGTGAACGCCTATAATCCACATACCCTGGATGAATTCAAATAAAACATCAGAAACACTATCCACAGCATCACTGTTGAAGAGCTGCAGGCAGTATCAGCCAACATGTTGTGACGTACCCAGAAGTGCATGGAAGTGAACAGGGACCACTTCCAACATATGTTGTAACATGTAGATAAATCAACTTTAACAATTTGGAAACACCATGTACTTGCTCATCCTTCCTGTCACAGTACTGTTGGAGGCAGACTACTTTTCTATCACCCACCCTGTATTTGAGGCTTTACTTGTCAAATTTAAATGTCATGGACTAAAATGTGTGTGATATTCAGGCATACATATTTTTTGTCATATTTGTTAAGAAGGCCTAAAAATGGCACACGTTTTTTACAAAACGTAATGTGTACAGTACAGGATAAAATGGGATTTTTGACTTTTAGACAGTTCAAAATGTAGCAAATATATTAAGAAATATGTGCCTAAGGCTGAGGTCAGACGAGTGCGTTGTTTTGCGTGCCTATGTGTGCAAAAAAAATGCGCTGTTCGCATAAGCTAAAAACGCGTGAACGGGCAAAGTTTCATATGCGCAGCAATATGATTGAATGACTGTGATTGGTCCCTGCTCTCAGTCAATCAGAGGTAGCGCTTCCAGAAGGTGGGGCCAGGCCAGAAAAAATGAAGAACAGTGCCAGGGAAAGAACAAGCGCTAGAGCCAGACAGCGCTTTTAAGTGATGCATTTTTTTAAAATTATTTTTTCATGCATCTGGGCTTATTTTTGGGGTATGGCTTAATAAGCCCTTCCCCAAAAATCTTTGCGGGGGTTGCCTTCATCCCATTGCTTTCCGTGGGGTGGCAGCAGCGCCTGTCCTATTGAAAGCAATGGGAGAAGATCACAGCTGTGACAGCAGTGGCAGGGGATTCTTTCATCTCCATGGGGAGTCCCCTCATTACTGAGCACTGTGATGGCGCTGTCACAGTGTTCAGTGATGAGGGGACTCCCTGCAGGGATTAACGGAACTAAGGAGTTAACAGCGGGACATTTAAAAGGTGCTTCTGGCCAGAAGTACCTTTTCAATGCCCTGCTGTAAGCAACAGGGAGTCTATTGCTAGTGCAGAAGTTTCCAATAACTCCTGCTCCCATAGGAGTCAATGGAAACTCCTGCAAAACACGCACCAAAGATAGAACATGTTCTATTTTTTTAGGTCTGCTGCATTTTGTGACGGTAATTCCTCGCATATGAACGCTTCTATAAGAACCCATTGTTTTTTTTTAGAAGCGTGCATTATGCGCAAGCAAAACACAATGGCTAGTCTTACACTAGAATCACACATGGAGGTTTGTGGCAATTGTTGGTGCAGGGTTTTTAGCTAAAGCCAAGAGTAAATCCTAAGAGAATAGAAAATATAAAGGAAAAAGTAAGTTAACACCACCTCTTTTTGTATCCATTCTTGTATTTTGTAAAAAAAAAAAAAACATGAAAAACTGCCCCCAAATGAATGTGGGCTGTTGTTTATGTCTATGTCTATGGTGCTTTTGATCTCCATTGGTGGGTTCTCCAAAGTGTTATATGCTATAGCTGTAAAGTTGACCTCACTTTTAACAAAACAAAATCTCCATCCGCTTCTTTGACTTGTGTGGAAGCTTTTTTTTTTGTTATACAATTTTTCATTATGCATTGGATGTGTTTTTACAATGCAAAAAAAACCCAAACCGTATGGAGTTTAGCTGTAAGTAGTCTAGTACTTTATCATTAGACAATAGCAAACATATTTTGAATCTAAAACTCTATTTCTTGCACATTTGGTTGAAAAGATTTATTTTGCTTTCATAAATCTATATTTACAACCCCCACACTAATTTGCATGCATTCTAACAAAGAATATTGATTTTTTTTCTTTTATTGGGCAAGATGTTTGCATCATAAATTACAACGCTTACATTGTTCTAAGAATGAATTGATGCCTGGACCATTATAGTCATAAACAATGTAAAAGAACGGGGCCCTGCATTTCTGCACCTGCAGTATTGAATACAATTGTGTGCAAAAAGCAACTTTGTATTCCTTTTAATGCAAAGATCATTTGAAGGTGATTTGTGGGCCTATTGGATGTGTAACTATTTATCTTCTCATAGAACATTTTTGCACCTATCCTATAACCACAACCATCCCACAGTTCTACATAACTGAAGTTATAACCAAATGAAACTCTGGAATAACAGAGACCCTTAAAGCCATAAAACAGATCCTAAAACTTAGGTTGCACTAAGTTTATATGAAATAGGCCTTAATATGTGATTGCTCACAAAGGGAAATTAGAGAGTCAGTGGATAATATCTACCGTATTTTCTGGCATATAAGACGACTTGGTGTATAAGACGACCCCCTACTTTTGTCTTATACGCCGGGGAATATGCTGTAGAAAATAAAATAAATCAATACTCACCTCCAGCAGCGCTGCTGCTGGCTGTCGCTCCCTCCTTCATGCTGACAGAGCATTGCTTTCTGGATACGGGGCTTGAATGCCCCGCCTCAAGAAAGCTAATGCTCTGATTGGCTAACTCAGTGCAGTGTCAGCCAAATAAAGCCAATCACAGCCATTTAATGATGTCATTAAATGGCTGTGATTGGTTAACCCAGTGTTGGCTTTCATTGACTGACGCCACGCTGAGTTAGCCTATCAGAACATTAGCTTACTGGAGGCGGGGCATTCAAGGATTCAAGCCCCGCATTCAGAAAGCAATGCTCTGTCGGCATGGAGGAGGGAGCGACAGCCTGCAGCAGCGTAACAAATCATCGCAGAACGCCGCGGAAGGTGAGTATTGATTTTTTTTCTACAGCTTATTCCCGGCGTATAAGACAACCCCCGACTTTGGACAAGATTTTCCTGGGTTAAAATGTCATCTTATATGCTGGAAAATATGGTATGTAATATCTTAGGAAATATGATAGTACTATAGAAATAACAGTGAATGTATGTGATGTCTACTCTGTTTCGTGTGGGCATAGTGTGGTGTCATTGTACTGCCCATGGTAGTTACAGTGAGTTGAAGGTATATCTCATTGCCAGAGGAGAAATAGTTGTGTGTGAGGTTGAATCTTGTAAGTTGTAACACAGATTCAGAGGCAATACCATTGGGGGGGCGTGGTTTGGATGCAGTCCGAGACAGTCGCAGTGTCTTGAGCTCCGTTCTAACCCAGATAGTTTAGCTACTAAAAGCGACTCCAGCTGCACAAAAAAGCTCCAGCGACACCTAAGGGGATCTTCAGAGAGAGATGCCGAAGAGAAGAAACCCAAAGACACCTCTGAACAAGGTCTCCGACTTTTTTACATCCCGCGGTGCAGGAGGAGCGAGACCGCCGAGTGGAGACGGCTCCCCTCCATCCACAAACTCCCTCATAGCGCCGGGGAACTTTGCTGGTGCTTCGGAGGCGGGTCATGCCAGCAGTTTGGAGCTGCTAGAAGGAGAGCCGCAGCTGATATCCCGACGCCGGGTGAGCAACTCAGCCGAGAGGCTCACCAGCGCCATAGCAAGCCCAGAAATGGCGCCGGCTGGCTCCCGAGGTGTAAGAAGAGCAGGACCGCCGAGCGGAGACGGCTCCCCTCCGTCTGCAAGCTCTCTTATAGCGCTGGAGGACTCTCCTGAAGCTACAGGAGCGGGACGTGCCGGCGGCTCGGAGCTGCTAGAAGAGGAGCTGCCGTTGATCTCATCCAGACGCCGGGTGAGTGACTTAGCCGAGAGGCTTGACACTAGCACTACTGCATACACTAAAATGGCGCCAAATAGCTCCCGCTCTCCCTCTTCTCTATCCACCCCCTCTGTAGGCCCTGAAAAACAGCGGCCTCGTCTCTCCCCTCCTGTCAGTTCATTCCAGCGTGAGGGGGAGACAGAAGATGATTTATTAAACAGCATCCCATCTTCAAGTCTTCCTGCAACCGAAGACTTTATCAAAAACATGATAATTGCATTGCATGGTTCACTCCATAAAGATATCAAAGCCATGTCAGCTTCTATCAACTCATCTATACACGAGTTAGAATCCCGGACTGACCATTTAGAAAACAAGATGGGAGAAGTAACCGCATCCCATAATAAATTAATGGATGCTCATTACTCTCTCGAGGACGAGGTTGAAGCTATTAAAAACAAGCTTACTGATTTAGAGGACAGGAGCAGGAGAAACAATGTCAAGTTCAGAGGCATCCCAGAAAGCGTCCCTCAAGCCGACCTAAAAAACCATCTGACCAAATTAATCAAAAATCTCCTCCCAAATGCCTCAGAACAAGATTGCATCATCGACCGGGCTCACAGAATAGTGAAGCCAAGTTTCTTGCCAGACTCGGTTCCACGTGACGTAATAGCAAGACTTCATTTCTTTCATATCTAAGAAGCACTAATGGCAGCATCAAGGAATCACGGCCCCTTACCACCTCCGTATGCCGGTGTAGGGCTTTTTACCGATCTATCACAAAATACAATACAAGCTAGAAAGGCCTTTCACCAAGCTACTGCATCTCTGAGAGCCGCCAAAATCCCATACAAATGGGGCTTCCCCGCCAAAATTATTATTCATAAGGATAACGCCATGCATATCCTCTCATCCCCGGAGGAGAGTATCAACATTTTATCAAAATGGAACATTTTGCTACCAGAGAATCCCTCACCAACCAAGCCCCAAAGACCTCAGGGATCTTCTCGCCGACGCGCGCTTCCACCTGCTCCCCCTTAAAGGTCCCACCAGAGGCAATACCATTGACCTAAAGATGTACATCTTAGGTGGTCAGTCCATCTGGGGGGTGGGGGGGGAGCTATGATTGACAGTTTATTTAGTAGGTTAATGGTATCCTCCAAGTAGCTGGTTATATTTCTCACAAGTGGTTTGAGGACACCTTCTCCCAATTCATGAGGACTATAGCACCACCCTTATCTGCAGGCGTAATGGTGATCTACTTGCTGTTTTTGAGTGCATAAATGACCCTTCTTTCCAGCATATGGATATTAAATACTTTCTTTTTCTGCTTATCTTATGTCTAAAAGAATCTATATATTTGTCAAAAGGAGGATTGCGACCATGTGGGTGTGCCCAATCAGATTTCTTCTTGAAAGTCTTGTTTCCGTTTTGTCATGGAGGAACTCTTCCAGTCTTAAAGGGGTTGTCCCGCGAAAGCAAGTGGGGTTAAACACTTCTGTATGGCCATATTAATGCACTTTGTAATATACAAAAGAAAATTTTGTGTTTTGCCGCGGGACAACCCCTTTAAGGCCCTTTTACATGGGATGATTATCTTTCTGGTCGTTAAAAACTCCGCACTCACGCAGGATTTTGAACAATAATCGTCTTATGTAAAAGGGCCTTTAGTTTTCTAAAATATTCTTGCATGTCACTGCGGAGTTGTGTTTTATCAAGCGGTTTAGCAGGACAGAATGTAAGCTCCTGGAAAGTACTCTGAGCTCTGCATTAGTGGGTTTGTGAGATGACAGGTTGATAACACAGCTGATCCTACCTGTGTCTGTGTCCTGTTGGGGGTTCTGTTTTATCCTGCCAGACTCAAAATGTTCTTGATCAGTGTTTTGGCTACAGCCCTGCTTTTAGTCGAAGACTTTAGATATTTTTTGCCTTATTATTTTTAGGAAAAACCGTAATATTGTATAATACCGCTTCAATGTTGCATTTTCTGTTTCAAGTCCTCTGTAAGTGTATTCATTAAAGTTTGTATCTCTATGAAAGGCCTTTTTCTTGGTGCTGTAGAAGACATGAATAAGGTGGTTCTGCAGTCTCTCAAAAGTCCTGTAGCATATTCGTTGTGCATAATGGGCATTATAGTTATGCAGAATGGGATACCATAGGCAAAGTCCTCTGGGAAATAAGTGTTCCTTCTTGCATCTGGTTGAAAAAAAATGTCACTGTCCAGTTGTGCCAATTTCTTCAGAAGATGTTTTAGTTCCATCTGTGTGTGATACATTCTGGTATCCTCCATTAGGTAAAAAGTGAAACAAAGTGGATAGGATACCTTTCGATTGCCAACAAAAAAAAACATGTTCGCTTTCAAACCCACTTAGGGTTCCTCCTCATGTTTAATGGTATAGATCTGAAGAAATATTATATATATATATATATGCGCTCTGACATGGTGTCATTCCTTAGTGATGGGGTATAACATCAGATGACCAGTGCAACTGGCAAAACTATAGAGGATGCAGGGGATGCGGTTGCACCCGGGCCCAGGAGACTTCGGCGACCCATAAGGTTTCTTCTCTATATAGGGAGCCCAGTACTATGAATAATGCATTATAGTTGGGGACCCTGTTAGAGGGTTTGCATTGGGGCCCAGAAGCTTCAAGTTACGCCTCTGCGTTAATGGGCTAAGAGAAGTTGGATAAACGTTTGCACCTGGGCCCATGAGCCTTTAGCTATGCCCCTGACCAGTGCCATTGCTGTCTAAGGGAAACAGAAATGTAAGACGTCTGTGAGCCAAAATTGGATCACTGAGCAGTGAGAAAAATATTGCCTGGTTAGATGAATCTAAATTTCTGTAGCACCATGCTGATATGGGAAGGTCAGAATTTAACACAACATCACAAATCAATGAGACGTTCCTGTCATATGTCAAGAGTTCAGACTTGGAACACTCTGGGACCTATGATATCTGTGGGTGAATGCTACAACAGACTGTTGTGGTTTTGAAGACCAGAAGTCCAGTACGTTACTAGATGAGTGTCTCTTAATGATGTGGCTATTCATTGTACAGGTATATACTATACTGAGCTGATCAGGACCAAGCACAAATTGTTAGCCTATACTGTACCTTTAAGAAAATCTTATATTCTTCATTTCCATTTTTTGTTGATATAGAATTTTGTTAAAAAAAATAACTATTTTAGGAAATTCAGTCCCCTAGTATACACCGAAGTCAACATAGAATATCCACTTGGGATTTCCTACTGCTGTAATAAATAATATAATAAAGCTGTAGGAGACTTTATCATATCTATAGAGTTGTGCTTAATAGCTCATTTAGTTCTGCAACAGATTGAGCTGAAATCAGAACATAAGTGTATCACTACTGGTAAATCAATAGGAAAGCAAAGGGAGAGATGGTAACAAATGTAAATTCAGAACGATAGCAGAAAAGATATCACATTGAGCCAAAACTGACCACTGAAGTTAGCTGCAAACCTGGGATCTGACTACATACAATAAAATAGAATTTACGACAATTATGACACATATAATATTTGCGGTTCTTCTTTTTTCCCTAGTCTGTGTTGATGATCTATCATGCCCAATTTGTAAAGAGGAAACATAAGCTTACTATTATCTTCACATTTTTTATTTAAAAAAATCAATCTAAAAACCCACAAACCTTGCTGATTGTGTGATTTGAATATGAAATGATGATGGAGTTCACTATACAAATAAAGTTGGACATGAACATGTTCTGTAAAAGTATAGGACGGGCCATCAGAATCATTTCCTCTGGTGGGCTCAACCAGCTGTCCTTTTTATTATATGATGAAGTGCCAGCAAACAGTACTCAGTCAGATCCTTTTTGCTATTATTTTTCCCTCTGCTATCATATGTGGCTTTAAGCCTAGAAATGGAGACAGTTGACACCAGACGAGTTAGATGGACAAAAGTCACATAGCCAAACAGTGACAGCAGATGACATTTTATGATATTCATGCGGCACCTGCTGATGGCACTGACATTAAAAGATGTTCTCTCTGTAGAATCCGTTGCATGAACTTAGTTTCATTTAGGAGGTTTCAACAAATAACATAATTGCCAGCAATCATAAATTTAGAGTGTTTACTTCGCAAGGACACAGGTATACAAAATATCCTTGTGCCAACATGTTTGTGCCATTCAAAATGGCAACAATTTACTAGCTGTGCACAAATTTCTTAAAATAATGGCATTTAGGAGATTTCAACAAATAACACATAATTGCAAGAAATCATAAAGTTAGAGAGTTTACTTCGCAAGGACACAGGTATACAAAATATCCTTGTGCCAACAAGTTTGTGCCATTCAAAATGGCAACAAGTTTACTAGCTGTGCACAAATTCCTAAAATATGGCATGAATATATATATACATTTGGCATGGCTGTGTAGTTAAACCAATACTCATTCCCTTTATTGTCCGAGACCAGAAATCCCCATTCTTTTGAGCTTTGTGAGCCGTATTCATCTTTGAGTGTTGGGCATAGTGCCAAGCTATAAAGTTATCTCCTAGCCACAGTATAGGGTAAAACTTTAAGATTCAAGGGGTCCGACCCCTAGCATCCCCATCAATCCTGAGAACGGTGCCAGATTGGTTCCTGTGGTAATAGAGTGGAGATCACACAGGTGTACCACTGCTCCATTCACTTCGATGACAGTGCCAGACATTACTGAGTTCCAGCGCTTGAGCAATCTCTGAATGAATTAACAGTGCACCTATACGACCTCCATTCACTTGGGGACTGACTAGTTGAATGAATGATTGGTTGGATCCCCACCAATCATAAAGTTAGCCCCTATTCTGTGGATAAGCATAACTTCATAACTTGCCTCAACGTCCTAAAATGTGCAGACATAGATCACAACAATGCAAGCACTTGGAGATGTTCCAGTATGAAATACTAAACCATCAAAATTGGCACTGTTCGTGGTCTAGGATGTGTCTGCAATATTGTGTGAATGTGATACCATAACCAACACACTTGTCCATAACTGTAGAAAGCCACAAAGCAGAGGGTAGTAAGCCACATGGGGCTCCAGAGCCACGTGTTAGGGACTAGTGCCCTAGACCATCAGAAATGTAGAAATTAACTGAAAGACAAGCTACTTTGGCAAGGAAGATTAGGCTGACCGGCGGAGATTCGTGTGCGGCTTCTGCTCCTGGGAGGCGGCTCCCATGGTGGAGATCTGCCACGGGACTTTGCAACACCCGTGGACAGGGGGCCTAAACAGTGTATTGGTAGTTCACCTCTGTTACGACTGAGGCCTCTTTCACATGGGTGGGGTTATTTTCAGGCCGCCATATTCATGGCTGAAAATCGCAAGTTGCTGCTAAGTCTCACGTTTTCTCACCCATTCAGACGGCTGGGTGGTGTGTGTATACACTGCAGCCAGAATTCTATCATCCAGGGAGAGAGAGTTTAGCATTGCTCCCTCTCCCTTTGTTGGCTGATTGTGGCAATGGAAGCTCCCATAGAAGCCTATAAGAAGTGCCGGCAAGGGGAGGTGGAGGGAGGGAATTTGTCAGCATGAGTCCCTCCCTCCCCCTCCCTTTGCCAGCAGCTCCCATAGTCTTCTATGGAAGCTGCTGGCTGATCTAAGCCAAAAGATAGGGCTGTGGGTAAAAGCGGCCATCTGGAATCCGCAGCGTATGTGCTATCTTTAACGTGCCAGAAAAGCGCCCATCTGAACAAATGCATTGGAATCTTTTACTGGTCATCTTTCACTTTTGAATATTTATGAAAAAAGTGGATTTTTAATATTTTTCTTGGTCTCTGAAGAAATTAATTTAAAAAAGGAAATCTTAAGTCTGAGTTCTGCTTTGGTGCACCTTCCTGCTACCTGTCAATAGTAACTCTACAGCTTTAAATGAATAAATAAATATTTAACACGTTCTTTGAACTCTCGGGGTGCTGAGGTATACATTTATTTTGCCTGACTGGACGAATTATATGAGCACTAAACTCTGACACCCTTTAAAGAATCTAGGCCAATATATTTCAAAGTACATTTATTGTACTAGATTGTTCTGTCACTTGTAGGCTGATTCTCTCTAAAGTATCTTTGTGGAGATGTGCTGAGGTTCAACTTACAGATGCATCAAACACCTTTTAGAACTATCAATGTTGTAAATAAATATTGATCTACTTCCTCAAAAAAAACTGACTGTCCTTGTTCTTTTCCTCGAAGGTATCCATAATTCAAAAGATAAGCCCAAGAGACTTTCCGGTGGTTTCTTAAGGCTTTTAAAGTCTCCATTTTAAGTTACTCTAAACAACGCTCATCTAATATTTACAGAGGTGAAGAATGGCTTGTCAATCATGGTTTTTTTTCATATTACTCTAGTGTACATACCTGTGAATCCAAAATGTCCAATTTAACAAGAATATCCACATAACCAGAAGAAATAATTTATGCGGCATTGTGTCATGGAAATACATTATATTTTTGTTGTTGTTTTCCCTCTCACCAGTTTATTTTATTTATGTTCGAAAGTAACCTTATGGCTTCTTTCCCATAAATTATAGGTCTGAGTTAATAGGGTTTTCCAGGACTTTAATATTGATGGCTGATTTGATCGGGTAAAGTCCAATACTGCCAGACATTTAGTTGAATAAAGCAGCTCCAACATATGTGCTTTAACTCCTTCAAGACCAGAGATTTTTGTGTTGCTTTTCTTCATTTTTTTTTATCCTTGTCTTCTAAAAGACAATGTTGAATGGCTGTGATTGGCTGACGCTGCCTGAGTTAGCCAATCACAGCATTAGCTTTCTGGAGGCGGGGATTTCAAGCCCCGCATCCAGAAAGCAATGCTCTGTCGGGGACGAGGAGGGAGCAACAGCCTGCAGCAGCGCCGGTGGAGGTGAGTACTGCTTTTTTTTTTTGACACTTTTTTTTTTGCATACCTGTTGTATAAGACGACCCCCGACTACAGAGCAGATTTTTCGGGGTTAAAAGGTCATCTTATACGCCGGAATATACGGTAGTTTTTTAATTTTTCCATCAACATAGCTGTATGAGGGCTTGTTTTTTGTGGGTCAAGTTATATTTTTTTATGTTACCACTTATTGTACCATATAATGTTTTGAAAAGTTGTTATACTAATTTTGTATGCTTGTGTGTGTGTGAGGCGGTCGTTTTTAGAGTATTCATGATACAGTAAGGGTCAGTTCACACCTGCGTTAGGGCTCACTTTGGGGTACTAATATCTTTTTGATCAGTCTTTCTCTTTAATTTTTTTGGACAGCTGGGATAACAAAAAAAAAAAACCTGCAAATTTGTTAGTCTGTACTTTTTTTTACACGGTTTACCTTGCGGGATAAATATTGCGGTATTTTAATGGTTCTGACTTTTACAAACACGTTGTTACTAAATGTGTTTTTTTTAATTGTTTAAATATTTTTGTGAGACCAATGGGATATTTTTGTCTCTTTTAATATTTTTTATTTTACTGATAAAAAGAAAAACTTTATTAAACATTTTTGTACAGTTATATTTAGTTCCCAATGGAGACTTGAACCTGCGGTCACTTGATTACTTGTACTATATACTGCAATACTTCAATATATAATGATTTTTAATGTTGTCAATGAAGCCTTGCCACAAGCAAAACTTCATAGTTATCCATGCATAGAAGTCCTGAGAGCCTTCACTAGGCTACAAGATATAATGCTAGCCCATCAGTGCTCTGAGATCAGACTGAAAAAGGTTTCAATGGGGCATCGAAGGGAGCCCCCTCTAGCTAACTGTTTAGATCAGGGGCATCAAACTCATTTTTACCAAGGGCCACATCAGCCTTATGGGTGCTTTCAAAGAGCCAATTGTAATTGTAAGACAGTATAGTAATAGTGACCCCCATAGTATCCGCAATAGTTATAGTGACCCCAGAAGTAATAGGGCCCCTAGTGGCCCCAGTCGTAAGAGACCCACATAGTGGCCCCAGTAGTGACAGTAACCCCATAATAGCCACAGTAGTAACAGTGACCTCCATAGTGACCCAAGTCATAATAGTGGCCCAGTAGTAAGTGACTCTAGTAATAAGAGTGACCCTCATAGTAGCCCCATGGGACCACTATGGGGGTCACTAGTGGACCCAGTAGTGATAGTGACCCCCATAGTGAGCCCAGTAATAATAGTGATCACAGTAGTAAGGGACTCCAGTAATCGAAGTGACTCCAATAATTAGAGTAATCCCCATAGTGGCTCTAGTAGTGATATGGTCCCCCACTGTCGTCTCAGTAGTGATAGTGACCCCTCATAGTGACCCCAGTAGTAATAGTGATCCCCTTAGTGGCCCCACTGATGATAGTGACCCCTATTGTGATTCCAGTAGTAACAGTGACCCCCATAGTGTTCCCAGTAGCAACAGTGGCCCTTATAGTGGCCCTCGTAGTAACAGTGACCGCCACAGTAGTAATTGTTCCCCTGGTAGTAACAATAACCCCAATAGTAGTAATAGTGACCCCCCACATCAGCCTCTGTAATAATTGACCCCTGGTCGGCCAGCATTCCTACAGACATTCCACTAACCCAGCTGCTGCTGAGCCTGTAAATGCTGACCTCTCCCCTCGGCATCCACTTAGCATACAGGATGGCACACACAGACACGACAGGGAAGAGGTCAGCGGTCAAAGACTCTGCACTGCTGCCGGACCACAGCTGCAGGCTGTGAGAGTGAAGTGCCTGTTAGGGTTCTTCCACACGAGCGTATATTGGCCGCATTTTCATGGACGGCTGATATACGCTGCCCATCAATAGTTTCAAATGCATCAGTGCAGAGGAGCATATTCCTGCAGAGTAAAAACGGGCTTCCGGCAAAGGTTGCCTGCACATGGCTGGGTAGGACCCTGCATATGGGATCTCGCAGTGGAGTTTGACCCAGTGCCCAGCCGGCGGCCCCAGCGTACCTGTCCATGAGCAGTACAGAGGACACTGTGCCATCGCTATGATAATGACGCGGCTCCTGCGCCCATTCTGCAATGATGATTGCAGAATGGCCACAGGATGGATAGCTTCCATTCACTTCAATAGAAGCCGCCCGTGTGTAGCCTGCACAAAATTGCAGCATGCTGTGATTTCTCTCCTCGAACGAAAAAACATAATCAATTTCGGCTCATAGGCAGAAAATCGTGTATTGCCATAGCATGCTATGGGTTGGGCTTTGCTGCGGAATCCAGAGGCGGGCGCCGCCTTCGGATTTCGCAATGCAAATCCACCCATGTGTAGGCGGCCAAAGATAGTGGCTAAAGTTCAGGACTCGATCACGGCAATTCTTCATTCAAGCAATTTTAAATTTTTCTGTAAAAACGCATACGGTCGTATGAAAGAGGCCTAAAGGTGAGTCTAGACGGAATTATTATTATTCCAAAAATTGTTCAAACGAATGAAAGTAAACACGCAAATACCTGCAAGTACAAAAACACACAAATACCCGTGATTAAAAGCATTAGAAGAGAGAGACAAATCCAAATGAGCCCCACAATCACCGGGTCCAATGATGCGGCCTTATGTGGCAAGCTATACTCTCCCCAGTATGAGAAATATATTTCAATAATAAAGAATCCTACTGCCATAAAAGGCTATAGGTAGGCAATGTCACATACTAAACCATAAAGGAGAAGGCAGGACTCCCTGATTAAGCTACCAATGTGGTAGCAATATGCATGGGGTTGGGGCTGTTCATGCAGCACCCTATGGCCTCATTCACATGGGCGATGGGTCCTTATGCCAGCCGCACTGTGGCCAAAAATTGCACCAGTACATTCACATGGGTGTATTGGCTGAAAAATACACTGCAGCGGAATACTGTAGGTCGGCAGAAATCTTTAGAATGCCTTCTAATGCTTAAATAGAGCTAGCTGTCTTACTTTCTGAGTGCCGGATGGAGGTAAACTCCCTCCCCCTCCATTTTTTTTCAGCTCCGACAGGAGTCTATGAGAGCTTCCAGCATTTTTCGTCAAAAGATAGGTCTTGAGTTGACCTATGTTTTGATGCAGCATGAAAATGGTTGCCGATATCACATTTTGATTAAATATCATGCCTGAAAATCGCCCATGTGAATAAATGCATTGGAATTCAGTGCCTCACCTGGTAGCTATTTTCCACCAACGTTTTATCATGGCAAAATACAGCATAAGAACACTCATGTGAATGAGGCCTATGGGTGAGTATTTTTATAATTTCCTCATCTTATTATCTCTTTTTCAGCCTATCTTTAGAAAAAGCTGAACAACCAAGTACAAGGCCAAGAAGCAGGGACTATAGTAGAAGTAACTACAGGAATACACCTACACTGAAAAGAAATAAAGTTAGACTAGGAACAAAATACTAGAAGCATATAAGGAATATTGGATTTAAAGAGTAACTGCACTTTCACTTCAGAGCTTTTGCTTTGTGGTCATTTTTAGCTCTTTCTGTCTGCTGAAGGCAGGCCCATATAGCTCCATATAGTGCTTATATACCTCTATATAAGGCCATTAACAGCTGCTAGAAGGAGCCAAAAATGTCTAATGGAGCCAGAGCGCTCCAAAGTGAAAGTGCAGAATCCAGCAGTATTTAAAGAGAAGCTAGCCAATCAAAAACTCTTCTCAAAACAATCCTGGGCAGCAGTGTGGTCAGCTGACCCACTCTAATGGATCAACTCTTAATACCCTTTTACATGCAACAATTATTGCTAAAATAGCCCCACAATTGAATGAACTGATAATATTTTTGCACAAAATTACATGTACAATAATGGCTTTTAACTATCTCCATTTCCTCATTAGCTGAAGGAATCTCAGTACCACTTATTTGCTCAGGTGGGCGTGTGTTTATGCGAAGGAATATCTGACCAGCAGATTCCATTGTCTTCTCCCAGCATGGGTAAACAATGTACTCATTATGTATGCAAGGTAAACACAATGAGTGCATTGTTTACTCCTCTCAAGTCCACAAGCTGCTCAAAAGACTAAATGCCTTTCATTCAAATGGAATGTCTTTTGAGCGGCTTGATGACTATTATTTATGTCAACTAAAAACCAGCAGTAAACGACAAGTGAACGAATAGTACGTGTAACAATTATCGCTCACTTTCAGCCATTTGAACAAGGTTTGAGCAATGCAGGAGATGTTGAACAACAGGAGGATTTCTGCTGGTTGTAACAATGACACAACATCATAAAATACAGTCAAGAACAACGTAAAGAAACAAATGTCTCATATGAAGTTATTACCAGCAATAAAATAAAAGGCCAGCAGCAAATGTAAAAGCAACACATATAAAATAAGGAACTGAATGGCCCAAAAAGTTCCTCTATCTGACACACAACCAAGGAAATATTCAGATGATACATCTTCTAGGATCAAGCCTGGCGGTGTCATTTATCATTGATGATCATTGGTGTGCCTACAACATATGCACAGATAGCTTTCATATACAGGCTTTTATCATCCTTGCCAGTTTCCAAAAATCAATAATAAAATCCATTTGGTTCTCTTCCAATAAAACAAAAACCAACAAGATAATAAGAAGGCAGATGGGAATTTGACCCTCGTTACAATAACGGTAATAATGTTCCTTCCTCCCTTGTTAGAGAAAGCATTCCAGTTTCATTAGTAGCTATTAGAGGACCGATTATTTACAAAACACTGCAGTGAAAGAAAATATAATTATTGCTTTATAATAGTAATAATGACAAGACGGAAAAAGGCAGATTTCAAAGGATCCGTAATAAGCAGAGTTTTTAACCACTTGTTACCCAAAATTAGGAAAAAGTCTTCAGACATCAAATCCTGTAGAATGTCTCTGGGACTCAAGAATGAAATGATCCAAACCAGATAAAACCTAGATATGACTCATTTACTAGCTTTGTGCACCTATAATCCTGTATCCCTGCCACTGAGGCCTTAAACAGTTTGTCTACTATAAAAACAAAAACAAAACTTTAAAAAGACTTTCTCAGCTAAGCTTATGGGCCTCAAAGTAGCTGAGTCCAGGGATGTTTTATACTAACATTTCCCACCATTCCCTAGGTGTCGGCCCTTTGAGTAGTGCGTTAAGTAGTCCTCTCATTCTAAACTTAGAATGGGAGAACTACTTAGCATGTCAATTAATACACGGCAGCAGCTGACTTCAGCAATGACGCTGGGGGAACAGTGGGCAAGGTAAGTATAAAAATTACATCCCTGGACTTGGCAGGTCAACTCCCTTGAGTGGATAAGCATTGCAAAAATCCCTTTAATAGCATGGGCTAGATACTTAGTTGATGTGCTATTCATGGGACACCCCTCCACACAGCCGGGTGAGGTCAAGGCAGGCGCCTGGCGGGTCAACTACTTTTAAGGGATTCTGGCAAAGCTTATTGGCTCAAAGTACCTTATTCGAGCATTCTAAATTAAAGGAATTGAACAAAAATTGACAAAAAAAATGACCGCCACCCATGCAGCCTATAAGAAAACTTTCCTAGAATGTAATTAGGATAGATTGGATGTAGCTCTAGAGAGCGATGGAGGCCGGGCCACAAGCAGATTGTGGAGCCTATGGGCCCTTTTTGCACTGGACAACTATTGGGAACAGATGCGCCGGACAGTCCTCACAGTAATAATCGCTCCTGTGTTTTCACATAGGAATGATCATCGCTGAGTGAATAGAGGCATAGCAGGACGGGGATTGTTCCCTTTGTGCTTTATCCGAGTACCTCCCCGCTCGTCCTGAAAGATTCGGGACGCGCTGCGGAGCGGGGAGCTGCAGGGGAGAGCGGGGAGGAACGGAGGGGAGATCTTTCTCTCCCTCTCTCCCGCCCGCTCTCCCCTGTTCCCCGCTGCGACTCACCTGTCAGCAGCGGAGCGCCCCGAATCTTTCAGGACGAGCGGCGAGATACTCGGATAAAGCACATTACTCGGACGAGTAGTGCTTATCCGAGTACGTTCGCTCATCTCTACCAATTATGAAAATAACATTATTTAAAGAATTTTTAGTGATTTTTTAAAAATTTTCAATCACAATCATTATTTTTTTTTAAAATCCTAAAATCCTGCATTTTCACACAGACCACAGCCTAATACTAGTCTGTCACTTCCTGATCTGTAGAGGAAGCTTTGTAGTAGTCATCTCACCCTACATCCCCAGAATTATACGGAGAGGTAACACCTATATGTATATAACACAGGATCCACCAGTCACAATAGGTGATCAGCTGTGACGACCTACTTCCCCCCTTCCTGCAAAATAACCTCGGTTATCTATTGATTTATTTTATTATGCTTGGTTACATAAATTAGGGTACAGTGCCCTCCTTGGAGAAACCAATATTGCAAGTCTTTCAGTTCTTGTATTGATGTCACTAGGGTAATCATGTAAACTAGTCTTAAACACCTTGAAATATTTTGCCCTTGTAACGTTGAATGTGTCCATCTATTACATCTGCATAAAGAGCTTCAAATTAAACAATTATCAAAGCGCAGACGAGTTAACATACTTAATTGATTACTTTGACTAGTCAGACTGATTAGAATTTCAAAGCTATGTCTCTAAGTAGCTTATTTCTTTGTCACCTTCTAATTTGAAATCACTAATTAAAATTGGTGCAGCTTTGTTTGTAAAACCTTTATATCTTATCATCCTCCCAGCTAAGGATAATGTAGGCTTTTTATATATATATTATTATTATTCATTTGATCACTCAGCTGAAACCAATTTACACCTATCCATGTTAATGTAATATGATACACCCCAAAGCTATTTGATTTCCTCCGCTGGACTTGACAAAAGCAATACGGCTCCATTTCTGAAAAACCAATCATTGGCAATAGAGAATGTCTCACTTTACTGTGATTCCTGATGGCGCATATGAAGAATATTAATCTAATAATCGCATTACTTCCTACTGGAATTATAGTCCAGACGTTGATTTTAATTAAGGCTGTTTCATGTGATTAAATTGTTGCTTTCATTAGTCATATATCAATAAAAGAAGGCTAAATCAAGATACATATTAAAAAGGAATCTGCGAGTACTGCAATGCTAAGAGATTAAGTGAAATATTGTTTTGGTATGGTAAATGGATTGCCTCAACAAGGCACTAGGGGTAAATAACGTAAAGGGATTGTACCAAGATCACAAGTTATTCCCTATATATGAACTTGCTGAATGGTAGGAGTCTCACTGTTGAGACTCCCACCAATATGGAGAATAGGGGTCCTGTGTCCTCCTCAGCGTGTCACTGTGTGATCGCTTCACCCCCTGCACTGATGTCAGAATGAAGAGAGTGCTGGCTGAGCATGTGAGGCTCCATTCATTTCAACGGGAGTGTTAGAAATACCTGAGTGCTTACCACTTGGCTATTCCTGGAATTTAAATTGATGTGGACTTTCCGGAAATTAACACATTGGCTTAATTTAGTCCCAGGGGATACGTCCTATTACCTGGATACTTCACCTCCATCAACATTTTCTGTAATTTCCTAATCACCACCGCTTCCTTTTCATCCTATACATAAATCTTAGTCTCATACAATCATAGAATCATAGAATGCTGGAGTTAGAAGGCACCTCCAGGGTCATCTGGTTAAACCCCCTGCTCAGTACAGGTTTCACTAAGTCATCTCAGACAGATATTTGTCCAGCCTTTCTTTGAACACTTCCATTGAAGGAGAACTCACCACCTCCCATGGTAACCTGTTCCACTCATTGACCTCCATCACTGTCAGAAAGGTTTTTCTAATATTTAATTTGTGTCTCCTCCCTTTCAGTTTCATCCTATTGCTTCTAGTCTTTCCTTGTGAAAATGAGAATAGGGCTGATCCCCCTGCACGGTGACAGCCCTTCAGATTTTTGTAGACCACTATTAAGTCTCCTGTCAGCCTTCTTTTTTGCAAGCTAAACATTCTCAGATCCTTTAACCGTTCTTCACAGGACATGATTTGCAGACGCTCACCATCTTGGTAACTCTTCTCTGAACTTGCTCCAGTTTGTCGATGTCTTTTTTAAAGTGGGGTGCCCAGAACTGGACATAGTATTCCAGATGAGGTCTGACTAAGGAAGAGTAGAGGGGAATAACTATCTCACATGATCTTGACTCTGTGCTTCTCTTAACACATCTCAGAATTGTGTTTGCCTTTTTGGCTGCTGTATCACATTGTTGACTCATGTTCAGTCTATGATCTATTAGTATACCCAAGTCTTTTTTACATGTCCTGCTGCTTATCCCAATTCTTCCCATTCTGTATGTGCTTTTTTCATTTTTCTTGCCCAGATGTAGGACTTTGCATTTCTCCTTGTTAACTACTATTCTGTTAGCCGCCATCCACTGTTCAAGCTTTTCTAGATCTTTTTGAATACTCTCTTTTTCTTCCCTAGTGTTAGCTATCCCTCCTAGCCTTGCGTCAGCGGCAAAGTTGATCAGTTTTCATCAATTCCATACTCCAGATCATTTATAAAAATGTTGAACAACAACACTAGGCCTAGGACAGAGCCTTGTGGTACCCCACTTGATACATTCTTCCACTTGGATGTGCAGCCATTTATGACCACTCTTTGAGTACAATCACTCAGCCAGTTGTGAATCCACCTAATAGTTGCTTTGTCAATCCCATATTTGGTCATTTTTTTAATAAGTATGGTATGAGAGACTTTGTCAAATGGTTTACTAAGGTCAAGAAAAACTAGATCCACCACATTTCCCTGAGCAACCTAGTCAGTGATTCTGTCATAGAAGGAAATTACATTCGTCTGGCATTACTTGTTTGTTACAAACCCATGCTGGCTCTGGTTAATTACTCCATTTTTATCCAAGTACTTGCATACATGCTGTTTAATTTGTTGGATCCATTACTTTTACTTGAGAGAGATTCCCAACAATTTGTCTGGACAGTTGCGTTCTTCATACTCCGCCTGTCTTCAGGAAGCGGGATACAGCTGAAAAATAGTATCAGCTGTATCCCGCTGTGAATTCCTGATAACTGATCTTTCAGCATGCTGAAAGATCGGTGATCAGCAACGGCTTAACAAAAACTGCACACAGTGCAGTTAGACACAACGATTATCACCCAAAAGATGGTTTTGATCGATTTTTGAGTGCTCTTCCTCCCATTTGAAGTCCTGCCTGTTTTAAATATAAATTAATTATACTATGTCTCTGTTCTGTTCTCTAGAAATGTTTCCTCAGGTATAATTTGATATATAGCCCGATGAAGGGTCATTAAATTGCCTCAAAAGTTTGCATACCTAATTTTTCTGTTTAGATATCATCTCTATAATACTTTTGTCTCTTGCTATATTTTATGTACTATATATTCACTTTTTTATTGCTTTAAGAAAATGTTATTAGTACTTAGCTTGTGTGTGCAAGCTTATTTACTCTCACATTTCAGAACTCACTGTTAAACAATTAGGCCCAATGTCCACTTGCACGCATGGATTCCACTACTGCATCCCGCAGTAGGATCCAGCCGTGCCCGCAGACATAGACAGAAAAATACATTTTCTTACCTGTCCAGATCCAACGTGGGTCTCCTGCATGCCAGCCGGATCTTCTTTCTTTAGCACAGCGAATGCGTCCTGACACGCCGGCGACAGCTGAGCCACGGATCCGGCAGCTTCCATGCACTTCAATGGAAGCCGTCTCATAGGATCTGCAGAAAAATGGAGCATGCTGCGATTTCTTCCCGCCCGTGTGATCCGTATGCCGGGGATCTGCATGCTTTAAATTGTTTTGCAGATGCTAATGCATCCCTATGGGCACCTAGAGCTGCAGATATCCCGCGCGGGAGACTCGTACGGAGCCTTACTAAACTGGGAATGACAGGATATATAAAAACGTACTTGTCTTATGCAATTGAATGCCACATGGGTCATAGTATCTCATATACAGTATAATAAATGGTTCTTTGAATTTCAGCCTATGAGATTAATTTATGTGCGTACATTTCTTTTATCACCATAAAAAATACTTAAGTCTCCTCAATGAACTTGATTTTAACTGAGAAACATGACCTGATTTGCTTACATCAGTTCTTATTTAGCTCTGAAATTCGAGGAACTGAGATACACAAGCCCCTAAGACTAATACTGTGACTATAATAGGATTGCGTTTACTGTTTTTACACATGATAATACATTTTGACACATGGAATAATCTGTAAATTCTCACTCTTTCATATCATTTCGGTCAAGACTTTTTCATCTGAGACATACCATATGAGATCTAGTGAGCAGATGCATGTTTTTACAATCTTGAGCAAAGAAGAATTTATAGCTTTGTAGGACAATAAGTGAATTAATCTTAAGGCTGATGACATGATATTGTAAACACAAATTGACTTGCAATGTATCGGGCTGCATAAATAATGTTGATGGCAGGAACAACAAAAACTTTAGGTTTAACATTAGTGTTGAGCGAACCAAACCAGTCGAATCCGGTTTCGGGTCAAATTTTACTAAGAGCTCGGTTTGCAATTTCAGACAATTCAGCCTGGCCAAACCCACTAGAGGAGGTTATGGTGGTGGTCTTGTGATGCAGTAGTTAGCACTGTTGCCTTTAGGCCTGTTTACATGCAAAGATAATCTTTCAAACGACTGAACATTTTAGCAATTTTTTTGCATAATATGTTAATGGCCATTAACACTTTATCATCTTCGTTTGCATGTAAAAGGGCCTCCAGAAGCTGTAATTTCCCGACTCCAGTGAAGAACACAGCATGTGGTCTATTGAGAGACAATTTATCTCTCTGTGGCTGAACAATGGATTTTAAGCTCACCTTAAAATCATTATGCAGACGAAAAGTGCACATTGCCTGCGTTTACATGTCACGACTATCGCTCAAATTCAGTTGTTGTGTGTAAATGGGCCTTAACAGTGTTGGGGTCCTATGTTCAAACCTGACAATATCGGCATATAGTTTATATGTTCTCCCTGTGTTTCATAGTAATTACCTTTATTTAACTCTGTGCATATGTTGCCCATGGTCAGATTTGAAAAAGAACAAAAACTGTGCATAAGATATGCAACACGCTTATGCATAGAGCTATACTTGAAACACTTAGCCTTATTACATATCCTATGCATGTGGTACAAAGTTATTATTACGATTTGTGCCCACAGCCACCATCTTTGCTTACCTGTCTGTGGCTGGCACCATGCAGCCCAAAGGGCTTGCACATGCATCTGCCCGCTACCTTAAAGGGTCAGCGTGCATCTCGCAAATTTGTTCCCTTTACCTCTGACGACTTCTGCCTATATTTAGCAACTTAGAAAGATTCTTGTGGGTGTAGTTACAGGTGTACGCTGTTTGTTTTTATTTCCTAGTTCTGATTCCGCTTGTTTCTGATAATTCAGACTCCTCCATCCCTGACCTCAGCTACATTTATTGGACTACTCTCTCTACCAACTGCCTGCCCCGACTTGGACTGTGTATCACATTGTATCTTTTCAGCCAGCCCTGATCTCTTGCCTGATGCCCATACTAAATGTTATGCTGCCTGCTCTGACCTTGGCTAAGTCTTCTGGTTACGTCTCTGTTTGCACATGCAATTCCTGCATAACATGCTCAGTTACTGTATCTTGGTCTAGTTGTAGCATCAGCTGCTACGTAGCCAAACCAGCGTGTGGCACAGTGGATCTATATTCATTCGCTGATGGTTATTTTTCAAATTTCTGAGGTGCTGAAACTTCTTAATTTATTATGACTAATAGGGCAAAACCTTAAAGAGGTTGTACCAAGGTAAACTTTTATCACCTATCCATAGGATCTCACCACTGAAACCCCCACCAATCTCAAAAATGAAGATCCCATGGTTCCCCTTCCAGAAGCATCAAAAATTGATGGCAAAAAATACCCATGGTCCATGTAGACTGATCTCACAATAAGGAGGAGATTGAATGATGTGCATGTGTGGTGCCACTCCATTCATTCTTAATGGGACTGCTGGAGACAGTACAAACACTTGGCTATTTCCATCAGCCCTATTAAAATGAATCGAATGGCAGCCATGGATACATGGCTTATGCTGCATTCAGTCTAACATCACTGCAGGTGGAAGAACATCCCCTCAGTGACAAAAGCTTGGGCATGGGACCCTTATTCTCATGATCAGTGGGGATTTCATTGAGACCCCCACAAATCAGATTTTTATCACCTCCCGGCTAATTTGGTACAACTGATTTAAATTACATGTTGCACTTAGGAATAAAATTCTCAGCATTATTGAATAAATGTAATTATTCAAAAAAATAATTGTGTTGAGACATCATAACTAGAGATGAGCGAGCATACTCGTTAAGGGACAATACTTGAGCGAGTGTCGTCCTTTTCGAGTACCTGCCTGCTCGTCAGAAAAGATTCGGGTGCCGGCGGGGGTGAGTGGTGGGTTGCGGGAGTGGGGCGGGGGAGAGATGGATCCCCCCCCTACCCCCGCCGCCCCCTGTCGGCACCTGAATCTTTTCTGACGAGCAGGCAGGTACTCAAAAAGGACGATACTCGCTCGAGTATTGTCCCTTAACAAGTATACTCGCCCATCTCTAATCATAACCATCCAGGTGTGATTTGTAAATGAGAAGAAAGTATTAATGAGGCTACTTTGTTAGTACTGAACATTTCAACACCTTAAGGCCTTTCTAATAGCATATCTTATAGTTAGATGATAAGTTTGTGTTATGTCAAAGCCCGAAGACATTAAGAAAAAAAAAGAATTTCATGAATACAATAGTGACGTGCATGAAAAAAAAGTCCTCAACAGGCTCCTCATAGTATACTATAGAGTGCAGAACACCCATTGTACTTAAATGACATGTAAGGCTGGCACATGCATCCCTGTTTGCAGTGCATTTTCTGGGAATTTTTCTTTGAAATTCTTTCATCCTTTCTTTTTAATGTGCATTAATTGATTCCCAATTGTATTGTGTGCACTCAGCCCCACAGCATGCAGTGACTGGCGCCTAACGTTTAGAGCTGTCTCTAAGATTTAGCAAACAAGAACCAAAAAAAATTGGCTGATGCTGCTCATTTGATCTTGGCTGAATGATTGTCAAATACCAGTTAAAAGACACTTAACCTTATTTACAATAAACGCGCCACACATTTTGGACTGGATTGCTATTGGCAAATCCTCTTTTTACCCTTTTAGTAGCCTTTATAAATTTCCCTCAATGCGTTTAGTAAATATGGAATCCAGCCATGAAACTTCAGCTTTTTATACACAAATGCCAAAAGCTTAAATTCTGCAACTCCGTGGATTCTAAGTTTCAAGAACAAATGTTAACGGCACAACTTGCAGCACATTGTACAATATGTCATTATATTTCGGCTAGCTCACCAGTAATGGTAGATGTCAGAGCCGTAGCAGCAGGTGTCCCAGACTTGTCCTTTTCTCATCATACTTGTCTCAGAAACATGATTTGACTGCAATGGTTTTCAACTGCAATGACCTTTAAGTCTAGTTTCTTTGTGACATTAGTTATGGTGAAAGAATCCTGCTAGACAAGGTCATGAGAATGGTACAGCGCTCATGCAGCCTTTGCCAGTTTGAGGCTGAATCATATTGCTCTCTAGAGTGACACTTCATCACAGGCACTATGAAGTCTACCATTCCACAGGAATAGGTAAAGATCTAAATAGCAAACTACAGTGACTTCATAGATTTATTAAGGCCATGAACTGAGACAAAAAAAAACAGATATACGAGACATCCAATGAACATTTCTTTACTCAACAAAATCTTTTTATAACACTCCTTCTGAGATCAACCTCGAAATCCAGTCTACTTATGAATTAAATGGTACTTCCAAGTCTTATACAGTAATCTATTATTGAATAGTATCATCAATTCAAGTACAGTACTAGAGAACACTCCTATCATTTATAATAATACTGCAAAATATATATATATGTATATATATATATATATATGTATATATATATATATATATATATATATATATGTATATATTTGTATTTCTAATTCACATTGATAAACATCTTCTTTAAGGCCCATTTAGACACAACGATAATTGCTCAAAAGATGTCGCTCAAGCGACTTTTGAGCGATCACCGTTGTGTCATTTACAGCGCAAGATGATCGCTCAAGATGAGCGATCCCCTTGCACTGCTAGCGGAGAATGCAGAAGACAAGCAGGGTGTTCCCGCTTGTCTTCTGCTTACAGCTGTTCTCCCGCTCTGAGCGCCCGGCTGTTATACAGCCGAGTGCTCGGAGGGAAGGATGCAGAAAATAAGTGGGTTGTCCCCGCTTGTCTTCTGCATACCGCTGTTCCCACGCTCCAGCGCCCGGCTGTTATGCAGCGGGGTGCCCCCGCTTGTCTTCTGCATACCGCTGTTCCCACGCTCCAGCGCCCGGCTGTTATGCAGCGGGGTGCCCCCGCTTGTCTTCTGCATACCGCTGTTCCCACGCTCCAGCGCCCGGCTGTTATGCAGCGGGGTGCCCCCGCTTGTCTTCTGCATACCGCTGTTCCCACGCTCCAGCGCCCAGCTGTTATGCGGCGGGGTGCCCCCGCTTGTCTTCTGCATCCAGATGTTTTCTGCACAGAGCGTCCGGCTGTTATACTGCAGAGCGCTCCATTCCGGGTATAGAAAACAGGTCTGGACCGCTCTGTTCTTCAGACCCAGCCTGTTATCAGGGAGCGGGAGATAGCTGAAGCAATAGTATCAGCTGTATCCCACTGTGAATGCCTGATAAGGCTCATCGTTCTCTTTCAGCATGCTGAAAGACAACGATGAGCGACGACTTAGCAAAAACTGCACGATGTCAGTGCAGTTACACACAACGATTATCGCTCAAAAGATGGCTTTTGAGCGAATTTTGAGCGATAATCGTTGTGTCTAAATGGGCCTTTACCCAGATCTTCTATGATAAGAAGCTTCTCAGAAATTGAAATAAATAAGAGTTGCATAATTAATTGAGGGTAACTCAAAAGTGTGGAAACACCAGTATAGAATGAAAATGGTTTGGAAGGTGGTTATCCAATTTGGCATACAAGCTGCAGGCAAAGGGGGACACCTGTTAGGCTATGCAAACAAAATGACGGACATTTTGAATGCCACGATCTTCGATTCTACTCTAATTTTTAAAATGGGAAGGTAGGTGTATGGTATATTAAGCTGGCAGAGAATTTCACCAGGAAGCAATGGTGAACATAACGTTATTTATTCTCATGTTAACAAAGTGATTTGTATTCATTATTGAATGATGGTGCTATATCAAGAAGAACATGCTGAAATCGTCCTTATATCAGGTGAACGAAGCACGCAGGTTATCGCAGCAGATTGCAATTAATGCCACCTAACTTGACCTCCCACCTAACTTGACTATCTAGTATCCCTAACTCCCTGCTGTCCAAGAAGCACTTATCATAATACCCATATCAAGTATTCCAAGGGACAAGAAGGAACACGTTTTTTTTTATAACACAAAGCATTTTGGGAATATATAAAAGGTCCCATTCATCAGGAGTATGGCACAAATAACATAGCAGTTCAAAATGCTGTCCCTGAAAAGCAATGGATACTGACCAAGCTTTATGGATTGTGCACCTATGTACCAACCTCGCCATACTGTACCCCCATAAAGAATCCGTACCAAGATATATTGTATAGAGATGAGCGAGTATACTCGCTAAGGCTAACTACTCGAGCGAGTTGTGCCTTAGCCGAGTATCTCCCTGCTTGTCTGTAAATATTCAAGAGCTGGCGGAGGGTGGGGGAGAGCGGGGAGGAATAGAGGGGAGAACTCACCTGTCACCTGCGCCGGCAGCCGAATCTTTACAGACGAGCGGGAGGATACTCGGCTAAGGCACTACTCGCTCAGCTCTAATATTGTATGGGGTGCCCCTTTATCTACTGGTAAAAAATAATAGATATTAGATTGGAAATAAATTGACCAACATATTGCCAGATTATGAGTCTTTGTTTTAGTTTATCTACTAAAGTCAAGCACACAGTACCTAGGACTATACTCACCTTAGTTATTATATGATGTACATCAGTGAATTTACATACTGCAGCATAGAGCTACAAGTTTACCAAAGTTTTACAAAGTAAGGCCTTAGTCAGACGGGCATTTTTCGCGCAATTTGCGCATGCGTCCGGCGATTTTTTAAAACCATTGCTTTGCAATGGTATCGGACACATGAGCGCTTTTTATGCGCTCGTCCGATAAATTATAGAACAGAAATTGCAGATTGCCGGCTCCATTGAATTCAATGCGCTGGACAGCTCTGGCCCGTTTCTATTGAAACGCGGCCAGGAGCAGTTTTTTCGGGCGATTTGCGGATGCGCATCCGTCATGCGATTCGCAAATCGCGGCAAAAAACGCCCGTGTGACTAAGGCCTTACAGTGTGCCTCATCCTTGGTGTTCTCTATGGAACCTTTCTCCATAAACCTCAATGAACAAAGCATGGCCAGGAAACCAAATATTAAAAAATGTGGCTACGTGCTTTTTTTCTTAACAAGAGATATTGCAATTATATGTGGTTTTGACATTTTTACCATGATCGTACTTTCCCAGCAGCTTCTTTAGACAAAGAAAAATCATTACAATATTTATGTGCAAATATCAGCATAATACACAGTGACAAATTCAAGTTTGTGTCCAAAGTTACACTCTGCAGAATTCATATGCCACACAGTAGATAGTCTGTTAGGTATGTGTAATTTGATGTATCCTTCTAGAAAAATGTATAAGAAAGGTTGACAGCATATCCGAATAATAGGATTTCCATATCCAAATGTTCATTTGCAGAGGGAAAGCTTGCCTACAGAGAACATCACTGTAGAGAACATCATTAGAACATGACATCCTCTGACACAAATATCAGATACTTTCCACACTCTCTGGTGGATGTACATCCCAGCATGCACTGGAAAGCTTTGATAAATCAGTCAAAACGAAATTATTATTTATTTTTAAAGGGCCATTAATTCCAGGGTGCTGTACATATACAAAGACTTAATAGCGCATAACAAAGAAAAAACAAGAACAAGTAGCATGATTAAATGAGCTGCAGACTAGTAAAGAGGGAATAAGTACCCTGCCCACAAGGGCTTACAATCTACAAGGAGACAATACGTGATGGTAGAATCTGCTATTATACTGTAGTATTGTAGTGGCAGTACAGTTATTGCATGTTGTAGGTAGTGATGAGTGACCTTTGAAAAGTTCGGTTTGGGCTGAATTAGTTTGAATTGAATTGGGAGTTCACCAAAACCTCTAAAACTGGTGTATAACAACATCTAAAAGCCATAAAAACCCTGTACAACACTCTGAGAATGTTTATACAGGTCTTTTATGGTCTTAGTGTTATAGACCAGTGTTCAGGACTGGTGTTGAGCGAACTGAACCAGCAGAACCCTGTTTTTGTTAGAACTTTGCTAAAAGCTCAATTTGCACTAATACCAAACTAAATTTTTAGCAAAGTTCTTCCCAAACAGGGTTCTAATGATTCATTTTAGTCAACACTAGTGTTAGGCTTTTCTTAAGAGGTGCATTGTCAAGTTACTTTTAAAGATTGTGTAGGTAGGAGAGAGTCTAATTTTTGGGGGTAGTCAATTCCAGAGTATGGAAGAAGCATGGGAGAAATCTTGAGATGAGAGGAGAGATAGGAGGTCTAATTAGAATTAGAGATTATGGATTGGAAGATTAGGTCAGATTTGTACAGTATAAAGGGGACATGTTGTGGGATAGCCTTGATGTCATTGTTAGTATTTTGAATTGAATACACTATGCCATGAGGGATTGACAAAAGGGAGAGGCAGAGAATTAAGGAAGAGAGAGGTGGATTAGCTATGTAGAAGAGTTAAGCGTGGATTGGAGAGACACAAGAGTGTTAGATGGGAGGAAACAAAGAAGCAGGCTGCAGTAGTCTGGCCATAAAATGATGAAAGCATGCACTATTTTGTTGTCTCAAAAATTAATAAACAGCAGATTCAAGAGAAGAACTGAAGGTAGCGAGCGATGATCAGGGCTTGGATGTGTGCTTTGAACAAGATGGAATCAAAGGTTACTCAGAAGCACAGCACCTGTGAGACTGGGTAAAAGTGTGGAGCCATTAACTGTGATTGGTGGATGATGTGAGTGAGATGAAAGAAACATAATTAATTTGGTTTTCTCTGTGTTGTGTTTTATAAAGCAGGAGGAGAAGTTTAGTAATCTCAAACAGGTTAATTAGTACGGAAAATAATAAAACATGTACATTTTCTGTTCCATTTAGCATCAGTTGAACAACCTTGTTTTTCCTTGGGAATACCGGTGGACAATAAATAATTGTCAACTTCAGATGAAGCAGGTTCAGTTTTTGATGCAGCTCTTGGTGAGTGATCTGTTTTTTTTACATAGGAGTGAGGGTAAACCTATTGCATATTAAATTGTACGTAGCTGAAGTATTGCTCCCACAAGTGTTGAGCGAACTTTTGAATAATTTGGTTGGGCTGGATAGCTGAATTTTGGCGAACTGGTTAGTTTGATCTAAACTAGTTTGAACCATACTGGAACTTCTCCAATCTCCCCAAACTAGTGAGTAGAAGTGTCTAAAAGCCACAAAAGCCCTGTATAACAAAAGAAAGAAGAAGGAAGAAGACAAAAATTAAGAAGAAGAGGGTAAAGAAATAGAAAGAGAAAAGGAAGAGGGTAAAGGAATAGGAAGAGAAAAGGAAGAGAGTAAAGGAATAGGAAGAGAAAAGGAAGAGGGTAAAGGAATAGGAAGAGGTAAAATGAATAGGAAGAGTAAGAAAGAGAATGAAAAATAAGAAAAAGGAGAATGAAGAAGAGGAAGAAGGCAAACGGAGGAGGAGGAGAATGGAGAAGGAGGAAGAGGAGGAGGAGGAGGAAGAAGTTTTCTCCTCTTCTTCTTCCGCTTTCTCTAGTGAGTTCAGCCAAGACAAACTGCTTGAGGTTTGGCTAAGTGCTCAATTGAACTTTAAGTAAAGTTCCACCAGAAACATGTTTCTACTGTTTTAGTTTGCTCAACACTAGCTCCCAGAGTGTACAGATCACTTTATGATGGAGAAAATAGTTGGAAGAGAGACATCTGCCGGGACAAGGTGAGTATATATATATTTTTTATTTTTACACATTTCTGGATGAATTGTAGGAAAGGGCTTATATATTTAAGCCCTTCCCGACAATTCATCCCGCGTACGCCGGCAGCCCATTGCTTTCAATAGAGCCGGCTGTATTGCCGGCTCCATTGAATTCAATGGTCAGTGCTCGTTTAATCGAGACGAGTACCGCATGGTGCTCGTCTCGAGTAACGAGCATCTCGAGCACCCTAATACGCAAACGAGCGTCAAGCTCGGACGAGTATGCTCGCTCATCTCTAATTATAACTGCACCTCCAAAATTATTAAAACATTTGCTATCAACCTAAAAATTAAAAGACTAAGGTTAGGTATATGAAGTAGACGATATAACATTTTTTACCTCAACCAACAATACCCAAATGCTACATACAGTAGTATCTAAGTAATGCTACCAAGCCATCACTAAAATAATATGTCCAAAATACCTAAACTAAGCCACCATAAAGTGCTAAAATAATGCTACTGAAGTCCCCACATTAGGTAAAAATTGTCAGGATGTTGGGTTCAATTAATATCTTTCTACAAAAATCAATAACCTAAGGTGCCCATATGCCTTCAATAGCTCTCAGCCAACATCGATTTCTCCTGCCATTTTTATATACATGAATGTTGGTTCGGCCAAGTGTTCATTTTCAGTGGGTAGTAGGGAATAAGCTGCTGCCAGACACTTCTGGTAGTGGCTTATCTGCAGGGAGAACAAAAGAATCCTTTTCCCTGACGTCATCTATTGGGGAATGTTAGGAGGCTACACTGTTAAAAACTGTTACACTTCAATTTTCTGTTAAAAAGGAAATACAATCTTCCCTGACCCTCAGTAGCAATCAGACTTCAACTTTGCAGAAGCCAAAACAATATTTTATATATTTATACATTTCAAAATTTTTATATACATATACTGGTCCTTTGTTTGCAGCAATAGTTAGTCATGTGACATCATGACAATATGACATCACCTAACTGGACTAGCAACAGTGACGTGATTGGTCACCACAAGTCCTTTATCAATTGTTTGCCATTTTTTGAGGATGTTTGAAGACTCTGATCACCTTGCCCCTGCTGCGGGCCTGTATTATGGCTCTGATTTGTACAAGGCTGTAATAGTACTTCTATAGAGGTGCAGAACTGCTTCCCTGATCTTGTATGGGAACTTAAGGATTTTTTTTTATAAAAAAGATTTCATATGAATTAGACAGAAAAAAAGTGTAACAAAGCCTGCATTTTCATTTCATAGAGACCATGTGCAAAGGCCAAGAGTTTTCAACAAGTTTCTAAAATACACCAGGTTCTCCTTCCTCTCTCATTTGCTACTGTTTGCACCCTCTTTGATGTCTGTACGTTTTGTGTTTCAGATGGTCTTCCCTATTTTTCTGTTACTCTGCTGTTTACAATTTCAGTGAGGGGGCATGTAGTAAACCTAGCATTCTGCCAGTAGTTCCCTGTCCTTACTTTCTTGCCCTTACTTCAGATGCTGCATTGTTCTCTGGTCCAACCTTCAGGGAGGCAGTATCTGAATACCTGCCTCTCTGATGATTAGGGATTTGGATACATTCTGCCCAAATGGCTAGTTAAGCCACTATGATGTGTACACAGACACACATCCACACGCTGCAACAACAGGAGGGGCAGAAACTGCAGAGATTGTTATTACAATCATTATCACAGTGTCTGAAGATCTATCAGTCTACACGAAGCAATGTATGTAAGCAGCACCATACAGGAATCTTCAGATAATGATCACTGAAGTTGAGTTCCAAACTTCATCTTTATTTATAAAAAGTCCATGCAAAACAGAACTTGCAACGTTTCGTCCGACGCAGCAGACTTTGTCAAGTTTCCGTTAGTACTAATTCGGAATACTTTCGACTTTTTGAGCACTTTTTTTATTGCGTTTTTCTGGGAGACAGGGTGACTGAAAAAGTGCATTTCTGGCCTTCTTTATGTATTTATTTTTGGACGATGATCACTGTGTGGGGTAAATAATGTGCTACTTTGATAGATCAGACTTTTACGGACGCGGCAATACCAAATATGTATTTTCGTTGTATTATTTAGACATTTTAATTATAAATATGGCAAAATGGGGGTGATTTAAACTTTTATTACTTTTTGTTTTTTACAATTAAAACAACTTTATTGCTCTTTTTTTTACTTTACTTTTAAGTCCCCCTGGGGGACTACAATATGCAATACTTTGATCGCTCCTGCAGTATGACGTAATGCTATAGCATTACGTCATACTGCATTCTGACAGGCAGCCTATCAAGCCACTGATGGCTTGATAGGTAGTCTCTCAAGGCAGCCCTTGGGCCTTTCTGAAGGCCCCCGGCAGCCATGACACCTGCATTGCTCCCCCGATCTTACCGCGGAGTGAGGCGTACGGGACCCCTGAACAGCGTTCAGGGGCTTTAAATGCCGCTGTCAGAATGCCCTGCAACCTCTCATACATACCCCGACGCTGCAGGATGTAAATATACGTCCTGAAGCGGGAAGGGGTTAAAGGTGCATTCCCACATGGCAGAATTTAGTGCAGATCCACCCCAATATCCACAGCATTTTTTGCACTGTAGATTTTGATGTAGATGTGGACCAAAATCCACACCATTCGGTTAATATTTTGATGCAGATTTTGATGCGTTTTAATCCAACGGATGAAGTCAGCTGCGGAGGCACATCAAAATCTGCATTAAAATCCCACCAATGGTACAGATTTCGACCAGGAATTTGATGTGGACTTTAGTGCAGATTTTTCACTAAGGAAAATCTACATCAAGTTCACTACATGTGAACGCACCCTGAGTGCTCTTCTCATATGTCATTTTATTTTGTGTTCATCAAGAATTAGCGATCCTGGAACATCCTTTCTAGATTAATATGGAATTGCACTTGTCCCCAAAAATCTAATGACTCCAGCTTTGATGAATGCCCTATAGCTTCATGAATAAAGTCATAGTATCTTACAATCTAGATCTTTTAATATTATTAACTAATACCTTGCATTTATTTGTGGTAGTGGCAGTGTCAGTGTGGTTCACTATTGAGGTGCAGGGCAACCCACCAGGTAATCGTATATGATGTCATCATTGGTTGTAAGCCTGCATGGTGCACCACACGTATCACTTGGTCTTGCCTTATCTGTGTGCAAGAATAATACTTAGCATCCACTCCCCTCGATACGTGGTAGGTGTGTTTGAGTGGTTGTTCATCACTATTTTGCACCTGTGCAGTGCTCCTTCATTTTACATTTTGGCTGTCTACATGCTGAGGGATGTGGTTCTATACCTACCCTTGTATTCTGTATTAGTACATCAATAAGCTTGGCCGCATTCTGTGATTTTCTTGAATTTATATCTTACAGAGATTTGCTTGTGCTATTTTCTTGCCAAAAAAAAAATCTTTATACCTTTACTTTGATGAATGTCCTATAGCTACATGGATAAATTCATGTTATCTTACAATCTTTTTAGCAGGTATAGAGAGCAAATATCTAGCCAACTTAATGCAAAGTTAAGATTCTAACAATGTAACTTTTAATATGATTGTCTACTTTTACACAGGTTGCCTCAAGAAAACTGTGTATAAGGTAGCAATAAGATATAATGAATAAGAGTTTATCTACAGCAGAAGTACAGAGACAGAGGTGAAAGTATTATTACTATTGCTGTTTTAGCAATATGGACTCCCAAGGGATGTGAAGCAAAGTAATATTGTGTTTTGGTTAGAATTTATTGTATGCTATTGATTATTTTAACCTTATTGCTGCTTTTTCTCGCTGCATTACTTTATTACTTCATTAAGAAAATTGTTATTGCTTAAAATAATTGACTTCTTGAACCCCTTTTTATAAACTATGATTGGCTTGTGAGCTCAAGTATTTTGGTCAAAATCCAACTAATACCTCGGATTTATTATGTATTATTCACATGCAGTGCAGCTTTTAATCGTCGGGGGAGCTTAGGGTGACAGTACCATTGTGGTTCACTTTTTAAGGTGCAGGGCAGCCTGCCGAAATATTATGGCGTCATTAATAGGTTGCTGGTCTGCACGGCGCACTACATGTATCAGGATGGTCTGACAATTTGTATCTTCTCTGTACAGGCGTATACACCAAGCAGCCACCCCTCTATATGGGTGGTTGTGTGAGTGGCTGTCTTACTGGTGTCCTACAGAGGTGTAATTGGCTCCCTCATTTGGTAGTATGGCTGCCTGCATGCTGAGGTTGGTGAACATGTTTGCCCTCCTGTATCAGTAAGTATATGGTTGTTTTCAGTGATTGTTTCAATATTTTCCTTTCTGCGATACCTTTTTATAAACTTGAATAATTAAAGGGGTTGTCCTGTTACTGGATAATGCCGCTTCAATAGGGTACCCTGTATTAAAATAATAAAGTGAACTATACTTTCCCATCCATGATCGCTGGGATCCAGCACTGCAGCCCCGCTCTGATCCCAGTGATTGTTTTCACAGATTATGTCACAAGACATTAGGAAATCACTGCAGCCAATAAGAGGCTGCAGCATCACTGCCCATTCTCCTGGCATTGGTGCTCGCATCCAGAGCTCCATGATGCCAAGAATTCAGGAATATAACACTACAGCTTCTCATTGGCTGCAGCAGTCACCTGATTTCCTGTGACATCATCTGTTGCCAAAATTATGAGAACCACAACGGGGATGCAGCGTTAGATCCCAACTAGAGATGAGCGAACGTACTCGGATAAGCACTACTCGTCCGAGTAATGTGCCTTATCCGAGTACCGCTGTACTCGTCTGGAAAGATTCGGGGTGCTCCGCTGCTGACAGGTGAGTGGCAGCGGGGAGCGGGGCAGAGCGGGCGGGAGAGAAGGAGAGAAAGATCTCCCCTCCGTTCCTCCCCGCTCTCCCCTGCAGCTCCCCGCTCCGCAGCGCGTCCCGAATCTTTCAAGGCGAGTACAGCGGTACTCGGATAAGGCACATTACTCGGACGAGTAGTGCTTATCCGAGTACGTTCGCTCATCTCTAATCCCAACAGCCAAGGTGGGGTTAGTATTGTTCAATTTATTATTCTAATACAGGGGCATTACTGAATCAGCATGGGCCATTACCCGGACAACTCCTTGAAGTATTTTACTCAAGTACTGCAGAATTCTGTGTTTACCATTCTTCTTTTTTGGCCCTTTTACAAAGGATAATTGTCGGGCACAGAAGGTTAGGTATATGAGGTAGACTATATAACATTTTTTTCCCTCAACCAATAATACCCAAATGCTACATACAGTAGCATCTAAGTAATGCTACCAAGCCATCACTAAAATATGTCCAAAAATACCTAAACTAAGCCACCGTAAAGTGCTAAAATAATGCTACTGAAGTCCCCACACTAGGTAAAAAGTGTCAGGATGTTGGGTTCAATTAATATCTTTCTACAAAAATCAATAACCTAAGGTGCCCATATATCTTCAATGGGTCTCAGCCAACATCAATTTCTCCTGCCATCTTCATATACATGAATGTTTGGTTCGGCCAAGTGTTCATTTTCAGTGGGTAGAAGGGAATAAGCTGCTGCCAGACACTTCTGGTAGTGGCTTATCTCCAGGGAGAACAAAATAATTTTTTCCCCTGACATCATTTGTTGGGGAACGTTAGGAGGTCCCCATACACATCATAGTCATCCGATCCCATTGATATTTATGGCTTTCGATTTTTCAAACACACAAACAACTCGGCTCCCGGCGGCCCACATACAAAAATGCTCAAATCTCCCATTGTAGTCAATGGGGTTCGTTACTCGAGTAGAGCTCTCAAATTTTACGAAAAGCTCGACTCGAATAATGAGGACCCGAGCATTTGGGTGCTCGCTCATCTCTAGTTGAGAAGCATTTTCCAATAGGGTGTTATTAAATATTTGGCACAGATTGATTTCTGCAGCTTCCACATATCATTATATATAGTAAGCTGCAGAATGCTGTTCACAGTTAAATCCGTCAGTGAGCTCCATTGAGGGTTCAGTCTCCAGCCCCTCTTTCTTCTCTCGGAAGATTTTTCTAAGCTAATTCATGACCAATTTGAAGTTAAACCTATTATTTAATAATTAATCAGCTTCGAAATTTGTTTACAGACATATTTAGCTTGCAATGCAGAATTCAAACAGTGCAATATTTCTAATAAAACTCTGCTCAAAAATTGCTTTTTAGCCAAAAATGCATGCATTTAAGTAGAAGGCATCCATAGCCTTAAATGGGTTTTCTTACTACCACAAAAAGTGTTCTAACAGCTGAGCCTCGCATAAAATAAAAACAGACCCTACTCACTATTCTTCTGCCACAGGACACAGTTGATTGGCTCCTGTAGCCCCAGCGCTAGCTCCTAGTGTGTAGGTCTGGGGGAAGTCAGATGCATGCTACGGTCAATCATAAGCCACATTATTATCGACCTGAAATCCTGGAATAACGGCACCCATGATGTGAGCACTGATGCCAGGAGTTTAGACTGTGAGTCTATGGCCTCTGATTGGCTGAAGCGGTCACCTAATTTCTACACCAGCAGCCAGGGCCAAGGCAGCCGATCAGTTGTGTTCCAGGGGGTAGATGAGAGGTGAGTATAGTCTATTATTTTTATTTTATGCTGGGCCCAGCTGTTAGAATTTTTTTTCATCATAATGACAAAACCGCTTTAATATACAGATGCCCCAGAATTGTTATTTCATGGAGAATTAAAGTATTTACTAAAACAGACATTAGAAGAGCTCATAGGTTCCCTTTACTTTCCTAAACTATTTGCTATTATGACTACTGTGCAACTTAACAAATACATGATTCCATTTTTGTGCATTGCATTATGGTTCCAAGCCTTATGTATGTATAGTAATCACTTTATGTAGTGCTGAGATAGTCTAGAGAGAAAATAATTTTGAAAGTTCAGCAGTTGAAAAACTATAGTTTAATCATAAAATAAACCTTTTTCTGGGTGAAGTTGGAAGGAAGCAACTATAATTTGCATATGTAGATCAGAATAGTAATTTGCTTGTTTTATGATGCTAACAATGCTGACTTGCCAATGTACACCTACACTAAGCTACATCTGGGTCTTTGGCAAATGATAAAGGTAATGATCTATCTGGAATGGAGAACAACAAACAGTCATCACAATTACTCAAAGAGGCATAACATATAACAATGCTGAAATGCACTCTCTGATTGAATAAATAGATTGGCTATAATCTTTTGCCTTTTTCCTCTCAGCATTTCCAAATTATTGAATTAGTCATAATGAAATGGGCAAACCAGATGGTGTGGGCTTGATATTGAACTTCTTAAAACAGCGGGCCAATGACTATTGTAACTAAAACTGGCCATAGACCTAATCATGTTTGCTAAAAATTGTAGCATTATAGCATAGGGTTACTTTAAATTAATTTAGCATACAATATGAAAATTTCATGATGCCTTAGGCCAATTTCACATGAGTGTATTATGGATGAGTATCCAGGCTACACCGCTGGTCTACTAACTCAAACTTACAGCATCACTGAGCTCCATGATGCTGTTAGTTTAGGTCAATTGGCCCTTGGACAGGTTGGGACACTCCCCCCTAATATGGGCTCAAAAATAGTGCCTGTAAGTTTTGTTTAATCTTTTCCAATTGGCCATATATTTTGGTTCCACTTTTTATAGTGAACACTCCTATAGTCTAAGAAACTGTTAGCATCAACCGGTTTACAATATGTTTCAGTCATCTTTATCCTTATAGAGCTCCAAATCTTTTGGTCAGACTAATGGCCCTTTTACACGGGCCGAGGGTTAAGTAAATGACAGCGCGAGTGCTGACGTCACCACTAAGGTCATTAGCGCCCATGCAGAGCGTTTGAACTGACACACTTCACTGCTGGATCGCAGATTTCTTGTTCAGCACTTCACCTTCTATGTGAAGCGCCGAGCAGGATGCATTTACTCAGAACAACAAGCCTGCGATCCACCTATGGTTTGTAAGCTGACTGAAAGTCAGCAATAAACACCTGTGAATATATAGTGAGTGATTTTTGTGCAATTACACTGCCCGATTATTGCTCACATTTGTTAGTTTGAATGAATTTTGAGCGATTATCGTCTCTTGTAAATGGTCTATTAGAGTTAATTAATTCAATTTTGGTTATCTGCAGGCATATCTAAGTCTGTGTTCACTCAGCATCTTGTTATATTCCGTGGCTTTTAGTCTCAGGGTTCCGCCTGAATAGCTAAAAATGGTATTCAGATTGAAACAGAACCATTGACTTTAAATAGTTTAACAAAGACCAAAGTTGGGGACTACACTATTCTGTTCTCCAAAAATAATGGAAACAGACAAAAACTATTTTTAAAAAAACACAAATGTTTACAGGTTTGTTTCTGTTTTCACTAATTAAAGTCAATTGTATAATTCAGGATTCAGTTTGAACACCGGTTTTGGAGAATCAGAATGAACCCCAAAAATGAAAAGCCACAGCATGTATCAAAATACTTTATGAACCCAGTTTAAGACCCACCAGTTCTATATCGCTGGCAACTGGTCTTTTCTGTGGTTACTCCAATCTGTTGGCTCCGGGTCGTGTTTTTAGTCATCCAAGAGGGCTGATGTAATCTTCAGAGTACCTAATCCCCACAGTGCATTGATATGGTAGGACTATCAATGTACTATACTTGCTCTCTGATTAGCTAAAGCTGCTCATGTGATCAATAATGGTCAATCGGAGAGCAGTGTACAATGTACATTAGCTAGAAAGAGTTTTGGTACAGCCATATTAGACAGATGAAAGCAAAGCCCTAAACCAGTGCATTAGATGGGCAGCAGAGAAGCATAACTGTAGGTAATATACTGCCCTGCCCCTCCTGTCCTACAACAAAAATTTTTTCTGAAGCTGGAGGGTAGCTCTAAGAGCTTAGCATATATTGCATGCAGTTATCTCTTAATGTCCCCTAGCGGTGATTGCAGGCAGAAATAATTTGGGGGTTTTAGAGCTTTGTATCATAAAAATATTTTAAAAGATTTCACATTTACAGAGCTGATCCTCGAATTAATGAACAACTGTACAATATATGGGCTTAAAAGTGAAGTTTGATTTATATTTCATTGGCATTTTAAAACATGATGACTGTTCTTTTCAGCTTGACTTGAATATCCTGCATTTCCCATTTTCTTTGACTTCTGAATTAGGCATACTACCTCTCACTGGTTAATTCTCGAAAGTGGGAAATAATCATAAACGGCTTTGTTGCCTGATGTGGAACCACGGAGTGGAATCCACATTGACATAACCTTGAGTGTTTATATCCAGGTTCAACCTTGACAGCATTTGTGTTTCCTTCTTACTGCGTCAATCCTTTTGTTTCAGTCTTAAGCTGTAAATAAGGATGTCTAAATAGCTAATGCTTCCCATTCTAAGCCTCTTAATGGCTGAGCATAACATAGAAGTAAATATTGAGCTCTTAAAACGATTGCACAGTATAGAATTCATCTGAATGGCTGAAGAAAATTGGGTTTGTCTTTTTCAGAAAAATAATAAGTGTCCTTTACAAAGAGCGGAATTTAATGACTTTTATTCCCACACAAAAAAATGCACCCAGGTTACATATTAGAAGGGTTTTAAAGGCTTTAAAAACAATTTAAATGAACTAAAAAAAAAAAAGAAAAAGAGGAAATTTTTTTTTTCAATTTCAAAGTAATTATTCCTTGTTCTTCCCAGCATGTGACAGTGGCAGTCAATGAAATCAATGAGCAACAACAGCAGGGCTCTTTTGACCTTACTGAGCAGGAAACTGTCATTGCCGAAGTGGCAAGAACTTGAAAAGGGTGTGAATATTTTTTTTTTTGGTGGGGAAATTTCGGTAGAAATATGATTTTGAACAAATTTGGAAACTTTGAGCCATATTTTAAAACTTTCTGTTTTATTTTAAGGTGACCATAAATATTAAATGAGGATCAGCCGATCCCATTAATTTCGGCTCGTCCAGAAGACTATCTAATGTGCATCAGGGTCACCTCATTTTGGCCCAACAGCAGATGTCAAAGAAAATATGGATTAGGCATTTAGGATTTCACAATGCCCGATCCTGTGTTTTCATTGGAGACAAGCTGCCTGAAATGTTTTCAATGGCTTTTCCTCCTTTCCTCTTTGAGAGCACATGCACATTTGGCCAAGTCAATCATAAATCTGTATGGGGAGTTGGGAAGAATAGCTGTTAGCCACATGACTGTTTGACTAACATCTACCTAAGTTAGATGGCCCTTTTTAGGAGTCTTGACATACTTTATTTCAATCTTGCCAAGGAATGTGTCAACCATTAACTTGGCCATTAACTAGATACATCCCAAGATGTGTGGCATGAGATTAACATATTAAAAAAATCCTTTCCAGATGCAATCTATGGAATATTCATTGACACAGGCTCTTTTACTGGATGGCTTTGGCGGATGCCTCCGACGGGTGTCATCTGTTACCCATAGGAAAGTTCACATATAAAAGGAATGAGTGTAGCTCACCAGGACTGATATCAGTGTCTGCACATGAACACTCTGGTACATGGACTGCTAGAGGACTACAAGAGTTGGTGGGATTTGAAATGCGTAAGTATGCCCTTCAGATCTTCATGTTTAAAATATAAAGAATTAAAGCACTAAATGTTCTTTTAATCACTACTGCTGGATTTTTACATCTTTTTTCTGCCATCTATAGGCCCTCATGTAAAAAAACAATCATTTACATTAATGAATAACATGCTAAATACATAAAGCGATGATAATTATCATGTGAGTGGCTTAATTACAAGCACACAACAAGTACACTAGGAACGCATTACTCTCTTTGTTTCTGTAATTCATGCAAAATAGGAAACTTAAATTATTATATTGATTAGTTTTGTTCAGAACAACCAATCTTAGGCTCTGCTCACATCATATTTTCAACTCTGTTCAAGGAGCCCATCAGGGTGTCCATTTAAAATCCTGAACCTCTGGAACCTCTCTCAACCAATAGGTCTCCATTTTGGTAGGTTTCAGTTCATTTCCAGCAGTCAGTGCTGGAAAGAAAAAGACTGCACTTTTCTTCCTTTACAGAATATCAGAAATGAATGCAAACCTACCGAAACAGAGACCTATTAGTCTCCGTTTCAGCAGTTGAGATAGGTTCCATTATGGCAATGTCCCATGGTTTCTTCTTCAGTAATTTAAACAGACACCCTGACAGGGGACCTGGACAGAGACAAATAATGTGATGCGAGTGGAGCCTATGATAACCCAACTGTGTCAATTGTCCCCTTAAAATTTTTGTAGTGTTTTTGCTGTTTCTACATTAATAAAATTGTACATAGAAATGTTTGGTAAAAAAAAATGTAAATCCTGAAAATTACAAAGATAGTTAATTGCCAATGATAATTATGTACAGATTTAGTATAGTTGATTTGGATTTGAGAACTTTCTGTGAAAAACTATTGATATATTATCTGAACACAACAAATCCATTGAAAAGCTATTGAATGGACAAAAACTGGCACAGAAAGTTATCTTAATGCTGTAGGAGCCAATTTAAACTTTGCTTTATCTCTACATGTGTTCTGCCCTTACCGGTGTGCACATTTGTTAATCTAAAAATACGGTGATACTTTCTAAGAAAAAATGTCATCTTCTATAGATTGTGTTTGAGGATCACTTCAAGCGTAAATATCTAGAATTCGTTAATTATTAAAGGATTATGTAAATTTGAAAATATTATGTGAGCTTTAAATTACCCCACTAACTCTAAACAACCAAAAGCCAAGAGATAATTGCAAAATTTTATAATACTTAACTAGAATTTTTGAATTTTAACTTTTGTTGTGGTTTACATTTTAGATAAAGTATTTATATTAAAAACAAAAATACAATAGCCCAGTTCTTCAAAGTTCACCGAGAAGTAGCCTACTGAATTATTTAATTTCTCAGTGGAATTACCCTATGCTAACTTCTTCACAGGCATCTGCTCGCTTGGCATTCGTGTCAAGCTTTGAACTATTGAAGAAAATGCTCCCCAGCTGTGAGTTATGATCTGATTATAAAAATTTTGCCAGCAATGAGACCAATGAAAACAAGAATTTTAAAGATAAGAGGGATATAATGTGACATGACCTAGTCTTATTTCTTCACACTTCTTTGGCCACCGCTGAGTTACTCTGTGATCTGTTGGATAGGTTTAATAAATACAGACTATTTTTGACTCTGACTACCCATTTAGATAATTTTATGCTCTGTTACCTGACTCACAGGTCTAATATACTTTGGATTGGATAATTCTTACTCGGCATAGGTTTCACAAACCAAACTTTTTATTTTAAATCAACTGACTAACCTGTTAATTATTTTACAGTCTTTACACTTTCCTGCTTTGCAATGCAACTTTTAATATTTACAGTAAGTTAATTTAAGTAAAATCACCTTTGGCTGGATGTCTTTCCTTGATCACACCCTTCTTTGCATACTCTCAACACTGCTGCACAAGAAAGCCCCACAAGGTGGGCAATGAAATCCTGACCCTGGCTAGTCTAGCACCGATGACCAGGCCTCACTGGAAGTGTCTCACATTGCTGGATTTTTCTATCTAATGTGGATTCACAATGATGAAAGGAAAACTTGTTTTGTCATTTTATGCTGCATACAGTGAAGTTTCAATCATGAAAGGCCATGTGCCTTTAATAAAGTAGTCATTCAGTGCATGTGGTAGCATTTTTTATTATTTAGTAGCTTTTTGTGGAAATGCTAAAGAAAAAAAATATTTTTTGTACTTCATATATTTATTTTTACATTCATCTATATCAATAATATACATTTTAGAGCAATTTGAGCCCAACCATAGAAATAATTATGAATGGCCACCACCATCAATCAGCAGAGAATATGTGCAAGTTCACAACCTTCTTCATCCTAAACAGCTGTATGCTGTTATCTGTGCGCACTCCTGCTGCATCAACCACTGACGTAACTATAGGGGATGCATCCCCTCTCTTCTCCATATAGGTAGCCCAGTACTATGAATAAAGCATTATGCTTGGGGGCCCTGTTACAGGTTTTGCATTGGGGCTTCAAGTTACGCCTCTACATTAAGGGGTTAAGAGAAGATAAACTTTTGGACTCTGGCCCATAAACCTCTAGCTACACCCCTGATATCAGCTATCAATTCTAATAGTTTATTTGTGAATCAATCTCATGAGGCTGTTCCTAGCCATTAATTATTAGCTCTAATTGGGGTTGCCTCCTGCTAAACCTTTACTGTTTTTCTATGTCAGAGCCTCGACCCACCAGAGGATGCACTACGGTATTACTCATGTCGGTCACTTTGCCTCTCTATATTTCCTCTTTTTGCCATCCTTCTGTAGTGTCTGCATACAGTAAAATATAATAAGAGCACAAACATTAATATATTAACTAAATGAATATGCATAAACGTCTGATAATCCTATGCTGCACTCCAAAAAGATACAGGAAGAGCTCTGGATGCTCTCAAGAAGTAAATTAGCTGCCATCTGCTAAATAGTGCTTTTTAAGTGACTATACCATTCTGAACCCATTTGCTAAGGTGAAAAGAGGGAGATTTGCATGTAGTTTTCTGTGCATTTTACCAGGCGAGATGCAATAATTAAGTTTTTCTAAGAGTTAAAATACCATTTCCATGCACAGATGCAGCTATTTGGTTGAAAACTTCTTTAAACATATTCTCTATCAGGTAATTGAATCCAACTAGATATAATTTATGAGGAAATTGCAAAAGTTAAATTTCAAATCTATCTATTCTTCTATCGTTTTATATCTATCTCATATCTATCTATCTAGCAATTCATCTCATATCAATCTATCTATCTATCTCATATCTATCTCATATCTATCAATCAATCCATCTCATATCTATCTATCTATCTATCTATCTATCTATCTATCTCCTATCTATCTATCTATCTATCTATCTATCTATCTATCTATCTATCTATCTCATATCTATCAATCAATCCATCTCATATCTATCTATCCATCTCATATCTATCTATCCATCTATCTATCTATCTATCTAATATCTATCTATCTCATATCTATCAATCAATCTATCTCATATCTATCAATCAATCTATCTCATATCTATCAATCTATCTCATATCTATCTCATATCTATCTCATATCTATCTATCTATCTATCTATCTATCTATCTATCTATCTCATATCTATCAATCAATCTCATATCTATCAATCAGTCTATCTCATATCTATCTATCTCATATCTATCTATCTATCTATCTATCTATCTATCTATCTATCTCATATCTATCAATCAATCTATCTCATATCTATCAATCAATCTATCTCATATCTATCTATCTATCTATCTATCTATCTATCTATCTATCTATCTATCTCATATCTATCTATCTATCTCATATCTATCTATCTATCTCATATCTATCTATCTATCTCATATCTATCTATCTATCTATCTATCTATCTATCTATCTATCTATCTATCTATCTCATATCTATCTATCTATCTATCTCATATCTATCTATCTAATATCTATCTATCTCATATCAATCAATCGATCTATCTCATATCTATCAATCAATCTATCTCATATCTATCAATCAATCAATCAATCAATCTCATATTTATCTATCTCATATCTATCTATCTATCTATTTCATATCTATCTATCTCATATCTATCTATCTCATATCTATCTATCTATCTATCTCATATCTATCTATCTATCTATCTCATATCTATCTATCTATCTATCTATCTATCTATCTATCTATCACAGCTTACCTGGGGTAATAAAGTCAATAAAGTCACAAATTTTGGGGAATTTGCACAAAACTGTGACTTTTAGATTTTTTGCGCTGGCCCTGTCACTTTTGTAAAAAGTGGGTGGGGCTTGTCAGGAGGAGTTGTGACTGTCACAAACCAACAGATTTATGTATAATTTATTTAATAATAATTATAAATTGTTCCAGAAATGTTTGCCAGGTTGGACCTCTCAAACATTTCTGTGTAGATACATGGAGATGTTGAGATGTGCCTTGTATATGAAGAGGGTGAAAGGAAAGTGGTGGAGCTACGCCATGGGTGGATATATATAGTTCATTGATGAATAGTGCTACAAGTGTACGTGGGAGGTGCTACCAGCCAGACATGTACCTGTACAAGACAGGTCAAGAAGTACTCAGTGGGGGTGATAGAAAAACGGCTCAAGGGGCAACGACTCCAAAAATTGGTGATGATTCTATGATAAGAAGACTTTATTATATGAGGAGTATAACCAGCAGAACAAACACATTTGATACCTACACTTCAGATACCAGGAGCCACATCTGGTTCTCTCCCTTTAGTTTCCCTATTGGCCATGCTAAATACTCACTGTAGCCATCCAGCATGTTATGCCTCAGCAATTACTGAAGAAGAGGTTTTTCCTCAAAACAGGTTTGTTCTGCTGGTTATAAACCTCATATAATAACATTTTCTTATCTTACTATCATCACTATTTTTGGAGTCGTTGTGCCTTGAGCCATTTTTTTTTCCTTCACTACCATTGTATATGAAGAAGCAGGCACATTTTTATGTATTAGGTGCATCATGCATCTGGAGAAATTACACTAAAACCGGGATTGGAAATGCCAGGCTTAGAAAAATTTCCCATTGTGTTCTCCATGTTGGTATATGGAGTACTGAGTTAAAGAGGCAGATAGGACTCTTCCGACCTATGTCATCCAGACTGACAGCACTCACCCTATACATAAGCAGCAAGAGAAACTGTCCTTTTTGATGATGCTGGTGGGATGAGCCTGATGCAGCCCACCCTTTGGACTCAAGGATCGCACCCCTGGACAGCGTTTCAAAATAAAACATACATGGGCGAAATGGGCAGATCTGTCCTGGATTCATGCTGCCCATGGTTTGGGCAGAACAAACCTGATTACAGGTTCACTTTAAATTCCTATTGTTCTTCAACTGGCCTACATGAACCATTGCCTTACAATACAGGATGAGCCAGAAGTCCACATAAGTAATGTCACTGACAAAGGAATGGATCAATGTAATACTGCTGGTAGGGTCAGGGTCAACACACCACATGGCCAGGAGAGCAAATCTTTAAGCTCTAGTGTGAGATGTATCCTGTAACATTTGTATAGGAATAAACCTGCATGCAGACTGTATGGAGATTTTTGGCTAACCCTCTACATTGTTTTATAATGTTTGATCGACTTGCACTTGTAAATGACGTCTTACACATGTAACAGTAGAGTATGCTAGCAGGAAATGTTAGGAGAACATTTCCATCACTTTACAAGACATCCATCACAGCCTTTGCATAATGGATACAGATTAGATAACATTAACTTGACATTAAAGGGGTTGTCTCGAGGAAGCAGTGACATTTTTTTTTGCCCAGTCCCCCTAATTAAGCATACATTACTAAGTCCCCTAGTAAATGACTTTTCTAGCTGGTTTGTACTTACAGTTCCAGCGTTTCAGCAACTTATAAAAAGTTTCCCCAAGATGGCCGCCGGCTCTTTTCCCGTCGCTTGCTGTAGCCCGACGTGCGCGCTCCCGAGACGCTACCAGCTGTGTCTCCCTGACAACCAGACGCCCCGCAGCCGCCGACCGGACCCCGGGATTGAACGCGGCCGACCAGTCACCCACCACCAGGCAGCAGGTAACCGGCGTTAGCCCCCGTCTCCCCCGCGCTAGCCCCCGGCTCCCCCGCGGTAGGCCCCGGCTCCCCAGCGGTAGGCTCCGGGGGCCCAGTGGCAGGCTCCGGGGGCCCAGCCACAGGCCCCGGCTCCCAGCGGCAGGCCCCGGCTCCCCAGCGGCAGGCCCCGGCTCCCAAGCGGTAGGCTCCGGGGCCCAGCGGTAGGCTCCGGGGTCTAGCGGTAGGCCCCGGCTCCCCAGCGGTAGGCCCCGGCTCCCTAGCGGTAGGCCCCGGCTCCCCAGCAGTAGGCCCCAGCTCCCCAGCGGTAGGCTCCGGGGCCCAGCGGTAGGCCCCGGCTCCCCAGCGGTAGGCCCTGGCTCCCCAGCGGTAGGCCCCGGGGCCACAGCGGTAGGCCCCGGGGCCACAGCGGCAGTCAGTCACGCATCACCCCCGTCAGTCCGTCACCCATCACTTACCTGGGCGGCTGGGCTGGGCGGCTTCTCGGCTGGGCGGCTTCTCAGCTGGGCGGCTCCAGTTTCTGCACCTTCCTCTAACAGAGGATGGTAGCAGAATGGCCACTCCAGCGCGCTCCCGAGAAGATACAGCTCGTCTGCGCATGCGCAGAAAAGCTGTTGCGGCGAGCACACTGAAGCGGCTCGTGCTCAGAGCAGAAGACCGGACTGCGCAAGCGCGTCTAAAAAAGCAAGCCGCCAGCGAATTTAGACGGAACCATGGAGACGAGGACGCTAGCAACGGAGCAGGTAAGTGAATAACTTCTGTATGGCTCATAATTAATGCACAATGTACATTACAAAGTGCATTAATATGGCCATACAGAAGTGTATAGACCCACTTGATTTCGCGGGACAACCCCTTTAAACTCGTTATGATAACTACAACATAGGAATACATTTATATGTTCATTTATTATTTTTAGCTGTCTATAGTGTAATCTAGGGGCACGGTTCTGGACGCATGTATGGTTTTTAATGTTTTTAGGTTTTACTGCGTGGTGATGTGTTTATGAACTATGTTTAATAAATGAGGAATTATTATCATTATTTGAGTGCTAGCATGTGTTTGCTTCCTTCTTGCTTTCTACGTGTTTAGATGTTAGTTTCAGCGGACCGCATGCAAATTTGTGCACCAACAGTTATTTGAGACTGATTGAGGCTGTGCCCACTCTCTGTCTTTTGTTTGGATAACTACAACGTACTACAATGCTGAAATTCTAGTTATCATGATGCACCAGTCATGTTAACAATTGCTATAACTGTACATATGGATTCCTTCCCCAGGTTTACCCTCTCAAGGACCAAGCAAATATGTAAATATACGTCACTTGTCCTGGGCTTTAATCTCCGACGATAGGAAAAAATATATACGGTGCGGGATTAAAGCCTCTGCTCCTGCAATCAAGCAGATGCAGGTTGGGTCCCCAGCTGTTAGTCACAGCTGAGATCTCATAGGAGAAGGGACAAGCATTTTTTAACCACTTCTGCCTTCTCTTTTCCCAGGTACGAGTGAAAGTGGAAGTGCTTCTTCCACTTTGCGACCCGACAATCATGTGACTGCCGGGAGCCCCCTGTTAAAGCAGCGTTGCAGGGTCCTAGCAGACCCTGATCAGCTCTGCCAGTGACTGACGTCACTACAGGGGTATATTTTCCCCTGTGACTGGGGCTTCTATGGGTGCGGCTTCTATGGATGACACAGCTACAGTGGAAAAGTGTGAAATTAAAAAAAAAAAGACCATGTGAATGACCCCTAGAGGTTTTATATAATGTCATTGGGGACACAGATGTTAAAGTTACAATAGTTACAAAAATATGTAAAAAAAGATTACAGAATAAAATAAAAATCTAGACATTAAAAAGAAAATGACCTAAAGCCAACGCCAACAAAGCCGTCATATCTGCCCTCTAATCCAAAACTATGCATATTATATATCAAAATGTCAAACAAAATGAGGAACCCGTTCCCATAATTTATTTTAGCGTAAATATAATAACTAAAAAAAAAAAAAAGGAGAAAAAAAACATATTAAAATTAGCCTTATATGTCAAAGAGAAAAGAAAGCAGCAAACATAATTTTGGTAGCTGGTAAAGTCCCTAAAAAGGGTCCTTTAGGTACAAAACAGCCTGGTCCTTAAGGTGTTAAGTTAAATGGAGGAAAAGAATGCAATACGAACACAACCTTATTCAGGGTTTATGTAAGTTTATTGAGGCTGAATAAAAAGCCTCTTGACAACTGTATTTTTCTTTAAAACATTGATATGCAAATCTCAACATTTTGTATCTGTCATTGAAAATTACTAGAACGTTGAAAGATGTATAAATCTAAATGCAGCACAAGTACAAAACATTTAGCTTGAAGTTAACTGAATGCACAGTGTTCTATTACAGTTAATTGTAAGTGTGATATCAATATCAGAAATTGTAATGTGCCTAAAGTAGAAAACTATTGATGTCCCTGAATTCAAAGAAAATAATGACAGCAAATATAGAGAAAGAAGAAAGAGAGCAACAATAACATAATATCTCCTCAACAACTTTAGGACACCCTTTACCACAAGCGGCGCAACTATGGTTGCTCATCTGTATGTGAATGGAGTTCTTATTAGCACAACTACACCCAAAAGCCAATGCCACATTGTATACCAATCTGTTCAAAATTACACAATTGTCACCATGGGATCAACTCCACAGGTTTCACTATCTGGCAGCAGCACATACAGATAGTAACCAGTCAAAAATTTAGACACATCTTTAGTCTATGGTTTTTCTACACGGTAGATTCATATTGAAGACATGAAAACTATGAAGGAAGACATTTGGAATTAAGTAGCAAACAAAACTATGTTAAACAAACCAGAATATGTTTTATCTTTTAGAATCCACAAACTTACCCGCTTTTACTTTACACACTCTTGGCATTATCTCATTCAGCTTCATGAGGTTTTTCATTTATAAGTATGTTTTGTCAAGAGTTAAAGCCACCCTCCCATCCTGGACAAATAAAAGTGGCTACACTGCTTCATTGACTACCAGATGCAGTCTGCGCATTAGTATGCATTGGTAGTCTAAGGCCTCACTCACATAGGTGTTTGCAGAAATGCAACGTTTTCAATGCTACATTTATTGCAGTTTCCGCAGCACTGGCATGCATTTTGGCTGCATTTTCTACACAGCTGAACATGCAGCTAAGGAAGCTGAAAAAAATAAAACTCACCTAGTGGGCACCGTCCGGGTCCCAGCCACTGCTCTCTGGTGCTCCGGGCAGGCTTTCCTGCACTTGTCAGCACCAACAGAGCATATCTTGCTGGTAACGGGGTTTGAAGATGCTGCCTCGAGCAAGAAATGGCTCTGATTGGTTAATTCATTGAATGGCTGTGATTGGTGCATGGAGCACTGGCACTGATTGGCTGAGCCAGCGCTTGATGAACCAATCAGAACAATCTCTTGCTGGAGGTGAGGATTTCAATTCCCGATACGACTAAGAGATGCTTTGTCGGTGCTGACAAGTGCAGGGAAGCCTGCCCGGAGCTCCGGAGAGCAGTGGGAGGGAACTGGTCAGCGCCTGCTAGGTGAGTATTGCTTTTCTTTTTTAAGTTCAATAATTTTTTATTAGGTTTGCATTTGACATGTCATAAATGAAAAATATACATTCCATATAATAATCAGAGTAAGATAAACTGACATGTTAGGATATTACAACATTAATATCGTTACGCATGGAATCACATTGAAGAGATACTTAAAGGGGTTGTCCCGCGGCAGCAAGTGGGTCTATACACTTCTGTATGGCCATAATAATGCACTTTGTAATGTACATTGTGCATTAATTATGAGCCATACAGAAGTTATAAAAAGTTTTTCACTTACCTGCTCCGCTGCTGGCGTCCTCGTCTCCATGGTTGCCGTCTAATTTTCGCCGTCTAAAATGGCCTAATGGCCAAATTAGACGCGCTTGCGCAGTCCAGGTCTTCTCCTGTTCTCTATGGGGCTCCGTGTAGCTCCGTGTAGCTCCGCCCCGTCACGTGCCGATTCCAGCCAATCAGGAGGCTGGAATCGGCAATGGACCGCACAGAAGAGCTGCGGTCCACGGAGGTAGAGGATCCCGGCGGCCATCTTCAACCGGTAAGTATAGAAGTCACCGGAGAGCGGGGATTCAGGTAAGCGCTGTGCTGTTCTTTTTTTCAGTCCCTGCATCGGGGTTGTCTCGCGCCGAACGGGGGGGGGGTTGAAAAAAAAAAAAACCCGTTTCGGCGCGGGACAACCCCTTTAATGTAAATCCTTTGCTTGGACTAGGCAACAATTAAGTATAGGTAAGCAGAAATCGGGAAGGAGAACAATGGGTGGAGGGGAAGGGTAAAGGAAAAAGGTGGGGGGGGTAGAGAGAGGGGGTTGAGGATGGTTTGGATAGAGAATCCAGTTCGTTGCTCACTGAGTGTAGAGTTTCTAACAATAATATTGATTACTCCCATGAAAAGGGTGTAAGTAAGTAAGAACTTATATGACAAACACGTATCTAGCTCATAAGTTTGAATTATTTGGTTGGAAATGCTCCAGCGAGGGTTCCCATGTCTCGACAAAGTGTTTAAGACAATCGTTTCTATATGCAAAAATGTTTTCATATAAACAATGTTCTGAAAGTAGGTGTGTTATATCCGACATTGTGGGAATGCCTTTTGTCCTCCAGTTCCTTGCTATTAATAGTTTAATGGAGAGGAGTCCGTGAGAAACCCATTTTCTGAGATCAATTGATATCGCCCTAATTCCTAACAAGAAAATCGCTAATTCTGGACAGAAGGAAGCTCTGCACCCTGGTATTCTCCTTAGAAAAAGGAAAAATTCCTGCCAAAGAGGTTGTATCAGTGGGCAACTCAAGAAAATATTAATAATGTACCTCTTCCTCCGCACTCCCTCCCACATTTATCCGAATATTCTGGTATAAAGTCCGATAATCGAACTGGGGATCTGTACCATCTAGTAGTAACTTTGCTAGGAACTTCCATCAAGGAAGCACAAAGGGAGGCCTTAATGGCCCAGCTGTGTGCTAAGTTCCATTGTTCAGTAGAGAAGGATCGCCCGAGTTCTCTCTCCCAATTTGGAATATGGGCCTTTTTATGTAAACTGCTATCATTGTTGCTCTCCCCACAAAAAATCTCATATATAGTCTTGAGATCAAGCGTATGAGTGAGGGGATTAAATAGAAGGTTATATAAGTAAACTGGTAACGAGAGTTTCAAGGTAGGGAGGGAAGCACATATACTAGAAATTTGTAAATACAGAAAGAAGTCTCTATCCGAGAGGTCAAATTCTGCTCTGAGGCAATCAAAGGATTTCAATTTTTCCCCTGTTGCTAAATTTGAGATTGAGATGATACCTTTAACTTTCCAGTTTTGTGTATATAAATTTGTGGACCAGAATTCTAAGATTTCTATGGGGAGGGGAGCGAGTTTCCTCGGATAATGGTTCCTAGATATTTGTAACAGGAGTTTCCATATAGTAATTACTGAGATTATCATTAAAGTTGAGCGAACATACTCTGCCAAGCTTGATGCTCGTTCGAGTATTAGCATACTCGATGGAGCTCGTTACTCGAACGAGCATCAAGCTGTGTTCGACCCCGCCCCAGTTTTTGGCCCCTCCCTGCCGTGACGCAGCGCGTGGCAATGGCAAATTTTTTGTCTGGCAGGCAGGGGGGAGAGAGACCTAAAAAAAAAAAAAGCTCGGCACCCGGTGTCCCACATACAAAAATGCTCGAGTCTCCCATTGTAGTCAATGGGGTTCATTACTGGAGTAGAGCTCTCCAATTTTATGAAAAGCTCGACTCGAATAACGCGGACCCGAGCATTTGGGTGCTCGCTCATCTCTAGTTATCATGGAGTTCCTCGGAAGCTCAGTCTTGGGGTCTAGACTAGCCGCTAACAATAAGTCTCGTAATGATTTTTTACCTAGAGCATTTTGCTCGATATTTGGCCAACTGATCCCTGGGTGAGGAGCACACCAAGCTCTTATTTGTTTGATAATATTAGCTTTATAGTGAGCTTCTATGTTAGGGACTCCCATGCCTCCTAGTTTTCCAGGTCTGTACATTATGGAAGCAGCCACTCTAGGCTTTTTATAGCCCCAAATAAATAGCAATGATTGTTTTTGTAATCTCCTAAGAATTCTAGTGGGGCATAAAGATGGGATGCTGCGAAACCTATATAATATTTTGGGGAGGATCATCATTTTATAGATGACTAGTCTCCCCATCCACGAGAATTCAACTCAACCATAAGCTTGTAGACATTTCTCTATTTCTTCTATTAGAGAATCCATGTTAAGACTCATTGTTTGTTCTGGGGAAGGTGTGATTGTTATACCTAAATACTGGACGCCTGTGGGCTCCCACTCGTACGGAAATTCTTTTTTGATTCGGGACTGGAGTTTAGTTGAAATGTTAACCGCCAAAATTTTTGATTTTGTTGGATTAATTTTATAGTATAAGATCTCACCAAAATTGAATACGAGATTAGATGCCACTCTAAGCGACTCCAGAGGGGAGGACAGCATCAAGACCACATCATCTGCGAAGAGGCCAATTTTATGTTGTCTAGACTATAGGGACACTCCTCTAATACCTGGCTCAGTGCGTATCGCCTCTGCCTAAGGCTCCATGGTGAGGACAAACAAGGTGGGGGACAATGGACAACCTTGCCTGGTGACATTTTTTGTTATTTCGAATGAATTTAAAATAACTCCATTAATTAAAAACTTTGCAGAGGGGGATCCATATAGTTGCTCTCCCTGAGGAGAAAAAAGTGTTTTTGACCCCCATCCTAGGCCTCTTACTAGCAAAGCCAGACTCCTACTGCACACTGATGAAGGGTAGATACCCTGAAACAACTGTCTGTACATGGAGTCTAGCTTTGCTTTTAATTCCCAGTCATTGTTACAAGGCTTGTATAAAGAGTCTAACTTTGGCTTGGAGGAATGCTGCCTTCCAATTGGTGGCACTGTGGAGGTATTATTCCATCTCCAGTCCTATGTGAAACATTGAACGATCAGTGTTTAAACTGTACATTAAGTGCACAAGCTGGCATTTATTTTTATGCCGGCTGAAGATGAATGACAAGCAAGAACCTCACGATTCTTACTTCTTGTTCAGTCTTTCACGTGCGTTTAAACTGAACAATTATCATTCAGTTTTGCTTGTTTGAGTGAGTTTCTGAACGATAATCATTCCATTTAATTAGGACATTATCTTTGCTGCAAAGGATAAATTCATTACTGTTATCAGCCTCAGAAACCGCAAATTAACAGCACTGCAGATTAGGGCTGACATTAGGGCTTTACAGACATCAAATATTGCACATCTCAACATCAACTGTTTAGAGGAGAGTGCAAGAATCAAGCCTTTATGATTGAATTACTGCAAGAAGCCACACTGAAAAACATCAACAAGCAGACGATAACTGCTTGGGCGAAGAAACACAATGAATGAGTATTAGACCAGTGGAAATCTGTACTTCTGATGAGTCAAAATGTGAAAATTTTGACTCCAACAGCAATGACTGCAAATTCAAGGCACACTTTACCAGCATGGCTATCAAAGCATTCTGCAGGGACATGTGTGTCCCATCTGGTTTGTGCTTAGTGGGACCATCATTTGTTTTTCAACAGGAAAATGATCTCAAACACACCTCCTAGCTATGCAAGGACTATTTGAATAATTGGAGTGATGGAACGCTCTATTAGATGATATGACCTCCACAATAACACAACTTAAACCCAACTGAGATAATTTGGGATAAGTTGGACCACAGAGTAAAGAAAAATCTGCCACTAACGGCTCAGCATCTCTAGAAACGTCTCCGAGATTGTTAGAAAACCATTCCAGGTAACTACCTCATGAAACTGATTGAGAGAATATCAAGAGTGTTCAAAGTTGTCATCAAAGTAAAATGAGGAATCAAAAATATAAAACATATTCTGGTTTTACACTTTTGTGTTTGCTACTTAATTCCATATGTGTTCCCTCATAGTTTCCATGTCTTCAATATGAATTTACAATGTAGAAAATAAAAAGGTGTGTCCAAACTTTTGACTGGTACTGTATGTCAGCTAGCATTCTCCTGCTTGCTTCTACATTTCTATCCTGGAATCCTTCTCTTCCTGTTGGTCATGTGATCCCATTGTATATATTTGTCTCACAAACCAATCCGCATCACAGGACTTTCTGTATGATGAAATTAAATAGGCTGTACCATACATGCTCTTCACAGGAAGGGCGGTCAGAAACTCTTATTTTAGCTATTGATGATTATAGGCTCCTGTCACAAGTTATAATGAAGAAAGTGATAGTTTATCCTCCCTGACTCTATATGTATAGCTTTTAGCTCATTTAGGTGAATACAGAAGATAATTCTTATGATATAACATAACTGTATGTGTCTGTGGAGACAGAATAATGGAGTAGCCCTTTAATGATGATATCTTTATTTTTCAAAGCATGTAAAGCCAGAATAGACACAATGCAGAACTTTCTCTTATATTTGGTAAGAAGACTTTGTCCTCAGTTTTAATTAATTGTCACACTCTAGTTAAAATGATATTCCAATTGAAGTACATACATTTTGTTTAAAATTTCAATGGCAGTAAAGCTGCTTGTTACACTTCTGGCTCTGACGTCTGACTCTGCTGCACTCATATCAGGCAGGTTAATCAGCTGATTGGTGGGAGCTTGAGCAGCGGAGTCCTGCTAATCTACTATTATTGACCTATCTTGAGGATAGGTCATCAGTACTTATGCCCAGAAAACCTCTTTAAAGGGCTTGTCTTAAGACAAGCAATCAATGTAGAATTATTTGGGGTTTAACCCTAATTATCATACATTGGTGGTCTCTCAAAAGAGTCTGCCATCAATTGGAAGTGACAGACTTTCCTTTTAATGGTTCAGGCTTGAAACATCCCCTTGAAGTTATAGTATCTGGAAATTATAGAGTTAGAAATTAAAAGCTCCACAGACAGGTAAATCTGTGATACCCTGAAGGTCAATGCTATGTCATTTTAACTCTTTCCATTCCAGAGCTCCTGGGATGTCCACTAATCTATTAAGTAGTTCGAGCTGTAGTATTAAGCCTAGCTGGACCCATATGTATAGTGCTGCAACTGTGAGATCTGCAGCACCTTTATTCTGTTGATCCGTTGATGATCATACTTATACAGAATAGCCACTTTATTACAAACCCCGTCCTACCACAATTGGGACTTCCCTGTATGGAGATTAGACCAATAACGCCAGAGTGCAGCATAAAATCAAGTGAACAAGTTTTCTGTGGATCAATATCAATTTGGATCGACATTAGAATTGTAAAAAATGAATCATCTTGGCACTTACAATTGCAGTATGGTCATCAGTGCTAGACTAGCTAAGACCGGGATTTCAAAGACTACCAACCTAATTGGGTTTGCTTATGCAGTGGTGTCTAGAATACACCAAGAATGCTGAGATAAAGAAAGAATTTAAGTGTCACTGCTATCTAAGAGAAACAGAAAGGCAAGACTCAAGTGGGCAAAAGAGCACAACTATTGTATCACTGAGCAACGGTAAAACATTGCCTGATGAGAGGAATCCATATTTCTGTTGCACTGTGCTAATCGGAGGGTCACAATTTGACACAAGGAGCATGAATCAATGAACCCTTCCTGTCAGCTGTGCAGATCATGCCAGTAACTGCATAAAATTTGCAGCAACTCAAGAAGTTTCCTGTTCACATGTGCCAATATTCCTTCACAACAATTTCAACACCCAGTGAAATGTATGCAATGTTGAATCATTGCAGTTCTGAAGGTCAAAGGAGATCCAACATGCCACCAGTTGGGTGCCTCCAATAAAGTGGCTATACTATGTAGGTATCATAAGAATAGACCATCAATTAAAAGCCACAGTCAACACCTATAACAATGAGACAAACATCAGTCCAAACATGATAAAAGAGGTGAAGAGTAAAATTCTATGTGGCGTATACAATGGTCCTTCCAAAGAAGAGGACCAACACCTATTTGGTCTAGATCAGGGGCAGCCTTCTCAAAAGGGGGACATTTTGCATAAATTCCCATGCATTTAAGTTGTCTATAACCCTCAATGCATCGGAACTAAACCACAATATTCAATAATATTCCTTTTATTATAATGACATTGGAAACCACAGACTTCTTTTTAATGTAAATGTGAGTGGCATCAACTACAATTTAGGTTACTGACTATCAGATCTTCCATAATACCAAGTTGTATATTAAATATTCTAAACAAACTGCTTCCATATATTACGCTACCCTCAGTCACCTGCCACTAATGGTTTGTCACAGGAACTTGAATTTAATATCTATTCAATGGACTTTACTACATTATATTATAGCTGGCTTACCATCATGCTGCTGATTGTATCCTGTAAATATATTGTTTTAGCTACTTTTAATTTGCCAGGAAGATGTGTTTTTTAGTCTTCATTAGCAGCTGCATACAATATCTAGAAACCTCATCTACATATGGGGCATGTAATTATTACAGTTTATTGATTCGATTATACAGTGCAACGTGGTCTCTGCAGTGAATAAAGCATGATTAAATCTTTGAACCGCTAAATCTTGGTTATCTGTTCTTTTTAACCTCTTTATGATGTGGCAATTTCTTTTTAATTTTTTACTTTTCCTCATCACTTTCAAAAATCAGTATTTTTATTTATACAGGTATTTTTTGCAGTACTGCTTAAAAAAAAATTAAAAAAAAAAAATATATATATATATATATGAAAAAAAATATACATTTCCTGTCACCATATTCTGACCATCATAACTATTTTATCTTTCTATCAATGAGGTTGTTTGTGTGCTCATTTTTTGAGAGACATCTTGTAGTTTCTATTGATACCATTTTGCAGTGCACATTATTTTTTGATCACTGTATATTACAATTTTTCTTGGAGATGGGTTGACCAAAGAAGTGCAATTCTGGCTTTGTGTATTTTTTTCTGACAACAGTCACTGTGTTAGGTAAATAATGTGTTAGGCCTCGGTCACACGGGCGATTTTTCGCGCGATTTGCGCATGCGATCGCCGATTTTATAGAACTTTGCTTTGCAATGGTATCGGACACATGAGCGCTTTTTATACGCTTGTCCGATTAATTATAGAACAGAAATCACAGATCGCACCTATCTGCGATCTGCGATTCCTGGTCTTCTCTATATGCGCTCAACGGGGCCGGTGGCAGCAGCGCCGACCCCATTGAGAACATATACAACACAAATCATTCTCCTCTGCCACAGCTGTAACAGCTGTGGCAGAGAAGAACGATGTTTGCCCATTGAATTCAATGGAGCCGGCAATACAGCAGGTTCCACTGAAAGCAATGGGCTGCCGGCGATCGCAGGATGAATTTTCGGGAAGGGCTTAAAAATATAAGCCCTTACCTGAAAATCATCCAAAAATGTGTAAAAAGTAAAAAAAATATATATACTCACCTTGTCCCCGCAGACGGAGTTCAGCCACGGCCGGCCGGCAGTTCTCCTGAACTGCTCTGGTTAGTATTCAGCAGCCGGGGATTTAGAATCCCCGCCTGCTGAATGGGCTGCCTCTGATTGGTTACAGCCTGACCAATCAGAGGCAGCTCTCACTCACCCATTCATGAAATCATGAATGGGTGAGTGAGTGCTGCCTCTGATTGGCTCAGCGCAGGGACCAATCAGGGGCAGCTCTCAGCTGTCATTCAATTGGTCACTGCGCTGAGCCAATCAGAGGCAGCGCTCACTCACCCATTCATGAATTCATGAATGGGTGAGTGAGAGCTGCTTCTGATTGGTGAGGACTGTGACCAATCAGAGGCAGCCCATTCAGCAGGCGGGGATTATAAATCCCCGGCTGCTGAATACTACTCAGAGCAGTTCAGGAGAACTGCCGGCCGGCCGCGGCTGAACTCCGTCTGCGGGGACAAGGTGAGTATATATTTTTTTTTACTTTTTACACATTTTTGGATGATTTTCAGGGAAGGGCTTATATTTTTAAGCCCTTCCCGAAAATTCATCCTGAGATCGCCCGCAGCCCCTTGCTTTCAATGGAGCCGGCTGTATTGCCGGCTCCATTGAATTCAATAGGCTGGACAGCGCTCCACTGCTCAAGCACATTTAAAAGGAAACGCGGCTAGGAGCAGATTTTTCGGGCGATTTTTCGGCCCCGGTCACGCGATTTGCGGATGTGCATCAGTCATGCGATCCGCAAATCGCGGCAAAAAACGCCTGTGTGACCGAGGCCTTACTTTGATATATTGGACTTGCATGGATGTGGCAATACTAAATATGTGTTTTTATTACTTCATTATAAATATGTGAAAGGAAATTGTTAAACATTATCCTTATTTTTTTTACAGCAATGAAAAAGAAAAAAACAACAATTTAATTTCTTCTTTTCATTTTTTTTAAATTCCTTAAGGGGGACTTGAACTTGTAGTGTAGGGTATTTATAGTGACATTGTATTAAGACATGCTGCAGATATACATGGTAGCCTTGGGAGCATTCAGAAGACCCCGGCTGCCATGACTGCCTTGTGATTCCCCCTCCCCAAACAGGGAGGGGTGTTCTTGACCTCTGATCACCAATTAGATTTAAATGCCTCTGTAGGAATTGACAGCTGCACTTAAATAATCAACAGGCACAATAAGTGTGAACACAGCTATTGTGGATGGCTGTCAGCTATCATAGACATCCCACACCAGCTGTGTATGCAGCGGGATCGTCTAAGCTCACGCACCTAGGATGTACATATACATCTTAGGGCATAATAGAGTTAACTCTACGATTTCACACATACAGTAGAATCACGAGACTCTTTGAGGCTTAGTCTTCTATAGTTAGGTGACACCTTATGAAGACAGTGCTTTTATGGCAAAATTACTGCATAAAATGGCATTTGATGGAGAATGACACAATGAAATTGGAAACATGTAGCGTTACAGCAGGACCCATTAGTAGTCTACAGGTGCTATACTATGGCTCTGTATCACCCAGAAAGAGATAATGTGCGGGAGCCTTAAAGAAGATACGTTTAAAGATTAAAAAAATGAAAAGTCTGACTCACCTAAAGCAAAGATATAAATTACTAGTCATTCCATTTGTAGATGAACTCAATCTTTCATCTTTGATTCTTAAAGTAAGAGTAGTCAACCGATAGAGCAAGTATAGAAACAGTTGTTCTGTGTAGACATGGCCACTAACGGGGTGATGAGTGAGAACTCGTTCACTAGAATTTGTTTCAGCTCACCTAAAAATAGTTGCTGGTTGATTAACTATCATCTCGTATAAACAGGGATTGTTTAATTGTCTTTCAGCAATAACCCAATAACTTTGCAGGGACACGTGCGCCTCCGCAACCATGACATTGAGCTGCAATCGCTCTGTGTAAAAACATACAAATAACAGCTGTTTGCTCGCGATTTAGACTATAGTTGTCCAATTAAAGCCATCCTAAGAGTTAGTAGATTTAATCCGCCATGTTCAGAATTCACGAAAAGGAGAAGATAATTTCTGAGATTTACCAACTGAGCTATTTTAAAGGGATTGTCCAGGAGTTGAAAATAGACTCTTTTTTTCTAACCTTGGATATGCCTTTAAGGCCTCATGTCCACGGGGAAAATTAGGCCCGCTACGGATTCTCCATGGAGAATCTGCAGCGGGTCCCTCCTGCCCCGCGGACATGAGCGCTGAAAATAGGAATTTAAAAGAATTTACCCATCCAGAGCGGTTCGGGAAAGTCTTCTCTTCCTCACGGCCGGATCTTCTTTTTCGGCCGGCGGATGAACTCGGCACATCTCCGGCACGTCCCCGGCGTGCCGCGCGCATGCGCCGGGCACATCCGCCGAGCCGAAGCAAGAAAGATCCGGCCGTGAGGAATAGAAGACCTTCCCGGTCCGCTCCGGATGGGTAAATTCTTTTAAATTCCTATTTTAGGTCTCCCGCGGATCCGGACGGCTTCCATAGGCTTCAATAGAAGCCCGCGGGAGCCGACCCCGCGGGAGACCCGCACGAAAATGGAGCATGGTCCAGATTTTTTCATGCTCCATTTTTTTTAAAATCCCTTTTATTGACGATCCGCGGGTATTTATCTACCCCGCAGGTGGTCAATGCATCCCTATGGGGTGCGGATCCGCGGGCAGGAGAAGAGTTAAAATCCGCTGCGGATTTTAATTCTTATTTTGCCCGTGGACATGAGCCCTAAAGAGTTTGTCTGGTCAAAAAAGGAAAACATTTTCAAATCCCCTATCAGCAGGGGAATAGAGATATATGGAGTCCCCATAACAAGGATCAAAATGGGGCCAATTTATGGTGCTAGCTAACAATTAACCATGCAAACTATTGATAATTCCTCTAATCCTTCTTTTTTGAATTTGTACTGCCTGTTGAGAGGGGATGTCTGTACATTGCAAATATCCATTAAAATAAGAGATTCAGCCATTCTCAGTTGATTCCCCTCTTTATCCTTGTTAGGACCCCATAATAGCCGTAATGTATAGGCTGCCTCTATGGTATGCATTACCAACAGTGCAACAGTCACCCGAGTAATGGCCCTTTTACATAGGCCAACTGTCGTTTAAACAACTGCATGAGTGCTGATGTCACTGCTAAGGTCGCCAGCGCTCGTGCAGAGCGTTTAGACTTGAAGACACTACAGGCTTCTTGCTCAGCTCCTCACTTCCTATGTGTTTATACGCAATGAGAAGCCATTGTACATCTGAACAAATTTTGAGTGATATTCGTTACGTGTAACTACGCCTTTATTGCTCAAAAGAGTGATTACAGGTGACTGTTGACCCATGTAAACATCAGACTTGGCAGTGCAAGTGAGCAAGAATTGCTGACTTATCAAAATCACTTGGTTTTCATCTCACTTAAAAAAAACAAGTGACCATCGGCCAATGTAAACAGCTAGTCATTCATCTATGAATGACATTCTATTTACTATAAAGCGGGGCAGGAGGCCTAAAATCTCTGTTTGAAAACACAGAAACAAAGATCACTGGGATGACTGTCAAGCAGTTAATCACCCAGCATCTATCACATTTAAAGGTATGCATAGGACTCTGAGTGAAGAGAGACTGCAAATAGCGTTTGTCATTCTGGAGGACCCAGCATGTCTGTACATTACATAGAGGGCCAATAGATTTTAATGAGAGGCTTTTCCAGGACTAAACAATAGATTACCTATCCTCAGAATAGGTCAACAATAGTTGATTGTGGCGAACCACACCTTGGATTCACACCGTCTATGGAGGCCATGGTGCTTGAGTAAGTACCATGATCCCTTCTCAAGCATTCAAGATTATGTTCATCAGTCATGTGGTTGGAGAGCAGCTCAGTCCCACTCAAGTGAATGGGATTGAGCTGCTATACTAGACACAGCTACTATATAATATATAGTGTTGTGCCTGGCATGGAATGAACCTACTGTGGTGCTCACTCAAGCGCCACTGTCACTTCAATCAGCTGTTCGTGAGGATCCTGAGTAGCCGATCTCTGGCCATCAGTTAATGATGACCTAACCCGAGAAGAAGTCATCAATAGTTTAGTCCCATAATACCCCTTTCAACACTTGCTACAGGGATCCTCTGAAGATTATGCTTGTTTTCTATGGGTCCCAATAGCAGGAAATAAAGTTGCCAACCTCTCATCTAGAGACTCTTCTTACAAATACTTAACTTTTCATGTAGGCACCCATGTCTAATGTGAATGACCAGTTTAGCTCAGACAACAACATTGTCAAAAACATTTAACATAGAACAGAGAAGCTGATCAGTCAGGAATCCCGAGAGGTGGACCTCAACCGATCAACTATTGATGACCTATTCTGAGGATAGGTCATATGTAGTAATTGCCCAGGAAACCCCTTTTAACCTATATGGCAATTATTTTGTACCACCCATAAAGCAAGGTGAGAATTTGATTTCAAGCCTATCTTGACTATAGGGGGCAGCATTTTGTCATGTGTGCACTGAAAAAATTCAACGTGACACATTTCAGTTTTGGAGCCAAGTAAATCCTATTGGATGATGTTTGCTCCAGTATATCAAATCCCTTTGGACTTAACAAAACATTTTTAACTTTATGCTTGTTTTTCAGAGGGGGAACAAAACCTTTTAAAACATCGAGAACATCCAGTTTCTGAATGACTACCAATAATATAAGCTGTGAACCCCATGCAGGGCATCATGCATCAATTAAAGCACATTAATACGAATAAATGTCAGAGAAGTTGAAACATCTATATCATTATTTTCATCAACCACTGAATGAATCGTTTGACAATTAAACATCATTACACCATTTTGAAAAGTCCGTGGGAGAGTGTCAGCAGTGATGAGGATTGCATGTTTACAAAACAGTGAGCCCGTGGCATGCTGTGTGCTTTTGCAAATCATTTATCTTGCAGCCGAAATCTGTCACAGTATGAAATATTGCAGCTGTGATTCTGCGTGACAGAATAATGAAACATTGAAAATGGCTACACTGCAGTCATGGGTTTTTCTTAACTCTCTTTTGAAATTAAGCCATAGAAAGAAAAACTAGTTTTCGGTTTGGAGTTATTCAGATATTCATATAGCCTCATTATCCTTTATAAAGATTTATTTAGCAGCTGGTTGTTTTATGCTGTTTATCACCTGGAGTACATTTTTTTAACTAATTAAAAAGAAACTTTTTTTTTTTTTTTTCAAAGCTGTTTTTATTTTCTGATGATATATACATTCTGAATTGCCACTTTATTAGAGACTTCATGATGAAGTTTCATGGTATGAAAATTAGACCCATGACTAGCGATGAGTGAACTTTTCAAAAGTTTGGTTTGGCCGGTTCACTAAATCTAAAGTTTGGTTCAGTCTGAATTAGTTTGAACCAAATGGAATGACAGCAATGCCGCTAAGAGAGATGGTGGTTGTTTCAGCCAAGACAAACCATTCGATCCGAAACAGGGTTCTACTGCTTTGGTTCACTCAACATTTCTGTTTTAGTTCACTCAAGATGACCTGTGACCTCAGAGTGCAGCATAAAATAAAATGAGCACGTTTTCCATGAATCTGTATTAGTGTAATCCATATTAGAAGAGAGAAATCTAGCGATTCGAGTGACTTCCAGTGAGGCCTGGTCATCGGTGCTGGACTAACCGCGACCAAGATTACACTGCTAACCTCGTGGAGTCTTCTGGTGCAGCAGTGTGGAGAGTATGCTGAGAAAGGTGTTATGGAATGAAAACACCTAGCAAAAGGGAATCCCGTGGAACTAAACAACTTTTCTATGAAAGGGGTCAGAAGAGGATATCAAGAATTGTTCTGATGAACATATGGCCCAGAGGCAAGCAATCTGCAGCTGAATAGAATGTTGGTACTGCAATTAACATATCGGAATGCACAACTTGTCGATCCTTTGCATGGATGGGCTATGACAACAGACAGCTAGTACCAGTGCCTTGGTTGTCTAAGAAATGTGTTACCTTTCATTGTGATAAGGTAACTGCTGACTATCTCCAGAGCAGGAAGAGTCACCCTGTTAGTGCTTAGCAACCAGTGTAAAACTGCATTTTTTATTTTTTTCAAAGAATTAGCTTCTATTCCAATTTCAACTCAACCTTTCATCAGAGATATATATATATATATAGCCAAATAATCCTGATGTATACGACAGAAGACTCCAGGGTTGCCACCCAGTTGATACCCCACCAGCCTGCCCGACCAGCAATCTTTTTTGGTAAAAAATAATTAGCTACTGAGGGTCACTTTCAGCCCGGCAGCAACTGTAAAAGCAAATGTTTGAACTCACTGAAGCTCGGGTGGATATGCTGTTGTGTTGAAAAAAAAAACTGACTCCTCCCCTGGCACAGGTACTATATACAGATGATACAGAAGCACTGGTTCCGGGGGAGAGGTCAGGGTGAATACAGCAGTGTGAGATCCTGACCGAAGTTTTGATATGATAAAACACATTCTTGTATGGTTGCTACCTGGTCTGAGGTTCAGGGCTACAGAGGGCACTAGTACTAGTTTAAACCACTATAACTAGTTGAGATCACAGAGGAAGTATTATTATAGCCATTAAGAAGGGTACTATTACTACTGGGGTCACTGAGGGGGCACTATTACTGCTGAGGCAACTAATAGAGCCACTAAAGGGGCATTATTATTGTTGTGTACACTTAGGGGGGGGCAATATTACTAATGGGACCATGGACCAGGGTGCTATTACTTTTAGGACCACTGAGGGGCCACTATTAATGGTTGGGGATATTGAGGGGGGTACTATTACTAGTCAAGCACACTGAGGGTGTACTATTACTACTAAGGTCACTAAGGGGAGCACTATCATTATTGGCACCACTGAGAAGGTATTATTACTATTTGGAGTAGCTAAAGAGGGCACTATTACTACTGCGGCCACTAAGGAGGGCACTATTACTAGTTGAGGCCACAGAGGGGTTCTCTGGGACTTTATCTATGTCCCAGTCACTTAAATGGGAGTAAATATGTCCATTTACGCTGTTTATCGATAGGGTCTTGGAGGTCAGATCGCCACCGATCAAACATTAATGGCCTATTCTAAAAGCTAATGATGGGTAAGCCTTTTGGCCGCACGAGGAGGCACTGACATTTTAAATGGCATATGGTAGGTTGGGGCAATGTTACAGATTACATACTGAAACTCAGGAGCTACCACTTATGCCTCTGATTAAAATATACAATTAACTGCTATTAGGAGGGTCATTAAGCAGATGTTGATGGAATCTGAATTTTAATCAGATTTTTTTTTTTAAATTTTAGTCCCTCCACCATTTATACAAAAATAAATTCCCATTTCCAGCTTTAGCAAGAAGCAATCATAGCCTGTGCACAGTATTTCAGTGTACTAACCGCCTCCACTATATGAATATCGAAATCAATTACATTGTTAATAGTAAATGAAGATGAAAACCATATTTGCGTCCTATGCTGCATGGTTAATTATTTTGCATTATCACTTTTATTCGGAATACTTTCATACTGTGAATAAATTCCTTTTTCCCCTTACACCCATATTTAGCTGTTTGACATATGAATAGTATTTTGCAATCTGGCCACTGGCACATCAGATGCCATTTGTGCCACTGTTACTAACATTTGCATAGAAAACATTACATGAAGTCATTGTTGTAAGCTCTCTAGTGTACCACTAAAATGTCTCTAACATCACCACGGTCTGCTTCTGTTGTTGCCACCGGTGACAGATCCTGCCGAACGCAGAACAACAGTCATAATAATTCTATCATCATTAGCATTACCAACTGCTGAAGATCTCTGTTATTCCAATTAATAGTCAGATCAAAATTTAGATTAGAAAACCAAATGAGACTACATTTTCAGAATAGCATAAACATACTTGTAGACTTTAAAAGTATGTTAAAGTGTTTTCCAACACTTGGAAAAAAGTGACTGCTGAGGGCTGGAGAAGACAGAAAATGCACTAAAGGCATACTCACTAGTCAGATATCAGTTGGGTCTATCACATGCGCTCCGATGCCCCACCTCTCTGGTTGCTGCAGTGGTCAATTGTTGTTCATTGTATATGTGATTGCTTTAGTCAGGCTTCAGAAAGTCAAGTATCATTCATGGCAGAATCATGGCTGAAGCTCATGACTGATTATTTTGTGGCACTGTTCTTCATCATTTTCTTTTGGTTGGGGATTGAAAAATCCTACCTCCTGGAAATGCTACCTCTGATTGGCTGAGCCCTTTGACCAATCACAGTGCTGTCACAGTGTTCAGTGACAAGGGATCTCCCCGCTGGGATGAAGGAATCCCATGCCACAGCTGTTACAGCTGTGGCAGGGGAGCGCGATCTTCTCCCTATGTTTTCAGCGCTGCTGCCGCTGGCCCGATTGACGACAAGGTGAAGCTCCTGGATGTCACAGCATCCAGGGGTTTCACAAAGAAAGACTCCCCTGCTACAGCTGTCACAGCCACAGCAGGGGATAGTGATCCTCTCCCATTGCTTTTTAATGGGGCACACTATATGTGCAAATTTTAGGATCGTGTGACCGCACAACAAGTGCAAATAAATAACGCGTCTGGGGCTTTGGTCATGTTTTTCTTATAGATGCGGTCTGCGCTTTTTTTCATGCACCTATACATGAGTGAAAAAAATGTTCATGTGACTGAGCCCTTTGGTTAAATGAGGGTTCATTTTTTTGCGGGGTGACCTGTAGTTTTCATTGACACAAATTTTGGGTACATACAACTTTTTGATTGCCTTTTATTCAATTGTTTTCATGGTGACCCTAAAAGCACAATTCTGGAATTGAACATATATTTTTTCTGAAGCTTTTCAGGGTGCAGAATTAGGAATGTGATATTTTACCAGTATGATAATGATTTTATTAAAGGTTTTTACACTAAACATTTAACAAAATTACAGAATAGATGTATAGTGACAGTTATAACTAGCAATGTCAATAAATGACTGAACATCCAAATACAACCCCATAATAATCATTAACCCTCACAGGCTGAATTCTAAGTTACATATATATATATATATATATATATATATATATATATATATATATATATATATCTCAATTGTCAATAACTCAAATCCCAATGTCAATGTTTTATATATAAGTCAGCAGAACATGACTCTTATATTGAGTCAGTACAACACGACTCTCCCCAATAGCACAGCACTGCAAATACAAATAATGAACACATCTGAATTCATGCAATAATTTAATTCTTATGCCGTGTCTTTCACTTAAAGGGTATCTATCAAATTTGCAATAAAACATTGACCCAAAATAACTACAGTTATCTCCATAGGTTGGGCATTTGTATCTTTCAGGGGCTGAACGCTGCATTTTTTTAAACATATTCCTAATTTCTTATGCTTGAGGTACAGTAGTTGTGTAATATTTATGTTCAGGACAATAATATAAAGTGATGCCGACCTTGATACTTGGTGAGCTCAGTATCATCCCATAAGATGTTAAAAGTAGCCACCGCCGACCTACAAGCACTTCTAAACCCACAACAAGGCCAGTTTTACTGCTAGTTTTGATAAATGAGCTCCACCTTCTCCAGAAATGTGAACTACACACCAGCAGGTGCTACCCCAGATCAACAATATACCCATGGCGGGAAATAGGACATGAATCATCGATAAACACTAGACTCCTGAAGATGGCTACAGTTGTACACAAGTTATTACTGAAATAAGGGTTGCGCTTGGAGGGAAATGCACTGAATGTAGTTACACTCCACTTCTAAGAAGCTTCAAGAAATTTCACTGTTCATTTTGTCTTAGGAGATATAGTGTAGCTACAGTGTAATCAATAGTGAGAGATGGCTGAATTGAGCTACATTAAAGAGTTTTCATTTACCTACTTTTTATCTCCTTCCAAAAAAGTAATCAGTTAAATCATCCTTGTCACTAGAAGAGGGCAACTAAAAAAGCAGCCCAATTCTTGAAAAAGTTTCTTTAGACAGATGAAACCAAAATGGTCTTGCACTAGACGAGATAGTGTAAATTGTAGAGAGCGAGACTTTCTACTCAAAACAGTCAAATGCTTCAAAACTGGTAGGACGGTGCTTTACAGTAGATATGGATAATGACCCAAGACACACCAAAAGGCAATCCAAGAAGTTCTCAAAACAAAGAAATGAAATATTTCTTCAATGGCCGAGTCAACCATCAGACTTCAACCTGATAGAGCTTTTCATCTACTGAAGACAAAACTGGAACAGCCACAAACAAGCAGCAAATGAAGGTGGCTGCACAAAGGGCAAAGTAAGTATTAAGAAATTCACCATGTGGTGATGTCCATTCGACGTTGACTTCAGGTAGCCATTGACTGCTAAGATTTGCCTCCATGTATTAAAAGAATCCTTATATTTATAATTATGTTAGTTTGTCCAATTACTTTTCAACCTTATCAGGACGGACAATTTAAAAACAGACCATTTTTTGTTAAACCCCTTGAATTAAAGTTGAAAGTTTACAGTAAAATCATATATCGATTTTTTTTGTCAAATCTATTTTAGTGGGGTGCAAAGGTTAAATGATGACAATTATGTCTAAATACTACTGAACCCAAATGTTTTTCATCCTTGGTATATTTAAATATCTAACAAAAGAAGTTCAACACATATTGCAGATAATCTCCACTACAGTGGAGTGAATGTACAGTGAATGTTTCGCCAGGTTTTGCTAAACCTTCACACAAATTAAATGAAATCTAGATCAAACACATCTTCTTAGAAGAAAATAGTACTTTATATCAACAGCATAAAAAATCCAGCACGTTGACACGTTTCAGACACATGGTCCTTCATAGCTGAGTGCCTCAACATAATGATTTTGAAATAAGCTGCAAATCTTATCTGTGCTACCTTCAGTTTTCTCCTAATCTGTATATGAGATATTTATACATGCATATCTATTAAATTATATCGACTTGGACATGACCCTCACCTACTGAGGAAGAGGAGAAAATGTATATTCCTACAAATTGGAAGTGATATAAAAAATTGTTCTAGTAATTTCAGGGTCAGTTAGTTATATTTGTTCGTTCTGCACTAAAAATATTAAAACTAAAAACCAATAAGGAACTCAGTTTAACTCAAGTCCCAGTATGGTCATCACTACGAGAGTCCATTTGTGAGTCTAAAGTCTGTTTCACACAGTCATGATATAGTTCATATAACAGTTGTAACATCCAAATCCTATATGAACCAAAGATGGACTACTAAAGGACCCTAAAATATGACCATTTAACAGCCTTGTGGCTTTCTTTAGAGAGAGATTTATTTATGTTTGCCCATTAACATTGAAATGAAAGAGAAACATCTTAACCCTCAAAAAGATCCACCTAGTTGTTATTTACCTTTCTGAATTCCATTCTGGCCCATAAGGACTATGACGAAAGTTAAGGGTTTAATATTTTTTAATCCCCAATATCGCATTAATACAATGTATCTTCTTAGTTATTGATGTATAATAACATTACTAGTGAAACTGTCATTTAAAGACAATCAGAGTGTTTATACAGTTACATATATATTCTATCAGCTTAAGTGATGTGATTTACTTACCAAACTCCTTAGGAACAGCTACGGAAAATACACAGTTATGGCCCACACTGTAGTTTTTGGGATAGTTTGGTGATAACACAGTTCCTTCGGATCCTGTAGACCGACTTCCACATGGTGCTGGAAGAAAAATGCTAAATTATTTTACAGTAAATTTAGTAAAGAAGTAGAAAAAAGAATCAAGTCTTATCTGCAACAGTGAAATAAAATTATGTCATGCTGAATAAACCTCACTCCAACAGCTCATTGAGCATATTTCAGGCACAAATTGTCCCTGTCTGATAGAACTTTCATTCAATAATTTGTGATGATAACCCAATTGATTTTTGTAGCATTTATTTTATTTGTCAGAACTCCTTAAATTAGGGTGAAGTGTACAAAAATCGATAAAATTTTAAGAGTAAAAACATACTCTAACTGCTGCTGCTAATTAAGCCAGATGCAAGACCATCGAAAAACAAATGGAGAAGTCAATCTCTACTTGCGACTACTTATGCTAATTGACATTCATGACAAGTAATTAAGCAAACAAATCAAAGTTTTGTCAGTATGGCCCATTGTTCGTGATAGGATTTGTGACAATACCCACAAACAAAAGAAAAAATGTCACTACTTGGTGGTGCTTGGATAAAGTCCCAAGCTTTACATAATACATTTACGTAAAATTTGGCATTTAGTGTGCCGGATTTTTCTTAATTGCAACAATATCCACAACAGACTCTACTGGCTACTCAATTTTGGAACAAAAGAGGATTAGCCATGCTGGATGTTATTCTGCTAATCCTCTTCTATTCCCTAGGGATAAACCACACTTAAAAGGCTTTCATGCACACTAGACAAAAGTAGTCTGAACTTGATTTTTGGTGAGACCAGTTGACTGTCAGATGCGTATATGGGCATCTTGACTTTCCCCCAACAGATGATATTCAGGAAAAAAAAAATAGAATTGGACAAGTCAAAAATTCATTGTCCAATCCTTTTTTCCGCCAGAAAAAAGCTGTCACCAGAGCTGTCTGTCTGTAAATTTCTCAATTTTCTCCATGGAAAGCACACAAATGCTTAGTCAAATTGAGTATTCATATGTTTGGGGTAGACAGGAGAAATAGCTGTCTGCCTACAACTATGGGCACCTGAAGTATGAGGGAGTTGTTAACGCCTTACATCCATCCTTGAAAATATTGCTGTCCAAAGATCTCATCAAGTGTGCATGAGAAAATGAGACCATTTACAGTGGTTCTCCACAATGGGTCATGAAGCGAGGCCCAAGTCAGCTTTCACATGCCTCATACAGGGTATGTACATTGACATGGTATCACATGGTATCCATCATTTATAATTTTATGATTTTTTTGTAATTTTAAGACGAATAAAAGAAGAGTTTTTAAGGAGCTTGCTTTTCTCCTTTTGTTGTTTTTATAATTAAAAAAAAGACTAATTCAGTGCTATACCTCAATTTTGATGTTCTATATAGAGTTGAGCGAACATACTCTGCCAAGCTTGATACTTATTCGAGTATTAGCATACTCGATGGTGCTCGTTACTTGAACGAGCATCAAGCCGTGTTCGACCCCACCCCAGTCTTTGGCTCCTCACTGCTGTGACGTGCCTGTTTTGACCCCTCCCCGCTGCAGTGCGCGTCAATAGCAAATTTTCTGTCTGGCAGGCAGGGGGGAGAGAGAGAGAGAAAGAGACACACATGAACCAAGAAGAAAAAAAAAAACTCGGGACCCGGCATCCCACATACAAAAATGCTCGAGTCTCCTATTGTAGTCAATGGGGTTCGCTACTCAAGTAGAGCTCTCGAATTTTACGAAAAGCTCGACTCGAATAACGCGGACCTGAGCATTTGGGTGCTCGCTCATCTCTAGTTCAATATTGAAATAACAATAGCATACTTGAATAGGAAAGCATGGATGCACTACACGATGGCATGGTGCACAGGACCCTGGGGGTCCTGAAACATGGCTTTCAATTTTGTGTGGTGGCCCCTCTAAGAGAAAAAGAGCTAAATCCAAAGAGTAAAACCCAAAGTTGGAGAATAGTATGTGAGAAGCCGAAATCCACTTTCCAGTGGGACTGCAGTATGACTGAAGTAAGAAAAGCGTACATAAAGTGGCCTCCTTCTTCTACAATACATGCATGGAGCTATCATTGGGCCTATGTTCATTCGAAGGATTCTTAACATGGATCAGTACCTGAATTTCCTTCAGACGATAGTGGATGACTTTCTGGATGACCTACTTCTGTTGTAGTAGAAGGAGGCCACTCACTTTGAGTATGCTTCCTTACTTCAGTCATAGCTGTGGTCCCATGGGACTTAGGGCATGTTCATATGAGCATGCTTTTCACTCTCTAATAGCATCGTAAACAAAAAAAATTGCATCACGCTCAGGAGAAAACAGTGTGAACGGACAATTTCCAGCTATTAAGTTTTGATCTTAATTAGCAGTGAAATTGCCCGTTTACATGATCAGGAGCTGCGTGGTGTGTGTTATCCAGCTCCCATTGGAGTCTATGGAACCTCCTGCGCAGCACACACCAAAGATAGGTCAGGTCCTATCTTTTCTCACAGCATGGACCTTAGATGCGGGCTTTGCACACACGTATTCTATCTTTGTTAGGTGCAAGTTTTTTGCGCATCTAAAAATCCTTCATGTGAACTCATCTATAGGAAACCATTAGTTCTATTAGACGTGATCTTTTCATGAGCCTATACTGCGCTAAAACCACGCTCGTGTCAACGATCCCTTAAAGAGATGCGGAAAAATGATTTATGTCAACTTTGCAATTGGGTCTTACACCATCTCTCTATCAGAGGTTACAACACAAAATTGAAATCCAGGTTCCAGGATCCCTTGGGGTCTATACGCCATACCATCATGTAGCGCATCTGTGCCTTCCTATTCAGGTACGCTAGTGTTATTTCAATATAGGATAACAGTATTGAATTATAGCGCTGGGTCAGTCTTTCTGATTATAGCCTGTATAGGGATTTCACTCCGCAGTAGTACTGACAAGACAACCCCTTTAAGGCCTTATTGAAACACAACGCAATGGTATAAATATTTTAATTTCAAGCTTCACCTCAGCAATGATGACTCTTATTTTTCTTCCTGTGCAAAGCATTACTTCTGTAAAGATATTAGTCTAACAAACTGAGGTACTTTTCTAAGTGACACATTTGGAGTGTAAAGCAGTGAGATAAGTTAATTACGGCTTCAGATCTCCGTATGTTGTTCTACCTCTTGGGAGACATTTGCAGCAATTCAGCATTGTGGAGTTTATCAGCAAATCTGATTTTGCTACTGTGACTATTTGTTTGCAAGGGGTTTATATCCAACAGACAATAATCTCTGTTTCGCTAACTTCTCTTCTTCATGCTTAAATCTACTTTAGTCTTTGTTTCCATGCAAATTAAGTTACAAAGCACACAGCTCTAGGTACAGTAAATAGCTTTTAGTGAAGCAAAGATACAAAACAGCTTGCCACAAAATATGCTAATCTGCCTACTTTTGAATCACGAGCCTCTGCTATATAGAATTTAAGAACTTGTGCAATGGAGGTACTTTTACCGACTTAACAGGAAAAGGTATAATTTGTCTCGTATTCTGCAGTACAACATTTGGTTTCTAAAAGCAAAATGTGACCATTGCCAATAAAGTTTCAAGACAAAAACAGTTATGAATGGGAGGTTCCATCTATAAAGAACATGTGTATATCCACTTTAAATTGCATTATCATATATGTTGGCATTCTTGTACATACAGGATGTAACATCAATAAGATCTGATAGGATATGTAGGATACATTTCATAAGAAAAAGACTCTAGTGGTAAGTAATAGGCTCCAAAGTCACCACCAAATTGGGTTGTCTTCTCCTGGATCCTTTGGGTCTGTTATTTTGTCAGAACCTTGGCTTACTGAAGGATTCTATGCAGGGGCGTAACTATAGAGGGTGCAGGGGATGCGGTTGCACCCAGGCCCAGGAGCCTTAAGGGGCCTATAAGGTCTCTCTTCTCCATATAGGGAGCCCAGTACTATGAATAAAGCATTATAGTTGGGGGACCGTTTACAGGTTTTGCATTGGGGCCCGGAAGCTCCAAGTTATGTCCTTGTGCAGCATGGTTAAGGTATGGGTACGGGTACAGATAGAGGGGGGGGGGGGGAAGCTCACCTTTTGCATCAGGGCCCCTGAGTCTTTACTTACGCCCCTAATTTTATGGTTTCTGTTTAGACATTTTGAGATCCCAGATAGGAATATTTATCTGTAAAATATATTAATAGCAAGGATTCTGCTAATTTTTGAAACATTTTTATAATTGTTTTTTTAATACCTATAACGGCTAATTATACTAACTATTGTAAGTTATCTACATTAATCAGTGCAACATAGAAATATTTTGCTGATAGTCTTTAAGTGCTAGAGGTCGAGGAGCCATTTTAATAATCTTATTAGTACAATTGACAGGTCAAGTGAATAATATTGATTCTCTTGTGATAATGTCACCTGTAATGATTGAGGTATATTAGACTCCAAATGAACAATCAATTGTTGAAGTTGATGTCTTGGAAGCAGGAAATATAGACAAGCATAAGTATCTCCCCGACACTGACAAGGATGAAATTGTGAAAACTAGATAAATGGGACAGAGTAAACGCCCATTTGGACAACAATTATCGCTCAAAATTCTCTCATCTTCCATCTTTTGAGCGATAATAGTTGTGTGCATTTACACAGCAAGATGATCGCTCAAAATTTGCTCAAACAGCACTTTGCGTGATGGTTTTGAGCACTCACTTTGCATAAGCTGGTAAGTAGCTAATTAGTTACTTAACAGCTTATTAGTGTGTAAATGAAGCTCACACTGTATACAGAAGATAAGCGGGACCGCTATCTTCTGTATATAGCTGTTCTCTTCTCGGAGTGCGCAGCTCTTATACAGCCGAGCGCTCCGAGTGGGGTATACCGAAGACAAGTGGGGTTGCTTGTCTTCTATGTACAGCTGCTTTCTTCTCTGAGTGCACAGCTGGTATGCAGCTGAGTGCTCCAAGTTGTAGGGTATGCAGAAGACAAGTGGGACTGCTTGTATTCTGTATACAACTGTTTTCTTCTCAGAGCGCACAGCTGGTATACAGCTAAACGCTCCGAGCAAAGTATCCAAAAGAGAAGCTGGGCCGCTTGTATTCTACATACTTGTGATTTGTTCTCTGAGTGGGATACCAGTTGAAACAATAGTATCAGCTGTATCCCTCTGAGAACTCAGCGCATGGCACTGATAAGGCTGATCGCTGACTTTTAGCAAGCTTAAAGTCAGCGATCAGCGAAAAGTGCACGATGGCAGTGCATTTAGACACAACGATTGTCGCTTAAAAGATGAGTTGTGTCTAAATGGGTCTTTACTCCAAAGCAAGTCCTATGGGTGTTACTGGTATACATGGGGTTAGTACCTACCAAAAAATTGTCTAAGGTGGGCACTGAAGGCTGATTGATGTGCGGAACATACAGGGAAAAGACTAGCAATTGTGGTTCGATCCCACAGAGTATCTACGACTAGAGAAATAACTGAAAAAGCCAATTCTTGCTATGATAATAAGGTATCAGAACACACAAATAATACAATTTAGCTGTATATGGGGCTATATAGCTGCAGAATGTCCATGCTAACCACTGTTCACAGCCCAAATAGCCTACAATGGACATGTGAGCCCTCAAAACTAAACTATGGAGCAATGAAAGAAGGTGGTGGCCTTTTGTCATAAATTACATTTTCTTTTATATCACATGGTTGGCCGGAAGCTTTGCTTACTAGAGGAAGTGATGGCACAGGAATGTATTATAGAGAATGCTGACTGAGGCAGTATGATGCTCTGGGAAATGTTCTTCTGTTGTGGCAGTAATGTGGATGTTATTTTGACATGTAGCACCCACTTAAACACTGTACAAACAAAGTACGCCCTTTCTTGGCAACGCTATTTTAATGGCAATGACCTTATTCAGTGGGGTAATGTGTCTGGCCACACTGCAAAATATTTTCAGGAATAGCTTGGGAACATGAAAAGGTGTTGTTTTCACCTCCAAATTCCAAGATCTCAGTCTAATCGAGAATTTGTGAAATGTGTGGGAAAAACAAATATGATTTACAGAAGCCACATCTCACAATTTACAGGATTTAAAGTATCTGCTGTTGACATATTGGTGCCAGATACCACAGAACCCATTCAAAGGTTTTGTGGAGTCCATGTCTTGATGGGTCAGTGCTGTTCTGGCAGGACAAGGGGATCTACACAATATTAGGCAGGTGATTTTAATGCTATGCCAGATCAGGATAGATAGATAGATAGATAGATAGATAGATAGATAAAATGAAAGCTGGTAGTGCATTATTTATGGCATTAGGGAGAAGACAGATATGATGCACTACCAACATACAAGCAGAAACACCCATGACTAACACATGCTGTCAGTCAGAGTTCTTCCATAATATTCAACACTCACATTCCCTTCATAAATAGTTCCCATCAAAGTTCCTTTAGGATTCAAAGGTAATTAATAAAGAGGTCAAGCACATACAGTACTGTGTAAAAGTTTTAGGAAGGTGTGAAAAACATTCTAAAAAGTAAGTTTTCAAAAATAGAAGGCATCTATTTGGATCATAATTTATTCTGCAGCAGAACAATGACCCAAACATACAGCCAATGTCATTAAGAACTATCTTCAGCTTAAAGAAGAATGAGTCCTCAAAGCACTGGCCCCCACATCATTCAGTCTGTCTGGGATTACACGACGAGACAGAAGGATTTGAGGAAGCCGACATCCACAGAAGATCTGTGGTTAGTTCTCAAAGATGTTTGGGACAACCTCCCTGCCAAGTTCCTTCAAAACTGTGTGCAAGTGTACTTAGAAGAATTGATGATTTTTGTAAGCATAGGGCGGTCACAACTGGCAAATTATTTTGGTGAAATGGTGAACTAAATTATAAAAAGGAAAAAAAGCAGCAGCAAATACAGTATCTGGTGCCAAAGCAATGTGAGATCTCCAGTATGATGCAAAAATGATTGACCCTGGGTATTTCCTCAAGTATAATTCTACAAACATAGAATGTAAACCATGGTTACAATAATGTAAATATACGGCATAAATTAATATGAAAAATTGTCTTTAAGACTTTTAACGTGATACAGTATTCAACACTCATTCAATGTAGACAGTGGTATGCAACAGATCACAGAGACAGGAATGTCTATCTGTGGTTCACCATCAGAGCCACTGGCCCTATCTGTCTGTCTGTATCACTGCATCTTCTGGTGCTCTGGCTAGAATTTAACTAGGATCTTTAGATTTAGGGTAATCTGTCTGGCATACTTGAGATTTGGTTCTAGCCTCTACATTAGGGACAATTTAGAAAATTGCTATTTAGCGTCTCTTAGGAGAATTGAATCTTTTCTGGTAGACCTCTCTTCTTAGAACCCTCTTGGTCTCATCTATAGACATCAAGGGGTAGTGTAAAAGTGTCAGTATCAGCAAACTAATTGACACTCCTCCATTCAGTATGCCTTTTGCACACTAGAAATTGCCGGTGTGCTTCACCCTAGCCTTAATTTTGTATTTCCTAGTTAGGACTTTAAGTCAAGATGTTAGCTATTAGGCTACTAGGATCCTTCTACTGAAACCTGCTTATATGGGTTTCCCAATCTCTTATCCAGGATCAGTCTCTGTCCTTACATCTATACTCAAGAACTAGCCATCACCGGTTTTATATCTTGTTGTAACAAGATATAGGGGTAGTTGTTTTTCTCAAATTTTATAAAAACCACATAATACATCTGAGTTTATCCAATTGAGTCAGCTCCTTCTAGCTCCTGATGAACCGCTCTTCATTGAGGGGGAAACGCGTTGAGCTATAGCCTTGCTGATCTTTTTTTGAGCTTATGATTCTAAGTTTTCATCTATATACACTGTCAACCGCATGGTTAGACACTCAGAGCTGTATATCTATATAAACTGACTTATCACACCTATTTGGACAATATATGTGATCCCGTAATCTTTCCAGATTTTCCATTAGGTGTTTTTGTACCCCAAGGTTTATGTTGAGTCTGTCAGCCCGTATACGTTATTTTAAAGCATACCAAATAAAGATTACATTTTTTAAAGTCTATATCTGTGAAAGGTAGACAGTGGTATGGGCTTAGCAATGCTTTTGGTAAAATAGACTAAAAATTAATTTGGGTCATGTGCTTCTAGTTTGACACATCAAGGACCTCATTCTTCATTCAGCAATAACTCAAGTTTCAAAACTAATTTATTGTGAATCTTGCTTCATTGTTAAGTCTCTTTAAGTGAAGGGCATGTATGCATCAAATAAGTAATTGTAGCAAGAGCATTATGAGAGGAGCAGAACTCCTCATAAAAAAGGAGCATTCTAGAAAAATGCAAAATATGGATAACAATAGGAAACCAGAAGAAATGTCAAGTACGTGATTGAGGAAGCTTGGGGAAAAAAAGGGGGAAGTAGAGCAAGGGGTCACTATCTGGTGTAGTAAACTCTGTTTAGTGAGAACCATTTGAGAACAGCACAAATAGCTATTGCTCCTAAATGGTTGGGTTGTGCTAGGATGTTTACAACTACATCAAGCACTTTTAAGATGAGAAAAGATGCAAGCAAAGAAAGGTTTCTAGCAGAGCCTTTCCCTGGTCTCAGAACTGGGTACACCACTCAGAAGGAAACAAACCAACAGCGAAATGAACCAAGTGCAAAATAAAAGCCTAAACAGGTCAAATCAGATAAAAAATGAATCACTCAAAAAATGTTTGCCAGTTTTTTATGAACAAACTCTAATGTTGCTTCATCAAAAGAAACCTTTTTGGTTAATTCCACCTTGATAAAAAGTATTGAAGAAGCCTTAAGGTCCATTTAGATGGGACGAATGTCAGGCAAACGATGCCCAACACTCAATCCCACACATACTTGCTCTTGTGCTGCTGCATGATGGACGATGAGCGGAACGATGATCATTCAGTGTAAATAGCAGCCGTTCAGTACTGAACAGCCACTATATTATATTAATAGAGAGGGGCGGGGGGAAGCGAAGAGTGAAATCTCCTGTAGCCTTCCCACCCTCCTGCTGGCCACTCTGTGAGCAAGTCAATGATACTAGCTCCTGTGCAGCAGCATGGGAGCGAGTGTATGCGGAGACGAGTGTTGGGCATCGTTTGCCTGACATTCGACTTATTTAAATAGGCCTTTAATGAGGAGGTATCACCTGTATTTTTTTTATTAATCAACACGAGATAGTGAAATGTATTCTCATTGGGTTTTATTTTCTGCTTGTACTTTTTTATTGTATTCTGTGCACATGACTGTGGGGGCAGCCTCCTTTCCCTTGCTACAGACATGTGGTTTGCAGTAGCATTAAGAGATATGCTTCACAGCATGGAAAAAGAGAGTTTATATGCAAAATTAAATAAAGTGATGCAGATAAGATTAACTGTGCCCCCCGCATTATAGAACTTAGATATAGGAGAGTGTCTGTAAATGAGTTTGTCAACTATTTCACAAAATTATTAAATGGTGATTCTAGTAGTATTTCCCCCCTTGAATTCAAATACGTTGTTAGAACTTTTCCATCATGTAGAGGTTTTTTTGTGACACATTTCAAATTTTATAAAATTGGTACTTATTAGAGATGAGCGAACGCGTTCGTCCGAGCTTGATATTCGTGCGAATATTAGGGTGTTCGGGATGTTCGTTATTCGTGACGAACACCATGCGGTGTTCTGGTTACTTTCACTTCCTTCCCTGAGACGTTAGCGCGCTTTTCTGGCCAATTGAAAGACAGGGAAGGCATTACAACTTCCCCCTGCAACGTTTAAGCCCTATACCACCCCCCTGCTGTGAGTGGCTGGCGAGATCAGGTGTTCGCCTAATATAAAAGTCGGCCCCTCCCGCGGCTCGCCTCAGATGCGGTGTGAGTTAGATGAGGGACAGTGCTGTTTATACCGGAGCTGCTGTAGGGAAAGAATTGGTAGTTAGTGTAGGCTTCAAGACCCCCCAAAGGTCCTTATTAGGGCCACTGATAGCTGTGTGTTGGCTGCTGTTAGCAGTGGGATTTTTTTTTTTCTCAAAGTCGCCTCTGCAGACCGTTGCACCTGGCATTAGGGACAGAAGTGCTGCATAGGCAGGGAGAGTGTTAGGAGTGAGTGTAGCCTTCAAGAACCTCAACGGTCCTTTCTAGGGCCATATTTATCCGTGTGCAGTACTGTCCAGGCTGCTGTTGGCTGTGCTGCATTTTTTTTGGGCTTCTCAAAATCGCCTCTGCAGAGCATTCCACCCTCCATTGATACTGCAGGGAAAGAATTGTATAGGCAGGGCCACAACACAGTTATTATTCATAGAATATACGCAGTGCTGCCTGTTGGTGGGAAAAACCTGAAAACAAATCTATTTGTCCAGCCTCTGTCCGTCCTAACGCCTGTGGACACGTGTGAGCTGCGTGAAAAACATTGCTAAATCATACGCACCCAGCTACGCTTTACTGCTGGCTTCGCCATTTGCTTTCCTTAATTGGGAAAAAAAATACCTGCTCTGCCACAGTTAATAACTCTGCTACCCTCACGTTCTGTGACACATAAGCAGGGACACAGCGCAGTTATTAAACTTCTCAGGTTCATTGAATATACGCAGTGCTGCCTGTTGGTGGGAAAAAACTGAAAAGAAATCTATTTGTCCAGCCTGTGTCCGTCCTTACGCCTGTGGAGACGTGTGAGCTGCGTGAAAAACATTGCTAAATCATACGCAGCCAGCTACGGTTTACTGCTGGGTTCGCCATTTGCTTTCCTTAATTGGGAAAAAAAATACCTGCTCTCCAAGAGTTATAATAACTCTGCTACCCTCACGTTCTGTGACACATAAGCAGGGACACAGCGCAGTTATTAAACTTCGCAGGTTCATTGAATATACGCAGTGCTGCCTGTTGGTGGGAAAAAACTGAAAAGAAATCTATTTGTCCAGCCTGTGTCCGTCCTTACGCCTGTGGAGACGTGTGAGCTGCGTGAAAAACATTGCTAAATCATACGCAGCCAGCTACGCTTTACTGCTGGCTTCGCCATTTGCTTTCCTTAATTGGGAAAAAAAATACCTGCTCTGCCACAGTTAATAACTCTGCTACCCTCACGTTCTGTGACACATAAGCAGGGACACAGCGCAGTTATTAAACTTCTCAGGTTCATTGAATATACGCAGTGCTGCCTGTTGGTGGGAAAAAACTGAAAAGAAATCTATTTGTCCAGCCTGTGTCCGTCCTTACGCCTGTGGAGACGTGTGAGCTGCGTGAAAAACATTGCTAAATCATACGCAGCCAGCTACGGTTTACTGCTGGGTTCGCCATTTGCTTTCCTTAATTGGGAAAAAAAATACCTGCTCTCCAAGAGTTATAATAACTCTGCTACCCTCACGTTCTGTGACACATAAGCAGGGACACAGCGCAGTTATTAAACTTCGCAGGTTCATTGAATATACGCAGTGCTGCCTGTTGGTGGGAAAAAACTGAAAAGAAATCTATTTGTCCAGCCTGTGTCCGTCCTTACGCCTGTGGAGACGTGTGAGCTGCGTGAAAAACATTGCTAAATCATACGCAGCCAGCTACGCTTTACTGCTGGCTTCGCCATTTGCTTTCCTTAATTGGGAAAAAAAATACCTGCTCTGCCACAGTTAATAACTCTGCTACCCTCACGTTCTGTGACACATAAGCAGGGACACAGCGCAGTTATTAAACTTAGATAATTCATTCACTAGAGGCAGTGGGGCCTTTCGTTTTCCAAAAAGGGCAAAAATTATATTTGGCCTGCAGTCTTGCGCCAATTTATTTCCTGCCTGGGAAATCTAATCACTGGTAATACAGCATGCTGAGGGGTAGGGGTAAGCCTAGAGGACGTGGACGTGGACGTGGCCGAGGACGCGGAGGGCCAAGTGAGGGTGTGGGCACAGGCCAAGCTCCTGATCCAGGTGTGTCGCAGCTGTCTGCTGCGCGATTAGGAGAGAGGCACGTTTCTGGCGTCCCCACATTCATCGCCCAATTAATGGGTCCACGCGGGAGACGGTTATTAGAAAATGAGCAGTGTGAGCAGGTCCTGTCCTGGATGGCAGAAAGTGCTTCGAGCAACCTATCGTCTACCCGCAGTTCTGCGCCGTCCACTGCTGCCAATCCGAATCCTCTGTCTGCTGCTCCTCCTTCCTCCCAGCCTCCTCACTCCACTACAATGACACCTGCTCAGGAGCGGGAACACTCCCAGGAACTGTTCTCGGGCCCCTGCTTAGATTGGGCAGCAGCGGTTCCTCTCCCACCAGAGGAGTTTATCGTCACTGATGCCCAACCATTCGAAAGTTCCCGGGGTCCGGGGGAAGAGGCTGGGGACTTCCGCCAACTGTCTCAACAACTTTCTGTGGGTGAGGAGGACGATGACGATCAGACACAGTTGTCTTGCAGTGAGGTAGTAGTAAGGGCAGTAAGTCCCAGGGAGCAGCGCACAGAGGATTCGGAGGAAGAGCAGCAGGACGATGAGGTGACTGACCCCACCTGGTGTGCAACGCTTACTCAGGAGGACAGGTCTTCAGAGGGGGAGTCAAGGGCATCAGCAGGGCAGGTTGCAAGAGGCAGTGCGGTGGCCAGGGCCAGGGGTAGAGGCAGGGCCAGACCGAATAATCCACCAAGTGTTTCCCAAAGCGCCCCCCCGCGCCATGCCACCCTGCAGAGGCCGAGGTGCTCTAAGGTCTGGCAGTTTTTCACAGAGACGCCTGACGACCGACGAACAGTGGTGTGCAACCTTTGTTGCGCAAAGCTCAGCCGGGGAGCCAACACCAACAGCCTCACCACCACCACCATGCGCAGACATATGATGGCCAAGCACCCCACAAGGTGGGACGAAGGCCGTTCACCGCCTCCGGTTTGCACCCCTGCCTCTCCCCCTGTGCCCCAACCTGCCACTGAGATGCAACCCCCCTCTCAGGACACAGGCACTACCGCCTCATGGCCTGCACCCACACCCTCATCTCCGCTGTCCTCGGCCCCATCCAGCAGTGTAGTTCAGCGCACCGTTCAGCCGTCGCTTGCGCAAGTGTTCGAGCGCAAGCGCAAGTACGCCGCCACGCACCCGCACGCTCAAACGTTAACCGTCCGCATCGCAAAATTCATCAGCCTTGAGATGCTGCCGTATAGGGTTGTGGAAACGGAGTCCTTCAAAAGTATCATGGAGGCGGCGGCCCCGCGCTACTCAGTTCCCAGTCGCCACTACTTTTCCCGATGTGCCGTCCCAGCCCTGCACGACCACGTCTCCCGCAACATTGTGCGCGCCCTCACCAACGCGGTTACTGCCACGGTCCACTTAACTACGGACACGTGGACAAGCACAGGCGGGCAGGGCCACTACATCTCCCTGACGGCACATTGGGTGAATTTAGTGGAGGCTGGGACAGAGTCAGAGCCTGGGACCGCTCACGTCCTACCCACCCCCAGAATTGCGGGCCCCAGCTCGGTGGTGGTATCTGCGGAGGTGTATGCTTCCTCCACTAAAGCACCCTCCTCCTCCTCCTCCTCCTCTGTCTCACAATCAAGATGTGTTAGCAGCAGCATGTCGCCAGCAGTCGGTGTCGCGCGGTGTGGCAGCACAGCGGTGGGCAAGCGTCAGCAGGCCGTGCTGAAACTACTCAGCTTAGGCGATAAGAGGCACACGGCCCACGAACTGCTGCAGGGTCTGACACAGCAGACCGACCGCTGGCTTGCGCCGCTGAGCCTCCAACCGGGCATGGTCGTGTGTGACAACGGCCGTAACCTGGTGGCGGCTCTGCAGCTCGGCAGCCTCACGCACGTGCCATGCCTGGCCCACGTCTTTAATTTGGTGGTTCAGCGGTTTCTGAAAAGCTACCCACGCTTGTCAGACCTGCTCGTAAAGGCGCGCCGGCTCTGCGCACATTTCCGCAAGTCCCACACGGACGCTGCCACCCTGCGCACCCTGCAACATCACTTTAAGCTGCCAGTGCACCGACTGCTGTGCGACGTGCCCACACGGTGGAACTCTACGCTCCACATGTTGGCCAGGCTCTATGAACAGCGTAGAGCTATAGTCGAATACCAACTCCAACATGGGCGGCGCAGTGGGAGTCAGCCTCCTCAATTCCTTTCAGAAGAGTGGGCCTGGTTGGCAGACATCTGCCATGTCCTTGGTAATTTTGAGGAGTCTACCCAGGTGGTGAGCGGCGATGCTACAATCATTAGCGTCACCATTCCTCTGCTATGCATCTTGAGAAATTCCCTGCAAACCATAAAGGCAGCTGCTTTGCGCTCGGAAACGGGGGCGGGGGAAGACAGTATGCCGCTGGATAGTCAGGGCACCCTCCTGTCTATTTCACAGCGCGTACAGGAGGAGGAGGAGGATGAGGAGGAGGGGGAAGAGACAGCTTGGCCCGCTGCTGACGGTACACCGGCTGATTGCCTGTCATCCTTTCAGCGTGTATGGCCTGAGGAGGAGGAGGAGGAGGAGGATCCTGAAAGTGATCTTCCTAGTGAAGACAGCCATGTGTTGCGTACAGGTACCCTGGCACACATGGCTGACTTCATGTTAGGATGCCTTTCTCGTGACCCTCGCGTTGCACGCATTCTGGCCACTACGGATTACTGGGTGTACACACTGCTCGATCCACGGTATAAGGAGAACCTGCCCACTCTGATTCCCGAAGAGGAAAGGGGTTCGAGAGTGTTGCTATACCACAGGACCCTTGCGGACAAGCTGATGGTAAAATTCCCAGCCGACAGCGCTAGTGGCAGAAGGCGCAGTTCCGAGGGCCATGTTGCAGGGGATGTGCGTAGATCGAGCAGCATGTACATCCCAGGCAGTGCAACAGTCTTTAAGGGCCTGGCCAGCTTTATGGCTCCCCACCAAGACTGTGTCACCGCTCCCCAGTCACGGCTGAGTCGGCGGGAGCACTGCAAAAGGATGGTGAGGGAGTACGTAGCGGATCGCACGACCATCCTTGGTGACGCCTCTGCCCCCTACAACTACTGGGTGTCGAAGCTGGACACGTGGCCTGAACTAGCCCTGTATGCCCTTGAGGTGCTTGCTTGTCCTGCGGCTAGCGTGTTGTCGGAGAGGGTGTTTAGTGCGGCTGGGGGAATCATCACCGATAAGCGTAGCCGCTTGTCAACCGACAGTGCCGACAGGCTAACACTCATCAAGATGAACAAAGGCTGGATTTCGCCAGACTTCTGTTCTCCACCAGCGGACAGCAGCGATACGTAAGCAATACGTAGGCTGCACCCGCGGATGGAAGCTACGTTCTCTCTCACCATCCAAAACGGGGACATTTGTGCTTCATCAATCTGTGTCTAATATTCCTCCTCCTCCTCCTCCTGCTCCTCCTCCTGAAACCTCACGTAATCACGCTGAACGGGCAATTTTTCTTAGGGCCACAAGGCTCACTCAAATAATTTTTCAGAACAATTTTTATAAGTTTCAATTAGCTTAAAAGCGTTGGAACTTTAACTTGAACCAATTTTTCGTTACACTGGGCTGCCTCCAGGCCTAGTTACCACTTAAGCCACATTAACCAAAGCGATTAATGGGTTTCACCTGCCCTCTTGGCTGGCCATGGCCAATTTTTGGGATGTACATTAGTACTGTTGATACAGCAATTTTTGTGGGCCCTCGCCTACAGTGTAATCAAATTAATTTTTAGCCCACCTGCATTACAGCTGACGTTACCTCAGCTGTGTTGGGCAATGCAATGGGATATTTCTATGTACCGCCGGTGGCTTCCTGGCACCCACCCAGGCAGTGGGTCCACAGGGAGTTAAACCTACATGTGTCCACTTGTAAAGAACCCCAGTCTGACTGGGGCATGCAGTGTGGGCCGAAGCCCACCTGTATTACGCACGACATTACTACCTCAGCTGTGTTGGGCAATGCAATGGGATATTTTTGTGTACCGCCGGTGGGTTCCAGGGAGCCACCCATGCTGTAGGTGCACACTGAGTTTTTAATACATCTGTACACTTCTAAAGAACCCGTCTGACTGGGGCATGCAGTGTGGGCCGAAGCCCACCTGTATTACGCACGACATTACTACCTCAGCTGTGTTGGGCAATGCAATGGGATATTTCTATGTACCGCCGGTGGCTTCCTGGCACCCACCCAGGCAGTGGGTCCACAGGGAGTTAAACCTACATGTGTCCACTTGTAAAGAACCCCAGTCTGACTGGGGCATGCAGTGTGGGCCGAAGCCCACCTGTATTACGCACGACATTACTACCTCAGCTGTGTTGGGCAATGCAATGGGATATTTTTGTGTACCGCCGGTGGGTTCCAGGGAGCCACCCATGCTGTAGGTGCACACTGAGTTTTTAATACATCTGTACACTTCTAAAGAACCCGTCTGACTGGGGCATGCAGTGTGGGCCGAAGCCCACCTGTATTACGCACGACATTACTACCTCAGCTGTGTTGGGCAATGCAATGGGATATTTCTATGTACCGCCGGTGGCTTCCTGGCACCCACCCAGGCAGTGGGTCCACAGGGAGTTAAACCTACATGTGTCCACTTGTAAAGAACCCCAGTCTGACTGGGGCATGCAGTGTGGGCCGAAGCCCACCTGTATTACGCACGACATTACTACCTCAGCTGTGTTGGGCAATGCAATGGGATATTTTTGTGTACCGCCGGTGGGTTCCAGGGAGCCACCCATGCTGTAGGTGCACACTGAGTTTTTAATACATCTGTACACTTCTAAAGAACCCGTCTGACTGGGGCATGCAGTGTGGGCCGAAGCCCACCTGTATTACGCACGACATTACTACCTCAGCTGTGTTGGGCAATGCAATGGGATATTTCTATGTACCGCCGGTGGCTTCCTGGCACCCACCCAGGCAGTGGGTCCACAGGGAGTTAAACCTACATGTGTCCACTTGTAAAGAACCCCAGTCTGACTGGGGCATGCAGTGTGGGCCGAAGCCCACCTGTATTACGCACGACATTACTACCTCAGCTGTGTTGGGCAATGCAATGGGATATTTTTGTGTACCGCCGGTGGGTTCCAGGGAGCCACCCATGCTGTAGGTGCACACTGAGTTTTTAATACATCTGTACACTTCTAAAGAACCCGTCTGACTGGGGCATGCAGTGTGGGCCGAAGCCCACCTGTATTACGCACGACATTACTACCTCAGCTGTGTTGGGCAATGCAATGGGATATTTCTATGTACCGCCGGTGGCTTCCTGGCACCCACCCAGGCAGTGGGTCCACAGGGAGTTAAACCTACATGTGTCCACTTGTAAAGAACCCCAGTCTGACTGGGGCATGCAGTGTGGGCCGAAGCCCACCTGTATTACGCACGACATTACTACCTCAGCTGTGTTGGGCAATGCAATGGGATATTTTTGTGTACCGCCGGTGGGTTCCAGGGAGCCACCCATGCTGTGGGTCGACAGGGACTTCACAATAGGGAGTTGTACCTGCCTGTGTCTATGAATTAAAAAGCCCGGTCTGACTGGGGCATGCAGACACCTTGACAGAATGAATAGTGTGTGGCACATAGGTTCCCCATTGCTATGCCCACGTGTGCAGCTCCTGATGGCGGTGGCACAGGATTCTATTTCTCATTGCTTCTGTACAGCATTGTGGGCTATCGCTCCGCCACTTTTAAAGAGGGTCGCTGCCTAGCCGTGCCAACCTCTGCAGTGTATGCCTGAGGTCCCTCGTCATGGCAGACGCAATTCTAAATAGACATGAGCGTGGTGTGGCATGAGGGCAGCTGAAGGCTGCGCAGGGACACTTTGGTGTGCGCTGTGGGGGGGAGGGGGTGCGGTTGGGCAGCATGTAACTCAGGAGAAGTGGCAGTGGAGTGTCATGCAGGCAGTGATTGTGCTTTGTTGGAGGTAGTGTGGTGCTTAGCAAAGGTATGCCATGCTAATGAGGGCTTTTCAGAAGTAAAAGTTGTTGGGAGGGGGGGGGGCCCACTCTTGCCGCTATTGTGGCTTAATAGTGGGACCTGTGAACTTAGGATGCAGCCCAACATGTAGCCCCTCGCCTGCCCTATCCGTCACTGTGTCATTCCCATCACTTTCCTGAATTGCCCAGATTTTCACACATGAAAACCTTAGCGAGCATCGGCGAAATACAAAAATGTTCTGGTCGCCAATTGACTTCAATGGGGTTCGTTGTTCGAAACGAACCCTCGAGCATCACGGGAAGTTCGTTACGAATAACGAACACCCGAACATTTTGGTGTTCGCTCATCTCTAGTACTTATGTAAATCAATATTATGTGAAATACAGTTTGCCTAGAAAGTTTTTGATGATTGACGGGAATGTTTTGCTTCTAGGATGTCTCTCTTCATTGACCAGCAATAGTCAGCCAGCCTTGGTACCTCTGTTCCATTAGAGAAATCTGTTGATGGAAACACTTGCCACGCTGGTCACGGACAACCCTGAGATTTTCTGGGAAAAAGTCCAGGTGATAGACCAAGAAGTGAAGCTTTTAAGGACCTATTACATCACACAGCTTGGTATGATTTCACAAGATCACTCACTAGATCACAATAGTTTTCTGAATTATGATTTCCAAGAAAAGGGGAGACTGCTTTTTGCAATGGATTTGCCAGTTCCTGAAATTTTCCATCACTGGTCTTATTTGAGGCCCTATAGAAGCTCCTTCTTTCAGATTTGCATTACTATGGGAATTTTAAATTACAAATGCATAAATGCTGTAGAATTTCTATCAATTGCTTTTACAAATGCAGTCCTAGTTTTAGTAGAAGCAAATACACTTTTTCAGGATTCACTAAAAGAACATTTGACACTTTTTTTTTGTCCAGGAATAAGAGATAAGCGTTTAGGCCATTGCTTTCGAATATAGCTAGACCTCCTATCCCTGCTGTCCCATTCACATAAGAAACAGCAGAATTTAGTGTACCCAAGTTGCTTTCCAAGCAATAAAGAAATGACCTTCAAATCTCCCCAGATAATCTATTTATATTTTTCATACTGGAGATTTTCTAACAACAGTTTCATATTTTCATAGGTCTCTTTCATACCGTCAGCATGTGCAACCGGTATTGACAGTAATTGGTTACCATTATGCAAAAGCCCAGCTTTCAAACTAACTTTTGATGAGTCTATGAACAATCGCCACTCATCTGCACAGTGTTGATTTCCAAGGGCCTCCATAAGAGAATAAATATTATTATAAAAAACTTATTTTCTTCAAAAAATGCTGCTTAAAATCACTCTCACAGCTACAATATCTGCCTAATTGTACTTGTTTGCAGAGTAGATTCCATTCTTTGAACATGGAACTTATGCTCCTTTTACACGGGACAACAATCTTCTAAACAGCTGCACAAGTGTTACGTGTAAATAGCCCATCTGATTGTTGTTTAGACAAGTGTAAATCCCAAATAAGATCATTAAGATCTTGTAGAGAGAATATGTGTGTTACGTTCATGTGGACAAATAAGCACAGGGCCTACACGAACGTGCCCAAAACAGGCTGGTTATAACACAAACAAGGGAACCTGAATTGGACTTCAGACTGGACATGCTGAAGGAAACACCAACTAGACAGAGAACTGCATACTGGCGGACAGACATGACATGGGGACTGAAAAATGACCAAAACACTCAAAAAAAACCCGCCTTATGGAAAAAATTCTAACAACATATTTGAATTCAGAAGGTGAAATATTACTAGAATCACCAATAAATATTCTTGTGAAAAAAAATCATGTTGACCAGTGGAATCAGCACAAATCAATCTATCTCATATCTATCTATCTATCTATCTATCTCATATCTATTTATCTCATATCTATCTATCTCATATCTATCTATCTCATATCTATCTATCTCATATCTATCTATCTCATATTTATCTATCTATCTCATATCTATCTATCTATCTATCTATCTCATATCTATCTCATATCTATCTATCTATCTCATATCTATCTATCTATCTCATATCTATCTATCTATCTCATATCTATCTATCTATCTATCTATCTCATATCTATCTATCTCATATCTATCTATCTATCTCATATCTATCTATCTCATATCTATCTATCTATCTCATATCTATCTATCTCATATCTATCTATCTATCTCATATCTATCTATCTCATATCTATCTATCTATCTCATATCTATCTATCTCATATCTATCTATCTCATATCTATCTATCTATCTCATATCTATCTCATATCTATCTCATATCTATCTATCTCATATCTATCTATCTATCTATCTATCTATCTATCTATCTATCTCATATCTATCTATCTCATATCTATCTATCTATCTATCTCATATCTATCTATCTCATATTATCTATCTCATATTATCTATCTATCTATCTATCTCATACTATCTATCTATCTATCTTATATCTATCTATCTATCTATCTCATATCTATCTATCTATCTATCTCATACTATCTATCTATCTATCTTATATCTATCTATCTATCTCATATCTATCTATCTATCTATCTCATATCTATCTATCTATCTATCTCATATCTATCTATCTATCTATCTATCTATCTATCTATCTATCTATCTATCTATCTCATATCTATCTATCTATCTATCTCATATCTATCTATTTATCTCATATCTATCTATCTCATATCTATCTATCTCATATCTATCTACCTCATATCTATCTATCTCATATCTATCTATCTCATATCTATCTCCTATCTATCTATCTATCTCATATCTATCTATCTCATATCTATCTATCTCATATCTATCTATCTATCTATCTCATATCTATCTATCTCATATCTATCTATCTATCTATCTATCTATCTCATATCTATCTATCTATCTATCTATCTATCTATCTATCTATCTATCTATCTATCTATCTATCTATCTATCTATCTATCTATCTATCTATCTGTGAACATGCACTTTCACAGTTGCAAAAGTTTTTCTTCTAGAGTTCCTTCTTCTGATAGTAATCCTGGACATTGCTTTACTATTATTGCAAAGTGCTTACTTGCAGAAATAGCTTAATTAAACCGATTATGCAAAAGATTACTCTCAATCAATACGCATAAAACAGGTTAACAGTAATTAAGTATAAATGAACTATTTTCAACATCTGGGTGCTGAATTAGAAATGCAGATTAAGCTGAATGTGTTTAATCAATCACCTGACCTTTCAAGTGTCCTTCAATGACATGACTGATACATGACTACTAAAATAGCTGTCAATGTTCATGATAATGGATGTATTTAATTCTTTTGTTTGCAAATTGTAATTACACACTTAGCCCTCTAGGCTTTAGGTTCACAGAATATTTTTCAGCAGTGTAGTATTTTAAGGTAGGATATTCAAAAGTTCTGGAGACTGGAAAATCATATTTCAAAACTGAGGTGACTAAGAGTGGGCTGGGCTCCAAAGCAATGATCGTCATCGGCCCATTACCCTGCCCCTTTATGTCTCTCTACCAACTCACCAATAATTATGGGCTACAAAATGCTTTCAATCTAACAGAAAGTATGAAGCCGGTAGCTGCTACTATGGTGGCCGTGGGCCTTTATGTGGGCTTTTACTTTCTTGCGTGTCCTATCATGCATTTTTGGGCTCGTTCTACCTTTAGGCCCTCAGGCACTTTTTGTTTTGTTAAATGGATTGCATAGGGGATAATAATTACTGCATCCTTAAAATATTCTATTTCATTCCATATTGGACAAGCCAGCCAAAAACACCACAGCATCAGCTGTGCAAAAGTTTGCCTTTCCATGCAGTAATCTACAAATGATGTGTTTTATTGGGCAATGTCGACAGAAATGATTACTTGTCATGCCTTCATTGAATGAATGTTTCATCTACACTCTTTAATTAGATCTTGCTCTTAACTGCCATCATTCAGTGCCAAATGGTTTAGTATATTACACTGGATAATCTTCACAGGCATTCATAATGGAATGAGAATTGTGGATTTGGTTCACATCCCAAACGTATTAGGTAAGCTTCAAGGACATTTCAAAGGAATACCTGAGGCCACTTTAGCCAAGATGAAAGTCCAAATGAAACACATTTCCAATGAATTTCTATTGTGCATTGGGATGATGCCATAGATAGTAAGAAAATACTGTTTACACTAAAAAAGGTACATAAAAGTATTGGGGCTTTATAATATGATTTACTCTCCATATCAAGTGGGATTAAGTAAAAAATAAAAATAACACACACACACACATATATATATATATATATATATATATATATATATATATATATATATATATATATATATATATATATATATATATATATATATTACACTACATTTGTCATTTCTATGATGACACATCACAGACTTATGATGTGTACCAAAAAAGTGCCCAAAGTGCCTTATAATAGGGTACATGGGGATGCTAGTTTTATTTCAGCTGTATTAAAGGGGTGGTCTGGGCAAAGAAATGTAATTCAAATCGGGTCAGTGCTGTATAAAATCCCAAAAAGTCACATCTCACTCACTTCCATTCTGATGGTGCCCAGTCACCTGCTGACCCCCTTTTCTGGTTCAAGCAATGAAATCCTGTCACAGGACAATAACTAGCTCGTCTTGAGTTAGAAACGGACAGTAATTGGCAGCAGTCACAGATCCCTATAATGGTATGCCAATACACAGTCCACCTCGTGGTATGGTTTCTGTGTGTTGACCCAAATTGAGGTATGCTGTAGCCTGCGCATGCGTGTACATGACTGGTGGGTGCCATTGATTGATTATCAGCTCTAGAGTCTATTTTCTCACAAGCCCCCAGCGGACGCATGCAGGCATGTCGGAGGATAATAATGGCGACGCACACTTATGCGCCTCCTACTAAGCAGTGGAGCCTCTTCCACTCTTTGGAAAATGCAAGGGATGATGTATTCAACGCATGTGCAGCTGCTTGGAGAGATGCTAATGTAATCTTGGGAATGACATGGAGTTGGCTATTGGAGGGGGATGGACTGCACCATGAAGTTTTACGAAGCTCAGGTGATGGTATTTACATATTGTAATGGTGGGGTTGTGTTCTATTTAGTGATTGGGTGTAATGTCTATTATGTATCATATATAGGATCAACATTTCCGATCTGGATTAGGCTTGAGAAAGACTGCCTAGTCAAAACATTCCTTTTTTAAACATGGAGGAATAAAGACTTTTTTTGTTCATTGAACACCTTTGATGCTGCCACTTTTTGCGACTGGTTAGGTATAATGGTATGCCATCATCGGAGCCATAAAAAGAGTGCCGCAAGGGACTGGGCACTGTCACAGTAGGAAATGAAAGGAATTGGCTGAGGTGAGTAGGACTTTTTAAAATATTGCTATACAGCGCTGAGCACATTTCATTTTACTCTTTTTCCCAAGATTGTCCCTTTAAACCCCAGTAGTCACATGAAAACACAAAAAACTCCCAAAAAGTCCCTTTTTAATTGGGGATCTTGAAGTTATTGTATGTTTCATGGGGATGAAATTGGAATATAACTCAGGTGCCTTAGATGTTTATTTGCTCCATAATGACCCAATTTAAAGGACCAGTAATTTTTTTCCATCTCTGTGTTCCAGAAGTCATAACTAATTTTTTAAAATATTATTATACATTGTCCAGTTTCATGCAGAATGAATTTTCGTCTTTCTAGAAACCATTTTTAGCTACCATTTTATTTCTGGGAGAAAATGAGCCTGAAGTCTCAGGAGACTAGATGTTCTGCTGGGCCTCCCAAGCTCTTACCAGCAGTTGACATCAGATGCAGACTGCCTTCCCATGCTTGTGACATCAGGACAATTGGGATGGGACATGCAATTCTTTCTTTACTTTTGAGACCTCATGAATATTGATATCTGTTATCGAAAGATCTTTGAATCACATATAAGATATATGTTGATGTCTGTTTATAATCTCCTTGATGGACTGTGATCCATAATATGGTCACAGGGAAACAAATTGGAGGGAAAGAGGGTCAACCACTGCCTTTATCTACATGAGATGCGATTGATGGATATATGTGGCATCAAATTAAACCCTAAAACCATATTTTGCTACTTTCTTTGTATTCCCATTTATCAGAATAGATCTGATTTAGCTTTGGTTACATTGGACTTCTTTCTTGTCACATTTGGTGTGCATCATTGTTTGGATTATGTGTTATTTTACTGACATATGTTGTTTATAATAGTATCTGGATGATGTGATATTGATGTGATATAATATATTCTGATGTATCATCATTTGGAATATGCAATATTTTTCTGACATATGTTGCTTGCAATAGTATCTGGGTAATGAGATATTGATGTGATATAATATACTTTAGTCTGCAAGTTTGTATGCTATATTAACATTTGATGCATGTTGAATAACATTCCCCTGTACCTCGACTTGGGCATCATTAGAGATCTCTAAAAAGTTCTTGTGCCGGCAAGATCTCAGTGTTGTAGGCAGGACTACGTGACAGGGTGACAACATGGCCAGCATATCGTCTTGCTTTATCTTAACCCTTCGCAATCCAATTTTAGATTCAGGGTTTCCTAGGGGTTTTTCTCTTTCTGCCATTATACAATGGCGCCATCTGCTGGCTAGAGCCAATACTGCGGTATGTGACATGCTGGAGGGAACCCCGACAACACAGCGGCCAGTAATATACAGTAAGAATACCCTGCTGGATGTCTTCCGACATCGGAGCTGTAAAGCCTTCAATCAGAATGTCTTTAGACGTCAGACAGTGGATTGGAAAGGGTTAATAGTGCATTCAGAATTTATTTTATTCCTGGTGTTTCATTGTCTGTTTGCCTTATGAAAAGCTTTTTAAGGCATACTTAATAAATGTATATTTTAGTGGCAGCTAGTCAGTTAATTCTCTCACTTTAACAGAAAATTTCTGAAACATTCACTTGAATTTCACCCTAATCTTTAGGTCGACCACAGAGCCGCCATTCCTACTATACAAAACTAATGCCATTCCAAATAGGCTGGTCAGGCAAGTGCAAAAGTTTATGCAATAATTTTTCCTTTTGTTCTTGCAAGTAGGTAAATTGAAAAGTGCTGATCTGCCTTATCCAACTCCCCATGATACCGGTATAATCCATAAGAGTTATCAATTTTACTTTTTCCCAACACTTTTTCTGACTTACACTATTTCTAAGTTCTTATTTTTCCATCTCATTATACAGACGTTGCATACTTGAAATGCACTTATGCTTCCCTTCCTTTCTGAACATTCACATAGTTCTGTACATTTCGTGTTTTACAAGAAGGTTAGCAAATTGTGGCAAGTATGTAATGTTTGACTAAATGTTTTCAGATCTAGTATTGTACAGCATTTAACTTTCATGCCGTACTTTGCTCCTCTGGGTAGAATGCATTGTTTCCAAGCAGCCTTCCTTTATAGAGCACCAGACCTTAGTCAATGCCTCCAGTCTAATGCTATAGAGTACTAAGTGAAAACATTGGTTTAGATGGTTGTAAATGGACCGTTTCGGCTGAGAGGACTGCTTGTTCACTATCAGTAAAGTCCATTTCTTAAAAATATCTTCTAATAAGTTAAAAATGAAGGTATGACATTGCCTCTTAGAAAACAGAAACTTTACTGGAAGTGGCATTATATTATCCATATCTAATATGCAAAATCGTCTTCCACTTTTAAAATCAATATTCTCCTTATTTGAACTTTAACAAAAGTTGTGGTTAGTGAACTTTTCAAAAGCCCAGTTTGTTGAATTCAGTCAAAAATTTGGTTCTGTCCAAATTAGTTTGAATTGAACCAAAACTTCACCAATACCCCTAATACAGGTGTATAACACTGCCTAAGGGTGCGTTCACATGAGCGTAGGCGTATTTACGTTCGCATGTGCGCAGCGTATAATCGCCGGAAAGAACGTTTTTGGGCAATCATGACCAGAGCTAGAAAGCGTATTATCGTTTGTTCCTACTTTGCAAACTATCTTTTCGGCCATCGAATATGCGTTGGCGCGTATTTCAGTCGCGTATGTTCCGTCTTTTTTTCGGGTTGCCGTTTTTACGCGCCGTAAAATCGCCCGTGCGAACGAATACATTGGAAACCAACGCCTCAGATGGTCACGTTTATACGATTGAGCGCAAAAACGCGCCGTTTATGCGCTCGTGTGAACGCACCCTAAGAGCTATAAAAGCCATGTATAACACTCTTAGTCAGCTAGGAGTGTATCTAAGTACTTTTGAGACATTTGTAAGGCTAAATAAGAAGGAGAAAGGAGAAGAAGAAAATATAAGAAGGTGGAAAAAAAGAAGCAGAAGATGAAAAAAGGAGAAAGAGGAAAAAGGAAAAGGAAGAAATAGAAAGAAGAAGAAGGAGACAAAACAGTTTGAAAAAATATAGGTAAAAAATGAAAGTAGAAGAAGAAAAAAGAAGACAGACAGGAAGACAGAAAAAAGACAGAAAGACAGACAGACAGAAAGAAAGACAGAAAGACAGACAGACAGACAGAAAGAAAGAAAGACAGAAAGACAGACAGACAGACAGACAGAAAGAAAGACAGAAAGACAGACAGACAGACAGACAGAAAGAAAGACAGAAAGACAGACAGACAGACAGACAGACAGAAAGAAAGACAGAAAGAAAGAAAGAAAGAAAGAAAGAAAGAAAGAAAGAAAGAAAGAAAGAAAGTAGAAGAAGCATTGTTATTATTCTGATGGTTCAACTGCCAGAGGTTCAGGGTCATGCTGAACTGAAATTTTAGCAAAGTTCGACTTGAAGCAGGGTTCAACTATTTTGGGTGTTTCAACAATAAAGATAAGATTTCCTCATGAGAACTTCCCAAACTGCTGACACAAAAGTTAAGTTCAACCTCAATACTGCTACTCTCGGAACTCACTTTTCTAGCCAATTTTTGTTATGTAACTCATGAACTTATTTTCAGCAGGCATTTTTTGTTGTATGTATTTTTTTGCATTTGTGGGTGTATGTTTTGTTACAGTACTGACAATAGGTTAACTAGAGGACTGTAAAAGGTTTTATTATTCCTGACTGCACAGAGTAGAGGTGAGGGGGGCATTTTACTGTTGATCAGAGTATTCCTCAGGAGTACTTTGCCCACACATTAATTTACTTTATATTACCCCGTATAACCCTGAGCGAACATGAAAACTTGCAGGAAGACTAAATTTGCAGGGAGCACTTAAAGGCAATATCCATTTGTAAACTATTGATGGTGTTTCTTTAGCATAGACCATCAATAGTAGATCAGTGGGAGTCTGCTGCCTAGGATTCCTGCCCTTAAGTTGTTCTTTCCACTGGTGCTTTTATGAACTGAGCTAATTTTTGAAGAAAGCAGACAGCTCTGTTTTTACAGCTGTAGCCAGGCTTGGTATTACCTACAAAGTTCCCATTGAAGTGAGAAGGATCTTTGTGTGTAATACCACACCTGGCCACTGCAGTGGAAACTGTCTGCTTCCTGCAGAAATCAGCTCAGTGCACAATCATTCCTGTATGCTGAACAGCTGATCAGTGGAGGTCCCAGGGGTTGGACCTCTGCTATTGATGGTCTGCCCTCAGGATAGGCCATCAGTATTTGTTAAGTAGAAAACCCCTTTAACCCCTTGAGTGGCACGCTCGGAAATTTTCCGGGACGAGCTCCACTGCTCATAGCAACATAGCCCGGAAGATTTCCGGGCTATGTATCACTATGGGAGCTGCAGAGCACAATGCCACAAGCTGTGACATTGTGCTCTGCCTGCACAGACCCACAGAGAACAAAGCAAGGGCTTTGAAAAACCAGCAGAAGGCAATGTCCTGCTTTGTTTACAAGTTGCCATAGAGACCATCGGCTTGTCAGAAGCAAGCCGATGGTCTCTGTGGCAGGGAGAGCTGGTTGTTAGCTGTCAGAGGACAGCTAGGTACTAGCTCTTACAGGAGAGATCAGAGAAAACCTCCGATCTCTGCTGTGTTAACCCTTTACATGCTGCAGTCTATGTGACTGCAGCATGTAAAGGGCTGTCACTGCAACATGTAAAGGGCTGTCACCATCGGACCCCCGGAATGTGATCAGGGGTCCTGATGGGTCCCTGTGGAAGTCCCCTAAAGGGACAAAAAATTTTTTAAAAACAATAAAAAAAAAAAAAAGGTAAAAAATTATTAAAAAAATAAAAAAAACACTTGTCTCCCTTTACTTTGTAAAAAATAAAAAATACAATCACACATGTGGTATCCGTGTGCGTCCTAATGACCCAGAGAAGGAAGTTAATACATTATTTAACCCCTTAATGACATGGCCCCTTTTTTTCTTTTTTCCCCATTTCTTTTTTTCCTCCCCCCTGTTTAAAAAATCACAACTTGTCCCGCAAAAAACAAACCCTTATATGGCCATGTCAATGGAAAAATGAAAAAGTTATGGCTCTTGAGACGCAACTGCAAAATTAGTTGAAATTCAATGATTAGACCATTTTAAAAAACCTGCCCTGGTGGGCACGACAGGGTGGTAGGAAACCCGCCACTCAAGGGGTTAAGCTGTACTCAAGCTATGTTGCCAGTAAACTATATTGTTCTTCTCCCAAAGCCTGAGTACAGTTTGAGATTAAGATGAGGTCATCTATGCTTTCAAATTCAAGTAACTAATATAAAGAACATTTAACTTCTCAAACTTTTAATGGAAACATTTGATTTTCAACATCAACGATTAAAAAAAAAAAAAATAGCAGCAGCTTTAAAGGTCTGTACTTCCTTTCTCTAACAAAATTTAGTGTATAATTCGTAAAATGACACTGAACTGTACAATATACACTGCAAGAAAATGCATTACAGCTGTGAAGGATGTCATGACATCGCTGCTTAATTGTGTTCTTGACAGAATACCCACTGTGCTAATGTCATCTCTCATATTAAAAGGACTCAGTGGCATGAACTGAAGCCCTGCATAAAAGCAAAATACAACAATGGACTTCATTGTATGGAGATCAAATATTGACTAAACCAAACTATTAGTAACATCATTACTATGTAAAAAAGTTTTCCCTCATCCACATTATACTATATGTTCCTTGCTTGAATTCTAATTAATTAAGATAGGAAATATGATGGATTAAGGCTTTGTTGAGGTTTACTTTGTGGTGTCCATCACAAATGAAAACCACAAGGAAGTGCCAGATCCATCACAGAATGGACACCTCGACAAGCCGATGGCAACTGATGGACCCAATTAATTTGTAATGAGTTCTGTTGGATTCTGCTGGTGTTCAATGTTTTGATAAGGAAAATGCACTGTATGCAGCATGGTTCTTCACTGTATAAAAGCTACAGAATCTGTAACTGAACCTCCGACACAGGTATGAACCTAGCCAACAAGCCCTCAAGAGTGTGCATGTCACCATATATAGACTTCAAAGGTGAAAAACTTATAGCTCCTAGGCCTCAATGTGAAATCTGTAACTTTGCCCCCTGACTATGTGCCATTGATAATATTGATGTCTTCCTATTTGACCAAAGGGCCTTAAAGCCCCCTCAAACACCATCCTTAGGTTGCAACAGTTACCACTGCATCTCCTTTAGCTACATCCCTGTACTTGAATTCTGTTTTATTTTGGGAAATCCATTGTATACCGTGACTGTTTGCACAAGCAGTAATAACATATTGCTGTTAGAAATGGAATTGTTTATCTGGAGACATGGATGTCTTTGGGCTCTTATGTTTAGGTCAGCATGGCATGGGTCTTGGTATCTACAGTACATTGCCTAGAAAAGAAATGCGTAAACTGATAAGTGGATGCACCTACTGTAAATAGACACACTAGCCTGAAGCTATATTATTTGTGGGGCATGTGGTATGGAATCTTCTTGCTAATGCCTGCCAGAGTGATTCATTTGGAAGTAACTGTCATTGGATATTGACAAGCTAGAACTTTGGAGTAATGTAACATGATATGGTAGAAGTGCTATAATCAAAGAATGAGTCACCCGAATTTGAGTAGTCTTCATGAGACGGCAATGCAATTTCATACATTAAATGAATAACGGGACATTTTAAATTAAAATGGTATATTACTAAATGATAATTTCACTTAGGAAATAAGGTTCACTAATTAAAGTCATTATGTTTGGTACTATAACTTACTGGAATAACTCAATACGTGACTTAAAGCATCTGCTTCAGTAAAAAGGTAGATCATGTTTTCTTTTTCCCATATGAGCTTATAAAGAAAACCCCTAGCCACACGGTATGTCTTATTAGTACAAATAGATTATTTTTAGGAGAGGTGTCCACCATTTTTGAACCCCTCTGTCATCAAGAATGGAGAACTGCTTTGTAGATCATTGATTTGAAGCAGTTGGAAAGAAAATATTTAACTGAGCACAGTTTCTACCAGGAAAATAAACTTGTTTATGGGGAACTAGATGCCACCGTGGCTCCCTTATGATAGAAATAGGCTGTAGTTAATTAGCCCCTTTAAAAGGAATATAACATTAGAAATTACTTACTCTATAAATCAAATAATTTTATGTTAAACATTAGAGATGAGCGAGCACCAAAATGCTCGGGTGCTCGTTACTCGAGTCGAACTTCCCGCGATGCTCGAGGGTTCGTTTTGAGTAACGAAGCCCATTAAAGTCAATGGGCGACTCGAGCATTTTTGTATATCGCCGATGCTTGCTATGGTTCTCAGTTGTGAAAATCTGGGAAATTCTCGAAAGTGATGGGAACGACACAGAAACGGATAGGGCAGGCGAGGGGCTACATGTTGGCCTGCATCTCAAGTTCCCAGGTCCCATGAATTCATGAATGGGTGTGAGTGAGAGCTGCCTCTGATTGGTGAGGCTGTGACCAATCAGAGGCAGCTCATTCAGCAGGCGGGGATTTTAAATCCCCATCTGCTGAATACTACAGAGAGCAGTTCAGGAGAACTGCCGGCCAGACACGGCTGAACTCCGGCTGCAGCGGAAAGGTGAGTATACATTTTTTTTTATTTTTACACATTTTAGGATGATTTTCAGGTAAGGGCTTATATTTTTAGTCCATTCCCGACAATTCATCCCGCGCTCATCGGCAGCCCATTGCTTTCAATGGAGCCGGCTGTATTGCCGGCTCCATTGAATTCAATGGGCTAACATCGTTCTTCTCTGCCACAGCTGTTACAGCTATGGCAGAGGAGAACGATCTTTATGCTGACATATTTTTATTTTTTTTATTTTTACACATTTTAGGATGATTTTCAGGTAAGGGCTTATATTTTTAAGCCCTTCCCGAAAATTCATCCTGTGATCGCCGGCAGCCAATTTCTTTCAATGGAGCCGGCTGTATTGCTGGCTTCATTGAATTCAATGGTCAGTGCTCGTTTAATCGAGACGAGTACCGCGTGGTGCTCGTCTCGAGTAACGAGCATCTCAAGCACCCTAATACTCGAACGAGCATCAAGCTCGGACGAGTATGCTCGCTCATCTCTATTAAACATATTTTTAAAAGTCTATTTTTTTTTATTTTGATGTCATAAACTATATCAAAAATCATAAAGTCCTGCATACAATTCCTAATCCTAATCGTAGTCTGACACTTCCTGTTCTGTAGACAAAACTTTTCAACAGTCATTTCATAATTATCACAAGGATTACAGTGAATATAGAATTTACCATTCAAAGTAGTTGATGGTCAAGGCTCACTTCCTACCTCTCTCTGTACAAGGACAACTGCACATATCACAGAACATGACTATAACAGTTTCCCATGGCAGTTGATAGATCTCTTCCTGTTCACTGCATCTATGGCCCACAAGGCTGCTGTAAAGCATTACTCTAAATGCTGTTTATTTCAGTACAGGGAAAATGGCTACCCCCCATAGTCAAGTACAGTCAACAGAATTAAAACATCTATAATCAGAAAGTAAAAAAAAACAATTGCAAATGGAATATGTTGCACTATATGGTCTTATTTAGTATACAAAAAACTATAGGTGACATACTCCCTTTAAATATGATCACTGCTTACTATTAGAGATGAGCGAGCATACTAGCTAAGGACAATTGCTCGATCGAGCATTGTCCTTAGGCAGTATCTCCCCGCTCGGAAGAAAAGGTTCAGCTGCTGGCGCAGGTGACAGGTGAGTTGCGGCCATGAACAGGGGAGAGAGGGAGAGAGAGATCTCCCCTCCGTTCCTCCCCGCTCTCCCCTGCAGCTCCCCGCTCGCCGCCGGCAGCCGAATCTTTGCTCCCAAGCAGGCAAGTACTCGCTAAGGGCATTGCTCGATCGAGCAAATGCCCTTAGCGAGTATGCTCGCTCATCTCTACTTACTATGCTTTCACTATATCTGCATACATAAATATTGTTGGAAGTTTTTGACATTACCTATCAGAAATCTATAAAAATAATGCAGAGTTAGAGAGGTACGTTGAAAGGCATCAATAAGATGTGCTAAGCCAGTGATTCCTAACTTGGGTTCAATCAAAGTCAGTTCGGTGAGTCAGTCTCAGGGGTTCAGCAAAGGTCAAGACACACACACTGTATCTGTATGTTTCGCTCACCCCACTCGTATGATTCATGATGCGCTCTACTGCGCATGTGCTAGGCTAGGGGAATTCCTGTATCTTCTCCACTAAAACTGAAGCAACCAATTGCCATGCACTTCGATGAGCTCTTGAGATACTTTGTGCACTAATAAATATGATTTTTTTGAAATTCAAAACATAGGTGCTGCATATTCTGTGTTTCCAATTATGAAGGGTTCGGTGAATGCGGGGGTTCAGTACTTCCAACAAGATTACGAATCACTATGCTAAGCTATACTCAATACTCCCCCTCCTAAACCTGTTCAACTGTTCATTCATGTTAATACTGCTAAAATCTATCTTGCTAAACAAAAGGGACTAACAGATCACATAAACAAATTATGTCCTGGCAGTAGAAGTCTAGGGAAACGGGTGGTAGGAAGAAGGAGCAGAGTGAGAAAGAAGCTTAGAGACACAGAAATGGTGCTTCCACTAATAACGCTATACTGCCTCACAGCTACTCGAATCACATCGAGCTACTGCCTCACAGCTACTCGAATCACATAGTGCTGCTGTATTCTGTTCTCTATGCTGGTTCTCCTTCTCTGTAAATGAGATAGTGATAAAGAAGCATGTTCTCCTCTTCTCTCTGTGTGCAGTGTATGAAGATATAATAGCATCACAGAGAAAAATGATAATTAGAGATGGAGTCTGCAGAGAGGAAAGCTGATAAATATGCAGAATATAAGTCATACATGGCTGGAAATAGTGTTATTCTTCATCTACACAGCTTATTCTGAAAAATTCACCTGAAGGTTTGGATATGCTTAAACTGCTACAAATCACAATTTCCATGGATTATAATTTATCTTCTGTATGAGCAAACCCTACTGTCTACCATAGAACTTACATGCAGCATGACAATGTTTTAGATTTTTCTCTGATATTATGAAAAAATCTGATAATAAAAATCCAAATATCATTCTAAACATAAATGGACTAGACAAATTAAAATGAAATAGCAAAAAATGTCATAGCAGCCATCGAGAAGCTTAGCAATTTAGAGGGCTATATGTAGGTCTCGTGTGGTGCAGAAGAGTCTCGTGTGGCATGGAGTGTGAGAGCAGTCCTCAGCTTACACTCACGGTCTGAAGGTTGTGGGTTCAATCCTTGTATGGTTCAGGTAGCCAGCTCAAGGTTGACTCAGCCTTCCAAGGTTGGTAAAATGAGTACCCAGCTTGCTGGGGGGTAAAAATGACTGGGGAAAGCAATGGCAAACCATCCTACAAAAATAGTCTGCCAAGAAAATATTACAATGTTATGTCACCCTAGGAGCCAGTCATGACTCAGTGCTTGCACCAGGGGACTTTACCTTTACCATGTAGGTCCAAATCTATCAACCTTTGGTACTCAAAGTAAAAAATAAGCTCTTTTGTATCAACATGTGTACACTGCTGTGTTTATTGGGTCATCTAATATTTATGGTCTTTTTACAATGTCACCCCATCTAATCTGAATCTATAGTAAAAGGGTTGTCCAACAAAAAAAATCTTGTTTATAGTTAAATGAAGCACATCATTTTAAACTGCTTTTGTATTTATTCTGATTATAATAATTGCTTCTATTCCCAGATATAGTGTTGAGTGAGCAAAACCAGTGGAAACCTGTTTCGTATTGAACTTCCCGAAAGTTTCAGTTGAGCACAAACTCAAACCTCAGGGAGCCAATTCCAGCCAAACCAGGATTAATGTTATAATAGTGCATTCTGCTATCTCCATGTTTGGTCCATCTCAGCAAATATTTCAAGGTGGTCACAAAGTGGCTAAAAAAATGTAAAAAAACTAGGCATGGCCTAAGATTACAAAAGAGGAAAGACTCACCTTTCTTTAACCAGGAAACAGCTGAGCACCACCTTTGACTCTTAGGCCTTAGTCACACGGGCGTTTTTCCCCGCGATTTGCGGATCGCATGACGGATGTGCATCCACAAATCGCGTGACCGGGGCCAAAAAATCACCCGAAAAACTGCTCCTAGCCGCGTTTCAATAGAAACGGGCCGGAGCAGTGCAGCGCTGTCCAGCGCATTGAATTCAATGGAGCCGGCAATACAGATGGCTCCATTGAAAGCAATGCGCTGCGGGCGATCTCACAATGAATTTTCGGGAAGGGCTTAAATATATAAACCCTTCCCTGCAATTCATCCAGAAATGTGTAAAAATAAAAAAAATATATATACTCACCTGGTCCCGGCAGACGGAGTTCAGCCGTGGCCGGCGGCAGTTCTCCTAAACTGCTCTGTGTAGTATTCAGCAGCCGGGGATTTAAAATCCCTGCCTGCTGAATGAGCTGCCTCTGATTGGTCACAGCCCTCACCAATCAGAGGCAGCTCTCACTCACACCCATTCATGAATTCATGAATGGGTGAGTGAGTGCTGCCTCTGATTGGCTCAGCGCAGGGACCAATCAGGGGCAGCTCTCAGCTGTCATTCATGAATTCATGAATGGGTGTGAGTGAGAACTGCCTCTGATTGGTCAGGCTGTGACCAATCAGAGAGGCAGCTCATTCAGCAGGCGGGGATTTTAAATCCCCGGCTGCTGAACACTACAGAGAGCAGTTCAGGAGAACTGCCGCCGGCCGCGGCTGAACTCCGTCTGCCGGGACCAGGTGAGTATATATTTTTTTTTTTTAGTTTTTACACATTTCTGGATGAATTGCAGGGAAGGGCTTATATATTTAAGCCCTTCCCGAAAATTCATCCCGCGCATGCCGGCAGCCCATTGCTTTCAATGGAGCCGGCTGTATTGCCGGCTCCATTGAATTCAATGGGCAAACATCATTCTTCTCTGCCACAGCTGTTACAGCTGTGGCAGAGGAGAATGATTTGTCTACTATATGTTCTCAATGGGGTCGGCGCGGCCGCCGGCCCCATTGAGCGCATATAGAGAAGAGAACGGTAATCGTAGATCGCAGATAGGTGCGATCTGCGATTTCTGTTCTATAATTTATCGGACGAGCGCATAAAAAGCGCTCATGTGTCCGATACCATTGCAAAGCAATGGTTTTATAAAATCGCCGGACGCATGCGCAAATCGCGCGAAAAAACGCCCGTCTGACTGAGCCCTTAGGATGTATGTCTTACAGAAGTCAGGTGACCACTTCAGCCAATCATAGGCAATATGTAGATAACAGGAGAGCTGCTGGAGTCAGTCAACAGTTTGCCAGGGGGCTAAAAAGAGATTTTTTTTCTATTTTTTTATTTTATGCTATTCCCAGCTGTTAATTGTATTATGTCTGGATTTAATGCCTTATGCAAATAAAGAAATACATAGCTTTGCCAGATCCATCTGCCACAGGAGAACTCTCATATTTGTGGATAAATAACAAAAAAATTATTATAATTATAGGCTGGATTTAACTTAAACAATAATTTTTCTGGGACAATTCCCTTAAAGTTAATTCAAAATTAGCAGTGTGAGAATATTCTGCACAGGCTCGTCAGTATATACAGTGCCAGTTTATTCAGTGATTTTGATAATGTGTCAAATTATTCAATTTGGCCTTAATTTTTAATATCTCAATTGACATCTGTTAGATAGAAATTAATGTGTGACTATAGGAAGGTGTTTTCAATGAACATATGCCTTACTGATACATAAATCAGGAAGAAATTACTTCTGTTGGTGTTTATTATATAAAATCTCACCATGACAGCTTGGTAATACTCGGTTCCACCCAGGTCTTCCGTTATCTCCCATGATGCATGTCAGCGTTGAATATCCTTGAAGGACATAGCCCGCATCACAATAATATGTAACAGTGGATCCAAGTTTATAATCCATACCAAGTCGTGTGCCATTCATTATATTTCCAGGGTCAAAACAGGATTCTCGTAATTTAGCTGCAACAAACAAAAGACAAGTGCTTAGTACACTGAGAAAACGATAAACCAATAGGACTTTAGCGTTACCTAATCTGTACCAAAATGATGACAATTGACCATATTACTAAAATAGTACCTTCCTAAAATGCATTAGCATAGTAGACTTAAAATGATAAGATATTAAGTTCTTCAACTCATTATTAGGTGATCTGCTAGTTATTTTACACATGGGTGACTTAGTTTATTGCATACTTTAGTTTTAAATATCTTCTTGTAACAGCAAAGGTTTGGCTACTTACACATTTCCAAGATACTGCAAAAACCTAAGCATTTAACACTAGTATAACTGGACTGATTTGGGCCAGTAAAATTCATAAAAATGATAATACCTATTTTCACCCTAAATATGGTTTAAATACAAAATACAAAGCTGAACAAACACAATTTTCTGACAAAAGCTACTAAAGCTTACATACAGTATGTAAGCCTAAATAAGCTTTTGTGATCACGTAATAACAGTTAAAGGAGAAAATGAGAACTGGGAGGAGAGATGAGTCTCTTAAAGGGGTTCTGATATGAATATGTTACCATGCGGCAGTTGCTGGTCCTCCCAGGGCGGTGGTATGCGAGGTCCCACGGTCGGGGCGCGTCCCCCCGGCTTGTTGTCCGGCTGCCGGGGGTGCAGGGGCCGGGCCGGCGTGTGGCGCCATGCACGCGCGCACCTGTGAGTGCAGCTACCGTGATCGAGCTCCCTCTTATTATGTTCTGTTGGAAGTTTGCTGTCTCCCTCTCTCCGCCCCTGGGCGGAGGCTTTTGTTTAAAGGTCGGGCAGAAACTGACAATCATTGCCAGTTATTGGTTTCCCTCAGTGTGCTAGCTAGTCTGCCTCGGTTGGTCTCCTGCTTCTGTCATCTTGTCGGCTATACTTAGCTATTATCCACCAGGTTTTTCCATCTGCCTCAGTTCTGCTTAGTATTGCTCGTGTTGGTTATTTACACCTGCCTTTTCTGTCAGTATTCTACCCATTCCATCCAGATATGCCCGCGTCCCTTTTTTGGTCCCTAGTGAGAGTAGGGATCGCCGCCTAGTTGCCCGCCTGGGGTTAGAGAGGAGTGTAGGCAAGTAGGCAGGGGGGTTGTGGGTGCGATCTAGGGCACCCGGGCTGGTGTATCAAGGGTAGTATACAATAACAGAACAAGGTTTTTATGCTTTAACAGCCATTGTTCCCTGGTCTGCCTAATGGACACAAGGAACCCATGATTTTTGGTGTTCTAAAGCACAAAAACCTAATGCTTACCTTTTTGTTCTGTTGTTGTGCAGCGGGGATCATCTCCCAGCAGGCTTTCAGCTTCCTCCGACGAGCCAGGACGGGCCGCCCCCCTCCCGGATTGCGCGCAGGTGCAGAAGACAGGTGCCCTCTGACAGGAATCAGGATGGGCCACCTCTCCACTGCGCACGCGCAGAACTTGGAGTTCAGCCAGGATGGACGGGCTGCTCACAGCAAGCACGGAGGAAGCAGAGCTGGAAGCGGTCATTTTGACCGCTCCAGCTCTGCTTCAAGCAGCTACAGAAGAAGATGCCCAATGGAGGGGACATGCCTGATGATCAGTCCTGGCCAAGCAAGGTAAGTAATTTTTTTTTTTCATGTCAGAACCCCTTTAAAGATAAAGATATGCATCCCTTTGATCCCTTTGTTCCACCTCCAGATTCTTTGTCTCATTCCCTACTCCTTAAAAAAGGCTGTTTGAGAATCACTAATATTTAGCAACTGAAATGCAGGTCTAGGCATGTGAATGACTAAGAGACAATCCAGGAAAATTATTTTTTTTATAACCTTTGCAAGGAATAATACAGAAATTGATAGAACGAAATCACAGCACAAAGAGTTTCATTCAAAAAATTGGCATACATCGAAAACATTGCAAACTAAACTCTTAGGTATCCTTAACATAAGAGAAGGTTAATTCATGTGCAGAAAATGAACTGCTCTACATACTACATGACTTTTTCTTGATTTGCATCTTTAGGTTTGTCTTTCAACAAACCAATATTTTAATAATATGAACTGTTCCCCTAATTTTCTCGTACAGTAACACTTTAATTCCAGTGTAGTAAAATGTACAGCCTAAACCTGACAATTTAAAAGGAGTGTGAAGGCCAAGGCAAATATGATTATGGGGTGCATAAAGAGAGAAATAGGGGAACATGATGAGAACACTGTTCTTCCTCTTTACAAGTCACTGGTTGGACCACACATTGAATTTTGGGTACAATTTTAGGAACCGATACTCAAGAAGGATATATCAAAGCTTGAGCAAGTCCAAAAGCGGACAACTAAATAACTGGAATGGATGGACTACAATACCCAGAGAGGTATTGTAGTCAAAACTGAGGTTACTTAGTTTAGAAAAAAAAAAACAGCAGAGGGTCGACCTAATAACTATATATAAATATATCAGGGGGCAATACCTAGTTAATACCTAGAGCTCTCTTCCATCATCTATTTATACCCAGGACTGCGACTGGAGCAAGGGGTATTCTCTACGTCTAGAGGAAAGAAGGTGTCTACACCAACATACGAAGGCAAAAGCAGTGAGACTCTGGATTTCTCTGCTTGAAGATGAGGTGATGGCACGCTAAAAGAGTACAAAAGGGGCCTGGGTGCATTTCTTGAGAGCAACAATATTACAGTTTATAGTCATTAGATTACTTTAGAAGGATTGTTGATCCAGGGATTCATTGATTGCCAAATTTGGAGTTAGGAAGGTGTTTTTTCCCTTAAAATAAAAAAAAATGACTTTGACCTCATAGGGTTGTTTGCATTTTTCTGAATCACCATTGCAGGAGAATAGATTGAACTGCTTGGACATGTATCTTTTTTTTTAGCCCTACATACTATGTTTATTTATTATTACTATATGTCACTATGTCGAGTGCATTTTTAATGGGATGATTCCCTGTTGATTAACTGATCACAAGATGTCCCACGATCAGGAATTCTAGAGATTAAAATTAGAGATGAGCGAGCATACTCGGTTCGGGTGTTTTTGCACTCAAGCACCGCTTTTTTTGAGTAACTGACTACTCGGACTAAAGGATTCGGGGGGCGTCGTGGTGGAGTGGGGGGTAGCAGTGGGGAACAGGGGGGAGCTCTCTCCCCCCTCACTCCCCTCTGCAAACCCCCGCTCACCCCCGGCGCCCCCCGAATCTTTTCGTCCGAGTAGTCAGTTACTCGGAAAAAGCAGTGCTTGAGTGCAAAAACACCCGAACCGAGTACGCTCGCTCATCTCTAATCAAAATCAATGAATAAACCAGGCAGCAAGTGTTCAATTTCCTTGTAATAATACCACATGTGAAATGAAACATCATAGTATTATCTTTGAATCCAGTGGACCATCTGTGTAATGCTCTACAGCAAGATGCTGTTTGTTGCCACTCTCCTCTCTGGGTAATAAATGAGGGTCTGGAAAAAAAAAAACTTTCCCATTAACTCAGAATTCACTAACCAGCATTTGGAAATAGGTTTTCAGAAACTGACAACTCCTTTAAGGAAAGGATAAGTACTGGACAAAATAAAACAGAAAACATAATTGCTGCTGTCTCAATAGAATCCAAATCTTGGCATATTACTGTACATCTTAGGCACTTCTAGTCTGTGAGCCGGAAATTCATACAAAATATATTTTATCTGGTATGAATGAATGCAACATGACAGCCTCGTTAAGACAGTTTCCTAAACATTTTATATAACTCTTTAAAAAAATGTTAAGTTGAGTTAAAGTGGGAATTACAATGTTAAATGTCAACTAGAATCAAACATTATAAGTACACAGACAATCTGTTTTGGGTTATCTTGTTCCTTTGGAGCATTTAACTAGCATAATGTAGTGTTGCTTTTTGGAGAGTAAGCACAAGAATCACGTTCGTAGAAGTTCTGTACTGTTGGCATTTGCCAAGTAGCTACTTTTCCCAGCTATGGCAAAAATGTTGAAGAAGAAGACACAAGTCTTGATAATGCTTATTAAGGACTTCAATGACACCTTCCTTCCATTACCTTCAACTTGTCACTGCACGTTCCATCAGGATATGCTTTCATAATGAGTTATTCAACTGTCAACTAGCATCATTAAACTCAAAGATAATTGCTTTACCAAAATTCTACTCAGGATGCAAATATAAGAACAAGGGAAAAACCTCAAATATATTTGACCACGAAATATCCAATTTTGGTTTATGTGTGCGGTAAAGTATATTTGCATCTTGAAGTTCACTTTTTCAAATCAATTAGTACAGTGCACATAATGAAGAAAAGTGAGAACTTCTCTATGCAAGGTATGAAAAGCTGAAAGCGGATTGTTTCTCTGGTTAGAAACTGTGGAAGATGAGTCTGGCTGCGTATACACTTGTGCCTGAAATTTAGGTTGAGAGAGGTGCTGGAGGTGCTGCCGGTCCAGGGATGCGGTTTCACTGACATGGGAGGAGCATAATGAAATGCCAGATGATTGTAACTAATAAAAGTTGAGGTATAGCACAACCTCATCCAGAAAAATGATATTATGAACCAAGAAGTAAAACAAACTTCTCTTTATTATAACCAGTAGTATGATACATTTAGGGGAAAAGTCTCTTCCTTATATTTGTTGAGGAGGGTATGCAGTCTTGGCTGCAGAAAATTAAACTTTTCTTAAGCTTTCTAAAGCGGTGTAAGATCAGAATCAAAGTTGAGAATAAGACAACATTTGATATAGTTAAATGTTAATTTTAATATTGTGGGTCAGGGTGCATTCAGACAAGTTTCCTGATGCGTACATTGGTGTGCACAAAACCAGCGCACCCACGTACGTGCACAAACATGCGTGAATGCAGGTCCATGCAGCATTGCTTTCAATATAAGCCCTTCCCTGAAAATCATTCCTATCTGGTGTAAAAAATAAAAAAATGTATATACTCACCTCTCCGCAGCTGACGGGGCTCAGGCACATCTAGATGCTTGGGTCCTGTCACTGTAATGAAGTTCTTTCAGCAGGCCAGGATTTAAAACCCCCGCCTGCTGAAAGGGCTGCGCCTGATTGGCTGAGCACTCTGCCAATTACTGGCAGCACTCAGCCATTCATTGACTGACAGCTGAGCGCTGCATGTGATTGGTCACAGCGGTCAGCCAATCACGAGCAGCGCCCGGTCGTTCATTGAATTCAATTGGAGAGCTTTGTGATCCCATGCCACAGCTGCAACAGCTGTGGCAGGAGATTCTTTGCTCGCCGCAGGGAGTCCCCTTATCACTGAACACTGTGACAGTGCTGTCACAGTGTTCAGTGATGAGTGGACTCCCCATGGGGAATACTGACTCGCAACAGGGATCTATGGTGCATGCTTATCTTATGTTTTACAGGTGCATACGTTTGCAGTCCTGTAAAACATGGACATGTGAATACACCATAGGGAACCAATGGTTCTAATAGACATTTGGTTATATGTGGTTATAAACACTCTCGTCTGAATGCACCCTCAATGTGTGAAATACCACATTCTTCCTGAAACAACACAAAAATATTTTTAATAAATGCTATAGGGGGAACATTATAAAGCATTTTTGGCATCAAGTAGTAAAAATATTTTTAGATCAATCAAGACTTGGTCTTGTAATACCATACAAATATATATTATACCAATTTTTAACATCTTCATCATTACAAGTGTTAAATAGAGAGTTTCTTCACCGGCTGATATATGCTTCCCTCTGGGCAGTCCGCCCTTCCCTCCCCCTCACCGGCTCTCTTCCTCTCTTCTCCCCTCCGAGAGGTTTGCAAAGGGAGTGGGAAGAATGGGGGCAGCGCTAAGCTCCTGCCCCTTGTCCATAGCCAGCAATGGAAGTGGGCAGAGCAAAGTTTAGCCCCGCCCCCATCCCGCCTATTGAAAATGCCAGAGCAGAGAAGAGAGGCAGAGAGACAGTGAGGGGAAAGGAAGGGGGAAACTGCTTAAATGGAAGCGTATATCGGCCAGCCGTGAAACCACCTTATTTAAGCATTATTAGTCATTCCAAGGATTTCTGCTGATCGCTGTTTTCTATGCTTCAGCGTATTATTTAGCCTATACGCACCAGCTTTCTTTGTGAATGGCATGAAATATGCAAATAAAGATCGTGAATTGATCAGGGGAAAATCTTAATTCATGTGATTATACAGCAAATATGGGCAAACATAAAAAATGCATACGGTCGTGTGAAGGAGGCCTGAATTACAAATGTAAAAAAATAAAGCATTTAAAAAAAAAAAAAGCTTAGGTACAACATTGTAGAACAAAGCAGTAACATTACCTTTGTATTCCAGATGAAAACCGGTGAAACTGACAGATCCATCACTCCTAAAAGCCAAATGCATGTTGTTGGAACCGCTTTCAATTCTTTCTGGTAATTTGCTGTCCTGAAAACTTCCAATCAGGGGACTGTTTCCATCTGGCCCATCATAAATATACAGGAAGTCATAATTTGGCTCAATGCTGAAACTGTTAGACAAAACCAGTCAATTAATTAGCATTCATACATTTCAATGAGTTTTCCTCCTTCAATTGAGTTTAATTAATTAGCTTGTACATGCCCTTTTGCAACCTTTCCTCAACACATTGCCATCTATTCCCTTTTTGCTGTGTTTTCTCATAAGATATTACATTATTTAGCGAAAATATGATTTGCCCTTTGATTTGAAGAGGTTTCCCTCTTTTGATGATATTATATTAAATAAAAGAGCAAAAACAAAACAAGAAAAAAATGTTGTATTGTATATACTTCAGGTTGTAAGACAATGTGTAAACGGGGATGCAAGAAAATCAAGTACACATCAGACTGATACATTGTACTAATCCAGCAAAAGGATCCATTAGGAAGGTGTATTTATAAAGATTGTGTATTATACACAGAGATGCAACATCTATTTGATATCAAATTGTAAAGTAAATGCAATAAAATACCTTTAATCCACTACTACTGAGACTTTCTAGGCAATGGGTTGTTAGTAGAGTTGACCGAACATACTCTGCCGAGCTTGATGCTTGTTCAAGTTTTAGTGTACTCGATGGTGCTCGTTACTTGAACGAGCATCAATTCGTGTTCGACCCCGCCCCAGTGGGCGGCACAAGCAGGCAGGAAGGCAGGAGCGAAAGAGAGAGAGAGAAAGAGAGAGAGAGAAAAAGAGAGAGAGAAAGAGAGAGAGAGAAAGAGAGAGAGAAAGAGAGAGAGAGAGAAAGAGAGAAAGAGAGAGAGAGAACCAAGAAAAAAAAGCTCTGCACCCGGCGTCCCAGATACAAAAATGCTCGAGTCTCCCATTGTAGTCAATGGGGTTCGTTACTCGAGTAGAGCTCTCGAATTTTACGAAAAGCTCGACTAGAATAACGCGGACCCGAGCATTTGGGTACTCGCTCATCTCTAGTTGTTAGGTATTCTGGATTATTCTAAGGTTCTAGGAGAATATATATTACGTTTAGACCAGATTCACACAAGTGTACGTGTATCTACGCACACATTTGCACTGCAATGAATGTTGCAAATTTGTGCAATTGCATACACAAAAAACATGCACCAATGTTTTCAGCCATTGAAATGGCCAATTAGTTTAATGAGCTTAAAATGTGTTCTTTCCTTGCTCTAATTTGCAGGAAAATAGAATATGCTGTGTATTTTTTTGCACAATCAAAATATACATGCCAAATATGAGCATGTGAATGAACCCGTTGAAATTAATACGTTCAATTCTCTGCATATTGCAAATTTTTCGTCACAAATGTGCACGCAAATATGTCCGTGTAAATGCAGCCTCATTTGTAAGGCTTTGTTCCCATGAGCATATATTGGCCTGCCATTTTTTTACAGTCAGCTGATATACGCTGTGATCTGATGCATTGAATTCCAATGCATCAGATCACATGGCCATATTCGTGCGACATAAAAGCGCCTCTCTGGCCAATATTGTACCGGGCCTTTTTTATGTCAGGCCCAAAAGATAGTCCTAGAACTATCTTTTGGGCCGGAATATGTCGGCCGCTGCATGGGCTCCTATGGGAGCCAATTACAGCAGCTGGAGAAGGGAGGTGGGAGGGAGTTTAGCAGCATGACTGCTAAACCCCCTCCCTCATCTCTCCCCCCTCTGGCTGATTGCAATGGGAGGGGGCAGGATGGGGGTGGAGCTAAGCTCCAGCCCCTCCCCACCCCTTGTCTGCAGCCAGCAATGGGAGAAAGCAGGTCGGGGCTGCACTTAGCTCTGCTCTCATCCCACCCCCTCCCATTGCAATCAGCTGGAGGGGAGGAGAGAGGAGGTGACCCGGCGATGGGGAGAGAAGGGGCGACGGTATGGCAGCCACTGCGTAAATGCACCAGGGCCCATGTCGTCTGAACAGGCGCACAAACATTAGATTTGTGCACCCGTTCACAAGTTTTTACACCTCACATCGTAGCGTATATTGGTCAGCCATGAAAACGGCGGCGATATACGCTCACGTAAAAGAGCCCCAAGGGAAAGCACAAAGTAAAGCTAAATTGCTGTTATTGTTTTTGCATTTTTATATAAAATAAAGCTTAAAGGAGTTTTTATCTGAGTATAATATTGATGACCAATAATTGCTTTTTCCCGGTTTTTAATAATAGAAAAGCACTTCTTATAACAAAATATAATTCCCACCATAGTCAAATCAAGAGGATTTTAAAGAAAAAAAGGGATATTTTGAGGAAAGATCCATTTTTAAATAAAGAAATTCAAGAAAAACCAGTGGTGATTTACCGGAAAAACAAAACACTCCAAAACACACTAGCACCTTCAAACCACGAAAAAAAACGTTTTTTGGGAACTTTAGGGATACCACAACTGAAAAATATGTAGATGCAACAAGAAACGAAGTAGATGTTGTCCGTTAATTACACAAGGGAAGGAGGAGATTTTTTTAAAACCGGGAACAGAAAACATTGGAAATCAAACAGTTTTTAAATCGTAGTTCTGTTTTTGTAGTTTATTTGATAGAGTGCCCTTGCGGGTTACAATATGTAGGGCGAAATACTAACGCCCTCAGGTCACATATGAACCAACACAGGTTCAATGTCTCCGCAGGCTACACAAAACACAACGTTTCAGGTCATTGCCGGGAGAAACACCATAAGGACCTCACAAATTACATTGCGGGCAAGGGAAAGGTTGCCCCCTAGTTGCAGGCAAGGGAAATGTTTTGCATTTATAGAATGGATATGCTGGTTCCAAAGACAAGCAATGAGTATTATGTGTGTGTGTGTATATATATATATATATATATATAATTAAAATATCCTGATTACAATAAGGGTTGGGTGATGCATTTTGGCAGTTTTTTATGACATGGAGTGTTTATGATAATGAAATTTTATATCCATGATGATTTAAATATGACTTCTACATTTTATTATGTAGTTGTATCTGTATAATAGTATTTTGACTTTATCATTTTGAATTATTGGATAATTTGAGCAAATTTTTGTATGAGAAATATTTGTTATCATTATTTATTATCACCATTAGTATGGATTTACTACAGTGCTGGATATTTCATCAGGGGTTATGCACATTCTCTAATATGATTTTATAAAGTATATTAGTTGGGGTTAATTACCCCTATATTGTATAGGAACGTCATTAGGGATATGTAATCATGATAGTTTTAATGTAATACGCCTTTTAACTAAGAGGCACGAGCCCTTATTAGTTTCTAACGAGGGACTTTATGCAGTTTATGAATTGGGATTAGATCATCACGTTGTATATACTTTATGCTATAATGGATTTAGGAACATGCGCTCTTAGACCTCCATGGCCCTGGATCCCATGTGGCTATTTCCTAAAGCGCAAGGGCATAACGCCAACACGCTACGTAAGTCCGGCATTATAAATGGAATGCATATGTGTTCCAAGAGTGATCTGAGGTTGCTCTCTATGGACAGCGATACTCCATCTACATCATAGCTGTTCCGGCAGCGGAAGAGTTTCTTCTCAGAACACATGGTATGTATTTCTTAAAAGCCCTTCACAGGTATAGACTAAAAGAATATAGTTTATTAGAAACTCTTAAAAACATATACGGGCTGACTAACAGTACTGACATACATTAACACACAAAAGAGGAGAAGATATATTTCGGTGCAAGTTTGAATTATGCATCCAATGTCTCCAATGTAGATAATGGTCACAATAGCATGGTCAGTATAAGTGGATAACTTTAGTTCATATACAGAGTTCCTGCACTGAATGACTGGTGGCAGTCGTATGTAGAGGTCGCAGAGAACTACGGCTCTGAATGACTGGTGAAGTCACAGAGAAATACGGCTCAACGCGTTTCTCCGCTCGCTTTAGAGCGGTTCATCAGGAGCCACAGATGTATATTTGACCAAAAAATCTTTAGTGGGATTAATAGCGTCAATCATTTAATTGACTAAGCTATCTTCCTCTTTTAGGATATATAATCAGTAGGATTAAATTGGCAAGAAAGTGGGTTGTCTGCGAAGATGTCGCCAACAGGTATATATATATATACCAGACACCGTTAGACAAAAAGCCAGCAGGGTACGATGGTATAGTGGCTACGTTGGTAAAGAAGGAAGGAGGACTCGGATAAAGAACTTATGCACTGACAGTAGTCACAAGTCAGATGCGTGTTTAGATATGTCAGCTATAAGGATCCTGTATTTAGCGCTGTATACCTATCCTCCTACAAGTGTTGCAATGTTAGCAGCACTAATGTAGAATTTCTAGTCATATGCACTGACATTAATAGAAAGTCAGGTGCATGTTCAGATAGGTCAGCTAAAGAGGATCCTGTATTTAAAGCTGCATACCTATCCTCCTAAAAGTGTTGCAATGTCAGCAACACTAATGTAGAAATGCTAGACTCCTATCAAAAGTTCAGACAACCAATCTAATATTCAAGCAGGCAGCCAAAAATAGGCTTCAACAAATTTTTCTGCTCAAACAATAGGTCCCCAAGATAAGGCTACCTAGTGTGCCAAACATAGAGTAAAATAACAAACAGATAAAGCCTGTGGCCCTGATGGTGAGCCACAGGTAAATGCTTTTTTGTATTAATGTATGTTAGTACTGTTAGTCAGCCCGTATATGTTTTTAAGAGTTTCTAATAAACTATATTCTTTTAGTCTATACCTGTGAAGGGCTTTTAAGAAAAATTTACATATAGACTTCCCGTCTCTGTGATAAGCACATGGTATGTAACACTATTTATAGCTGCATTATATGAATTGTTTTTATGCTTGATAAAGGCGTTTTTACACACCGAAACGCGTTACACTGCGTTCCTATTTGTGAAAAAAAGGTTTCATTAATCTGTGATGAATTGAATTTAAATTATTTTGAAAGAAAAAAGTATTGAGTTGTATAATAAAACTACTTGGGATTGGATCTTGCCGTTTCCCTTGTTTTTCTGTTGATACGAGGACTACTACATGAGTGCAGGAAGTATTTTTTCTTTATATCTGGCGATTGGCAATTCCCCATATTGTGCACCAATTTGCGTTGTTCTGAATGCTGCTCTCCATTTTATATTGATAATTGTGGACCTCTAAAGAAACTGCGATAAGCTTTCCACGACCTTCGGTGCAAGTGGGTATCTCCTTCATTGGGAGACCCACTCTGCACCAGGTGAGTCTATTTTCATATCACTATACTTACTTCTATAAATTTATATCTAGGAGCAATCCTGATAAATCTATGTTTAAATTGATGTTAGGGGGTCAGTAGGCCAGTATGTAACCTCTGTATGGGTTTCTCATATCTCATAATTTCCACTGATGTAAAAATCCCCCTCCGAGATTCATTCAGTTTCTGATAGTATCAAAGGTGGTTATAAACTTATATTCCCAAATTCTTCTGTGATGTTGGGACTTACAATTGCCTTTAAGAATAATAACTTTCATCTCTTGTATGTTGTGTCCATGACTAAAAAAAAAAAAAAAACCTTTGCCACTGGTAATTCTGTCTCTCTCTCTTTAATCATGTGGTGATGCGATCTCATCCTGGCTTTCAGTTTTTGTCCTGTTTCCCCAACATGCAGGCCCCCTACAGGACATTCACTGTACAGCATCAGGTACACAACATTGGGCGTGGAACATGTAAATGTCCTAGGGATATTGTAGTCCTGCTGTGTGTTGGGGATTTGCATCCTGTCCATGGTACGTACATGTGAGCAGGTCTTGCAGCCAGAATTGTGCTGACCCAGAGAATAACGTGATCACATTATTTATTTTGCATGCAGAACACAATAAAAACAAATCCAAAAAAACAAATTGTGAAATTTCTTTTTTCCCAATCCCTCTAAAAAATAAATTAATAAAAGTTATACAATACATTATGTATCCAAAAATGATGCCATTAAAAATTCTCCAAACATTGGATTGAATCCAATATCACTGGATAGTCTAAACTTTAAAAACTTTTATGGGTTTCTAAATTGACTAAAACATTTTCAACATCTGCCTCCCCTACAATATGCACCACACTATACATTTGGAAAGAAGAATGTCTTGCCTTCCTGATTGTCTCCCTCTTACAACCATTTCTCCAAACATTTTATGTTCGTGTAGCAATCTAGTTTAAAGAAAGTGTTGAAGTTGCTTTTTTTTTCAGCAGACGGAAAGAACTCTCAAGCTGACTGGTCATATGTCCAGTCATCCTGAGAGGTGTCTGAGTGGATGGCAAACATATCAACTGAGCATCTCTGCTGATGCCTCAGACACCTGACATATCCTGGTCCTACATAGTCTTTCTGTCATACTGACTGTGCAGATCACCTATGCACGGAAATCTGCCATTCTGCCTGAACAGGAAGTAAATATCACATGAATCCATGACTGACTCATCACCACACTACCATTCTGTGCATGCACCCTCAATGCCACGAAGGTAACGGCAGCCATTTTTCCCCATAGTTCATATCCCCTACAGAAATCTAGTATGTTAGGAGTAATAAAAGTATTTGCATTTTACCTTATTATGACTTATTAATTCTTTTTTAACTACTTTATTTTTTCTCACATTTTCTCGAAAATGTAAAGTGAAGGTTGTGAAATTGTTCTTTCCTCTTCTGAGGTAACTACTTCTTTTTACTACCTCTCATCACTCAAGTCTGCAATGTCTCCACAGTCCTCCATCTCTCTCTGATGCTGCTGAGCTAGTATTTGTCATTCACTACAGTCTGCTATATGTCATTTGCAAGAGGATTCAGCCAGGTGTATAGAACTAGCAGTCACACTTGGGTCTTGATGGCTGAGGGGAAGCAAAAATCCCTTATGCCATATAAGACTCTAGTATTATAAATGACACAAGATAGGTGGGGACCCTCTTAGAAATATTACATTTGGGCCTAGGATGCTCCAGTTACCCCTCCATATATAGCTGTAGGATAAGTCACTACAGAGAACGGTATGTATGCTTTGGGCCTTAGGGAACTTTTACTGATTGAACCTGACTACCGAGACTGTAGTCAGAACTAACTAGGTAACTATAGAATTCTGTACACTAGTAGTAAATACATCCAGAGTGAAAAAGTACTAATCATACTAAAAAAGTAATTAAGATATATTACAAAGTTTAGAATCTTGTAGTTATTGGCCTCGAATTGTCTAAGCATGAGCTTGTTATTTTAGTTATGCCATTGCTGATATATATTAAATCTTTATTTCTTGAGAGACTTTGTAGACACACAGTAGTGTTGCACTAAACTTACTATATTATTTCCCCTAATTAACTTTTATGAAATCTTTATCAAATTTTGTTAGAAGTTCCTTCCGCGCACAATGACAAATGGAACATCTCAAGAGAGCTGAAAACCTAATCCCAACACAACTTGATCTTTTATAATTTAGAAGTATCTACATATTTCATGTTTCCAGTAGATGCACGCACCTGACGTTTGTGAAAATATCAGTCTTTCCTCAGTGAAGAGGATAAAACGAATTTCATTCAAATTAATTCAAATTACAGTACTTTTAGGTATCAAAGCTTAATTTTTTTGGAGAAACTTCTTAAATTTAAGTGTTCATATATGCTCATGTAACATATAGGAATAGACTAAACGGACTGGTGGCTATGTATGTTCGATATAACTTTCTCAATGTTATAGTTATGAACCAGACAAGTTCCCAGCTGTTTCTGTATAGCTGGCCATACATGTTAGATATATAGCATCCAAGTCAAATTAGCAGGATGGAATGACCATCTAAAGGCCCAAACAAACAAATTTGAGCGATAATCATTCAGTGTGAATGCGAAAAAATCAAATTTGCTCACTTGTTCACTGCAGGGAGGTGTAGCGCTGAGCGAGAAGCGGACGGGAAGCCAGTGAGTTGGCGCAAGACTTTCTGCTTGAATGCTTAGCATTAGCGCTGATGACCTTAGCAGTGACAGCAGCACTCATGCAGTCACTTAACAGACTGTCAGCCTGTGTAAAAAAGCCTTAATATGTATGGGGACTCTCCCCCAATGGGTAATGTTAGGGGAGATAAAAATTAGACTGTTGGCTTTCAACATGTTAAATCCTTTTGTTCTTGCAGAGATAAGCCACTGTCAGAACAGCTTGGTAGATACTTTTTTCCTTATTGAGAACACATGCATGCTCGGCCAAACCAAACATTCATGCGTATGGGTGAATTTGGAGAGATAGCCATTGGCTGAATGAGTGTACAGCCAACAGGTTTCTCCTGTAGGACCAGTTTTACTCTCATTAATGAAAAAAGAAGCACACATGTGTGATGACCTTCCAATTTGACCTCCTCCCATAAGCAGACATTTCAGGTCACCATGGCTTGCAGGATAGGATTCAATGCTGTTTCTATATTGAATTAGAAATTCCATCTTCACTTAAAGCAACTGCCTAGTCTTGCGACAAAATTTTTCCAGGGACCAGAGGGAGGGGAGTTATACTATCTGGTGCCTTCCTCTATGTCTATACTGCCATTGACCTGCCTGTTTCTTTGGCGCCTCCTTAGTCTTGCAAAATGGCAGATTATGGATGCACGGTGTGCATTGAGCAGTGAACGGAACATTGAGACCATTTTGAAAGACCACAGAGGGGCTCTAGGAACAGGCAGGCCCACAGCAATACAGCTATATAAGAGATCACCAGGTAATATAACTTCCCTCCTTGGGTCCTTGATCCAGGAAGGGCTGCATTGTAATCTTTGCAATGGGACCTATTATATCGCATCTATGTATAGCATCCCTAGATCTGATTACAAAGTATATATCCTAAATATGTCCATAGCTACATATTCCTCTAATATGATAAAAGTCTTCCTTTTACCATAGAGATATCACCTTGCTTGCCCTCTTGGTGACATTTGTTTTTTCCTTTGCTCCAATGACAATGTCCTGAAATGCGATCCATTTTATTTAACAGACAAATTAGCAAGGAACTGTAACAGTAACATGTGAAAAACGGCGTCCATCTATTCGGCTAAATCTAATTATTTTCTAATAAGCAGATGTACCCTATTAATTATGTTTCTTTTCTCTCCTGTCCATCACCAGTGAACAACATGGTGATTAAGAATAAGCAACTCATCTGAAATATAGAAGCAATCAACAATCCATTGTATATTCAATTGGGAATACTACAAATAGACCAAAGCTACAATTTAAAAACAACTGGCAAATAAATAACATACATAGCTATCACACATGGCTAACTACATTATATATTCATGAGATACACATTTTGCATAATCTTGATCTAATCTTGCATAATCTTGCCTAATTCCACAACATATTCCGAAATAAATTGTAATAATTGCCTTACAAAATTAGAATTTGGGTAAAATTTGCAATTTTTGATTTGGATATGAATTATTAAGTTTACCAGTCCCTCCCTCTGTACAGTATATGGTTTTATGGCAAAAAAGTAAAGCACATATATCTTATGTTGAACAGTATAAAGAGACCTAGATTATTAGAACATATTTGGTAAAGAAAAAGATGGCAACAATTACAAAGATGGAAGTATTCTATCACCAGCATTATGGATGCAAGCATAAGAAGACTGAAGATATAAACAGAACATTCTAGAGAAGAGAGAAATCCTATTTAACTGGTAGTGAATAGTTAAAAATAACTTGCTCAGGAATTTGAACAGTACTCAAACAAGTTTTCAATCTTAGGCCGAATGACCATGGACGAATTTTTGTTGCAGAATTCCCGGCCAGATGCCCACTGTGAATTCTGCAGCAATGGCCAACCATAAACATGCTAAGTTAATAGATTCTCCCCTCCCCACAAACAGAAATCAACTGCGATTTTCCGCTTGCGGGGGAGAATTGCAGCATGTACGTCCAGCGATACTTCCGCAATGAGCACTGCAGAAGTATCACGGGAATCCGCGTCATAGCCCAGCACAGTCGTGTCATCCTCTGTACTGTGCATGCGCGCCGGCTAAGACACTTGAGGTGGATCCGGATAGGTGAGTATGGGTCTCTTGGGAGTGGTGGGTCTGATTCCGCTGTAAGATTTCACAGTCGGAATCACACTCAGGACGTGAGTATGAGGCCTTATTAAGATCACATTCTAGAGGCTAAATGGTAAAAAGTTACTTTGGCACCATTCCCATGCTATAACTCTCTGGTTGCCTCTTACACTACATAATCGTGATAGGCATTGGTCACCATGAGTATGCCATTAGTGCAGTCAATTAGTTAATTATTGTCTGTTAGTCACCTTTCCCAAGTACTGATGGTGTCTCCCAGTACTCAAATACCCCCAGGAATTATAATATGGTAGAACTATATAATAATTGGATAGACGCATGAGCAGTAATATGAAGCACATATAAACACTAGTAGGTAGCAAAATGAAAGAATAGGAACTCGCCAAAAGATGATGGGAAGACACAAACATATGGTGATGGTAGTGAGATTATGGAGCTGGCAAACGATGTAAACAATTCAATCAGCAGATGGATGATGGTGAACAGATAATAGCAAACTGACAATTTACTAACTCTAACTTTCCATAAGTATTTCCCTAATCTGTGCCTGATGCTGACCCTAGCACCAGACACCACTGTCCATGAAGATAACCCCAATAGGAACCTTATTTGAAAGACTGATGCTGACAAACAACTAGCGTGAACTAGCACCCAGAGAGCAGAATCGAATTAGGAAGCAAGACAAGATAGATACAAAGAGGGAAAAGCAAACAATAAGGTACAGGGCTAAGAAATAGACTGGACTAGAAATAACTACAGAGTTCCATACTACTCTCCACACTTTATAGAAGCTAGGAATATTTAAAGAGAGTTAACCAATCAGGAACTTCTGTCCAAACAATCCTGGACTGTAATATTCTAGTCAGCTAACCTACTCAAATAGATCAGCTATGAAACCATTGCATCGCGATTGCCTCCACAAAAAAATTGTTCATAGGAATGATGAACCATTTCTGCTGATTGCAACAAACATATTGAGGTTGCATTTTATAATGTAAAAGCCCATTTATACCAGCCGATGATCGTTAAAAGATCGCTCAAACAGTTTGAGTGACAGCTTTGAGCGATCATTTTGCATAAACCGTTAAGTAGCTACTCAGCTACTTAGTAGCAATTAAATGTGCAAATGAAGCCTTCAGTAAATGCAGTTAATAGCTCTAGGGCTATTATCTGCACTCAGATCCTTTGATCTCCATGGGGAAACAATGCTATCAGCACTCCCCGTGGAGAACTGCTGATAAAAGTGATGGATGATTTTTAGGTTGGACTGAATTTAACGACCAGTTAGCAGTGTGCAGAAAGCGTTTAGACGAGCCGATGATCGCTAAAACGATTGCTGATTAGCAATTATCTGAGCGATCATCGGCTGGTGTAAATGGGCCTTAGGTCAATATGGCCATGGAGTCATAGTCTTATTCAGAACATAAAAACAAACATTGAAACCAAAGTACAAATATTAAAGCAGCATTGTACAAGGAACCAATATATAATGAGTTTGAAGAGTCATATAACTTGATTATTCTGCAATGAAATACCAGAAGTATTACAAAGAACAACTTTGGAAACTCTGAAAGACACATTGCAAACTCAATAGTTAAACTTGCAGTAATCATCATGATTCTCTTGCTTTAATAGTCAAAATCAAAACCTGGAAACGTCTATGCTTTTGGATGGACGCTGTTCAGTTAAAACCAGGTATGCTTGCTACAATTTTACTGGCTAATTCCTTCTATGTAACATATATTCAGAAATCTGAAGCATTAGTGAGAGGGATTTCTCTAATACCTTAAGGTACCTGTAAACGGTCCGATAGTCGCCCGAATAATCGCTCAAACAAGCGATTATTGGCGACTGTCAGTCTATGTATACATGGCCAATACAGGGCACAGAGTGAAATGTCGCTCAGTAGTCACTAGTTGTTCCATTTTAATCTCTGAGCAACTGCCTGTTAGCAGTGAATGGAGGCATGTGACTGGGAGAGATCTCTGGCATGCTCTGCCTCCATTCTCTGGTAGACTATTTCTTGCATGTAAAAGCACAGCAGTGATAATCACTGGAATGGCTGCCTGGTGCCGATAGTCTTACCATATAAGACCTGTAAACATAAGGCTGAAAACCCCAAGGGCATCCATATTGAATACTTGTAGAGTGTGTCAATTTTGAGTGAGGAGAAACAAAGAAAAAAGAAGGGGGAACAGTATAACTTTTGTATGTGTAGAAGTTGCACTGTACTTGGGCTCTGATGTCATGTACAGATGTAGTTAACTTTCTGCAACAAATTATTTTAAGCTGTTGAAAAGCTATTGTTATCTTAACACAAAAAGGAACTGTTGAAAAGCCATCGAAAGGGCAAGAAAACTGTGGCACAGAACAATTCCTCAATACATTTATGGCCAAGTTAAATTTTGCTATATATGTAGGAGTACCCCAAAATTGCAGTGGAGCAAGTTAATTGGAGGCAATGGTACAGATTTTCTATCGGAGCCTAGGAGCTTTAAGTTACACCTCCGATAGACCCCTCCAGCTGAGTACAAGCGCAAGTTAGAAATTGTTCTCTGTAGAATTTGAGAAGGTTATTTGAGATTAGAAAAGTATTTGCATTTTTTTACTTAAACTCTTGTCTATTGGTTGTGTTTGGTATTACAATGCATCCCAATTTAAGTGAATGTTATACTAAACACTACCTAAAGATAAGGTTGTCACCGTCATTTATGGTAAAAAAAAAAGTGGATCCTCATTTCTAATCTTATCAACCCCATTTAATTATGTCCAATTTGGAAACTATAAAAATAGATTTCAGGATTAGGGATGAGCGAGTATACTCGCTAAGGCACTACTCGATCGAGTAATGTGCCTTAGCCGAGTATCTCCCCGCTCGTCCCGAAAGATTCGGGTGCCGCCGTGGGGCGGGGAGCTGCGGGGGAGAGCAGGGAGGAACGGAGGGGAGATCTGCCCCGCTCCCCGCCGCAACTCACCTGTCAGCTGCGGCGGCCCCCGAATCTTTAGGGACGAGCAGGGAGATACTCGACTAAGGCACATTACTCGAGCGAATAGTGCCTTAGCGAGTATACTCGCTCATCCCTATTCAGGATTAATCTGATCCTTCTTAAATTCTGACTGTCTAAACTAAGGCATATAATGCTGTACACACCTGATGAAAGCCAGAGAAATGACATAGTCCGGGTTCACTGTAATAGTCCAGTCACAGTCCCTGCTATGTGGATATGGGTGAGGAAAATTTGGAGATAAAATAAAACCAGCAGAACCAGTTAGATTGCCACCACATGGAGCTGGAAGAGAAAGAATGAAAATTATTAGATTGTACACAAACCAGGATGGAATGGTTAAACCTATACCAGAAGCAGCTTGCCTAGAAAATAATTTGAAGGTTTGACTAAAGATTTATATGCATTGACTTTGAGTTCCCTTTCAATCTTCTGTGCCAATACCTATTATTACCCTCAGTGCCAGAATTTTAAAATACTGTATAGTACAACACATGGCATGTGCTCATAATATTTAGCCTATAGTATTTATAACTGTACCTCTAAGCTCTATAGGTGCCCAATGTAGGAGTTTTAGAGTCCCTCCTTACACCTCATATCTTTAAAATTTAGCTTACAATCTATTTTATGGACAGTAATTTCATTATCTCCTGTTAACCTCCCTCAGGCCTTGGTCAGACGGGCGTTTTTTCACGCGATTCGCGAATGCGCATGCGTCTGGCGATTTTCTAAAACCATTGCTTTGCAATGGTATCGGACACATGAGCGCTTTTTATGCGCTCGTCCGATAAATTATAGAACAGAAATCGCAGGTCGCACCTATCTGCGATCTGCGATTCCTGTTCTCTTCTCTATATGCGCTCAATGGGGCCGGCGGCAGCAGCGCCGACCCCATTGAGAACATATAGTAGACAAATCAGGGGTTAAAAATATAAGCCCTTCCCTGAAATTCATCCAGAAATAAGTAATCAGCTGCCCCTGATTGGTCCCTGTGCTGAGCCAATCAGAGGCAGCACTCACTCACCCATTCATGAATTCATGAATGGGTAGGGGAGAGCTGCCTCTGATTGGTGAGGCTGTGACCAATCAGAGGAAGCTCATTCAGCAGGCGGGGATTTTAAATCCCCGGCTGCTGAATACTACTCAGAGCAGTTCAGGAGAACTGCCGGGACCAGGTGAGTATATATTTTTGTTTGTTTTTACACATTTCTGGATGAATTTCAGGGAAGGGCTTATATGTTTAAGCCCTTCCCGAAAATTCATCGTGAGATCGCCCGCAGCCCATTGCTTTCAATGGAGCCGGCTGTATTGCCGGCTCCATTGAATTCAATGCGCTGGACAGCTCCGGCCCGTTTCTAATGAAGCGCGGCTAGGAGCAGTTTTTTCGGGCGATTTTTCGGCCCCGGTCACGCGATTTGCGGATGTGCATCTGTCATGCGATCCGCAAATCGCGCGAAAAAACGCCCGTGTGACTAAGGCCATAGGGTGCATTCAGACAAGCGTGTTTATATAACTACGTGTCTATTAGAACCATTGGTTCCCTGTGGTGTGCTCACATATCCATGTTTAACAGGCGTGCAAATGCACGTATCTGCAAAACATAGGACATCTGTGCATCATAGGTCCATGGTGAATATTCCCCGCCTAGAGTCCCCTTGTCACTGAACACTGTAACAACACTGTCACACTGTTAAGTGACAAGAGGACTCCCCGTGGGGAGTAAAGAATCCCCTGCAACAGCTGTTACAACTGTGGCAGAGGATTGCTATGTTCTCTCATTGATTTCAATGGGGCCGCCACTGCCGGCAGCCCCATTGAAAGCAATAGGATGCCGGAACCCCCGCGGTGATTTTCGGGGAAGGGCTTTAAATAGAAACCCTTCCCTAAAAATCATTCCTAAAAATCATTGTTGGCTCGTGTACTTAGTGTTGTGTGTAAGTACTTCCGGCTCAGTGTTTCACAGAGGAATGTGAAACACCGAACAAGAAGTGAATGATTCTCAATGATTATCTGTCTGTCCAAACAGGCTGAAATAATGCAAACGAGTTAGGGGTGACCTTACTCGCCCGTTCAAATGAGAATCGGCTCATCCATTCCTGACAGATTGCTCACTAAATGCAAAGAAAGTCTCAACTTTAGATATAAAGGAATAATAGAATCCATAATGGGATAAGATAAAGTTAAGTCTATTCCTTACCTATGCATGATGGAGGACTAGGCTGCCAAAAGAAACGGTTATCCACTTGGATACAAGTAATTCTTTCCTCTCCTTGTAACTCATAGCCAGGATCACACTGAAAAATAACAGTATCCCCAGGTTCTCGGCCATCACCATTCCTGGTTCCATTCATTGGAACTCCAGGATCCCGACATGCTGTAGCCACGGAACCTGAAATATAAGAGAAAATGTAATTTTCATAAGCTGATGATAGTCCTTCAGTAGTTCTTAATGAATACAACTTTTCAATTAGACTCAACTTCATTGTTTTCTTTACTTTAGGAAAACATAAAATAATTATCAACACAAATTAGAGGTCTATACATTTTAGGCTGAAGAGAAGCAATAACAAAAATTAAACTGCTTGGTTAAACCATGTGGTGTGCAAACTAAGAGTGCTTTTACACAGGCAGACAATTGTGTGCTGAATTACAGTGAGCATATTGATCAGCCCTCCTTCAGGGGTTTTAAACTGGCAGATTATCTACAGTATCGGGACAAATGATTGTTAATACAATCATCTGTCCCCATACCGCTACCATTAGTCGGATAACCAGTGACCATTTTTAGTCCTTGGAACATTTACAAGGCCTGATGGTCAGTCAAATGAACATTTAGGCATATGCTCAATTGTCATGTTATGTAAAAAGTCCTAATAAGTGATACTGACTCACTAAATAATGACTTGAGTACCAACAAAAGAGATTTAAAAAAAATGAACCACATGTGCTAATGAGAATTTTCTTTTCTATCCCTGTTGATCAGTCACTGGTAGTTTTTAGTGACTACCTTAAAGAGAGGTATTCCACTTTATTTTAACTGATGACCTATCCCCTGAATAGGTCAGCAGTACTTGATGGATGGGATCCCTGTTCATCAGCTGACCATCCAGCCAATGCACCTTTGCAGCTGGACATAGTCATCAATGGTCAGAGGAGTCATGGGCTGCACCGTCTTTACTCCCACTGAAATCTATGGGAGCATCATACCACTTCCTGCTCCTCTCATAGTCAGGATGTCATGTCCTAAGCAGGAAGTAAAGGGACAGCGTTGTGCTCCCATTGATTTCAATCAGAGTGAAACTGGTGCTGCCACTGATTCTTCTGACCATTGATGATGATGTCCAGCCTGCTACAGAGTACAACAGGTAGGTTCATCAGTTAAAATAGACCAGAATATCTCTTTGATGGCACCTTTGAAAATATATTTATTTTAAAGAGCCACGGACGGTTTCTCTGAACTGTTCAATGGCCACAAGAGGTTCAAAAGAGGTAAAACACAAATGTTGAAGTCATGGGTCAATTTGTGCTCTCCTTTGCCAATTTATGACTACTTTGAGTGGTGTTTCAAAACTAGGGTACAAATGTGAGCAATGATAATGATGTGATAAGTTGAAATAAAAGTAGTGCATTGATTTGATGATGTTAGAGGTTTCTGATGATGGTAACATTTTTAGTGGGTTCCTGCATGGTAAAATGACTAAGGACTGACTTAGAGGAAGATGTTCTTGCATTTATGGGTAGGGTATCTGTACTAATATTAAATGGTCTATCAGGGCACCTTCAGGGAATATAAAATACATTTATGGCTAAGGCTACATGTCTACTTTTGGCTTCATCAGGAGTCCCATGACCAAATAGTTATGTGTAATCCTGTATACTCACACTCACTTCTCAAAACTGAAGGTCGCAAATTGTAGCAATTTTTTTTTCCTAAGAACTACGACCCAGAGTTGCGAGCTGCGGCTCACACTGCAACCTAATTCACCTCACTGTGAGTGTGAAGTCACAGGACTAGTCGCAGGACCCCTATCACAACCAAAAGTTATTGTGTGACCCTAACAAATGATTTTTAGCACTTAATATGCTGTTTTAAATCTGAGTCTGAAAGACAACGTACCGGGTCATAATTCTTACACATGACACCCATGTTTTGAGTGAAATAAAATAGCCAATTGGAAAGCGACAACATGGCCATAATACCTTTCAATTCTTATTTTTCCAGAAAACAAGAAAAAAGGCAAAGTGTGAGAATCACCATTATTATTGATGTATCTCATCTATGCCGTCTACGGCGTCTGATACGGGATGTACTTTGCTGCAGGGATTTCATTAAACAAATGTAAATTGTTTTAATATTTTAAAATGTCTAGTATTTAAAGATGTGTTTCACTTAAGATGTTTTTTTTATTATGTCTATTTTTCTTAATATTTTTCTTTTTATGAATTGAGCTGTACTTTCCATTTACAATGCGCATTAAATGCCGGTCTTCTGCACATTAGTAATAAGATCATTTACTGTACATGGTGGATATTAATTTTTCAGCATTGCTTTTAACGCAGAACAATTACAGTGTAATGTTTCTTGTTTCATAGGCTTCATTTACAGTATCGCATATTAGGTAATATAGCTGGTGGCACTGTGGAGGCTCTGTCTGATCTTGTTGTCTATCTCAAGCATTTATAATCTATCCTTTGTTCTATATGCTATACTATAGGAAATTCTTAAAAACAACACTTAGAATAATAATCCATCTGTATGTGATGGATGATAATGATGCTAATTCTGATAATAATGGTGATGGATAGAGATGAGCGAGCATACTCGTCCGAGCTTGATACTCGTTCGAGTATTAGGGTGTTCGAGATGCTCGTTACTCGAGACGAGCACCACGCGATGTTCGAGTTACTTTCATTTTCTTCCCTGAGAAATTTGCGCGCTTTTCTGGCCAATAGAAAGACAGGAAAGGCATTACAACTTCCCCCTGCAACGTTCAAGCCCTATACCACCCCCCTGCAGTGAGTGGCTGGCGAGATTAGGTGTCACCCGAGTATTAAAATCTGCCCTCCCGCGGCTCGCCACAGATGCATTCTGACATAGATCAGGGAAAGTGCTGCTGCTGGTGCTGCTGCTATAGGGAGAGCGTTAGGAGTTATTTTAGGCTTCAAGAACCCCAACGGTCCTTCTTAGGCCATAGAAATCGCAGATCGCACCTATGTGCGATCTGCGATTCCTGTTCTCTTCTCTATATGCGCTCAATGGGGCCAGTGGCAGCAGCGCCGACCCCATTGGGAACATATAGAAGACAAATCATTCTTCTCTGCCACAGCTGTAACAGCTGTGGCAGAGAAGAACGATGTTTGCCCATTGAATTCAATGGAGCTGGCAATACAGCAGGTTCCACCGAAAGCAATGGGCTGCCAGCGATTGCGGGATGAATTGTCGGGAAGGGCTTAAATATATAAGCCCTTCCCTGCAATTCATCCAGAAATCTGTTACAATAAAAATATATACCGTATATACCAGCGTATAACGCGACGGGGCGTATATGACGACCCCCCAACCGTCACTTTATACGCCGGGAATACAGCGGAGCAAAGAATAAAAATCATTACTCACTTCTCCTGGCGTTCTGCGGCGCTGCTGCAGGCTGTCGCTCCCTCCTGGTCCCTGGCAGAGCATTGCTTTCTGGACACAGGGCTTGAAATCCCCGCCTCCAGAAAACACACATGCCTTCAGCCAATCACAGCCAATGACAATGACAGTTGGGGGGTCGTCTTATACGCCCCGTCGCCTTATACGCCGGTATATACGGTATATATTTTTATTTTTACACATTTCTGGATGAATTGCAGGGAAGGGCTTATATATTTAAGCCCTTCCCGACAATTCATCCTGCGATCGCCGGCAGCCCATTGCTTTCAGTGGAAGCTGCTGTATTGCCGGCTCCATTGAATTCAATGGGCTAACATCGTTCTTCTCTGCCACAGCTGTTACAGCTATGGCAGAGGAGAACGATCTTTATGCTGACAGAGGGGTGGGGCCCACTCTTGCCGCTATTGTGGCTTAATAGTGGGACCTGTGAACTTGAGATGCAGCCCAACATGTAGCCCCTCGCCTGCCCTATCCGTTTCTGTGTCGTTCCCATCACTTTCTTGAATTGCCCAGATTTTCACAAATGAAAACCTTAGCGAGCATCGGCGATATACAAAAATGCTCGGGTCGCCCATTGACTTCAATGGGGTTCGTTACTCGAAACGAACCCTCGAGCATCGCGAAAAGTTTGTCCCGAGTAACGCGCACCCGAGCATTTTGGTGCTCGCTCATCTCTAGTGATGGATAATAGAGAGGATAACACGTAATGCTAGATGTCCTTAAGTCTTTCCGTAATCTATCCCTGGCACTGACCTTAACATCACACTCCACTGTCCCTGAGTAAAACTAATGGAAACTCAACTGAAATACTGCTTCTGAAAAACAATAAGAGGCATTGAGACCCAGAGAAAAAAAGGCCACAATAAACAGAACTGAAATAAAACAAAGATGTGGCAGATACAAACAGGTAAAGCAAACAAATTACAAGGCTAAAGACAAGGACTGGACAAGATAGAAAGCAAGGTTAGAAACAAAACACTAGAAATATGTAAATATTCACAAGGTTAGGCTAGGAACAAGCAAATCAAGAAATGCTGGATATAAACAAACATGGCATCTGCTATAACCAGCAACACACTGAAGAAGCCAAAATATTTAAAGAGAAGCTAGCCAATGAGAAATTCCTTCCCAAATAAGGCTTGGTTGCAGCAGTGTGGTCAACTTAATGGATCAGGTGTGGGACATGAACAACAAAATTAGAAGACAGAAGATAATACTGCAGGAGAATTCCTGCTAATTGTAAAAATGTCTTAATATTCATTGTGTAGAAGTATGATTTAAATATTGTATAGCATTATTGTTAGATTACTTTATATAGGCATATGTTATTTGGTCACTGTATATTGGTATCAATTGAGCACTGGATTGCAGCATTGTGTTGTACTGCTAGTTAGGCAACATGCAATACATTATTTTTGCAGTGTGTGGTTTTGACATTGCATAGCATTGCTATTTTTACTACTTGGAAATATCATTGAAGCAATGATTTCACTGTTAAATGGAGCTTGCACTTAAGCAAGACATTTGATTGTTATATGTACACTGTATGGCAGTAAACTATATTGGGAAGATTTTCTACAGATAATACCACACAGTGTACCATCCAATGCAAAACAGGCCATAAAACTAAGGATATTATCCCTCTTATTTGAGATCATCCCTTAATTTAAAAATAATCAATGCAAATGCAATGAGTTCACATATCAATATGGTGATATCAATATTTTTTACATCAAGTACATACAGAAACAGAGGAAGAAAGGGCTTTAAGGAAGAGGCTCAAAAATCAGATATATTGTTGTGTTATACAATATAAAACATTGGCAATTTTCAGAATAGTTTCATTTGGAAAACTATTAACTTATTCTACCTACATAATATGTTTTATACATAGGTTAAGGAGGTACAGGCACTGTATCTAGAATAAAGTATTTATATTCAGACCTTGTTTTTTTAACTAATGTGAAATCTCTAAGTACTCATGTCCATGGGCGAGTTTGATTTGCAGAACCCGCATTGGACACGTACGCAGGAGATCTGCAAATCAAGTCACCCATTGGGAATCATGGGTGCCCGCAAAATAATTTAAGCATGCAGATTTATTTTGTGGACCTTTTGGTCCAGAAAACAAATCACAGCATGCTCCATTTTCCTGCGGATCCCGCACTGATGGCTTCTATTGTAGTCAGAAGTGCTGCAGATCCAGCGGGAAAGCAGGAGTTTGAAAATCTCCTACTGCGCATATGGGCCATGCAGGAGAAAGAAGATCCAGCCCAGGACACAGAAGATCTGCACAGACCCGGAACAGGTAAAATAATGTCCTCGGCTGCGGGCAGGGTGGGTTTCCGATGCGGGCTCCTGCCCACGGAATCCGACCTGCCTGTAGACATAAGGGTTAAGTTTCTTGTGTTTGTATCACTTGACGTTTTCTGTTCAAGGGATGGCTATTGGTTTCCAGATAGCTTTGTGTCATATGATCATGAAACAGCACTGCATCCCCAAGTGGCTTCAGAGTGAGACACAGTGTGTATTTTAGATTGACAAATTATTTTATGAAAAGACTTCACAGACTGTCTGAATGTAGTGAAAATTCACTTAAGGCCTTATTCACATGAGCGGTTTTACATAGCTAATTTAGACGCGATAACAAAATCGCAACCATCTGAAGCATTGCTTTCCAATGTATTCATTCACGCGAGCGATTTTTAGCAGCGTAAAAACGTCAAGCCAGCACTAATAGGACATACGCGACCGAAAACGTTGACAGATTTTTTTATGCAGCATGAAAAGATAGGTCATGCCCTATCTTTCGGCTGATATACCCTGGCAGCTCCCATAGACTCCTATGGGAGCTGCAAAAAAAGGGAGTGGGAGGTAGCTTAGCTGCGTCCAACACTGCAAAATGATTACAGCCGGCTCTATTTAACTATTGGAAATCATTCTAAAGATATTTGCCAACTGAGGGATTTCCATGCAGCAGCATGGTTTGAGGGGTTCGCCTATACTCTTGCTACAGAAATGTTACAGAGGTTCTCCAAAACGTTTGCTACAGAAATCTTACAGGGGTCTGCCTATGTTGTGGGTGCACAAAGACTTCCCATCACAGTGCTTTACCTATCTGGCACAAAAACACTGACTGACTAGGGCAGAAATTTGGGTCGAGGCCAAGGTCCTTGGCAGGGTGAAACTCTGCCATGTTTGGGCACTTTGCTTCCCACACAGAGTATTGCTGCCTTGTGGAGATGTGTAGAAGTGCTGGTGCCTGAGTCCCCTTTATGCCCACGTTTGCGGCTCCTGACAATTTTGTGATGGAGGTGGCACGGGATTGGAATGATGATCGTACGCCAATCTATCATCAATTCTCAACAGCATTGTGGGCTATTGCCCATACTTTCAAAGAGGGTCGCTGCTTAGACTGCCAACCCTCCGCAGTGTGTGCCTATAGTTCCCCCTCATCCATTATGCACCTATCAATAGACATGAGGGTGGTGTGGCTATGAAGCGAGCGTGTGGCATGAGGCCAACTGAACGCTGCGCAGGGAAAATTTTGTGTGCGCTGTGGACGCTGGGTCATGGGGGGGGGGGGGGGGGACAGCAATGCCAGCATGTAACCCAGGAGAAGAGGCAGCGGTGTCACCTGCAGGCAGTGATTGTCCTTGGGTGCAGTTAGTGTGGTGCTTAGCTAAGACGTGCCAGCACGTGTGCCTTGCTAATGAGGGTTTGTCCCAAGTAAATTGTTAGGGGGGTGACGCTAGAATCTTGACACCATTTTGGCTTAACAGTGGGACCTGGGAGCCTCAGATGCAGCCATGCCCTTCCCTATCCCTTTATGTGGTGTTTCCATGACTTTCTGATGTTTTCTGGTGTTTTACAAGTCATCATCTACGCGGAGCATCGGTCCCATACAAAAATGCTCGAGTCGCCCATTGACTTCAATGAGGTTCGTTACTCGAAACGAGCTCTCGAGCATTACGAAAAGTTTGACTCCAGCAACGAGCACCTGAGCATTTTGGTGCTCGCTCATCTCTAATTACAAACTGAAGTAGAATTAATGCATTTATTTTAATTTTAAACAAATCTGTTAAGTCTGCTTTTCACCCATGCGTTAGGCTCAGTTCAGTGTTTCTGTCTCCATTTTTGGAGGAGAGAAACTGAAAAAAAATGAATCTTTTTTCCCCATTGATATCAATGGGCTTTGAAAACAACAGAAAGACTTTCATTTGCTTCCATTCTGTTAGGATTACATTTTTTGGACCGAAAAAATAGCGACATGTGCAGCATTATTTTCCATCCAACAAAATGAAAACCTGATGGAATGGAAGTAAACAGAAGTCTTTCCATTTGCTGTCCATTATTTTTAAACCCCATTAAAATTAAAGGGAAAAAAAATGAATCTGTTTTTTTTCAGTTTGATTTCAGTTTCTTTCCTCCAAAAATGGAACAGAGAGACAGAAACCCTGAAATGAGTCAAAAAGTTCAGTCAAATAAGGGTTTGAATTCAGTGAATGGCTGAGCGCTGCCTGTGATTGGCTGAGCGCTGTGACCAATCACAGGCAGCGCTCAGCTGTCATTCAATGAATGGCTGGGCGCTGCCTGTAATTGGCTGAGCCTCAGCCAATCAGATACAGCCCTTTCAGCAGGCGGGGATTTTCAATCCCCACCTGCTGAAAGAGATTCAGAACAGTGCAGGGAGAAGACACAGCTGGACATGCTTGAGCCCCGGCAGCTGCGGAGAGGCGAGTAAATGTTTTTTTTTATTTTTAACACATTTGCTGCAGGAAAAAATTGTGGTATGTCCTATTCCTGGGCATTGCCTTGGAACCCCTCACCTATTGTTTTCAATGGGGCTGGCAAAAACATTTCACGGCATGTCCCATTGAAAACTAGCTGAAAGCTGCGTCGGGGGATCGCTACTTCCCTGTAGGGATGCGAGGCTACTTAACACAAAAACGCCCCGCATCCGCAGGGACATAACACTTCCAAAGCAAGATATCAGGCCGAGTTTTACATCCCAATATCGCCCTCGCCCTTAGACTTAGGGTGAACACATTTGTAATTTCTATATAATTTTATAATATCACATTTACATTGTAATTGAGAGTGAAATGGTATAGAACATATTAATGTAGATGCGGGCTGTCATACAGCTCATCATCAATCCTCAGAAAATGTAATATACATTGCACCTTCCCCGAGGGGGTTGGGTAGTACTAGTAACCTAATAAAGAAAGCACATAACTCAGTTAATGATCTCATTTTTTTAATTAAAAAAAGAACTAATTTTCTAATATTCTGATTTACAATATCTTATTAGAAAAATTATCCTCACACCTTTATTTGACATGGAATTATCCAGATGTACATTTGGAAAGCTTCATTTGTATTGGCTGTGCGCATCAAAGTAATACACTATCTCTTTTGTGTCTAATATGTCAAAGCATAATTAAATAATATTAAAATAATAAAAGCATTGGCTAGAAAAATAAATGCAGCAAACTTTACAGAAAAACTCAATACAATTTAGCGACAGTAAAGAAAGTAAATTGGCTTATTGGCCTTTACAAAATTGTAAAATACAAGAGAATCTGGTATTTTCTTCAGCAGCAATGGTCAGCCTTTACTGTTAAACAGCAGTCAATCTTAACAAACAACCCCTTTATGACATGTGAAGTACATTTATGTGACATGTTACAGGTGAATGTATGAAGCAGGATAAAGAGCTGAGTCTGCTTGATACATGGTATTGTAGGTATTATAAGAGTTGATCACTTGGCATAGTCCCCTAGCGGAACAACAAAAAGTATAACAAAAAATATTTAAAATGTTCACAAATCAAGGAATTACAGTTCCAGTGCTGCTTTGTGAAGGAGCTCTGATGTGAGCTCCTGCATCTCTATGGCCAAACCAGTGCATTAAAAATAGTGACATCTGCATCTTAGCTCTCAGGAGTAAGCCCATTGCCTGAATTTACTGGCCAGTAGCAACACTTGCTGCTCCATTTTCTAAGATGGTACCTGAGCCAGCACAACACAAGAGTCCCAGTGGTTCTCAGCAGCAAGCAATGTCCCCACAGCCCATGGAATCACCAGGCACAAAAGGAGATTTTGACCTTGCCATTAATTATAAATGGTTGGTGATTGAAGTGGCCTTGCACATCACTCCTGACATACAACGGACACTTGAGATGACAATACAAGTTTCACTCTCCCAGGTACAGTTGAAACTTATGACTACCTTGGTAAGCACTCTTCATAGACTCCAGTCTGAGTGTGGTACAGGAGAATGCCTGGACCCTTAAACAGATGGAAAACAAGCTAGATGACCTGGAGAACCTATATAATTTGAGGATGGTGGGGCTCCTAGATTCCATCAAACTGGGTGAGTTACTACATATCTGCAAAAAAAAGCGCATCCTGAAGCCCTTGGCCTCAAATTTTTACTGCAGGATAGAATTCACTAATCGCATCAGACAGGATCCAAGGTCTGACCATGTAGGGGACAGCCAACAATTCCTGCAAACACCTCAACAAGTGTTTGTACTGGACTTTGGAAATAAAACTGCAAGTGACGTGTTTATAGAGTTGAGTGTAGGGAGATAAGCATAGGGCTTGAGAAAGGAGGACCCTGTTGGTACCCCTGAAATACATTGCCAGCCAAGAGTCTGTATACCTATATACCTACATTATAGATTTGTCTGTACCTGAATGCTTCAATAAACATCTGTGGATACATTTATCTCTGCGCTGGGTGGATGCACGCACTTGACCATTAACAGAAGGAACTCTCAGAGCGAGAGGGAAAGCTTATTCCAAAGAAATCTTTCGGTGAAGTAAGTCTTTATATCTATATTTTTATTGTTTACAATATATATTACTGCACATTCCTCCAAGCATCAACAAACAAATGTTTTCCTCTTATTATGTTCATTTAGACTCGGGTCCACCACAAACTAATGGTTATCGGGACCAACGCAAGCAAGGAAAGCCTATACAATTTATAAAAACCACACAGCCCTTCTGGTGGGTCTTGTCACAGTGTGACTTACCAGTCCTTTGCCCACCCTAGCTGAATCCATTTTCTAGAACACACTTACTATTATGCATCACGTCTTTACACATGTTCTGCTACGAGTGCTATTTTCCTTGATTTTTCCTAACATTGTGATTTGACTAGAAAGAAACTTGGGGCGGTAGTGACACCTTTTCAACATTCCTCTTGGTAACTTGTGGCCAACATAAGAGGCACTTTAGGCCTGTTGAGGACCACCTTGAACTCCACTCAGTGGTCCAGATCTTCATAGATCTTGATAAGGACTGAGACGTCTGTGCTCGGATCAATGGCAGATAACTTAATTAACAGATTATATTCTATTGCACTAGTCTTTTGTATAAATCAGGTTGCTTGGCTTCTGGTAGTTTTCATAATCCTTCTATTTTCTTATCCTTTTTCAATTCTCTCCTCTTTCCCTTTTTTGTCTTCCTTTCCATTTTTTTCTGTGTGCCCTTTTGCTTAGTATTCACAGTGCTATTTATGTACTAGTGGATGGTGTGTAGCCTAATATTACTCAATTCAAATATCAGAAATGTTTTGTTGCAGCCTTTTTGTTACATTGGTAAATGCTATTCACTGTTTAATGTTCAAAAACTGCAATAAAGAGATGTTTGAAACTAAAAGGTTAAAAATCTAAAAATCAACAAATATTAAAATAAAAAAATACCTGTCTTATAAGGGAACTTTTGAACATCTGGACTGCTTCAATACAACTTATGAGCATTTAAAAAAAATCCTCAGTGTGTGCTGTCCAAATGTTTACTTCTGACACTGATAGAGTCTTGGATGGATGGAATCTGGGGCATATTGTACTACCCTGTTTCCCCAAAAATAAGACAGGACCTAATATTAATTTTGCTTCAAAAGCTTTTACTTTTTTACATGTATAGTTGCCCGGACACTATTTTAATTGACATTTTTATTAACTGTAACTTGGGTGTATTTTTGGAGTAGGATATATATTTCAAACATCCTCCAAAATCCTAAAAAAATCATGCTAGGGCTTATTTTCAGGATAGATCCTATTTTCAGGGAAATAGGGTATGTCTAATTTGCATGAGGGAGCGCTGCCAAATGTAGTTCAATCATAAAGAAATAATCAGAGAAATATAATACAGCATATCACAATATAGCCCATAGTTTGGTATTATAACATAATATGACAAGGCTGTCCAATAAATTGTAATGATATAAGAGGCCAAACAACAAACAATGTAATTTTCATCATACTGCAATTTTTACATGTCTGAAGATCAAGTATAACCCTTCTTGGCGGTGCTATTCACTAAAGACAGTGCCTCTTTAACTTTACCGCTTTGCATCCATTCTCTATAGTGATCAATAACTCTACTTCACTTGAATAAAGATGGACCACTTGAGCTGCTGATTCCCATAACAACTGCTATGACTGCTACCCTGATACGTATGAACATATTTATGTCCAACCTTCTAGTTGACTATTTTTCAAAAAACGCCATTAGTTTCACTCTAATATGCAATGAGAATAAAAACCACTTACTTGAAAACTGAATGGCAAATCCTGATTTGCTGATGTAGAAGTCTGTGTCAAATTGGATGGTAACAATATTAAGAGTGCTGTGAATTCCTTCAGGAATAAGGGAGCCGCTAATTTCTTTGAGTAACATTTCATTTTCTAGAGGTCCATCCCATACCCGTAGGATGTCATGTGATGCCTCAGTGTCGAATGCAAGGAACTGGAGACTGCAAATTAAGGAACAAAATTATACTTTAAGACATTATACCAGCACAGAATAAATAAAAACAGCATCCAGAAGTCCCACATTTTATCATTATATTTATGCAATCTCAGTACATTCTTAATTACGGCTTTTAAATTGAGAAAGGGGACAAACAGCACATGCAATGATGACAGTTTACCAATATTTTCAACATGACATACAAGGAAAATGGACATTTCTTTACAGTTCTTTAAAGTTTACCATCTCAAAGGAATGAAAATTGTGATACAGGAGACAGAAATGTGTGTTTTCAAAAGCAAATCAGCCACGTTAAGACTTAGGAATCCAGACTTAGAAGAATAAGGCATAATGAGGAGAGAGAACAGTAAAAGAAGATTTCCAAGTGGAATCACACCTAATAGCTTTAAAATCCCCAAACAATATTTTTCTCATTTACATACCTATGCATTCATTTACTGTGCCCTAACCTTAATCCATATCCCACCAACCATTGTCTGGGTTCACTGCTACCGCTATGTTTATACAGGGGTGTAGTAATGTGTTTTCCATACGGACAGCCAATAGACTGATTTTCTACCATTTATACGATAACTGTTTCGGAGGAATAGTGGGTCTGCATGGTTGGAAACCTCTTGTATGTTCCTTTGCCTTTCGCCTTCTTTATAGAAATGGATTATCTTGATTAGGGTATATCAAATCCCCTCACAAAAACTTACTTCAGTTATTTTAGGTATAAAAAATGTTTGCATCTAAAAAACATTTGCAAGGCAGTTGCTTTTGTGAATATCAGTGTCTCTTTCAAGGTAACATAATATCAGTAACGTCCGTAGGAGCACCTTTTCTGGGGGGGTGGGGGTGGATACAGCCGTAACTTGTGGGTTTCAAGAATGAAAGATTGGAAGAGTTAAAGCCACCCTCTGGTTTTAGTGTGAAAGTGTGTCCCAGGACGGGATGGGGAGTTTGTGTATTACTTGCAGTTGTTCTTCTCTGCTGTTACTGCAATCCACTTGTCATGGATTCCATTTTTTCCATCCAATATGGCTAACACAATCTTCAGACTACCAAATCTCCACAGTGCACTGGTAGGGGCAGACTACCAATGCACAGTACCTTCTCTCTGATGAAACAGGGCTGCTCATGTGATCAATCAGAACAGTGCACAGTATATATTAGGTTGATGGAAAATTGCTGCAGCCATCTTGGACAGCTGAAAATAGGGCCCAAAACTGGTCGATTGGAGCTATGACAGAAAAAAACTGCCGGCAATATACCTCCCACTTTCCTATGCCGGTATAGAATTGTATCCTGAAACTGAATGATTTCTTTAAAGTGAGACCAAGAGGTACAATTGTAAAAAGGGAAAACTTAATTATGGATACATTTCACATCCTTAGTGTTGGAGACCTTTTTTGATTAAATATGAGAGTGAGTCAATAATGATCAGCAATGCAGAAAAAAAATTTGTTTCAATAAAAAATGGAAACCTTATAAAAACATTATTTTTCAATATAGTCCCATTGCTTTTTAACGCACTTCTTGACACAAGTTTTTCTATGCCGTAAGACAAAAATGTTTTTGGCTGAGCAGTGAGCCATATATGCAAGGCTTCCTTTGGTTCTTGGTCTGATGTGAATTGACAGCCCCTTAATGTCTCTTTGAGTGGACTAAACAGATTATAGCCTGAAGGGGTAAAATCAGGACTATATGGAACATGAGCCGATATCTCAAACTTGAGTTTCTGTTGAGTTTCAATTGTATGGGTAGCAGTATGTGGATGTGCATTGTCATGCAACAACACAATGCCTTTCAACAGTTGTCCTGGGCATTTGCCTTGGATTGTAAGCTTCAGGCTGTCAATAAGTATCGCACTTGGGAGTCCCAAAAACTGTAAGAATCAACTTTTCCTGTTGATTTGTTGGCTTTTAAGCTTTTTCCTAGTAGGTGATTATGGATGGTTCGATACTATGCTATGCCATTTACTCTCCATTGCACAATGTTGGACCTGTGTTTTGTCACCAGTGATGATTCTGTCAAAGATATCTTTATGATATCAATCCAAAGGTTACTGCCGTATTTGTAAGTGAATTTGTTTATGCAGTATTGTGAGTTGTTTTGGGATCCATCTTGCATAAATTTTATGAAAGCCAAGTCTATTGTAGATGATTTCATAGGCTGAACCAAGAGTCTGTACTTTATCAATAGTCAACCATACGTGTAACAGAACCATATCATATACATGTTCAATGTTTTTGTCAGTTTTATCTGTATACGGGCCTCTGGCTCCTTCTTCATGTGTAACATTTTTGAACTTTTTAATCCATTTGTAGACACTTAGTTGCGGCAAAACACGCTTTGATGGATTTTGACTCCTGATACACCATCAGACCACAAAAAATGTAAACACTGCTCTTCTTTGGTGCAAACAGAAAATGCAGCAGTAATGGTTAATGTAATCACAGCGATTATGGAACTAACCTAGCAACTTCAAGCCTGGGCTACAATGATAAGACTGAACCCAGGCCTAGTGATACATGTGAAAACAAAAGGCCTGTTAGCATAACCATAAATGTGACTGTATTGCAGGGAAATATTGACTCCCTCATGTATTTGAAGTATATTAACATTTAATTTTTCCCTTAGTTTTCCTTTTTTGCATACATATACCTTTGAGAGGAGGGAGGCTTTGTCATGTGCAAACGGGAAATCAGGAAGGGGCTAGGGAGGTGAATACTAGTTGGTCAAAACTGTAAAGGGAGAATAGTAGTGGTCATATACAAAGACCATGGATATCCACAAATTTTGTTTTCCAGGTTTCTTATGTGTAGGACCAACCATAAAATACACCAATAGCCATATTGTTTACCCTTTCCAATCCAATTTGTATCCTGCTTTTCCTAGGGGGCTTACTCTTTTTCTGCCGTTATACAATGGCGCTATATGCTGGCTAAAGCCAGTACTGCATGAGGTGACACGTTGGATAGGCTCCGACAGCAGAGAGGCTGGCAATATACAGTAAGAGAACCCCAATGGACGTCTTCCAACATCGGAGCTGTACAGCCTTAAATCATAATGTCTTCAGACGTCAGACAGTGGATTGGAAAGGGTTAATATCATTAAAACATACTTCATATGTGTAAAGCTGCAAAGGTTGTCCCGGGTGTCTAAGAGCCTTTATTTAACACAGTAACATAGTATGTTACGCTGAAAAAGACATATGTCCATCTAGATTACCCTGCAAACCCCAAATACCCCCCCCCCCCAATGGTGCTCCAGAGGAAGGCAAAATACCACAATGAGGTAGAAGCCAATTTCCATCATCAGGGAAAACATTCCTTCCAGACTCCAAGTCCGGCAATCAGATTAATTCCTTTTCTCAAAGGTTTCTTTCAACATATTGTAGTTTTATACAAAATAGGATTGAAATAAGTTCTTATGAAAACCTGACTGAAAATTGAAGAATTATGACAAACATGATATATTTCAAGTTATCGTGAATTTACCAAAAGTCACTTAAGGTAATTTTGTAATTTCTGATTCAGTCGTCAATTATATTCAATTTGCCTTAACACAAAATGAGATCATATTGGTGTCAGAATCCTGACATTATCATTTTTCATTGTTCTTAAAAGGAATTGTTTAATCTGAACATTTGGAGCAGAAAATTACAGCAATGAAAAGAAGTAGTAAATCTTTGCTGCGACTTCTGACTCCTTATTGTATTCTTGTAATCTTTCAAACATACTTTAGGGTTGTTGTCATTAAGTCAACTAGGATCCAGTAGGCCAGTTGACAAAGCAAAGAGTATAGCTATATGGGGCCAGAAAGGTGAGGTAGCAGTAAGGATCAGACCCCTGTGCCAGAAGGGTCCCTCTCTAATACAACAGACATCAGTATTTTAAAAGTAACATAGTAGGTGGGGAGACCTATTGTGTTACATATTTTTCATTCATGATAGGAGCCGTGATGTCAGGAGTGTAGCACGTAAAATAGGTAGCGGTGACAGCATAGAAGGTGCAAATAAAATGTTTCTTTATTCCTCCATAGTTTACATCCCTGAAGTCGAGGAGTGTAGCACATGACCACTCTGGCTACTGATCAGCTGCAGTAGTCACCAGCAGTACAACATGTCCCTGCTAGCAGCTTATAAACAGAGATCGGCAGAATCCACCAGAGCTGTCAGACTGGATCGCCAGGGAAAAGAAGAGGTGAGGTCTTTTTTTTTTTGCTTTACACAAATAACAGCTGTTTTTTCATTCTTGTAATATTGAATAACTCCTCTAAATTACTTCCGGGATGCTAGTATTTCCTCACATGGGGCAAAAATTGAATTTGCTGTTCTGTATCTAAGAAAGTGGACAAGTCAGAATGGCTCATTGGCACCCCTAGCACTTGTCAGCACCCCACCTTTTAGCTCCAGCTCCAAGCCATGAACATATGTTGTCTACATCACTTCATTGGCTTTATTTCTTGTAAATTCCACGATATCTGATGGATTCTCCAATGAGATATGACAGATATACTTTCTATTTCTAATATAACCCAACTATGTACTGCAGCTCTTCAGATCTCTTCTGCCCATCTAATAACTTATTGATAACTTATCTTTATCTTGAAGCCTACTCTCCCTTCCTGCTGTGTCCTATCTTGGTAGCTTACTGAGCTTACTACTATACCCATATAACTATCTGCCTTATCTTTTCAACTTTCAAAGTTTTCTTTTTACAAGGAAGAATCACCTCTAACATTGGCCTATTTTCTCAGCAACATAGATTGAGTGCTTAACAGACTTCACCAGCTCTTGTATGTCCAACTGAGTTTAGCCTATATTTTAACTGTGTACTGAATTGGTCTGGTAATATGTAAAAATTTACTTACTGAAAATCTATTGTCAGAATAAAAAAAACATTCTTTAAAAAAGGGTTTACACATCTTAGTAGTATTTATTTATAAGTGTCCCTTTATGTTATAATAAATCCTGATATCTTGCAGTTTTTACATTAACCATTGAGCATCACAAGAGTCTGTCACTTCTGGTTCTGAAGAGATCACTTCTCAGCAATCACTGCATTATGATCATAAGGCAAGATAAGAACAGAGGGTAACTGCAATGGTCTGAAGGCAAAGGTCAGAGTTACGTGTTGTGACAGTACTGGTTAGTAGTGTTTATCAAACTAAAAGGGTCAAGCCCTATTTTGGGTTTAACTTTGCTAAATGTTTAGTTCAACACAAACTCCAACCTTGGCCAATTTGTCTTAGCCAAAGCCATTAAATTCTTCCTCCTGAAATGTGGCTGCAGAGCTGGGGCCATAGGTTCAAATCTGACCAAGGACAACATCTACATGGATATTTATGAGGGTTTCTTAAAAGAGGCATAGAGTAACTCCTCAAAAAAAGGGGCTCAGTGTCCAAATCTGACCAAGGACAACGTGTGTGTCTTCCTCTTTCTTCAAGAGCAGGAAGCATGGTAGCTCAGTGGTTATCACTTGGGTCCTAGGTATAAATATGACCAAGGCTAACATTTACATGGAGTTTGTATGAATGTTTGTAGAAACCTACACAAACAAACATGCAGATGTCAGATTTGCACCTATGTGCTACTCCTCTTGACGAAGAAAAAGCATTGTGGCTCTGTGGTTAAGCACTGTTGCCTTGCAGCATTGGGGTCCTAGGTTCAAATCTGATCGACGATAACAGCTGCATGGAGTTTGCATAAATGTTTGCAGATTTGGACCTAATGTTAATCACTAAGCCATATTTATTGAGGAGGATGGGTTGTTTTATGGCTCTTAGACAGTTGCATATACCAGTTTTTGGTGAAGTAGCCATTCAGCCAAGGCCAGTAGCTCAGTGAGGCTCATTTTACAAGGAAAGACTGTTACATAGTAACATAGTATGTTAGGCTGAATATAGACAATGCCCATCTAGTTCAGCCAGTTGAGTGTTTAGGCACCCAATAGTCATCCCAAAGATAATCACTCCTGTGCTTCCACACAGAAGTGATATTGCTCACTGAATGAAGGTGGAACACGTTTGAGATCTCTACCAGCCACCCACCTAGTTCAGAGAAAACAATTGCCTATTTAGATGGTTCAATTATCAGGTTTTTGTGCCTGCATAAAACGAGCAACAAATGATAAGCAAACAAATTATAGTTTGTCATTCAATTGTGGACCGTGTTTACACTGGAGATTATCATTCTGTTTCATTTGATTCAACAATTACCTGAATTATAATTTTTTTCATGTAAAAGGGCCCTAAGACACAAGTGTCTTCAGGATAAAGCCCATACAATACCACCTTTATTGTACTTCTGGGGGCAGATAATGCAGAATCCACCATTAATAAGAAGTGACAGTCACAATTCCCCTTTTTCTAAGAGGGTCATGAGGTATGGGTGTGGCCTAAGACCAGTAACACATGTGTGCTTGGCAAGATTTACAGCAGTTAATACAATCCTGTGATTACAGCAGCCTCAGAATAGGGCAGAGCAGTCTGCATGAGCCTACTAACAAGGGAGGTTAGAGCCATTTCTATCTGAACTAGCAAGCTTGTGTTCTGTAGGCTTGTGAAGTTTTATTTTTTCCAGAAGGTACCCAATATATTAGTGCAAATAATAGATAAAAGTTAACTATCTTAAACAGTATTGAAGCATTGAAAAAAAATCATTAGAATCTCTATGTTAGGAATAGCTACAAAACCCTGCTGTTAATGTTCCCATATGTGTGTTTTATTTTCTCACATTTTTGTTACTTTAGATTCTTTAATGCAATTACTAGAAGCTAATGCTTGCTGCTATTCTCTACTCAATACTGTGATTATATGTGTAACACAACAGATCTGAGGCAGTTGTCATGATTAATTAGCCATACTCCCATACGGATTAGTTGTGGGATTTGACTGTACTGCCTCACATCATTTTCAGTACTGTTTGTTCCAATGAATAGCTACAAACCACATATTACATACATAATTATGCAGAGATTTAAAATCACCGCTATTAATGGTATAATAAACCTTTGTTACACTATTAAAGCTGATCTTCCATCCAAGTTCCTGGAATTCAGCTTAGGGCTTTCATTTACAGAACAGATAGGTGGTCATTTTTTAATATAATACACACAAGGAATGCAGTAAAAGAGAGCGTTGTAATTCTTTATACATTGTTCATACATGATGTTCACACTTTGCATGGAGAAATCTATTCACCAGCTGCAGAACCAGTCCCATTAAAGTGTATGAGATACATTTGCTGCATGTGAACATACATTTGAAGGAGTTTTCTGGCACTAATCTATTGATGGGTCAATAGTTGATGAGTGAGGGGGATCATCGCTCGTGTTCCCTCTCAAGCAGCTGATTGAAGTGACACTGACACTCTAGTGGATGCCACTGTCACTTCAGTCCATATCCGGCACTGTGCCATTCACTGTATTGGATGGAGCTGCTTTCAAGCCACATGACGAATGAATGAATTAGCCGATTGAGGGGATCATGAGTGATGGACCCCCACTGATCAACTCTTGATGACCCATTATGAGGATGAGTAATCAACAGTTTAGTGCTGGAAAACCCATTTAAGATGCAATGCAGGGGTATGATGATGTTCACTATAATTAGAAAATTAATGTAGTACCTGTAGACATAGCCGTATTAATTTGTACTTTTCTTTTATAGAATACTAACAGCATAAAATGCTGGTAAAATACTTGAGATCGGAAGCCCCAGTGAGGGCTGGGATTGATGTGAGTAATGACAATTCCTCTACAGCTCTGCAGAATATTTTGGCACTGTATAAATAAATTAATACATTAATAAAAAATGTATACAATCGCATTTGATGGATTTGGAATGGGCCCTGGTACATGATTTTGAGTCATGGCCCAGTAGCTTCAAGTGTTTTCCAAGCTCATTGTACCTTCTTGGCTTTGAGTAGCAAAGTTTTACAATTAATTTCCTATGGCACTTTTCAACAAAAACATTATTTTTGTTTCCTTTTTAAAACTACTCAAACTTTATGGATTTATGGTCAGTAAAAATGAATAGGACTTCAAAAGTTGCTTTTTACCTCTAGTTTTTGAAATACATCACTTGCATCATAGTGCCAGAATAATATGGTTACAATTAAAGCCAACACAAAAATAATCTAATAAATTCTGGCTACAATTTATACAAGTAGTTATTTGAATTTATCCTATTTCAAAAACACAAAATGAAACATAGAGCAATCAAAAGTACTATTCCACATAATGGCCAATTCACCAGAAGGACTTTCTTTGCTTGTCGGTTGCACTCTTCCTCATTAATGTCCAGCAAGCATACCCCCCCTTATCCTGATATCTTTGTTACAGAAATGAAATGTCCTGGTGGAAACATTTGCCATGATTTTTACTAACCAAACCGCAGTTGGCAAGGAAGAAGTCCAGATGAGAGTCAAGAAAGTGAATTTTAAGAGACATGTTGCACTCTAATTGGTGATACTTTTCTATCAGGTAGTTTTCGGCTGTTACCCAGTAAACCATGTACTACACATTAGAAGGCTTCCTGAATTGGTTTTACCACTATTGCACTTGCATAATCTTAGATGTCTGTCTCGCAGAATAGACAGGTAACTAGTTTAAAATGTCAATTCCCTTTTTATTGCATGTTGAAATCAATAAAAATAATTTTTAAGTCAGAAACATTTTCACTGTTGTGAAGGCTATGAGCATAAAACTTGTGTATATATATATATATATATAATTCATCCTGTCTCCTATGAACATCTTTGGTATACGCTTGTACATTCATGTGTTGTTTGCACGGCAAGATTGCATTGTTGCATGAATTAGAAATAGAGAATAGTACTTAGCAAAAGTATATATAACTTACATTCTTCCTTATCTTCTGTTACACTGTTCAAAGGGCAGTGTGCAATAGTGTCCAGTAAAGACAATGCCTTAATTATTAACTGCTAGCTATGTAAAAGCACAGGGCTGACTAAAATGTACACATATTGACAATAGACCACTCTCCTTTGAAGCCTATATAAAGAAAGATGTTTTGTAATAAAGGTAGATTGCTTTTAGACACGATCATGATGCCTGTGTCCATTGCTTTCTCACGGCGGCCGCCATAACCACCTCTGATTTGGAGCCTCACAGCATATTGTCGGAACATTGAATTTCCCTAACACTGTTGACCAGTGATCTAGCATGTTACTGAATACTTAGTATATATATATTTACCTTACAATATTGCCAAGGTCTACTTCAATTACCCAAGTGCAGCGTAGATTATTGTCATAAGGAAAAGGGTATCCGGGCGATAAAATTCTACCAGATGACTCTCCTTTAAAACGACCACCACATTCAGCTGGTATGAGATAATAATAAACACTTAGTCAATGTCATAGTATTGGTAGACAAGATATCAGAAATGTATAGTGACAACATGGATTAGATATTATATTTATGCACAATCGTTGAACTTTAAGTGTTCTATGTAGGAGCCATAAATCATCTTCGAATCTGCTGTTACTCTTTCTGATCTACATTATATGGTAGAAAATTACAATCAACTTAATTAATGCTCCAAGTTTAAAATAGCATAATTAATTTTAGTAGTGCAGTTGCATTAGGCTCTGTTCACATATAAAGTCAATGGGATCTGTTAGGCACAGTTGGGATCCGTAGTATGATGCAGCCATAAAGGAAATGTGAACATTAAATATAATAGGTGGTTTAACAAAATAAACAAGGTATATTACCAATGCAGGATGGTAGTGGATAGTCCCAAGCCCTCCTCTCTCCAGTCATGCACTTCAACAGACTGCTTCCATGAAGCGTGTAGCCAGGGTTACACCCATAGATGATGGTGCTTCCAGCAAAATGTCCTTGGTCACTGATTTTGTATCCAAACTGTGGCACTCCAGGATCTTCACAATGTGATAGTTCAAAATCTGAGCAGAAGGTAAAACATATGCCTTAAGTATGAAGGGATTTGCTATACTTAATTTATGACTAGATAAAACAAAGCTGATTCTTACACTTAAAGTGACCCTCCGGGTTTTGGACAAAATTGTGTCACAGGAAACACTCTGCACTGCTCTCTGATTGGCTATCACACATCATGTGAACAGATCAGAAAGCAGGTATAGTGCATTGGTAGTTTAACACAATAAATGCACTTCGGGAATTAGGCAGTCAGAATATTGCGTCTTGGATGGCTGAATATGTAACACAGAACAGTATAACTGTCTCTTCTGGTCCCAGGAGAAAATGTCCCAAAACCAGTGGGTCGCTTAAAAAATATTTGTCAAAATCCAATGTTATAATTGTTACAACCAATGTTTTCTGGATTTCAACTATGTTATGGACTTCAACTATGTTAATACTGGTTTCTCCGAAAATAAGCCCTACCCTGATAATAAGTCCAACCTTTATTTTTGAGGGGTGAGTGGGTGGACTTAACATATAAGCCCTCCCCAGACAATAACCCCTAGCAAATAAAAAAAGAGCATCAATACTCACCTAGCCGGTGTGATCTGAGTCTCTCTGGGTCCCCGGGGCTGTGACAGGCTGCCGTGTCCTCTGTATTGACTCGGAACTCTCCTTCTGGTGACCAAGCTTTGAATACCCCGCCTCCAGCGAGCGAGTTCTATGATTGAATCAAGCGCCAGCCAATCAGAGCCGGTGCTTGATCATTCACAGCCATTCAGTGAATGACATCACTGAATGGATGTGATTGGCTCAGCGAGCGCCGACTCTGATTGGCTGAGCCACGGAGCTCATGAGCCAATTACAGCACTCGCTTGCTGGAGGTGCGGTATTCAAAGCCCTGTCAACAGAAGGAGAGTTCTGTGTGAACACCAAGGATACAGCAGCCTGCCACATCGCCGCCGGGGATCAGCAATGCCAGGGACCCAGACGTCACGGACCAGGTGAGTATAAGTTCCCCCGAAAATAAGACAAATTTTCCCCTTTTTTGGGCAAAAATTAATAAAAGACATCATCTTATTTTTGGGGAAACGCTGTATTTGTATTCACCATTTTAAAAAAACCTAATAATTATGTTTCTAAAAAATAAATATTTGTCAAATAAGTTGCCAACACAGATAGTGCTATGCTCCAAACTTTGGAAGTGGTAAACAATGTTTTTTCCCCATCAAGTCAGGGGAATTTTCTATGATCTGTGCTGCTCAATGAATTTAATTAAATGATTAAAACATAATCACAATAGCTAATACTCACTGGTATAAACCAATTGGAAACCTTCATCATTTACTTCTGAGTCTGAGTTGAATTCCAACCATAAATGGTTTGATGTGCTGCTCAATGTCAGTCCTCTCAAAGAAGATGCTGTAAAGGCCCCTAATAAATGTGCTGTGTTGTCTTTCCCATCATATATCTGTAATACAAGGAGATAGATTAATATACAGTAGCCATACACATGTTCTTCTCTCCATGCTAATTTGACATAATTTATTATCTTGACAAGACGTTTATGAATATTATAAATAATTGCTTAAAATAGCTATCTAAGTATTTTCCGCTTCACATACCGGCATCTATAAGATGTATGAGGGTAGTTAGAATAGCAATATTAGAGCAGAATCTGAGTTCAGTAAATTCTTCGCTCATTTTCCTGGAAGTCATATGTGGGTGGCTCTTCTGGAGGAAAGAACTGTCAGTTAACTAATCTTCTCAAATCAACGGTACTAGTACTGCTCACCCCCGTTAATCGGAAGAGAGACTCTGACAGGGTTTTCCTATTTTGAAAAAAACTTAGTAGTATTGGGTGAACTAAAACAGTCAAAACCCGTTTCAAGTTAATCTTTGCTAAAAGTTTGGATCAGAGGGGTAGTTCATCTCGGCCACACCCATTAAAATACCACCACCAGCACGACCACCACTACTATCACCATTTCCTTCTTCTTCCACAGGTATTGGTGAACTTCTAGTTCAGTTCAAAGTAACTCAAACTGAACCAAAGTTTTGGCCAAAATTTGGCAAAGTGGGCAAACTTATGAAATGTTTGCTCATCATTAAATCCAAGCCAGGAAGCAGTTTACGGTACCCATAAACTCCGATACAGGGGACAATTAGGGGGGCTTTCTTGGCCAATATTTTAGTTACCCTTAGGCATACTAAAAATCAAGCTAATAGACACAATAATAAGGATGTTTAATGTCCTGTTGTTAGCAGGGCCAAATGATAGGGAGGGAAAAAAGAGCAAATGCTCCTAAAACTAAAGTTGTTCACAATGCTCTTTAAGATCAATCCTAAACACAAGCTATTTCCTAGTCTCTGATGTTTGGACAAAATCTAGTATCTAAGCACTGTTATCTGGGCATTATATTTTAGGTAGTATATGGTAGTATTACTAGAGTACTGTATTACATTATTATTTTGACATTATGCAGTTCTAATTGTTTTAGTCTAGTTCTATTGAGCTAATTTCCCATTGCAAAAACAGAGAGAGAGGACCTCACATAGTGTTTTAGCCAAGGCCAGAGGACTCCACAGAACTTGATGGTCCTGATTAGTTCAGAGTGTTAGTGAAATGAATATGACACAATGTTCTATCCTAGGCACAGCCATTTTGTATTGGGTAGCCATCTTGTACGACTCTTTAATTTACATTAATTTTTCCTTTACCCTAAAACAGATTACTGATATTAAAGTAACTGCTCAAAAAGCCTTGAGTGAACAGCTGAGGCCAGAGCTGCAGCTGATAGCTATGAAGCTTACAGACTGACTGGCATGTCATGATCACTTGTTCCTTGCTGTTCACGCATGTTTCTAAATATTTATAATAAAAGTTTTATTATTTTACATCCCTGTGCACGTGTTCTGAGAATCTAATCATAAATAAACCCACTGCGCCAACATGTGTTTGTTTGGCATTTTAGATGTTAAATTCTTTATCTTGCATATTCATATGTGTTTATGATTTATGAGCCAATAGTAATAAATGAATTAAAATAAATTTGAATTATTGTAATTGAGGCATGTGGCTTTAGAAAAAAAACTGCTGCCTATCAATAAAAGATAACTTTTGATCACACCCAGTCGTGTTTGTGGTTTATCAATTTTTTCCAGACCCAAATATACTTCTTACTGAATTTGGACCCCACAAGCATACCATATAGCAAATAGATTTATTTGCACTAACAAAAGTGAACCAAACTAGAAGAACCCTGTTTCACTAGAACTTTGCTAAAAGTTTGGTTTGGTATGAACCTGGAACAAGCTTTTAGCAAAGTTCTACTTGGAACAGGGTTCTACTGGCTCAGTTTGCTCAACACTAGTCCTGAACACTGATGTCTAACACTATCTAAGAGCCATACAAGCCCTGCATATCACTGTCAGAGGCTCCTAGACAGTTTATACACCAGTTTTAGGCCTATTAATGAACTTTGACTCACATTTATTAACACCAAACCAAACTTTTGCAAGAGTTCAGCAAATCAGCTGACCAAATGTTTTAAAAGTTCGCTCATCCCTAGTCCTGATGGTTAGTAAAAGTTTTTCAATTCTGGACCTTAGGTTTGATTTTAGGCATTCTTCACCCTATATTCTTACATTTCTTTTCCTATACATTCTCCAAGGACATGCTGATAGTTCAGATACTTAATAGTGGTTGTGTTTGTCTGCTATGCACAGATACAGTGTATGTGTGATTTTATTTATGAAAATCAGCTAAACTTTTTGTTTATTTATTACAATATTGGCAAAGGTAAAAAAATGACTCATGCAACTTCTTATCAATAATGCAGCTTCCCTGAGATTGATAATACCCACAGATACGTCATGCATAAACAAAACAGCCACAGTTCATTAACCTGATGTTTCCAGTGGCCAGTCATGTACCATAATCATAGAAGTTATTGGCAACCTTTACAATGTGACATTATTATTAAATGGAGAAGTATCAGTAAATTGTTACTTTTTCCTACCTTCTTAATTAATAGCAAAAAACTTTGTAAATCCCAATAAACCCTTTTCAAAAAACTCTTTTTAAAATATTGTATTATTGATTCTGAAACAATAGAGGGTCTCCCATTTAGGATCCCCTCTATTACTCAAAACATAGAGTGGCTACATAGAGCATCTCTCACTTTAGTGGGCATGTCATATCTGTGCATTATATGGACAACCCAGTGATTTCTATTGGCACTTTCAAAGACTGTGTAATGCTTCACTTCCCCTGTGGTGGCACTGCAGGCATATTCAACATTTTATGGATATGTAGAAATGCTTTGCACACCATACATGATAGGACAATATGTTTTGAGCCAAATATGCAGGATCTTATGATACATAATATACCATTTATATGTATATGCAATACCGTGCAGAATCTGCGCTGGTAAAAAAGATAGGAGAGCGAGTGCCAACTCGCCTGTCAGCTCCATGCTCCGCCGCTGTGTATGGTGCTGACCATTGGCACCTATGGGAGCCGCAGCAGCACCCTGCCCGCAGCGCAGACATATGAATGGGCTTCTCCATGGAGCATCTATTTCACTGCAGATTTCCTGCATGTCAGCAGCGTGGTTTACATGCTGTTGTAACAGCATGTAAACCACGCTCATCTGAATGAGCCCCAACATAGGAAGTAATTTTAATGTATCTTTGTAAGTTAATTTGTAAATAAAGTCCTAACATTTTGAATAAATGCCAATGATCAGTTTGCCTTGGGGCATGACAGCAGAACAATGGAAAGCCATGCAAGATAAATTACTTTTGAAATGAACTTGGAATGGGACCGAAGTTGAAGACAACTGTTCTTGAAAAACTAGTGAAGCAGCACGCAATTCTGTGAATGGGTTTTGACTAAACCATTCTGAGAATTATTCAGTTGAGAATCAGGGTTTCCTATCCATCATCCGGGAGAATTAATTACATGGTGTATGTCTAAAATGACATCTAATATCTGTTTAACTGCACTAAAATACTCCCTGAAAGAGTTGAAGGTTTGTTGGATAAAAATATAGATGATTCCGCATAAAAAAGTGCAGCCTCATTTCTGATTAATATTGGAAAGCCATAGCTGGAGACACAATGTCAGACAGGGTGGTCCACTTACAGAGTCAGGGAAATTCAGCTAAGTGATCATAAAAGTTTTACTTTAAAGGAGTATTCCAGTGATATTGAGTTATTCCCTAACCATGGGAACATGGTGTTCGTCCGGCCACTGGGATCCCTACCGATCACCAGAACAAGGGTCCCATATGCCCCTGAGAGACTGGCAGAATTAATTGAACAGCAGAGTGCATGTTCACCCACCGCTCCATTTATTTCAAAGGGAGCACTGGATATTGTCAAGAAAATAAGTAGAAAGGTGGTGGAACATGTGTGCTGTCACTCCATTCATTTTAGCAAATCTTTAAAGGAAATACAAGACCTCAGTTCTAGTGATCAGTGGGGATCCCAGCAGTTGGATTCTCACAATCAGATAGTTATCCCCTATCTTGTGTTAGACTTCTTGGGTGCCTTACTATGCCTTCATATGGTATTGATTTTTTATAGAGAAGCATTTAAAGGTTTATTCTGCGCATTAAAGAAGAAAAATTGTGGTGTGCTCCACTTGACACCATATTACGTAGCCTTTATTACTTATTTAACTAATTACTATAAAGAATATGATTATCTAAGACACCCATCGAAGGCCTGACTTTTCTAATAATTAAATGAGCTGTCCAAGATTAGGAAACTATCGCTGATGTCTTTCAGAAATAGCACCACACCTGTCCATGGGTTGTCAAGTTTTTGCAGCTCAGCACCGTAGAAGTGAATGGATCTGAACTAAAATACCACACAGAAACCATTATCGAACTTGGAAACGTTTTTAGAAGAAAGTAGCCATGTTTTTATAAATCGTAGTCAATTCTTTTAACTATGTTATCTAGGAGAGGAACATACTACATGCATCTCCAAACTGCCAAAAACTTCTCATCCAATTGATGCAATAAAAATGGATGGTCGGAACCTCCATTCTAGTGATCGTGGGTGCCCCAGCAGAGATGTCCCCAACAATAAGACATTTATCCCTTATTCTGTGGTAATAAATGTCAATTGTAAGAAAACCTCTTTAAGTATTTTTTTTTAGTACAGGGCCCATTTTAGTGCCATACAAATAGGGACAATAGACATTTATGGGCACATAATTTAGCTTGTTATGCCTCTTCACCTTTTAATTCGAGTATATAACAGGACTTCACTTTCCTTTAAGGCCGCGGTCAGATTACTGTTTTTTCATGCATGTATAGGTGCCAAAAAAAAAAAATATTAAATACATCACCTTCCCTCCTGTTCTTCTTCATTTCTTCTGTCTGGAATGGCTGTGATTGGTCACAGTGCTCACCCAATCAAAGGCAGTGCTTCCAGGATGAAATGAAAAAGATCAGTTCCGGGGATCCGGGGAAAAGACGCACCGGAGATGACAGTGCTTCTAGGTGATGTATTCTTTTTTTTCCCAGCAGCTAAGGCTTATTTAATGGCTTTGACTGAGTTTCCATGTGATGCGATGATCCGTTTTTTAAAACGCTATTCTATCTTTTACAGGTACAATTTCTTTCACGCTTGTAAAAATTGAACACGTGAACGCTTTCATTGGAAAGCATTGGTTCTAATAGAGCCACTTTTTTCACACACCTATTCATGCACGGAAAAAAAAATGCTCATCTGACCGAGCTCTACTGCATTTCGAGACCTAACCATACAAGAGGTCAGTCTGTCAGTGTAGGGTCACATCTACATAAGGTTGTATTGATGTAACAGATGGGTTCACATATTTTGATCAAAATGTGCACTAAATACCTTGCATTATTTTGTGGTTAGTAAAATATAACAGTTATGTAATTGTTATTTAGATATTGCTATAGCCACATGTTTTTTATCCATTCCTCCCGTATGCCTCTGATAATATATGGAGAGATATGGAGCTTATTCCTCACAGATTCATATGGAATTGTAAAAAAACAAAAAATAGCATGTTTCTTTGGATTTTTTTCCAGCCCACATAAAATGCCATGAAGCTCATGAGTTTTTTACAAGTTTGTTTTTATGGTAGCTGCTATTTCTTTTAGGGACCTTTCACACCAGACAGAATAGGATGCATGAAGCACCGCAAGACGTGTTAAATTGCATACCAAAATCCACAGGCTACCTGCAGATTTTGATGCAAAATTAAAAGTGGTTTAAAATCTTCCATGCAATTCTGCACCAAAGTCCACAGTTAGACCTGCAAATTTTGGTATGGAATTCCGCAGCTGCGCATTTGGCTGCATCTTGCAGCATAATTCTGTCCTGTGTGAAGGTGCTCTTATGCAGACATAGGTTTTTTGGGTATGTTTTTTTCTATAGAGAGGTTTATAGCATAAACAAAAAAACTTCAAACTTAGGCCGCCTGTCCATGGGTGTAGCATTTTCCGGCAGCTGATTTCCGCTGCGGGAGAACAATAGAGTCACATCGATTCTCCGCAATGAACCTATCATTAATTTATCGCGGAAATTCACAGCCAAATCAAGGCATGCCAGAAATTTTATTACGCCAGCGGAAAATCGCAGCGAATTTCCGCTCGTGTACATAGGGCTGTGCTTTCCATAGTTATTGTATAGAAAGCATTCATTGCGTTACCCGTGTGTGGATTATCGCCGCTGATAACGCAATGATATATCACCCGTGTACAGGAGGCCTTAGAGCATGCTGCATTTTGAAAAACAAATGCCATAAACTCAAAATACACAACAAAAATTAGCAAAAATATGTTCCATATCTCCCTAAGGTCTCCCTCACACAGGGCGTTTTATACAGCGTTTAGCGCTGCCTTTTCAGCCCAGCGCTAAACGCTGTACAACACTCCCATTCATTTCAATGGGGCTGCTCACACAGGGCTGAAAACGCAGCGCCTCCCAACGCTGCGCTTTGACAGCGATGCATGTTCTATTTTTGGCCGTTTTCAGCCCTGCGTCGCCCATTGAAATGAATGGGTAGCTGTTTTAGCACTGCTGAAAACGCAGCAACACTTGGTGCCGCGTTTTTGGCAGCGTTAACCGCTCGCCAATTTTCGGGGTGAGGGCTTGCAATAGAAGCCCTCACCCCAAAAATCAGTCCCAGCTAGGCTAGGTAGAAAAAAAGAAAGTAAATACTCACCTAGCCGCTGCAGTCCGGGTCGCGGCCGCTGCTCTCTGCCGCTGATCCGGGCTTCCTCGGCACTCCCAAGTCTATTGCCGGAGACCAGGTTTGAGAACCCCGGTCTCAAACCTGATCTCAATCAGAGCTTGCTGCTGATTGGCTGAGACAGTCAATGAAGGGCTGTGATTGGGCATCGAGCAAGCGCCGACAACCAATCACAACACTCTATTGCCGGAGCCGGGGTTCTCAAACCTGGCCTCCGGCAATAGACTTGGGAGTGCCGAGGAAGCCCAGATCAGCGGCAGAGAGCAGCGGCTGCGACCCGGACTGCAGCGGCTAGGTGAGTATTGCTTTTCTTTTTCTTTTCAGCATTCTTGGCTGCGTTTTCAGCCAAGCTGAAAACGCAGCCAAAACGCTGGCATAAAGTATGCCAGCGCTGTATGCCAGCGCTGCTGAAACGGGGCGGAATCTGCAGCAAGCTGCGTTTCTGCAAACGCCCTGTGTGAGGGAGGCCTAAACCTTTAATACCTGGCTGCAGCTTTTTTCTTTCATTCAAGAATACGTCTTTTAGTTATTTTTTTTCCTATAGAGAAGTCTATGGGAAAAAAAATCAAACTTACAGCATAATTCCTTAAAAAAAAATATCATGGATTCAAAAATGCACTAAAAGTGAGCAGAAAAATGTTGCAAAAAATATTTATTACGTTTCATATCTCCCTATACTGTTAACACCTAGCTGCTGCATTTCTTCCCAAAAAAACATTCTGGAAAAAATACAGCAAAAAAGTAGCATTTTCCTCCAAAGGCCATGTGTGTAACCAGAGCTGCTCTCCATTAGAATATTGCTTCTAGGTGAAAACGCCTACATTATACGGTACCGTATTTTTATTTTTTTTAACTCAAATAATTTAAAGAAAATTTAATCCAGTCCTTATATGGTTAATATGTTTTTTAGAGCTCAAATATTTAATGTTGAAAAAAAATAACCTACTTTTAGTACATCTCCTTGTGCTAAATAAAATGTCCTGGCTGAAATATTGATTCCTTTTCCTGCTTGAACTTGAATGCTGTAAATACATTCATGATTATTTTCATAGTTCAGTGGGTAATTCGGAGACAGCAGAATTCCTTCATTATTTGTTACAGATGCTCCGCATTCAGCTGCAGATAAAACACAAAGTGAGAGAAGACATGTTAATAGGCAGCACTGTGCTTCATAACTGCTTTTCCCAATGAAACTGTAAAACATAACTAAGCACATTAACATAATTACCAACCTGATCCCTCTAAACTGGAGGTTTTAACATTCTCAGCTGAAGCACAATTGCCTCACTCAAGGGGATGGAGAATTCCCTGAAGTGGTATAACAGGTAAGGCTTGCATGCTACTCGGCTATATTATGAGGATAATTATTTTAGATGAATAAGGAATAATGTGAACACTAAGATTGATTGTCATGTTAGGGATTCGGTATAACTACATTATAAATAGCACAAGATGGACTGATAGAGAGCCCTAGCTATAGTAGGTCTTCCTTCTCTTAGGTAAATATTCACTTTGTTGCCTTAGCCTAAGATCTAAATACCCTTGTCAAGGGATGTACATGTCCTAATAGCACCCCCCACCTATCCCTTGCTCTAATATACGCAACAACTATTCAGCTAACTGAAACAGTTGAACCCTGTTTAGGGTCAAACTTCACTAAAAGTTCAGTTTTGCATGAATGAAAACCTTGGGCAGTTTATCTTGGCCACACCTACTAAAATTATTTCAACCTCTCCTACTTCTTCTTAATAAAATGTATGTGCTATATAAGTAAATGTGATTATTATTATGAAGACACCCATACAAACTACATGATAACTGATGTTGTTCTTGGTCAGATTTGAACCTAGAACCCTAGAGCTGCAAGATAAGAGTGCCAACCACTGAGTTACCAAGCTTCTTCTTCCTCCACCTCCTCCTCGGGAGAAGGAGGAGGAGTAACAGGGAGGAGGAAAAAGAGGAGGACAAGGAAAAGGAGAAAAAAGGAGAAGCACGGTGTCTCAGAAGTTAGCACTGTTGCCTTTAAATAATGTGGTCCTAGGTACAAGTCTGACAAGGGAGCACATCTGCATGGAATTTGTATGTTCTCCTTGTGTTTCTGTGGGTTTCTACGTCATAATCACTTTTATTTACATAGAACATATATTTATTAGGAAGGACAAGAAAGAGAAGAAGGAGGAGGAGAACAAGAAGCCAGACTACTTCTTTTTATTGCTATTAGGCTGACCTGCACACAACTGGGTTTAAATTGCGAAATCTGAACTTGTCCCCCATTGCGGACAATCCGCGGCATTCCGCACAAATTGTAACTAATGGAGCATCCGAATGTCTGCTCACATGAGAGGACAGCAACTGTGATTTTCTGCTCACAGAAAAAAAAAATAGCAGCATGCTCTATTCTTGCACAGATGTCTTCCGTTGACATCAGTGTGCAGCCATCCGCCCCATGCCCCTTCTGCAATTGACATTGGTCACGGATTCCGTGTCATCGTTATGCGATGATGCTGGAAAAGCAGGAGTTTTAAAGAGAAAAAATCTTCACTGCGCATGTCCAATGGTGAATCATGCTGACCATCTGTAGTACAGAAGAAAAGCCAAAATGACAGGTACGCGCGGATGATGGCTGAGCACAGAGTCGTATTCTGCTGTGGGCTCCCGTTCATGTGCAGGCGGCCTTAGACAGTTATATACACCAATTTTTGAGGGATTGGTGAAGTTGCAGTTCAGTTCGATCAAATTTGGATTGAACCAAATGTTTTGCCAAAGTTCGGTGAACTGGCAGAACCAAACTTTTCAAAGGTTGGCTCAACACAATACAACACACAAAGTACATCTATAGTACATTCATAAACCGTTTATGAACATGTACATATTAGTCTATTTTGATGTAGCAAAACACCAATAATTAAGATTCGCTTTAAGACTAAAGGTACTCAAACCCACTAAAGAGAAAAGATTTAGTGATCCCCCCTCCATCTATACAGAACATACGGCCATCCACTTTTATCTACATACATAGATGTCCTTATTTTTGTGCATACAGGACATATAATTAATAAGGACTAAAAGTTTTTTGTATGGCAATCAATGAGAATTCATGAGAGCCCAATGGAAAGTGAGTGACCTTTGCGGTCACTATTGTGTCAGAGCCTGGGCACATTGGAGGATACCCAAGGCGACTTGTGGGTCAGCCGGACACTAACTGAAGATTATAGACACATACATATTTAGGAATGGCACTGAAGGACAGAACCAAACACCTCTTTAATTTTACTATTATCTGCAGAGCATGGCTCAAGCAGTTGATACAAATGTGTACACAACACTCTTATAATGTATCCACATCTTGTTGAATAAGTATTACATTTTTTCCATTGTTTTTCTAATACTTTTCTCCTATGCTAATTCATTCACTTGCTGACAATAACATACAGGGCTGCCCAAAACCTTTCCTATCCATATATCTCTGACCAAATCACAAGACCCTCTCTGCTCCTTCCAACATCATCTTCAAGATTTCTCCAATGCAACCCCATACTCTGGAACTTAATGCGTCCGAATATCCCACCAAACTACAGTTGAGCTACAGGTAAACAGCCTCTTAAGAACCATATTGGTAAGTATAGTGCAAAAAACAATAGTATAAGAAAATAAAAATATGTGCCATGTATATCTGTCATGATTGTACTTGTACTAACTAAATATTGGGTCACACAAAGTACAATTATTGCTTTGCTCATCGGAGAAAATTTGAGGGGACCGCGGGGAGGGCGGGGGTCTCTCCCCCCCCCCCCGCTCACCCCTGCACCCCGCCCCCACTCCCCCGAATTTTCTCAGACGAACATGCAGTTACTTGAAAATAGAGCTGCTCTCTCAAGTAACTGCCCTTACCGAGCATGCTCTCTCATCCCTATTTAGCAATGATCCATGAAAGATGGAGTTTACATGGATGTCATCTACGCACCTATTGACTTGAATGGGTGACTAATGTTTGAACAATCAGACCAGAATAGGGCACAGACCATTTGTCAATATATAAAAGAGATGTCTACACAGTCCCATTGACTGGGTTAGTGTACTACTTGTGTGCAATAAAGCACATGGACGTTAAAATCACCCATGTGAATAAGCCCTTAGGCTGTATTCAGATAGCCGTATGAGAGTTATCCCCAAGAGACGAGGGCAAAAATTGCATTGAACAGCACATTTGTGTGCTGTCTGATTTTCACAAACTCTGCATATTGCATGCGTTATTCCGTGAAAATGGACGAGAACAGGGCATACAACAATTTCTTTCACATAGACCATCAGTCCGTTTGTAAGAACGTTTGTGAATAGCCTAATTGACTATAATGGACCCATGTGCTGTCCTTAGAATACATGTACAGGATATAGTTGGAATATATGCCTATCTAAATGGGCCCATAGTGTTGCACCATAGCATCCAATTAGTTTCAAGTCATTGGGGAATAGCGGCAATATCAGATACTGACTGAGGAAAGAGAAAGGAGATACTGTTTTCAGTAGAAAATGAGCCCTTGAAGTTTGGGGGAAACTTTACAATATATTTAGGAAATAACTTTTTTGCTATATAAAATCAAGCACAACACACTGTGATATCATGGGGAGTGTTGTCCAATGACAATCCCAGCTCTGCAGAGTTCCTAAACATAATAGGAGTCTCAGTGTTCTGAGTTTTCACATTTTGTTTTTTTTTCGACACTTTCTTCACACCACAGTTGGGCAGTAGTGATTACTTGGAAATGTTGATCAACCATAGGTACATAATGCCTCCAGCTCAGCTTTACTTGATGTCACAGCTTCTACAGTTGTTTGAGGACATTAACTTTCTATTTCCTCAGTTCCCATTTAGGCTGAGAACTTTTCTCGGAGATGACTTGCCTGTGGGAGAGTTCCGTAAAGTGATCTTTTAAAACAAATTCAAAAGGGACTGTGATAGATGATAAAAACCGTAATTCTATAGAGAGTAGCTGATGCTTCCTGCAATTCTCCAGTAATCATGTATAAGTGGAAACCAGATTTAAGTCTTATTGTAAATTCTGAAGTTTCAGGACAGCTTTTTCACATTCCACAAATTCAGTGCTTTTCTGGTCATAAAGTAGAATACTAATGGTTGGTACCTCAAATAATCTCAGAGATCATAGATTTATTTATTAGATCATATTAGATTATCGTGGCATGATGAATTCGATACTTAGGTAGACATTTTTATATACAATATCCAATTTATTGGATTTATTCACTTGTTTCAGGTTTGTGGCAATTTTTTGCTACAACCTTTGTGAAAATCGTATCAAAAGAATGACAGCTCTCTGAATTTCCTCCAGTTTTGGTAAAATACACCAGGCTTGCAAAACCTAGGGGAGCATAGACATGTCTGTATTGTACAGATGTGTAATATAGGCCCCATAAATTGCTATAGGCCCATATTCTACAACTGTAGGACTACGCTGCACAGTTTTTCTTTTCTCACAAGTCCATAAGGAATGCATGAGAAGAGAAAAACCTGACATGTTCCAAAACACATTATGGATGTATATTCTCCTAGAAGCATTCCTTATAGAGGAAAATGTGGTGTTTCAAGCAGGCACCATACAAGGTCATTCACATATGTAGTAGCACTGGGTGACTTTGCCTTAAGCAAATGGGTGGAGCTACTGTTGAACAAATGGGTGGAGGATTTATATTTGTTTGCTTCCTGGAATTTTACTTTAAGGCTCCTTCTTTTTAGGGCCAATGTCCAGGGGAGGATGTTATTTGTGGATGATCCACAAATCAAGCCAACCATAGAGAGCATGGGCGTCCGCACATGAAGTAAAGCATGCAGATTTGTTTTGTCAACTTTTTGGTCCAGAAAACAAATTGCAGCATGCTCCATTTCAATGCAGTTCCCACAGGGATGGCTTCCATTGAAGCTGTCCGATCTGCGGCCCGTCCATAGCTGACATTGTGGATGGGCCGTGGATTCCATGGGAAAGCAGGAGTTTGAAAGAAAAACACTCCACTGCGCATGTGCTTATACACACATCCGCAGTGAAGAAAATAGGAGACCCGGACAGGAACGCAGAAGATCTGGACAGGTAAGCAGTGTCCTCGGCCGCAGGCAGAAACAGATTCTGCTGCGATCTCCTGCATGCGGAATCTGGTCCCCCTGTGGACACGAGGCCTTACAATGGCTATTTAAAGTCTAATATGGACCACCTGTCTTCTCTTCCTCTAGTTGTCCACCAATCACATCCTTCCCTTTGCTTTTTTAACCTGCCATAGACTTCTAAAGTCATAAAACATAGAAAGATAGGGCAAGACATATCTTTTCTCACGTGCAGGAATTGTACATGAGAAACACGCTCATGAGAATGAACATATTCAAATCAAAGGGTTCAATTCCTCAGTTTTCCAGCAGGAGTTTGAGGGCCCTTTCACACGGCTGTAGGCATTTTTACATGCACCCGCCGTAAAAATGTGTAAATGGCCACACAAATCTTACGTTTGTGTGCCCGTTTAGACTGCCCAGGCCGGCGCATATATGTCGAGGCCGCAATGCCATTGGGTGGGGAGAGACAGCTTAGCTCTGCTAAACTATCTCCCCCTTTCCATCCCCTCGTCAGCTCACCTCCTCTCTCCTCCCCTCAACTGTTTGCAATGGGAGGGGGCAGGACATGGGTAAAGCTAAGCTCCCGCCCTTCCCCACCCAGCAATGGAAGGTGACTTGGCTTAGCTCAGCTCCGCCCCCATTGAAAACAGCCGGAGGAGAGAAGAGGGGAAAAGGGGGAGGGAGTTTAGCAGTCACGCTGCTAAACTCCCTCCCACCTCCCTTCTCTGGCCATTGTCATTGGCTCCCATAGGAGTCTATGGAGCGGCCAACATATACCAGGCAGAAAGATAGTTCAGGACTATCTTTGCTGCCTGGTGTAAAAGCTCTCAGTGCTATATTGGCCAGCCAAGCGCTTTTACGCCACGGGAATCCAATGCATCAGATGGTAGCATATATCGGCTGACAATTAAAACAGTAGCCAATATACGCTAGTGTGAATAAGCCCTAAAAAACATAACTCACACAGCACTGTCTAATTGTTCATAAAGCAAAGAAAAGAAATATATTTTAAAGCTCCAATATTAAAAGGATTTAACAGGATTAGAAAAGCATGTCTGGTTTCTTCCAAAAACAAAACCATACCTGTCCATGTGTTGGGTCTGGAATTACAGCTAAGCTCCACTGAAGTGAATAGAGCTGAGAGATGCAATACCACACACAAACTGTGGAAAGGTATGTCATGGTTTTTGAAAGAACGTAGCCATTTCGTATTTTGTAACAATCCCTTTAAATTGGTGGCTATTAAGCTATTACAATTAGTGCCCACTATTTCTATACAATCTAAATCTTAGTGAACTAGAAAGGGGTTGTCAAGTTTAAAAAAAAAAACAAAAAATATTTTTAATTACCACTTTAGGGTATTCTGATAGTAAAGGGAAACATTCCATATTTACAACCCTCATCTATAAGGGTCACAGCTATAAGTCCCAGCTGAGAATGTCCACAATGATCCTCTCTTTCGTTTGATAACTCATTGTATTAGTGTACAATAATAAATGGACAACCCATTGATTTTATGACAATTCTGTAATGCTTAATTTCCCCTGTGGGGGTGCTGTAGGGAAAGTGAACACTTCCTGCTGAGTTATTCGAATTAGCCCTGTAAATTAGCATATTTCCAGGTGACCAATCTAACAGTATGTCATTACCCAAAGCGTACAATTACTTTAGGCGTTTACAATATTAATGCAAAATTGTTTAAAAAATTACATCTAATTAGCAAAATTCTCAATAGTGACTACACAGACAAGCAAATGAAAGCAGCTGACCACGTACCCACACACCTTGGCAGAGGTGCACTCCACACACGACGTCCACCACCAAGACAAATGATTTCTGATATTCCTTCCAGGCGATATCCAGATGAGCAGGTGAAAGTAATCAGATCACCAACTCCAAAATGGTTTCCCTGTCGTCTTCCATACTGTGGAATTCCTGGATCCTCACATGGTTCAAGACTATATTCTTTAAGAGATTAAAAAAAAGAATTAAATAATTTTTTTTATAAATATATACTTTTTAATTACTTATATGAGAATATAGTATATCTAGCTCTTTGTTGGTCATTGTAAGGCTCAAAAAACTTCTGGCTCCATTGGTGGGAATTTTTCCAGTACGTGGTTTGGACTTTGTATGAGTCCAAGTTACTTTGTTAGCATTTATGTGCAGTATCAGGGCTTAGTCAGACGGGCGTTTTTTGCCGCGATTTGCGCATGCGTCCGGCGATTTTTTAAAACCATTGCTTCGCAATGGTATCGGACACATGAGCGCTTTTTATGCGCTCGTCCGAAAAATTATAGAACAAAAAATCGCAGATAGCACCTATCTGCGATCTGCGATTCCTGTTCGCTTCTGTATATGCGCTCAATGGGGCCGGCGGCAGCAGCGCCGACCCCATTGAGAACATATAGAAGACAAATCATTCTTCTCTGCCACAGCTGTAACAGCTGTGGCAGAGAAGAACGATGTTTGCCCATTGAATTCAATGGAGCGGCAATACAGCCGCTCCATTGAAAGCAATGGGCTGCCGGCGTGCGCGGGGTGAATTGTCGGGAAGGGGTTAAATATATAAACCCTTCCCTGCAATTCATGCTAAAATGTGTTAAAAGAAAAAAAAATTGTATACTCACCTTTCCGCTGCAGCCGTAGTCCAGCCGCGGCCGCTGTCAGTTCTCCTGAACTGCTTCTCGGCACTATTCAGCCGGCGGGGCTTTAAAATCCCCGCCTGCTGAATGATCTGCCTCTGATTGGTCACAGCCTGACCAATCAGAGGCCGGTTTCACTCACACACCCATTCATGAATTCATGAATGGGTGAGTGACTGCTGCCTCTCAGCGCTGAGCCAATCAGGGGCAGGTCTGACTCACATCCATTCATGAATTCATGAATGGGTGTGAGTGAGGCATGCCTCTGATTGGCTCAGAGCTGAGCCAATCAGGGGGCAGGTCTGACTCACACCCCCTTCACACCCACTGCAGGACGGCCGCTCGGAGCTGCAGGCAGAAGGTGAGAATGCAATTTTTTTTTATTTTAACACATTTTAGGATGAATTGCAGGTAAGGGCTTATATATTTAAGCCCTTACCGACAATTCATCCCGGGCTCGCCCGCAGCGCATTGCTTTCAATGGAGACGGCTGTATTGCCGTCTCCATTGAATGCAATGCGCTGGACAGCTCCGGCCCGTTTCTAATGAAACGCGGCTAGGAGCAGATTTTCGGGCAATTTGCGGGCGACTTGCGCGCACCGGTCACGCGATTTGCGGATGCGCATCCGTCATGCGATCCGCAAATCGCGGCAAAAAACGCCCGTCTGACTAAGCCCTCAGTTTTACCATATGTATGTGCACAATTAATTTGAGTCTTTGGGACCTATTAATGTCTCTATCAGGGCTTATTTAGACGACCGTATATTGACTGGGTTTTCATGCCCGGCCGATATACGGTGTCCTTGTCTGCAGGGGGAGGAGGATGGAAGAGCCAGGAGCAAGAACTGAGCTCCCGCCCCCTCTCTGCCCCTTGACACTATTTGCAATAGGAGGGGTGAGATGGGGCGGAGCTAAGTACCGATGCTTAGCTCCGCCCCCACCCCACCAATCAGAGCCAGCGCTCAATGAATCAAGCACAGCCAATAAATAGCTGTGATCAGTTTATCGAGTGCTGGCTCTGATTGGCTGAGCATCATCGCTTACCAATCCCTGGCCAGAAGAGATGCTGAAGACCAGTGTCGGGGACCAGGCAGAAGATGCGGTGGAACCGAACAGCGCTTCTTAGGTGATGTTTTTTTTTGTTTTTTTTTAATGCAGGGCTCATTTTCGGGGGTAGGGCGTATAGCACTTTGTAGCACCACGTACGACTTTGTAGTGCCACAAGATCATGTTATCATTGCGAGCCATAGAATGCGATATTCTCACGTCAAAATGGCATGACATGTGTGGATGCGGCTTAAGGGTACCATCACATGGGCGATAAAATCGTGCAATTTATGCATGATGTGAGAGTGAGTAAAAAAAGCTGAATTATGAAGCCAACGATTTTCAATGGTTTCCTGCACATTAGCAATGTTTTCACTAATGCGATATTGCGAGAAAATAAAATCGCGGCATGCCACATTTTTCTGTGATAGGTGATTTTTTTAAATCCCCCATGTTTCCCTATGGAGCCTCCTATTCATTGCATCTAAATGCACAAACTTGGAATTTTTGTTTGATTTTTAACATTAGAAAGTCCTATTGACTTTCGCGATAAAAAAATCGAGCATTTTTATCACGAGCGGCACCGATATTCTCAAAAAAAAAAAGCATTGCTGACACTCAAAAATTGTGGGAACAGAGACGCAACTTTGCCGTCATTTTCTCGCGGCAAAATTGCAATCGCCCATGTGAAACTGGTTTAAGACTCTATTTAGAAGATTGAGGCTTCAAAGCAATCAGGCAATCAGTCAATCAATGATTAAAGTTAACCTACCTTTTTTATATGGAGGCTCTGCAGCAGCTGAGGTGTACAACATAATATACCCAATACTGTATATATATGAGGGCTTATTCAAAGGAGCGTATATTGGGTGCCATTTTCACCTACCATCTGAGCTGTCTTCCCCCTTGCCTCCCCCTCGCCGGCTCTCTGCCTCTCTCCTCTGCTCTAGCTAATTGCAATTGGATGGGGGAGAGCGGATATAAGCTCCGCCCCTCACATTGCTACCTGCACACAAACGGTGGGGGATTAGCTCTGCCCCATCTTGCCCCCTCCCATTGCAAACAGCCAGAGGGAAGAGCAGAGAGATGGTGAGGGGATGGGAAAGGTAAAGGCAGCCTAGATACTAGCGTATATCGTCCGGTCGTGAAAACGGCAGCCAATATATGCTCCTGTGAATAAACACTAAGGTACAGCAACTTGAAGTTAGTCATTAATTGATTGTATATATATATATATATATATATATATATATATATATATATATAGATATATATATAGATAGATAGATAGATATAGATAGATAGATAGATAGATAGATAGATAGATAGATAGATAGATAGATAGATAGATAGATATATGTGTGTGTGGACAAACTATATATGCATGGTGCATGAAAAAAATACTTTAAGGGCTCCTGCAGACGTGTGTAAGGCGTAGATACGCTTGTGGTAGAGTGATGTAATTGCACTGTGAAGGGACTGCTGTTCACATATTGACACATTTTACTGTACTTTTCTGCACTGCCGGGACCGTTCACACGGGCGCTGGACACACTCATGTCATGATGTAACAGGCTGTGCAGCCTAATTAGCAGGGTGAGCAACCTAATAAGTCCCTGGTGTTATCGATTTCTCCGTGAAGTCTTGCAGTTCATTTGTGCACCCCCATAGACTTCTATGTGCAAAAATGCATAATGTGAGGAAACCCACTGAAATCAATGGGTCCCATCCTCTGCATTTTGCGCAAGTGAATTTGCATGCACTAAAATGTGGGCAAATACACGTGTCTGCAGAAACCCTCAAGAAGCTCTGCTGATTCATCTCCGTACATAAAGTACTTTTCTATTCCCAGAAAGAAGAGAGAGGATGATCACTACAACTTCATAATCTTCCCTATAGAGCAAGTATTACAGTATTATTGCATTGCATTATATGGTACATCAGGAAATATGATGCTGCGTGTCAGACTACTAAGACTAAACCACATGGTAAACATCACATACACAAAATGAGTTCTCACTTACATCTATTTTAGCATCTGTTACATTGTTATTCCTATGTGCTATAAAGTAAATATTTAATGGACGGATTGAACAACGCTGCAGATTCCACAACATTATTAAATATGTCCATCCCATATAAAAGCGTGCATTGACTTCATATCCTTACCTGAAAAAGTGATGTTGAATCCTTCATATGATATTGAAAAATCAGAAATAAAACGCAACTGAGCTCGGAAATTTCCGTAGAGACCTGCATTAATTGCTGCAGGGAGCACGAAGCCAGTGAGTCGTGCCAATGGCTGACTAAAACTGCCATTTTCCGTGATTAGTAAGTAGTCATGAAGATCCTCCAGATGAAAGGTGTGAAAGGTGAACTGAACTCCTGAAAAAGTAAAGTAGATTTAGAGATGCTGATCAAACTATCAACTAATAATTCAGGACTATGTAGTATTACATCTAGTATTTCTGTAACAACCATGAAACGCACAGAATGCTGGAACTAAGAAATAAGCGACTCTCTCTTTACATTGTAAATGGTCTAATACCCATTATGTCCCCTACCTGTTGATCGATATGCTTCCAGAAAGGATTAATGTTTTATACTGTAAGTGCGATTCTAAAGAGCTAAAATTTCGCCATGGTGATGGACAGCAAAAATTGCTTCAAAATTCCCACGTGCGCCAAAAACTGAGCCGGACTTCAGTACAGCATGCATAAAGGACATTTACTGGTTGGCTGATGCTGGTCATATAAAAAAAATTTCTTGTACCAACACAGGAGAGTGTAGGGACTATGACAGTAAGCTACGGTAGACTTGCTGCCAGAGTGCAGCAAACTTGGAGTGCAACAGTTTGCATGGAGTGCAAATACTGAGTCTAAGGCCTTGTTGGCATGAACGGTATTTTAGTGTAGCATAGGCGTGTGAAAAAATCGTGGCTATACTGCAGTAAAGATCGTGTGAACAGCTGATTTCCAGTTATTTTAATCAGCTGTGAAATTGCCCGTTCACACGATCTGAAGTGCGTGGTGCATGTTAGTTATCCAGCTCCCATAGGAGTCTATGGAAAACATGCAACAAAGATAGGTCAGGTCCTATCTTTTCACACACCACGGACCTTAGATGCGAGCTTTGCAGTTGCATGTTCTATCTTTGTTAGGTGCGAGGATTTAGCGCGTCTAAAATTCCTTCAGCTGAACGGTTCTATAGGAAACCATTGGTTCTTATAGAAGCACTTTCTTTGCGTACCACTAATACGCTAAATAGCGCTCATGTGAACGAGGCCTAAGGTAGAGAGGGGGCTGCTAGGAAAGAACTGTGGGCTCTGGACTGAGGAAACGGAAACTACTTGCTGCCTGGAGCTGCAAAGAGAGAGAGATTTTGTGCTACAGCCCCAGAGGAACGGCGTTGTCCTCCCAACATTGGACTAGCCTGAAGTGGTGGTAGCAACGATTCCCACATTTCCAATTTGCATTTTTGTACTTATATTTAAATGAAAGCATTCAAGTACATATGGATGTAAAAACAGATGTCACACACTCAGTCACAAGTGTCCCTCATTGACCATCCAAATACTTGGGAGGTCCGTGTTATTGCTACATTAATATTATTATTATTAATACTAATTTCTATTCTTGTGTTTACAAATAAATATTGTTTATTTTGGTTTCTCCATACGCTACATCATATCCTGAATCCTGCATCCATACACCCCCCCCCCCCCCGTGAGAATATTAAAGAACAATACTATTTTAATGGCATAAAAACATTGAAAAATATGATGCTCAAGTTGAATGCCTCCGCTCCTTTTTTTCCACCACAGGCATGCCAAGAAAAAGTAATAAATCACTCATAAATGAAAAAAAAATAGTTAAAAGTTTGATGACACTTTACTATCTAGAAAAGTGTTGAAAACAATGCCCCATTAGTCCCGCATGGTGTGCAGCACTAATAGGGCATATTGACAGGGGTTGTCATGGTGAGATAAGATATGTTACAGCTCAGCAGCGGGTGAAGGGTGCATAGATAGAATGAACAGAATAATTCCCACACATAAAATATTTACATATAGGAAATGGAGAGTAAAAATGCACTAAATCAATGTAACTATTTTTGGATTTAGACAATGGCCAAACCCATAGTTAGCATATATTATACAATGCAGGAACATCTCATAGAATTAAAACAATTGTCCAAACATACTCTCTCACCTAATCTGACATTGGGCATGGAGAGATGCAATTGCACACTGTGTTGGACTTAGGCCCCCTTTACACGATACGAATGTCGGGCAAACAAGTGACCAAGACTGTTTTCTATAGAGTCGAAACGCGTCCTGTGTAGTATCTGACCTTTTATGTGACACTTCTTATAATAAAGGCTTTCGGATATATCCACTTCAATTACTTACTTACTTCAATGCCCGACACTCGTCTCCACAGGTACTCACTTCTGTGATGTTGCAGAGCGGCTGTAGGAGATTTCTCTCCCTGCTCTTCCCCGCCCCTCTCAATTCACTTAACACAGTGGCTGTTCAGTACTGAACGGCTGCTGTTTACACTGAACCATCATCATTCAAGCTCATTGTTCATCGTTTAGGTTGCATAAAATTCTGAATGATTATAGTTCAGTGTAAACAGCAGTCGTTCAGTGTGTTAAGTGAATTTTTGTTGTCAATAGTAACCAATCACAGCGCAACTTTGATTTCTTATACTGCTGAGATAAAATGAAACCTGTGCTGTGATTGGCTGCTATTTCTTATACTGCTGAGGCAAAATAAAAGCTGCACTGTGATTGGTTGCTGTGGGCAACACAGATTTTCTTTTTGACAACTTTCATAACAGTGCAGTGCTGGGCTCATTTTTGTGGCCCACTTTGTAAATTCCAGGACTGTCAATCATAAAATCGCTGTGCAACACACGGATAGATCACTTAGTGATCAATAAAATAAATATCATGTAGCCATTATAGAGGAACACTCTCTATAAATTAACAATTAACCACAGATATCTTTCAAATTATTTTAGAGCATTATACCCAGCAAAATGTCCCTTTTAACTTCTACACTATGTAACATGGTATATATTCAATATGATATAACTGAAATCGCTGAAGAACACATACCCTACAAGAAGCCAGTTTGCAGTGGGAGCTGGCTAATTGCAACCACCCTCCAGATTGCTGATAAAAGGAGATAGGTTAAGGTTAATGGAAGGTGGATGAGGTGAAGCGAAATGCCAAATTCCAAAGAGAAGCCAGGAAAGACAAGAACAACATCCTGTACTCCCAATGCATGAAACTTGACTTAGCCTACAAGAATGGTCACACCAGAGAATTATTGGCCACCGTGAAACAAATGAAGAAGCCCTTCTCTGCCTGCCAAGCAGCCGTCAAGGACCATGACAGGAATTGAATCAGCAACCAGCAGGAAATCAAGGAGAGTTGGAAACAATATACAGAAGAACTATATGCTGGCATCAGCAGCGACCACCCAGAGAAACATGGTGGGGCCAAGTGGATCTGGAACCAGACCTGCTGAAAAGTGAAGTGCAGTGGGTGATGAGACAGCTGCCAAACAGGAAAGCACCTGACATTAATGGAATCCCTGAAGAGCTGCTGAAACCAGTCCCAAGAGCTGCACTTACAACAATATGCTGGACAATCTAGAGGACCTGCACATGGCCAAAGGATTGGAAAAAAAAGTTTTCATCTGACTGCCAAAGAAGGACGATGTCAAGGACTGTAGACACTATGGAACAATCGTTCTGATTCTCTACGCCAGCAAGGTGCTTCTGAAAATCATCCAGAAGCACTTAGGCAATATCCTTGATCAGGAAATTCCTGATGTTCAAGCTGGATTCCGCAAGGGCAGAGGACACCCGTGACCACATCACAAAGCTGAGGTGGATCATTGAAAAGGCAAGAGAGTATCAGAAGAAGCTCTGCCTGTATTTCATTGATGACACCAAACTTTCGTCTGCATTGAACACAATAAGCTTTGGGAAGCACCGTGGGAGGTAGAAGTCCTAGCGCACCGGATTATGTTGATTCAGTCTCACTACAGCAATCAAGAGTGAGAACAAGAAATGGGGATACAGAATGATTCAAGATCAAAAAGGGCACAAGATAAGAGAAGTTGCTCAACTGTTGGTAATCGATCCACTTCAGCTCACTAAAGCAGAACGACTACTGAGCGGCTCCCCGCTTTGCGTAAACAGGAGTTGCTTAATATATGAGTGACTACCCGTTTACAGTGAATGGAGGTGGGTTGGGCAGAACGATACTGGCCCGATCCACCTCCATTCACTTGAATGACTATTTCGCTAGTGTAAATCTCAGGAGCGATATCTACTGGTGGGTCTGTCAGGTGCTTATGTGACCTACAGTCGTAGGGCTCTTTCACAGGACCGTATGCATTTTTACAGTCACCCGTACACGTTGTAAAATTGCAAGACTGCAGAATAGCTGCGATTAAGTCCCGATATTTAGTTGTGTACTTTCTGCCATTCACGCGGGCGGCTGCAGCGTATCGGCAAAATGATACGCTGCAACGTTGAAATCCCTTGATCGGCAGAAATCCTCAGAATGACTGCTAATGCTTAAATAGAGACAGCTGTCTTCTTTTGCCTGTGTTGGACACAGCTAAACTCCCTCCTCTTCTCTTTTTCCCCCCTCTCATAGGAGTCTATGGCAGCTTCCTGTGTATCGCGGCCAAAGATAGGGCAAGACCTACCTTTGGACGCAGCGCATAAAATCGGCAACCTCTTGCTGGCGCAATTTTTTTTATGTGGCAAAAAATTGCTCATCTGAATGAATACATTGGAATCCAACGCTTCAGATGATCGCGATTTTTACCCGAATTGTGGACGCAGCTAAATGGCGGCATATATACATTTGTGTGAAGAAGGCCTTACCATGTAAAGGTACTTTTAGTCAATGTCTACCATTTTTTTTCCTTCTGGAGAAGAACAAATTTGCATACGTTTTCCCAGGAAGCATTGATTGTGTTGGTGTTTTCACACTTTGTGTACTTGTTAGGGAATTTGTTCCAAACTTCCACAAAACTTTACAATGTTTGTGTATGAGGTATGAACAAACCCCAATTACACACAGCATAAAAAATGCATTACAAATTCTCAGCATGCTGCAGGTTTTCAAATCCAGAGCTTGTTTTGCTGAAATCATACAAATTTTCATTGCAGGTTTCATTCTGTAGAGGAAAATCCACGGCTAAATTCTGCATAAAAAATGGTAACCAAATCTGCGTGTAACACATGTGGAATTCATTGTGGATTTAGTTGTGCATTTGTATGCAGGATTCTTAGGATGGCATCACACAAGCGTGTATTAGCACGTACATTTGGACGTGCAAAATCTGCGCAAGCAATGTGCGGATAATAGAACCCATTGTTTTCAATAGGTTCATTCACGCTTTAGCTTTTGCGCACGCCAAAAAGAGAAACTACATGCTTTATTTTTATGCACATTTGCAAGAAACTGTACAATTTCACAGGGAAATCAATAATTAGGCTGCATATCCTTTTCAACCGTATTTGAATGGTCCCCGGCAGTATCAAAAGTTCAGCTAACAGCGCCGATACACGCATGATAGTGCAACCTTCACAGCGTAATAAGTCACCCTATCACTAGCATATCTGCAACTGGGCTCATGGGAAGGAGCCTTTAGAGTAATTTTTATGCTCTATGTGTAAATAGCTATACGCATTACCATTAGTTAGCTGTCAGCCAAATGCTTGTTTGGCCAACAGCTATTTTATCCTACACTCTTACATGTATACACATGCATGATCAGCTAGGTGGGAAGAAGAGATTTCCCGTGGTGATGCGAAGGCTAATTTCACATGAAATCAGGCTTTTTACATGGTGAATCAAGGCCCGATATCATCCCTGCGCGTGTGAAACCAGCATCACTCTCCCCTCCTCGCCACTTGTGTCTCGTGCTGCTCAGCAGCGCTTCGCTCTCCCTAGCAGCAGATGTCCATAGACTTAACATTGCAACTTTAAACTGCCCTCACTAGTCACTCGATGTATCTAACTCAAATTTTAGACGTTTACAGCAGTGGTGAGGATGTCACGAATCTAATGACACCAAAATCATTCACCAAGGGTTAGGCAAAGGGGTCAAAGTGTGGTGCAAGAAGATGAGTATGGCTACCTTAAGTAATGTAGTAAGGCCACTTTCACACGGACGAGAAAATTGCATTAGATTTATGCATTGTGAGATGCACAAATCTCGCACGAATATGAACTCTGTTCACTGATATGACCCTATTCAAAAGAATAATTTTTTTCCCACATCCCACTGCAGGACTAAATCACAGCATGTCCCATCTTTGGACGTTCCCTCGGAACACCTCGCCCATTGTTGGGAGGTGCACACGAGTGCAATATAATGCACAGTTATTAGAGATGAGCAAGTATACTCGCTAAAGGCAATTGCTCGAGTGAGCATTGCCTTTAGCGAGTACCTGCCCGCTCGAGACTGAAGGTTCGGGTGCCGGTGGCAGGCAGGGAGCTGCGGGGGAGAGCGGGGAGGAATGGAGGAGAGATCTCTCTCTCTCTCTCCCCCCGCTTCCTCCTGCTGACAGCCGCTACTCACCGCTCCCCCGCGCCGGCACCCAAACCTTCAGTCTTGAGCGGGCAGGTACTCGCTAAAGGCAATGCTCGCTCGAGCAATTGCCTTTAGTGAGTATACTCGCCTATCTTTAACGGTTATCCATAGAAAAAATGGGAAACACTTGCCAATCGCTAATTACCTGAAGTGATGGGACATTGCATATGTGGGGACATCGCACATTCCAGAGTGCGATATGGGGCCGAGTTTGATGGCCTGATATCGCGCTCTTCTGTGTGAAACTGGTCTAAGAAAGAAATTACTGAACAATGATGAAAGAAGCATAAAGAACATTTCTGCTAGATCAAGTTTTAGCTGTAACAGCTAGCTCTCTTATTGCTGTAGCTAACTGAAGATATTTTGTTCCTTAGTGTTTACATAACAGCTGCAATTTCTACCCATTCCCTGATGCTGCTCATTGAGCACTGGTCGAATTAAACTTTGCCCTTCTTGGTGCTCATCACCTGCAATAGCCAATGATTTGTGACGAGGCTCATCAACATATGGCGCCTAGAACTCTGTAAAAGAACAGTGGCAAAAAAGCTAAAGATTTGAGCAGCTAATAGGTTAAAATTTTGAAGAAAAAAAAAAAAAACACGGGATAAAATGAGTTTGTGAAAACTACCCTGCCTGCTGAGGCATTGAGTAGAGAAGAAGAGCCTCGTCTGGGAATTAAGCCAAGGTCATGGGCTTAGATAATTTGTGTGTGTGTGTATACAGATGTGTCCAACCTTACCTTCCATGATTTTTGTGAAGGTCTTCACTTTCTTATGATCCAAATGTAATAAATTATTGTGACATGCTAGCAAAGTCCTCAACAGGCTGCAATTCACATGACAACACATTTACAGATTAAATAACACTAAATCTTATATTTTTTCAAAGATGGCCACCTTCCACCACTCATCCTGGGATTCATCAAGACAAGAGAAGAGGTAGGAAAAGACACATCTGCGTATGTGTGGTTGGGCCATGAAGGCTATAAAAAAAAACTAAAGTAGACAGTAGAGAAAGGTATAACTCAGCAAGGTCATTGTAAGAATCTGGCATGAACAAAAGATCCCGGAGTTGAAAGGCAAATTATTTGGAGCCATAAGGAATTTAGAAAATTCAGTGTACGGAAAATTGCAGGGGTGTTCCGAGTTATAATGCATTGGGGGCAGTTAGGGGATGAGTCGTAAATAAATAAAATAAGAACAATACTCTATGTACTGCTGCCACGCTGCTTGCCCATTGCTTCTCGGGACCTCTAATCTTCTGTTGACACTGACGGCAGCGGTCACATGGTTGTTTACTGCAGCAAATAGAAAGCCTGACTGGTACATCATTAGTGACTTCCCATAAACTTGCTATGGTTTTTAATGCAGAAGCCCACATGACGGGTTAATGGGACATCAGCAGAAGACCTGGAGATGTCACCTGTTGGATGCCATGGCACAGGGGCATTGAAATGGTGTTCTTTCTCCACAGTGAGTACATTGCTATTATAGAATTATCTGCATGAGGGGCTCAAAGCTATATAAAATAATTAAGATGGATAACCCCTCTAACAAAAAAAACTAGTGAATAGTTGGTTAGACATTAAAATTAAGTTCATACAATGGAACATGCGTAGGTGGAAATATACTGTACGATCAAACTAAAAAATGTATCATGATAGATCAACGTATCAACAGATTCTATTCAGTTTACTGCAAATAATAAATATATAAAAGAGATTTGCCAGCAGCACAACCTAAGGAATACTTGGAGCGAGGCAGCTATATTGCACAGCGACTAAAGGAGCCCAAATCAAGGATCCAAATCAAATGTCAAAGGAAAAGAGAAACGTGGCAGCATAAGGGGTGAAAAAATATCCAAAAGTATATTTTATTCTTCCATGGTGAATAGCAATGTTTTGACTGTCCATGATGGAAGGGGGAAGCTGAGTACAACTGGAAAGCTGACAGCCTGGATGTGCCACATCGGGTAATGAGAAAGTCTCTTTCACCTGCTGGGGGAATGTACCTAGCAGGGTGTTGCTGACTTCTGATTTGTTGCCTGTTGATTGTGAGTCCCATATGTATGTAATGTATTGCGTGTGAATTTTTAGCTTGATGATGACATACTCAGTCGAAACATTGCTATTCACCATGGTAAAAAAAAAATTTTAGATATTTTTTTTGCACCACTTATGCTGCCACGCATCTCTTTTCCTTCTGTTCAGTTTACTGGGATGTAAACTGATGATCATCTGTTCCATCATGACAAAGTCCATCATCTTCCCTCCTTAAGGAGGATCAGCTCCAGAAGTGGCCAGTAAACACAATTTGGACATGTATTACAAAGTCACCCTGTTATTTCCATGGTCCCTGTAGAACCCACAGCAGGTGAAATTTGTGGCTGGCCACAGCTTAACACAATACCATCAGCTAATTCCTGACGATTTCAAAATTTTGACTCATTGTGATTATCTTATAACAGAATAAAGTGTTGAAATAACCGCTTTAAAGGAACTATATAGAATATCATAACTCAAGCTCTTAAAGGTCCAGCAAAAGGTTTGGTTCAAACTGAACTGGAACATCTTCAATACCTCTAAAATTAGTGTATAACATTGACTTTGAACCAATAACATGGTGGTAGTCCAATGTGATTCAGTGGTAGTCCAAAGTAATTCAGTGGTTAGCACTGTTGCCTTGCAGTGATGGGGCCTTAGTTTTAAATCTTACCAAGGACAACATCTGCATCGAGTTTATATGCTGTCTGTGTGTTTGTTCTTCTCAAGAAATGTATACACTATATAATGTGATTATTATTACGAAGAAACCCACAGAAACACAATGGACGAACATTCGAACTCCATACAGATGTTGTCCCTGGTAAAATTTGAACCTAGGACCCCAGCAATGCAAAAGTGCTAACCACTCAGCCACATTGGACTACCACCACTTTTTACTCGGTTCAGCCAAAATGAACTACCAGAGGTTTGGGTTTGTGCAGAAGCAAGTTTTTAGCAAAGCTCAACCCAAAACGGGGTTCCCCTGTTTTTGGTTTGCTCAACACTATTCCATATGACTACATATATTCTTGTGGTAATAGACAAAGTTTGAACCAATTCCTCATGCCAAATGTTCATTCCTAGCAACATCCAAATTTAGATGTTTTTAGTGCTTTAGGTAACTGTACATTTTCTACACCTTTCTTTTCTTTCAGTTTAACCCTTTGCAATCCAATTTTCGATTCAAGGTTTCCTAGGGGGCTTTCTCTTTCTGCCATTATACAATGGCGCCACCTGCTGTTAGAGCCAGTATTGCAGTATGGGACATGCTGGAGAGGCCCCTGACAACAGAGTGGCCAGTAATATAAAGTAAGAATACCCTGCCGGACGTCTTTCGTCATCGGAGCTGTACAGACTTCAATCAGTATGTCTTCAGATGTCAGACAGTGGATTGGAAAGGGTTAAGAGCAAAGAGAAGTAAAGCCAACATAAAATAATGATGTCACACCCAATATAGAGCCATTTCAGGAAAGACCTGTTAGCACTGTCTATCATAGACATTGGGATGATATAGAGATAATGTAAAGAGGGAACGGTGAAGCTTCAATTACGTCTTCTTTTAATGTAACAGCTTTCACAACATGAGTGCTCCTAATCAATGCAGTGCCATCAACTGCCTTGTTCTTCATGCAGCTACTTAATGCACTGTGCAATTCTCTTAATAGAGATAAAGCAACTATACTGAGAACAAAGTATGCAAAGCATGATACTTAGTAGCGAGGATCGGAGGTAAAGAAAACTCTAATTCCCACTTATTTTCTTAATCGTGATGACTATAACAGTAACTCTGTTCTTAAGCATATTCTAGCTAACAAAATTAATACACTGTTGATACCACTAAAAGGGTAACAGTACTTAACATTTAGTGCTATTGAAATAGATAATTCCCTTCTTCCAACCTTTATAGCCCGATTGCACAAGTTTATGATACATATGTATCTATAATTATATTGTTATGGCACTCACAACATCCCGCTGGCTTTTAATGATGGATTTACCCACGTTTGCTGTATTTATTGGTCTATTGAAGGTTTATAGATGTTATACCACTTATACAAGCCTACCTGTTTGATAATATTAAGTGGTAGCATACAAACTTGCAAAATGTTGTACATTACCTTTTCCATGGGTTACTTCTATGGTCCATGTACAATTCAAAGAGTTGGGGTAAGATTCAGGGTATCCTGGAGATAGAATTGTGCCACTTGGACCTCTAACATCTCCACCACATAATGCTAGAAGGGAAAAAAAGGTAAACGATAGATAAAGAATAAAGATATTTGTAGCTATACGTCTTATAGAAGGCAGATTAAATTATCATCATTATACTAATTAAACCATAAAACGTCAAATCTAGTAGATTTTGTTCTAAGATCCTTGGTATGACTTAAAAGGATTGACCAGTTGCAAACTATTGATGGACTATCCTCAGAGTAGGTCATTGATAAGAGATCAGCAGTAGTCCATTCCTTGGGATCTTTACTGGGCCAGAGTACTTGTGCACTGAGATTATTTTTGCAGACCAGAAGCAGGCAACTCTATTCCCACTGCAGCTGCCTGTCTTGGTATTGTCAGCTAAGTTCCCATTTATATCAATAGGAACTCGGCCTGTAATGCCAAGCCTGGCCATTGTAGTCGGAACCGAGCTGTCTGCTTCCTGAGAAGATAAGCTTGATGCATAAAGGCATCAGCCTAGTGAACAGCTGATCAATGGGGGTCACCACTGGTGACTGACCACCCTAATCTACTATTGTAGGACCTATCCTGAGGATAGATTTTCAATAGTTTACAATCAGACAACCCCATAAAATCTCATCTCCTTGGTGTGACCAAAACTGGTTTTGGTTATAAAAACGGAGAGATCAGACCTGAAAAGCTTTGTGCAAAGTTAAAGGATCCCAGTGCATACACATATCTCATTATAGTTATACATGAGTTGTAATTCTAGGAAATATACTTACGCTGAACTTTTTAATGATATTGTCATAATGTGAAGTTGCAAATAAAAAGCAGATTAACACACCACACAATCATTAAAAACAAATATGGTGTTTACTTCAGAGTACAGGGTTATTTGTAAAATTAGTCCCTGAAAATGCCATCATTTTGATATTCTTTATGCTGAATGTCCAATGTGCTAAAATGCTAGGCAATTTGTAGAGTCCACTATAGAAGGTGATGTAGCTGCTTTTATGGTAATATAGGTGTACTACTTTAAGACTGTTAAATGCTTGTTTGTTGCTCATATTCTGCTTGCCAACTTACTCTGTACCTTATTGGCTAGTCAGGTAGCAAGACGATAGCTATCCTGTGATTGAAGGATGAGCCCTCCATATGGGTAGGTTAAGAGAAGTTACTCAGAGAAAAGGGAAAGTGTTAGTGAGAGAGAGTGGAGTTGGAGTCGAGTCATTGAAGAGAGAGGAAGCAAGAAGCAAGATCAGGAGAGGGAAAAACCAGTGTGGTGAGAAGCAAGAGGTATGAGTACACAAGAAATGGGTTATACTAGAGGTAGACAAAGCAAAGTAAAGACAATTCAGTTTATGTAATAGTACAAGAAGAAAGAAAAATAGGAGAAACAGAGGAACAGTGGAAAAAAAAGAAAGGGGATTTATATTTAAAGTATAAGTGGAAGAGAGAAGAACAAGGGCAAAGTATAGTGTACAGAAGTGGCCCCTGAATTTTCCTAAGAGCCCAAGCCTACAGATGTGGTTCCTGTACTTACCAGCAGCTATCTACCTCAGAGTGAATCCATTCCCAATATATAAAGCATAATTTATTGGAGATCCATTGATGCAAATAAATTATTTTACTGTTTAATGTTTATCCTGACTTCTGGAGTTCCCTTCTAACCACCCCACCATGTGCACTGAAGTGCAACACACTGCACTCTAGGGGAACGGCTAATTTCCTGTTTTATTTTGATTTATTCATTTTTATTTATCATTTTGCGTGGAACATGTTTCGGCCTGTATACGTGCTGATGTCACGAGCTTGACAACATTAATACCACCATACCCTACCCCACTGATGGGTAGCATCAAAACGTCATACTTAACATTTATTTTTACATTTGTCAGTAGCCGCTGTTTGTGAGGGATAGCTATGAAGCCACCACCACCATTACTGCACCACCAGAGGCGTACTTGAAGCTCCTGGGCCCCAATGCAAAATCTGTAACAGGGCCCCAACTATAATACTTTATTCATAGTACTGGGCTCCCTATATGGAGAAGAGAGGCCTTATGGGCCCCCTAAGGCTCCTGTGCCCGGATGCAACGACATCCCCTGCACCCCCTATAGTTACGCCCCCATGCACCACCAAACCCACTTGGCATTCATGCCTACTAGGAATTGAAACTTAGGCCTGCATTGTGAATTCACTAGGGGAAATTTGTCATGCAAACTGTAAATTTATCATCAGGTTGCAAATTTATCATGCACATTTTGCGCATAATTGATTGCAAGTTTTGGCACACACCAGATTTGCAGTACAATGTGAGACTTTCTTAACTTTTTGCAGCTCTTGATACTTTTCAAAAACAGTAAGAAAAGGGAATGGATTTAGCATAAGGCAAAGGGCCACTAATGAACCAGCAGATTTATTACGTTTTATACCAGAAAATTGCTCAAAATGCCACAGCAATCTACTCCTGCCCATAGCAGGCATACATATCATTTTCTGAAGCATGGACAGTTCAAGGTGCAACAAATTTTGTGCAACTCCTAAACTAACATGCACTGGAGTAAGATCCAAAAAATGTTTTAAGACTGGCAAAACACCAATCTTAATAAATCTTCCTCATTGTTTCTTTACATAGCCAGTATCTTTCATAACAATTTCAATTACGTACAGTATATCTGGGTTTAACTTAGAGGGTCACTCGGGTGATTGTTTTTTTTTTTCATTCATTATACAGATATTCGCCCAGTATATATAAGTGAGTTACCGTTACCTGGGTTAGTTATTCCTTTCTGTCTGAATTTATTGGTCTCTTTTTCCTCAGATGGACATGTGATCGCAATTCTGACCAGCTCAAATCTACGTTTAGTTATGCACTCATTTTGTATACAGTTTCTCAATTTGTGTGATGCGTTTACATAAATTATACCACAAAAATGGTCTATAGAGGGTCACAGGCACTCCTAACACAGTTACTGATGGTGATCACACAGTTCCTGTTACAGGAGTGTCTCAGTGCTTAGACTCCCACCAATCCCAAGAATGGGGGAGTCCCGTGTTCCCCATTTCTTGTCACTGAAGGGTCACTATATCTGCCTGCAATGATGTCTTATTAAATGAAGCTGCAACGCACATGCACAGTGCTCCTTCATTCATTTCAATGGGGCTGACGGAATTAGCCAAATACAGGCGGTTGGCTATCTCCAGTAGTCCCATTGAAATTGAATGTGCAACTGACTCTTCATTCCGTCACCTTTTCACTGTGGGGTGTGCAGCAAGCCCACAGTCAGTAGGAGAGGTGGGACCCCTGTTATCAGAATTAGTGAGGGCCTCAGCGGTCAGACCACTACTGATTAGTATCCTGTGGATAGGTGATAAAAGTTGTTTTTGCTGCAACCACTTTTAGCATTAAGACAAGGCTGTGGGATGCAGCAAAGGCCCTGGTTCCACTAAACTGGCTTAAGAAGACCCCCCAACACTGTCTCAGTGGGAAGAAAAGGTGAACATGATATATAATCTAGAGGAACTACAAAGCTGGGCGGGAGGAACACATGACAAGTTCATTCAAACTTGGCATCCCTGAAGATCTCTGAGACAAAACCCTTGAGGCCTACATAGAGGTAGATGGGGCTACAATTGATCGGCTAAGGATTTACATTCAAATTGACAGAGACAAGGGACAGTATCCCTTGCAGTGGTGTAAACGCGAAACCCCTGGGCGTTGGTGCTGAAATGTGGCTCGGAAGGCTCTACAAGTTCCAAGACATGGAGTGGAGTTACCGGTGGCGGCAAGGTCAGATTCTATAGCTAACATCATCCCCTTCCCCATGCCCTTCCTCTTTCCTGACTTCTCCTATTCGTTTTCTGTTTTTCTTACCATGCTTTTCTCTCTACTCTGTTAATAGGTTGCATTAGATAGAGCTCTCTCTTGGCCGGCACCCAGGATTGGTGAGGTTCCAGACCGAGAGAGATCTATGCGGAATTAGGACATTGCATGCCATTAAATGATGGTTAAATTCTTTCAACCTCAGATGTTCTATTTCTTACACGTAATGTATGAAAAAATTCTAATAAAAATTTGATTAAAAAAAAAGACAAGGCTGTGAGCCAATGACCAATAAGTCCTACAATCAACATGCATTGATGTGGCTGAAGTACTAAATTAACTACAGTGGTTTCATGACCACCCTCAGTCTGCTCTTGACCTCCCTAGACAAAGAAAATAATAATTTTCACTTTTTATTCATTGCCAACTTAATATACTTTAAAATCCGATCATCAACTTCAAACCTGTTTGTAATGCTATTCAAGGAGAGAAAAAAAAAATCAATCGTAATATAGGTTTGGATGTGAAATGACCCTTCAAATTCTTTAGATGACTCGAGCTATCTCTGTTTACCCATCGGTAGTATTCATCCAATCACACTGCTGTGCAAACTTTACAATCTGTATAAATCCTTCGATCAATCAAAGTAGAATCTCCGCAGGTACGTTCATTTTAACAAAAACCTCACATAACACTCAAAAGCCGCTCACAGAAAATCATTATCATTTCTCATGGTTTATGTAAGATGAAAGTTTTCAAGGACTTCTTAAAAACTTTTTTTTTTTAAGTAACTACCTCATGTTTTCCTTAGCAGTTTCAATAGCAGACACAGTGTGATAGCTTTCTTGTATGGCTACTATATTTCATTGGTTCTGCTAGAGAAAAAAAGGAACCTGTTTAGGTAATGGCACCATGCCTGCATACTGTAAAAAGCTGCATAATTAAATTAGCAGCTGCTAAAGTTGGATATCAAAAGTAGCTTACCATTTCTGGCATTACTATCAAGTCATCAGAATTCTAGTCTTTTCTAACCTTGTTCAGCTATGGTCTACTTGCATCTAGAGATTAATTAATCAATCACAATGACTACTGGGTAGTTTGAACCTCAGTTTCTTCTGCCCGGATTCCAGTTATTTTGTTAATTTGTATCTTGGTTATTTAATTACTTCTAGCACTCATGTACTTGGGACTTTGTGTGTAGAGAGCCTGGGCTTGTTGGTGGAACTTGGAACCCTGAATATTGGGCTGCGCGAAACTGGAAAAGCAATAAAACATCTTTCATAGAAGAGATCATACTGATAATTTCGGACAACTGCTTATACGAAAAAAATACTAGCAGTTCAAGGTGGGAAACTACACGCTTTCACCGACAAATGGAACATATGGCTTAACCATTATCCTCCGTTAATCTAAAAACTCAACCCCTCCCTTTAGACACCCATCCATCAATACCCCAAGGCTCAATAACTATCAAAATGGTACACACTGGTTAAGTGTTATTTCTTGTTTCACCTGTTAACGTAATTCTTAAAATAATCCGAACATTACAGGCTACAGTTAAATTTATGTAAAAAATCTGCATACTCAGACCATATGCTGTATAGGAATGTATAGCATATCCTTTGTAATTAATACCGATGTCCACAGCCATAATTACAGCTGTATGTTATGTCACTCAAAATACCAATAAAAATCATTGGAAAGAATATTGGGCTGCATTTCTGCCCTGAGTTATGGACCTTGAGGTATTTCCATCCTTCCCAGTTGCAGTTTAAATCGTGTTCACTTGAATCCTGTGCATTCAGTCTCTTTTATGCAGCCAGAAGTTAGGCCCGCATCTTGAATTTTGTCCCTAACCCTAGACGTCTACGTTGGTGTTCTGGATTAGAGATGAGCGAACCTACTCGTTTCGAGTAATTACTCGATCGAGTACCGCGATTTTCGAGTACTTCCGTACTCGAGTGAAAAGATTCGGGGGTCGCCGGGGGGCGGCGGGTAGCAGCGGGGAACAGGGGGGAGCCCTCTCTCTCTCTCCCTCTCCCCCCCACTCCCCGCTGCAACCTCCCACTCACCCACGGCGCCCCCCGAATCTTTTCGTCCGAGTACGGAAGTACTCAAAAATCGCGGCACTCGGGCAAAAAAGGGGCGTGGCCAAGTACGCTCGCTCATCTCTATTCTGGATGTCTACCATATTGCAAGTTCGGTTTGATTCTATTGTGAGTTATTCCATGCTGTGCCAGAGTATATATTCCATTATGTTTTTACCCGATTTTTTGTATTTTAGCTCAGTTTGTGAATCAGACTATACTTGAAGCTCTGTTGCCCGCCTCACCTGCTGGACTCCTAACCTGCAACCAACATTGCCACAAGCTCACAACATGTCCATGCATTACATCAAAGCTTCTCAACCTCTTGTATCTTTGGAGCCACATACATCCCTGAATGATGGCCAGCGGCTAATTTCCACTCAGAAAGTGAAGGAGAGCTTTGTTAAATGTGGGCAAACAAGAAAACATGAACTTGTAAAGATTTTTAGATGCATATTTTAGTGTGATATTTGGCACTCAGCTTGTTCGTAAGCCGAGCCAAGGGAGCTTTACACATTCATTCGTTATCTCTACAATCACAACCTGGCTGAAGTGATAGCGAATGTTTTCAGCACTACAAAATAAAATATGTATTATACTATCCGGGGGTTAGGTTAGGTCTGTAATATTGTTGCCAGCGTATATGATCATGACTCATGAGTAGGACGCCTAAAGTGTAATCAAATTCATAGAATCAGAATATAAAAAAGATGAAATGTTATGAGGCATAAAAATCCTTAAAAGGCAAATATGTGAGATTTTCTTCAACTTTAGGGATATGAAGGTGATTTAAAGAATTTATTTTTGATATTGCATTAACACTTTACTTCTGCTTACTTGACTCATTATACTGGCAGTTTGTAATCATGTTTGACTTGTATTATTTAGCCCCATCCCATCATCCATTTGGCTCTATACATCCCAAATGCCCATACCCCATGCAGTTAGGACATCTATAGCCGTCCAAAGCATATACTATGTGTGGAGCAGGCTTTGGAGCCAAACCCACTCCATACATGGTGGATATTACTTGTCTTTGACAGCGAACAGCCCTGATTGGCAATAACTCTGTTCACCATAGTTATCCCTTTAAATGTTGCTGTCAATTCTGACAGCGGCATTTAAATTTCCCAAACAATGCCTCTGTAATAAAATTGTGGGGGTGTCGTCTGGGTGTCACGACAGCCTAAGGCTTCTGAATGCCCCCAGGGCTCCCATGATCATTTGCCTATCAGGGATGTGCCTGTGGCTTGTCTTTTATAGACAGGCTGTTAAAATACAGCCTAATGCAATATTATAGTATTACATTATACTGTATAAGCAATCAAACAATCAATCGCAAGTTCAGGTCTCTTTGGGGTCTGAAAATAAGTAAAATAAAGATTTTGTAATTAATATAAAAATAAAAAATACAAATAGTTAAAAAAAACCTTTTCCAAGTTGTGGCTTTGAAAATATATATATATCGGTATTGCTACATCCATAGAGTTAAAATTTATTAAAATATCACATAATTTATCTTGCATGGTTAACACAGAATAAAATGCAATGGCAGAATTGCAATTTTTGTTTTTTGGTTACTCTGTCTCCCCCCCCCCCCAAAAAAAAAGAAATAAAAAGCCGTGAAAAAGTTGTATGTTCCCCAAATTGGTACCAATATGAGCAACAGGCGGCCCCACCAAAAATAAGCCCTTACACAACCTTATCAATAGCAAATAAATGGGTTCTGAGGGTCAAAATATGGTGGCAGAAAGCAATTCTTTTTTTTATTAAGTAAAGGTTTTTTTTCTTTTTAAGTACTATATATATATATTTTTTTTTTAATATAAATATAAATTTGGTAGCTTTTATAGTATAAACCCACAAGCCAAATGGTGATAATGCACTCCCCTCAAAATGTATCATAAAAGCAGCCAATATCCAAAGCAATACTGAGAAGAGGTTATAGGTAAATGAAAAGCTGAATTTAATATAGTGCAAAGATACGTGCTTTGGAGACAGCAGGCAGCATGAGAAAGGAGCCACTCGCTCTCAAATGGATATCTTTAGATTATATTAAATTTGGATTTCCATTTACCTATAACCTCTTCTTGGAATTGCTTTGGGTATTGGCTGCTTTTATGATACATCCTGAGGGGAGCACATTATCCCCATTATCGGTTTACTATTTAAGGAAGCACTTTATCTTTTGCTTCCATAGGTATTTAAATTTAGCATCATTGTACTCATCCTAACCCACAGAATAAAGAGAACATGTTACTTTTACTGCATCAAGAATGCCATAAAAATTCCCCACTCCCCATCAATGGTGCAATTGTGGGTTTTTTCCCATTTCACCCCACTTAGAACATTTCTTCCAATACACTATACAGTATGTTAAATGGTACCAATGAAAAATACAACTCAGCCCGCAAAAAAAAAAAAAAAAAAAAAAACACCATGTAGATATGTCACCTGAAAAACTAAAAAGTTCAGATTTTTTGAAAGTGGGAATAGGAGAACTGCAGAATGTGACCTGGATGCAGGTGCATCAATGAGCCTTGGTCATGAAAGGGTTAATAGGGGTTTGATGTTCAGCACAAAATGATATCATTGTACTTTTGTATATCCCTGGTTAAAGTGTGAATATGTAACTAATTTATTAGGAATTGACCCATCCATTATCAGTGTTACTTCTGACACAGGTTTCCTCTTTTGTTCTGTAGTATTTCTACTAGAGATGAGCGAGCATACTCGCTAAGGCAAACTACTCGAGTGAGTAGTGCCTTATTCAAGTACCTGCCTGCTCGTCTCTAAAGATTCGGCTGCCGGCGGGGGAGAGCGGGGAGGAACGGAGGGGAGATCTCTCTCTCACTCTCTCCCCCCGCACCCCCCTGATCACCGCCGCAACTCACCGCTCACCCCCGTCGGCACCCGAATCTTTAGAGACGAGTGGGCAGATACTCGGCTAAGGCACTACTTGCTCGAGTAGTTTGCCTTAGCTAGTATGCTCACTCATCTCTAATTTCTACATGAATTGGTCTGTTTTTTATCATTCAATATGTTTATGCGAGGATTAATAAAAGTTTATCATCCTTTTTAGCTTGGAAAAGAGAAACCTGTTCTGCGAAATGAGTTGTTTTTCATGGAATGTATTCACTCATACTGATTAAAAGTCAGATTTTTCCACATGATTTGGTCCCTGGAGTCTGTAACTTAAGTGCAAACTAGAGCAAACATTCTCAACTGCATTGCAGTCTCTTGGATGAGGCTGGCACCTGTAGTCCTAGGCACACTTACGACAGAGACTTGTTATAAATCTGATATACTTTGCAATAGTGTTTTGCCTATATATATATATATATATATATATATATATATATATATATATATATATATATGTGTATATATATATATATATATATATTAGTGCAATATGAAAGATCAGCCTTTAGAATATTTTTAAACAAGTCTTAATTAGAGATGAGCGAACGTACTCGGATAAGCACTACTCGTCCGAGTAATGTGCCTTATCCGAGTACCGCTGTACTCGTGCTGATAGATTCGGGACGCGCTGCGGAGTGGGGAGCTGCAGGGGAGAGCGGGGAGGAACGGAGGGGAGATCTTTCTCTCCTTCTCTCCCGCCCGCTCTGCCCCGCTCCCCGCTGCGACTCACCTGTCAGCAGCGGAGCGCCCCGAATCTTTCAGCACGAGTAGAGCGGTACTCGGATAAAGCACATTACTCGGACGAGTAGTGCTTATCCGAGTACGTTCGCTCATCTCTAGTCTTAATGTCAAACACTGGTCTCATATGCATTACAATGAATTTCGTTTGCTCCAACTTCCTCCACTCTTTCAAATTTCTGAGGCCATTGAAACAACTTTCTTTCCGACACCTCCACCAAAACGTTTGGCTTCTTTATTGTATGATAAGTTGCTTACAGAGAAGGCCTAGCTAAAGTTCTATTACATACCTAGCTGAATGTAAGAGAGAATTAGAGCAGTTCTTCACTAACTTTGCGATTAAGCAAATACTTGCAAGGTCCCATGTGTTTTCAAGAGGTATCACCGCTCAGGAAAATGCATTTAAACTAGCTACTAGTTGGTTTAGGACTCCGGTTATATTGTCCAGAATGCACCCCAAGACCTCTAATTGCGTTGGAGTTGGAGTTGAGCTCCCTCTATCATATCTGGTGGTCATGCCTCCTGATTACACTGTTTTGGTCTCAGTTGGAAAGAACCATTAATGAAATATGCTCTTCCTCCATCACACTCACTCCTGAACTGGTCCTTTTGAATTTACTCTAATGATTACCTCTTGGACAGACATCACCTCTTAAAATGTGTAATCGCGGCAGCTAAACTCCTTATCTCCATTAATTGGTTGAGCACAAAAACCACCAAGGAGCTCAGATATGGTATAACAAAGTTTTACATATACACTATATTCACTGGAGGGAATCTACAGCTGGTCCCATGATTTTTTTTTTTTTAATACGTGGTCTCCCTGGGTCTCAACTAATCCCCCTTTGTAATTCAACTCATCAGGCTAATTTTACTTGTGCTGTGCATATTTATCTTAGATACCCCTTTTTCTGTTTCTATATATTACCCAAGCCATCTTCAGCATTCAATTCATTTTAAGGGTCTGGCTTGGGGTCTGATATGTGGTCTAAATGAGTTTTGAGGTCGGTGATCTGAATGAATATTGAAGTATGAGGAGTTAATTTTGGGGTCTACTCTCGTTCAATGTAGGCATCTGTTCTAGTTTTCCCCCACTAACTGTAAATACTGATGTAAATAGTTTTACAAAGTATGGGAAACATTAACAAAACTTTTTTTTACTGTTGTTCAACTCAAACTCTCACATGGCTGCAGACCTAGGCATATGGACCTGCAACCAGTTGACTATCCCATCATAAAGGATCTGCAGTTATGTTCTCCACAATGAACACATCAGCAGAAAATCAGGATTTCAGGGTCACCTCGGGATATCAGGTAGTCATTTGAAAAGGCTTGCCTTAAAGCGCTACAGATCAAGCTTTGGTTTTACAGGAATAATTTATGAAAATATCGTTTGTTTTATCCCAGAATTTATTCCACTTTAATGAGTTTGTGTCTAAAGTAGTCACATTATTTATTGCAAAATATAGTTAGAATTTTGACAGAAATTATTCTAACATTAGAATTCATATCAGTCAAGAAACCACAAAACTGTCAGTCAGCTATAATGCTGTTTGTCATTAAATGTATTTTTTTACTCACTTCTTGGACCTCTGCTCAGCTCACTTCACTGACTTGGCAGTTTCACTAAGCGTCAACTATAAAAGCCTTTTTTTTACTCCTGCATATCAAAAATTCATGAACAAACCCACAAAAAACTTTATGAATGTAATGACTTCTCTTAGTGTTCAGTATTTAAGCAAAAATAGTAGCAGTGAATGGCAGCCAAGTAATTAAGTTAAAAAGTTGTAGAAGGCATATCATCATATATAATGGAAACAACGTCTTGTGATAAAATTGAATAATTTAAAGTTATCTATGTTCACTAACTGCTTAGCTCACTGAAATGGCCATGGTGCACAAATGAATGTCATGTTCTCTTCATTGCTTACCAGGCACAGCTCCATACTTCTAGCAGTCACTGTACCTGCTACTGCAGCTTGGTCTCATGCACTTGAATTGGACTGAGCTGAAGGGAGTTGCTATATCTAGTATAACCAATACCAAAGTAAGAAACTAGGCCTGATAAGCAATCAAAGGTTTGTGGTGCTCATTGAAGCTCCACGGCCAGAGGCATAACTACAAGTTCTTGGGCAAAATCTGTAACATGTCTCCCCACCTAACGTGCTGGTTATAATACTGGTGTCTTTTTATGAGATCAAGGAGCCCCTAACGTTCCAGGGCCTGGCAGCAACTGCCACCCCTGCACCTCCTATAGCTACACCCCTGACCATGGTCCATTAGATCAACTGATTATAAGGGGTCCTGGGAATCAGATTCTCATTGATTCATTACTGATTGCCTATGCTACGAAGCTTAGCCAAGCAAAATGCTTGTTGGGGTGCAGTGTTTCTGATGTTTGGCATCTTTACAGGATTAGCGCTATCAGCCAGCATAATATTAACCCCATAGTGATCACCCAATTGCATTTTTATGTCCTAGCCTGCTTAGCTTTAATACCCAGGGAAGTAAAAAACATGCTCAATGCGGAGATTAAAACCGTCCAGGCTCTGGACATGACAGCTCCATGCTGCTCCTGGAAGTAGCCAACAACCTGGAGCTGTCATGCTGGGTGGTGGGACCGGTGCTACCCAATGGGTAGTGCCAATAGGATAAAAGTAAATAAGGAGCTAAACATTTTTTATTTATCTCCCCTCATGGATCGCATCCATAAGGGGGGCTGAAACTACTCACCCCCATCCTCCGCAATGTCCCGCATCGATCTGGTCCAGAACAGAGCCTCCACCGTCTTCTGCACATGCATGTCAAAGGAAAGATGGCGACACATGCGCCGAAGCCCAGATTGGCGCATGACATTTAAAATCTCCTGGCCCCTAGCTAGCGGGTTTCTGCTCATGTGCAGATGTGGTGCACATGCATAGAAGGCCGGAGAGCCCGGCAAATGTAAAAATTTCCCTGCACCCGGCTGTCAATGATAGCCAAATGCAGGGAGATGTCACAGGGGACTGCTGTATGAGGTTACCAGTCACATATGTGATCACATTATCCATTGGATAACAGAAGTGTAAGAAAAAAAGTTTAAAAAGTTTGTTTCATCTCCCCTTACGGATTGTATCCGTAAGGAAAATGAAATGACATACCTATAGTCCCAAGATTTGTCCCCCGATTGGATGTTTATCCGCGGAGCTTTCTCAGCTTCAGCGCATGCACTCATCAATCAAATGGTGGACGCATGCGCAAAAGTCAAGAATTGCCCAGTAAATTTAAAATCTGCCTCCCTGCTTTAGTAGCCGAGAGCCTGGAGATGTCATGGGGGACCACGGTATGCAGTCCTTAGTCCAGTGATCGCCGTTATCCAATGAATAATAGAGATAACATAAATGTTTTAAAAAAAAGTTGAGAGGAGATGAATCTTCTTACTGAAGGACTCCACGTTTGTACCCCAATGTGATCCTCTTCCACGGGCTTTCCCTGCTTCTGCGCATGCGCCCGCTGGTAAAATGCCAGACACATGCACAGGAACAGGGAGGGCCCGGGAAATTTAGAATCTCCTTGCTCCCGGCGACCAAAGGTATGTATTTGCGTTCTTCCCAAAAATTGCAAAAAAAGTAGTCTAGGACTATTATAGTGTTTTTGAGTTCAATTCATGCTGACAATATAATTAAAGGATACATATCAAATATTAACATTTTACAAGGATACACAGGTCACATAAGTGACACATTTCATATATGGCCCCATCAATAATGCAGTGCAATGTTGACCACTGTGCACTCAGCTGGGATGATGAAAGAGGGTAACATGAATGTTTATATACTTCTGATACTTAGAATTGTATTAGCATTATTCCTCAGAAGCCTCTCCCATAATGTTGTCTGTATCGAAGAGGGTGTACTATGCATTGGGGACAACAGTCTGTAAGACAACTGCTTTTCCCATACTCAGAAAATTCTAAAATCTGTGGTCAATATCAAATAATAATGGGGGTGACATTCATAATTAAGAAATCTAATTGAGCAGTGAAAAAATACTGTACTAAGTTACTGCCCTTTGTTGTCTAATATGAGCAAAATGTCACTTTTTATTTTATTTTTCTGTGCACTACACAATTGGAAACAATTAGTTTTCTCTTTTTATTTTGTAACTTGCATTACACAAATGACAGAATCTAATTATTTAACATAGGGTACAATGCATTTGCTCTAATAAGCCCTCTCATGTGCTATGAAGTAACTACAAAGAAGCTTATAATTATTAGCAGACGCGTAATTGTTATGTAACTACAAAGTAGGTGGAAAATAAATGAAAAATATGGTGGGTGTTGGAGTGTTTTTCACATATGTACGAGCTGTGTATTCCAAATTTTAATATTCTGATTAAAGGGAGATAAAAATTGAAATTAAATGAATTAAAACCCGATATTAAGGGTTCATCTGTATGCATAAATATATACATGAAGTGAACATTTTGCATTAAAAATATAAAATAGGAATTTAAAAAATACTTACCATATTTCAAAATATGAGGGTTGCCTGGATTTGGATAGGATGCTTCTTTATATGATTATTAGGGATGAGTGAGTATACTCGCTAAGGCACTACTCGCTCGAGTAATGTGCCTTAGCCAAGTATCTCCCTGCTCGTCCCTAAAGATTCGGGGGCCGCCGCAGCTGACAGGTGAGTTGCGGCGGGGAGCAGGGGAGAGCGGGCGGGAGAGAGGGAGAGAGAGATCTCCCCTCCGTTCCTCCCTGATCTCCCCCGCAGCTCCCCGCCCCGTGCCGGCCCCCGAATCTTTCGGGACGAGCGGGGAGATACTCGGCTAAGGCACATTACTCGAGCGAGTAGTGCCTTAGCGAGTATACTCGCTCATCTCTAATGATTATTGTTCGACCTGTTTAACCAACTAACTTTATGAGGTTCCTCAAAAGCTACAATGCCTAGACATTCGGGCATCACTTTGTGGGGCATATACTCCATGTAGATACTAACTTTTGCCTATCTTATACTGTGAATGCAAACATGGGCTCTCAACAAAGTCCAAACTGATCAGCCTGCCTTGACTCTTCAAATTGGTCAGGCAAACCTCTAATTGTGATGCTATACCACTGATGGTGTAACACCATACTATTGGACTTGGGGTCATGAATAAAACTGGTACTACACAGAAGCATCAAAACATGGCACCAGCATGTTTTCTTCACAACTGATTCCCTTCCGGGTCATAACATTAGAGCTATACTTACTGATATATTGTGACTTGTTGAATGCTACTCTGAGAGGTCAATCTAGATATCTGGCAGTCCTGGTCCTTTGCTCTGGTATATTCAATGTTGTTTTCTTAATTACATTTTCCAATCTCTACTTTTTTTGTCCAGAAACAGCACCACTTTTATCCAACAAAACCTTATGCAATTGAATACCAGACACAAATTATGGGCTAAGTGGCACTATTTTTGGAAGAGTTTCTGGAAGGATATAGCAGTGATTTTTCTAATCTTCTACAAGTTCTTTAACAAAAAAACGTCGCCAGGTCCATGTTGCCCCTTACCTAGACTTTTTGATCACTTTTGTTAATATACCTCATTGTATTTTTATAATTCTTAATTGTAAGTGTCATCATGCTAGGTCCTCCAGCACTCTCCTCTTTTAAGAGTTATGGGCTCTATATTTAAATTGCATTGACATTCATAATTCCTTGCCGTATCCTCAAACATATGTCAAAAGGAATCTATGTCACTGAGTGTTTATTCAATGTCATTGAACTTGGCAGAACATAAAATTAAGAATAAAAGAGCTTTACAATAAAGAATACAACACGACCTTAGTTTTAGTTCTTGACCTAAAGATTCTGTTAGGTGTTTGGTCGCCTAGAATCCCATCATACATTGGACTTGTTTTTCATAGATATTGTATAAAAACTTTCAGGTCTTTTTTGAATAAGGCTATGCTTAACTACTAAACACTGCCCATGGAAATTGAATCGAATGCAGTCATGTTTTTTCTAATCTTATAGAAACTTTTTTGATCATTATAAAGTCAACCACATCTACAGGATGTCACAGAGATTTTCTGATTATTATTAGCAGTAGTAGTAGTTTTACTACTCATTGTTTAGTTGAATATGTATAGAGAATTTAGATGTTTCATGAATGTAAATCAATCAAATTTAGAATGCAGATCTTACCATCACAAGTTGGGAGAGGATGGCTCCACCAGTGATTCTTCTCACATAATAAGGGCTCTTCATGGCTAAGTGTATATCCAGGCTGACATCCAAAGGAAACAGTAGATCCAATAGAAAAATCATAGCCATAGCGATGACCATGTACAGGTATTCCTGGATCCAGACACGAATGTGTGTCCACTGTGACACCTAAAATAACAGAAATATCCAGTTGATTTTGTCTGTAAGTCTCAACAAAATATTAATTTATTTTAAAATAGTTATGTCATTTATCTATCTATCTAATATCTATCTATCTATCTCATATCTATCTATCTATCTATCTCATATCTATCTATCTCATATCTATCTATCTATCTCATATCTATCTATCTGTCTATCTATCTATCTATCTATCTATCTATCGCACCTTCTCAAATTTCCTCCAGTAGACTGCTTTCTTAGGCTTAACCCTTTCCAATCCAATTTTTATCTTGGTTTTCCTAGGAGGCTTACTCTTTTTCTGCCATTATACAACGATGCTATATGCTGGCTAAAGCCAATACTGCATGAGGTGACAAGTTGGATAGGCTCCAACAGCAGAGAGGCCGGCAATATACAGTAGGAGAACCCCGATGGATGTTTTCTAACATCAGAGCTGTGCAACCTTAACCTTAAATCATAATGTCTTCAGAGGTCAGACAGTGGATTGGAAAGGGTTAAAGGGGTATTCCCATCATCGAAACATGTGGCATATCCACAGGTAGTGTTGAGAAAATCAAACCAGTAGAATTGTGTTTCAGGTCAAACGTTTGCAAAAGTTTAACTAGAACCTGAACCAAGCTTTTAGAAAAGTTCTACCAGGGTTCTATTGGTTCGGTTTGCTCAACACTAGTCCTGAACACTGGTGTATAACATTACCTAAATAACACTTTGAGAGAATTCTATAGAGATTTTAGGGCTTTTGGACAGTTGTATACACCAGATCACCAGATTTAGGGGTTTTGGTTTGAATTAATTAGCAAAAGTTCATCAAACTGTCTGAATCCAACTTTTTAAAAGCTTACTCATCACTAGCCACTGGATATGCCATAAAATGTCTGATAGATGCTGGTCCTACCTCTGGTACCTTTACCTATCTTAAGAAAAGTTTGCCTCCCCGCCTAACAGCACCCTCTCTCACCTCCTCCTGTTGCTCGCTGCCTGAAGTGACTAGGTTTAACATAGACAGCTGAGGGGACTATTCTATGTTGTTTTCATAACTCTCATAGAAGTGAATGGGAGTTGCATTACCAGCATAGCGCAGTGAGCTAGTTTGTTGAGAAGTCAAGGAAACAGTGTTTCTAGCTGTGCTGCATTGATGTCATACAGACAGGTATTTCACTTTTGGTCATGATTTGGTCATGAATAACTTAGAAAAGAATACTTCTCTAATGGTCTATACAGCTTTTCTATGGATTTTAGCCTAATAAAAATGGAGGTATTGTTGACCAACAGTGTTATATAGTGCATGAGTCAGATGCAATGGAGTCCAAATCTGAATTTTTTGACCACAAGTAAATAATCTAGTAGGATGAGAGTCTATCTCTATACAACAGCCGTCTTTAATATACTTAATTGGCAATATAACATAATACTTACTCTCATAATGTATCTTAAATCCATTATTGGACCGACTGTTGTCTGTAGTAAAGAGAAGGTAAAGGTAATTCAAACTGCTAAACAGAAATTGTGGGACTTGTGTGCCATTATAAGTTCCCAAAATTGGTGATAACAAGTTAGGGCCATCATGTACTTCCAAGACGTCATAATTAAGTTCAGTTTGAAATCTGTAAAGAAAAAATATATTAAATTACATAAGTGATATTGTAATCTAATTACTCTGAAGTAAATGGCAGCAACCATTTCATTGTATATTTCTTGATTTGAGGGGTCATTTATATGATTAATTGCTGTGCCTTTAACCCATTAAAGACCAAAATGTCTCTTTTTGTTTTTTCATCCCCACTTTTCAGCAGCTATAGCGTTTTTATTTTTCTGTCAACACAGCTGTATGAGGACTTGTTTTTTTGCAAGGTGAGTTGTATTTTTTGATAATTCTATTTAATGTACCATAAATTGTATTGAAAAAAAGGTTTACAAATTTATAAGTGGGGTAAAATAGAAAAAAAAACACAATTATACCATACATTTTTGGGTTTATTTTTTTCATTGTTCATGGTGCAGCAAAAATGATATTTTAACTTTATTCTGCAGGTCAGTACAGATGTTACCAAATTTATACACATTTTTTACAGTATTATTACTTCTAAAAATTGAAGAACCTTAATGCCTCATGTCCACGGGCAAAAGAAGAATTAAAATCCGCAGCAGATTTTAACTCTTCTCCTGCCCGCGGATCCGCGCCCCATAGGGATGCATTGACCACCCGCGGGTAGATAAATACCCGCGGATGGTCAATAAAAGTGATTTTAAAAAAAATGGAGCATGAAAAAATCTGGACCATGCTCCATTTTCGTGCGGGTCTCCCGCGGGGACGGCTCCCGCGGGCTTCTAGTGAAGCCTATGGAAGCCGTCCGGATCCGCGGGAGACAAAAATCAGATTTTACTCACCCACTTCGTTTCTTCTCTTCGCCGCGGCACCATCTTCTCTGTCGCGGCCGGATCATTTTGCTTCGGGCCGGCGCATGTGCGGGGCATGTCACCGACGTCATCCTGCGCATCCGCCGGGCCGAAGAAAGAAGATCTGGGTGCGACGCAGAGAAGATGACGCCGCAGCGAAGGAAGGATCCGGAGCGTGCGGGAGGTGAGTTAATTCTGATTTATTCTTATTTTCAGTGCTCATGTCCGCGGGGCAGGAGGGACCCGCTGCAGATTCTCCATGGAGAATCCGTAGCGGGCCTGATTTTCCCCATGGACATGAGGCCTTAAAAAGATAGATGTATATGGTGTCGCCATATACTGACACCCATAACATTTTTATTTTGTCATCAATATGGCTGCATGAGGGCTTGTTTTCTGTAGGGTGACTTGTAGTTTTTTATTGGTACCATTTTGGGGTACCAATTGTAGAGTTTAATAGACTGCAATACATGACAGCTCTAGGAGTCTTCCCTAGGCTCCAGGCTGCCATGTGAACCTATCAGCATCCAAAAATTGTGCTGCAAGGGAGAACAGATTGGATGCTGAAGGCCAGTGCTCCTTGTGGCCAGTTGTTTAGATGCGCTATCAATTTTGACAGTGGTATTTAAACAGTTAACAATTGGGGTTCCATTCAATATAGTTGCAGGCAGCTGTCAGCTATAAAAAACAGCTGGCACCTGCCGGGTATGAAGCTCCATATGCCACCCACTATATATTTATGGTGGGTGGTGCTTTACAGGATAAAGGGCAATATGAATGTAAAAGTAGTATTAACACTCTGCCCATGTATGTCTTATTCTGAAATGTTGCAGCATTTTTGAATATACATGCTTTGAAGTTTGATTGCAAACTGTGCTCTGAGTCATAGGGCAGCCCCTCACGAGCCTCTCCTTGTTTGCATCTTCAAGAATGACAGCTATCTCCCTGTTTGGGTTATGGAGAGAGCTGGCACTGTAGAGCAGGGAGAGGCTGGCGCGGCACCGCCCCGTGACTCGCAGCTGCAGTGTGTCAGGATAAGATATATATGGGTGTACATACCTGCTGCCCGTGATTCACGTTGCATGAACCCAGGACAGTTGAAACCTTGTGTAAATTCTCTTAAAAAGTTAAAGGTTTCTCTCATCTGTATAGTCCCTTTTATGAATAAGGAGCTATTGACAATCAGGTAATTGTAAGTTTGGTAGCTAAAAATCCGAGGTGATAAGCTGTTTTCACTAGATAAAGTAGCAGGTGGTTGTACATCTCTCCTGCGGTGGCTACTTCAGGAAAAAAAATGGTATCACATGGTCTTTATTCAAATGAATGGGCAATAATATAATACATTGTCACTCAGAATCCTCCAGAGCAGGAGTTACAATTTGCCGTCACACTCTGCTCTGACTTATAGCAGCCCATCCAAGTTAAGATAGAAAAGGGTCAAATGAGTTATACAATTCAATGGGGCTGATAATGTATAAACATTCCTTCGAAAAGGTCACTGCCCTAGCTTAATGGCCTATGTTCTGTAGCTCTATTATAGATCTTGGCCTGGGTTAGTAATCTTCTTTACAGCACCATCTTCAACGGAAGAAGCTAAAGTGATTATACTAAGCATCTTGTTTCTAATATTAATGCAAGCAAGATTTAATATGGTCAAAACTGCATAACAATGTTAATCTGATATTTCCATAGCTTCAGGACAAAATAAAAGAAACCCATAATCATGAGATTTCTTAAGGTTAAGAAGGGTCAAATATGGCCTTGAGATAATCCTCATATGAGCACTTGTGGAATTTACGAAATCTAGCTTTCATGTATATAAAACAGATTATTTATTATGCATTTTTGTTCTAATGAGGAAAGGAATGAAGAGCTTAAAGAAGTCTTGACCTTTCAAATGTAATTTTAATGGAGCGTCCAGGTTCGGCTTCAATCACCCATTCACAATTCAGCGAGTCTTTATAGTAACCAGGCCACCCTGGAGAAAGTATTACTCCACTGGGAGCGGAGAAATGTCCACCACATGGAGCTGAAAATGAAAAAAAAAAATTTAAAAAAACTTTTGATTTGATTTTCTGTGCTTTGCCATGCAATTTTCCAACTAAAATACAAATAGGGTTAAGGTAAAGTAATCTATAAATCAATACATGAGATTACATGCTTTACACATACTATGTATACTTATTTTAAAGTCAACCTCTTAACTTAATTTTCTTTTTAGGCCTCATTCACACGCGCTACAAAATCTCGCTAAAAAATCATTGCTACAAAAAGCATGTATGTGAGGCTGCAGTGAGGGTGATCAACTGACAGTAAGGGTGATCAATGAGTGGAACAGGTTACCACGGGAGGTGGTGAGTTCTCCATCAATGTAAGTGTTCAAACAAAGGCTGGACAAATATCTGTCTGGAATAATTTAGTAAATCCTGCACTGAGCATGGAATTGGACCTGATGACCCTGGAGGTCCCTTCCAACTCAACCATTCTATGATCCACATGGGCTACAAAATAACGCAACAAAACATCACTTATGTGAAAGAACCCATTGGAAACCATGAGCTTCACATTGTAGTGAGATTTTGTAGCCCATGCAGATGCAGCCTGATCAAGCACATGGTTTCCAATGGGTTCTTTCAGGCTACAAAACATAGCAATGATATTGTAGCGAGATCTTGTAGCTCATGTGAATGAGGCCTTAGGTCCAAAATTCTGTGCTAGTAAGTCTCTAAAGATTATTATTAGAGATGATCGAACGTGTCCGTTACGGACACTTACGCACCCGGACACCGGCTTTCCCGAACACTTCAGTGTTCGGGCGTAAATGTTCGGGGGCCGCCGGGGGGCGGGGGTCGCCGTGGCAGCGCGGGCGGCAGCAGCGGGGAACAGGGGGGAGCCCTCTCTCTCTCCCTCTCCCCCCCACTCCCCGCCGCACCCCCCCCGCGCTGCCACGGCGACCGCCGAACATTTTTCGCCCGAACACGGAAGTACTCGCAAAGTTCGGTGTTCGGGCGAAAAGGGGCGGAGCCGAACATGTTCGATCATCTCTAATTATTATCCAAGTTATAAAAAATGTGGGTAAATACAGATATGGTGATAACATAACAAAAGATACTATACTCACCCATTATATCCATTGACAATGACACCACAAGATTTAGTCCTTTAGACTTTCTTATTCTCATACTTGTTACAGAAAAAGTTGTGATGGCTTTCACAAATCTAAATCACCTCCTCTGCAGAAGATGTAATTAATTCAATAAACCAGACATACTGCATACATTAGAATGGGCCTGTAAAAAGCACTCCCTCAAAAAACGTCTCAGGCCTGTGGAAATATTGGGCAGTACTTTACAACAAATGAGGCAATGAATATTTACATCTAGTATATGCACCTACAGTGATTGCATACGTTATACAGATGTGTGCTTCATTACCATTCCACTTGGATCAATGTTTTGAGATGAGTGGTGCAAAACTAATTGCTTCTGAAAGCAAAACATGATTTATGAGATGCCTTTCCTTTACCGTACACCAGCATGTCTATGTGTGGCCACCCAGTAGTTGTCTCCGAAGTGTTCAGCTGTCAAGGGTTTTGCTAGCATGTCATGATACCGTATTAAATTGGTTTTGTGAGAAATTGAAGTCCTTCACCAAACTAAAGCTACTGTAAGGCTAGGGGGAACATATCTGTATAATAACTTTTGAAATACATTCCCAAAATATCCCTTAGCCGATACTACTCTCTGTTTTCTAAGCTCTTCTCATTTTCATTTGTTTCTGTTCATTTTCACTTCCATACTAGAGTTATTCACAACAAAGCCCTTTGTTTGTTAAGTCAACTCTATTGGCTTTGGACTTTTGCAACAGTTCATTAAAAACTTAGCATAGGTTGCTACATTTCATGTTCAAAGTATATAGATGGGGTGCAATGCATCTTTAAGTGTTAATATACAACTAATGTGCATATACACTGATTAGTCAAAACATTAAAACAACCTTCTTAATATTGTGTAATTTACCCTCATATTGCCAAAACAGCTCTGATTCGCTAGGGCCTAGGATTCAGGAGTACTCTAAAAGGTGTCTTGTGGTATCTGGCATCAAAATGTTAACAGCTAATCCTTTGCAGCAATTCCTGTAAGTGGTAAGGTGTAGCCACCATTAATGAGAATAGCTTTTCCAGCGCTTCCTGTAGATGTTTGATCAAATTGAGATCTTGGGAATTTGGAGGATACGTAACTGTTTAGAATGTTTTCTAAACTGTTCCTGAACATTTTTTGCAGGGTATAAGGATACTTTATCCTGCAGGAAGAGGCTGCTGCCATTAAGGAGCATGACTGAATTAAATAAAGGGAGGAACTTGGTTTGCAACCATGTCTAGAGAGGTGGTACACTTCAAAATAACATCCACATGAATAACAAGACCCAAGGTTTCCCAGCAGATAATTTCAAGGAACATCATACTAGCTCCACTGGCTAGTCTTCTCATAATGCATCCTGGTGGCATCTCTTCTACAGGTAAGCAGCACACATGCCTTAATGTCCTCAGGAACATCCACAGGAATATCTACAGGAATGTCCAAAATAAGACATGATTCATAAAACCAGATCACTTTCTCCCACTATTTTGAGGTCCACTTCTGGTGCTCATATGCCTACTGTAGGTGCTTTCAGAGGTCCCATGGACATTCTTAATTGTCTGTGGCTACACAACTGCATACACAACAAGTTGTGATTAGAGATGAGCGAGCCTACCTGTCCGAGCTTGATACTCGCTCGAGTATTAGGGTACTCGAGATGCTCGTTAGTCGAGACAAGCACCACACGGTGTTCGAGTCACTTCCATTTTCTTCCCAGAAAAGTTTGCGCCGTTTTCTGGCCAATAGAAACACAGGGAAGGCATTACAACTTCCTCCTGTGAAGTTTCAGCCCTATCCCACCCCCCTGCAGTGAGTGGCTGGGGAGATCAGGTGACAACCGAATATCTAAACTGGGGCCGGCCGCGGCTCGCCACAGATGCACGCTGAGAGACATTAGGGAAAGTGCCGTCCTGCTGTAGCTGCTATAGGGAGAGTGTTAGGCTGTTATCTTCGTCTTCAAGAACCCCAACGGTCCTTCTTAGGGCCACATCTGACTGTGTGCAGTACTGTTGAGGCTGCTTTTAGCAATTTTGCACATTTTTTTTTTCGGGCATGCAGTCCATAGCGTCCTCTGTCTGCAGTCATTTTACTGAGTATAGGGGCAGTACTGGTAAGGCAGGGACAGTGGTACAGGGAAAGAGATATACTGGCTATATAGGCAGTGGGCTTTTTCAAAAAAATTGGAAAAAAAAATATTTGGGCTGCCTGTGATCGTGTTCAGTTTACTGCGTGTCTGCTGGGGGTAGTAGTCGCTCAATTATACCCTAGACTGCTACTACTACTGAAATGAAATGAATACTGTGCTCCCCCTATACTGCTGCTTTGGAATTGTTACTGGGGCCTGTCTTGACTGCTACTATTACTGAAATGGAACGAATACTGTGCTCCCCCTATACTGCTGCTAGTGATATGTTACTGGGGCCTGTCTAGACTGCTACTAGTACTGAAATGGAACTAATGCTGTGCTCCCCCTATACTGCTGCTTTGGAATTGTTACTGGGGCCTGTCTTGACTGCTACTATTACTGAAATGGGCGGTTGGGCAGCATGTTACCCAGGAGAAGTGGCAGTGGAGTGTCATGCAGGCAGTGATTGTGCTTTGTTGGAGGTAGTGTGGTGCTTAGCTAAGGTATGCCTTGCTAATGAGGGTTTTTCAGAAGTAAAAATTGTTGGGGGGGGGGCACTCTTGCCGCTATTGTGGCTTAATAGTGGGACCTGGGAACTTGAGATGCAGCCCAACATGTAGCCCCTCGCCTGCCCTATCTGTTTCTGTGTCGTTCCCATCACTTTCTTGAATTTCCCAGATTTTCAAAAAGGAAAACCTTAGCGGAGCATAGGTCCCATACAAAAATGCTCGAGTCGCCCACTGACTTCAATGGGGTTCGTTACTCGAAACGAACCCTCGAGCATCGCGGGAAGTTCGACTCGAGTAACGAGCACCCAAGCATTTTGGTGCTCGTTCATCTCTAGTTGTGATGCACAGTGTATACTGACACCTTTCTGTCATAGCCAACTGTAACTTTTTCAGCAATTTGTGCTGCCATAGTTCTTCTGTGGGATCGGACCAGATGGGCTAGGCTTTAGCTTTTGGGTTTGCAACCCTTTTGGCGGTTCACCAGTTGTTCATCCTTGAACCACTTTTAGGAGATAAATACCACTGCATTCCAGGAACACTGTACAAGACTTATTATTTGGACGCTCTCTGACCTAGTCACTTAACCATCCCAATCTTGCCTATGTCAAAGTCACCCAACATGTAGCCCCTCGCCTGCCCTATCCGTTTCTGTGTCGTTCCCATCACTTTCTTGAATTTCCCAGATTTTCAAAAAGGAAAACCTTAGCGGAGCATAGGTCCCATACAAAAATGCTCGGGTCGCCCACTGACTTCAATGGGGTTCGTTACTCGAAATGAACCCTCGAGCATCGCGGGAAGTTCGACTCAAGTAACGAGCACCCGAGCATTTTGGTGCTCGCTCATCTCTAGTTGTGATGCACAGTGTATACTGACACCTTTCTGTCATAGCCAACTGTAACTTTTTCAGCAATTTGTGCTGCCATAGTTCTTCTGTGGGATCGGACCAGATGGGCTAGGCTTTAGCTTTTGGGTTTGCAACCCTTTGGGCGGCTCACCAGTGGTTCATCCTTGAACCACTTTTAGGAGATAAACACCACTGCATTCCAGGAACACTCTACAAGACTTATTATTTGGACGCTCTCTGACCTAGTCACTTTACCATCCCAATCTTGCCTATGTCAAAGTCACTCAGATTATTTTGTTTGCCAATATGTGTGTGTGTATAAAAATATATTCCTTTTTTCACTTTTTCCAACTACATCAGTCATTTTTTCCAACTCATCAACTTCCGGAACTGAACGTTCGTTTGCTGCCTAATATATCCCACCCCTTGACAGATGCCATTCTAACAAGATAATCAATGTTATTTACTTCATCTTCCTGTGGTTTGAATATTATGGCTAAAGTATGTATGAACAATGGAATCTGACATTTGCAAGGGCTTTTGTTACTCCTGTCTTTTTGGTTTAGGTTATGTTTCAAAAGCAATAAAAATAACTGAAGCTAAAATAGTACTGACATGTCACTTAACAGGTGTGCCTATTGTTTCTGTAATTGTATTTTTAACAATATGTATTGGGCACACTAACGTTTGCTAATGCTATACATATAGCCCCTCTTTATATACATAAAAGCTCTGGTATTATGTTATATAAGGAGTTAAAATTCCTAAATGTCTAAAGTTGAATTATTTAAGTCTTTCCTTGGAATATGATAATATGATTGTAGTTATTCATACCCTACAAGCATAGTGAAGTAGATTACATTAGCAATTAGGAGATGAATTTTTGCTTTTAAAGCTTCAACTTCCAACTGAGAAACACAATATTTAACTTTAAAATGGAACCTCCGGCCCCAATGCTCCACATTCTGAAAGATTAATTTTGGAGTCCAGTGCATGGTACCTGGCAGCAACATGACTATGTGCTATTTTTCATTTTGGGAAGTTACAGCTAAAATCAGACTGCATCTGTACTCTAGTGCCATGTCACAGAGTGCCAGATGCTTGCACATTTTTTTTCTTTAGGAAATTGAACAAGCAAATAAAAGTTTGATACTGTAATATTTGAACAGAAATAACAAGTCTTACACAGTGGAGCAAATTTATCTAAGACTGGCATTTCCTATACTGGTATTAGAAAAGTACCACTGGAATAAGTTTGCTAAATGTATGAAAAAGCACAAGTTGTAATTTACGCTAGTTTTGGATGTAAATTCTAGAAGCTTTGAAGCTCCCTTGGAGGACACTCCCTTCCTGCTAATCCCCATTCCTTTTTATAGCCACTTTTCAAAAGTGGCAAGAAAAGCTAAAAGTCACAAATTTTAGTGCAAATATAACATATAACTAGAGATGAGCGAACGTGCTCGTTTAGAGAAATTACTCGATCGAGCATCGCTTTTTTTCGAGTAACTGCCTAATCGGGTGAAAAGATTTGAGGGGTGTCGGGGGTTTGGGGAGTGGGGGGGGGAGCAGGGGGGGACGGAGGGGAGATCTCTCTCTCCCTCGCTCCCCCCCCCCCGCTCCCACCTGCTCACTCCCACAACTCCCCACTCCCCTGCGCCGGCACCCAAACCTTTCCTTCCGAGCGGGCAGGTACTCGCTAAGGACAATGCTCTCTCGAGTAATTGTCCTTAGCGAGTATGCTCGCTCATCTCTAAAAGTAACCATCAGAAGTTTACCAACATCTCATGTTTTAAACAGTAAAGTCAGAAACATCTCTAGAAGGTTTTTCATCATCAAGATACTTAAAAGTTGGTTCACTGCATGTCTAGAATATGTAAGGCTGTCATACAGGCAAAAGGAGGAAACTTCAAGGAGTACAAAATATTCCAAGAGTAAGAATCATAGATTTGTACAGTTGGAAGGAACTGTACAATTGTATGTGCTGTTTTCATGTGTGTTGCCCAGATGTAGAACTTTGCATTTATCCCTGTTAAATATCATTCTATTAGTCACAGCCAGTGTTCAGGTTTGTCTATCTTTTTGAATCATCTCTCACTTCTTTAATAATAGCTTTGTGTTGTGGCAAATTTGATCAATTTCCTCTCAATTCCCTCATTTAGATAATTAATAAAATTGTTGAACAACACTGGGCCTAGGACAGAGCCTTGTGGTATCCCACTTGACGCATTATTCCAATTGGATGTGTAGCTGCTTATGACCAGTCTTTAAGTACAATCACTAAGCCTACGTGAATCCACCTAACAGTTGCCTTGTCGATCCCATGTTTGGTAATTTTTCCAATATTGATGGGATGAGATTATTTGTTAAATGCTTTGCAGAAGACAAGATATAATATATCCATCGCATTTTCCTGATTAACTCAGTCGATGATTCTGTCATAGAAGGAATTTACATTAGTCTGGCATGACTTGTTTGCCCCAAACCCATGTTGGCTCTGGTTACCTACTCCATTCTCATCCAAGTACTTGCCAAGTAAGTAACATACATGCTGTTTAATAATTTGTTCAAAGATCTTTCCCGGTATAGAAGTCAGTTTGCTGGGTCCACCTTCTTCCTTTTTTGTAGACAGGGACAGTATTTGCCCTACTCCAATCTTCTTGGACTTCTCCTGTATTCTATGAATTTTCAATATTATGGTGAGTGTCTCAGCAATTACCTCTGCTATTTCCTTTAGTACTCAGGGATGTAATTCATCTGGAGCTGCGTAATTGAATTAATTTAAGTTAGCTAAGTGTTCCGTTACAAGTTCTCTGCTTATAGATAGCCTGCATTCTTTTATTATTTAAATAGCATAGGGAAGATCAATTGATGTTGCATCTACTTTCTGAGAGAAAACAGATACAAAATAGGAATTTAAAAGCTTGGCCTTCTTAACATCATTTTCGACCAACTCAGTATTTTCATCTTGTAAAAGTCCTATAACATTTTTGGCCATTCTTTTGCTTTTGACATATCCCCTGAATCCTTTTTTATTGATTTTGGCCTCCCTTTCAAGCCTAAAATTATTATTAGCTTTTCTGACACTTGCCATGTAGTTTCTGTAGACTTCATTATATTCTTCTTTAGATATGCTCCCCTCTTTCCATTTGATAAACATTTCTTTTTTAGCATGTTCTGTGTTCATTCATCCGGGTTTCTTTAAATGCTTCACATTTTTCCTTCTTTTAGGGATTGTTTAGTTTGAAGATTGAGCTCGCTTTCGTTTTTAGTTCAATAACCACGTACATCCTAGAACATCAAGATTTTTGACTATTTCTTTCCAAATTTACTTTTTTAATGGATGTTTCCAAAACTTTTCGATAGCATTGCCCTTTATCATAAGTTTTTATGGTTAAGGTTTTGATGTATTTTATACTGGATTTGCTACTCACAAGTCTAGAAAGCTGCAAAAAAATCTACGGGAACTGCACGAGCTGCTATTGTGGGCATATTAGCTATATTCTCGCTATGCCAGATTTAAACAGATCAATACAATGTTTATGACTTTATAAGTACTAAACATTTTAAGAACTTAAATTAGGAATTTTAGATTTGTTTTCCTATTTTTAAGATAAAAACTATTTAAAGTAAATGTATCATCAAAAAATAAGATTTTATTTAAAGTTGAATTTTTAATTAAAACTAAGTGTTGACACAACTTTTCTAGTCACTGGGGCTAACCTTTTAGCTTTGCTGTATAGACCTATTTTGATAGATTATTCTGGCCATACATGTTCAATGTATATTGACTGAACATGCTGGTGCCTCCCAGCACTCCCCCAATAGCAGGTGTAGTGGGCTGGAGATAAAAGCTGGGAAGAAGATTTCAACCACTTTTGTTCCTTTTGTATTTGTGGAGATAAGCTGTTGCCAGAGGTGTCTAGCTGCTAATTTCTAACCTCCCTTAATATTGTACACATATATTCTCGACTGAGTTGAGAAAATAGAGTATGAATACTGACAGCAAGTGACTGGCATTCAACCAGCAGGCTATCCAATATGTATGGATACCCTTAGTGACAGATAAAAGCTTAATTTTATTGCAGGACACTAAGATAAGTCAAGAGAATAAAACTGTTATTGTTCTGTATGTAGCACCTTGCCACATCCTAGTTATGGGAAAGAACTATCTGCTATCACTTATCAAAGTCTGTATTAAAGGCTCATATAAACGCAAGGGGTATCTTTCAAATGATTAAAACATTGACAGTTCTAGTGATCATTTTGCATAAAGTACTAATGGACACTAATGTCCATTAGCACGTTATCAGCTTTATTTGCATGTAAAGCAGCTGTTTGCAAATCCCAGCATGTGGTCTGGACTTTGCACTCAGCTGCATTGTCTTTGCATGGGCTGCTGGGGGCTGTCAGCTGAATACAATGTAATTAGCTGCTCCCATGGAGAACACAGCGTGTGGTCCCTGCTATCTGTCTTTGGCTGAATGATGGATTTTATGCTCATCTAAAAATCATCGTTCAGCTGAAGAGTGAAAGATGGAAGCGTTTACACGCAATGATTACCGCTCAAAAGCAATGGTTTGAATGAATTTTGAGTAATATTCGATGCATGTAAATGGGGCTTTAGTCTATAGACAATCTTCTGGCCATTAATGAGATTGTTAAGTTGTAAACTATTGATGGCTTATCGACTATATTGGCGGGAGACCACTTAAGACCACCATGGATTAGCTGATTGCAGGGCTGTTGTATATTTATACTAAGCTAATTTCTGCAGGAAGCATACAGCTCTATTCTCACTTGAGTGGTCAGGCTTGGTACTACAGGCAAAATTCCCATTGAAGTGAATGGGAACTGTACATCTAATACCATTTCTAGCCTTTGCAGTAGAAAAGAAGCTGTCTACTTCCTGCAGAAATCAGCTCAGTACACAATTATATAAGGACAGCAAACAGCTGAGCAGCGGACCTGCACCAATCAACTATTGATGCTCTATCCTAAGAATAGGTCATCAATAGTTTACAACCAGACAATCCCTTTAACTTTCATTTATTGCACCTGTTATGAAAAACACATACCCCGCTGCATTCTCTATACAGAAAATTGAGTAAGAATGTGTGTGCCTAACATGGCCACCCCTAGACACATTACAAAAAAATTATTGAAAAATAATGTAAATGAAAAAATACAGATTATTTGTATCCTACACAACCACATGTAATTGTTGAAAAAAGAATTTAAATACATTAGACATTTCCTTCAAATATAACATAAATGTCCCTTATAATACCATAAGTTACGTTTTAAATGTAATTCCTAAGATATACAATTTCAGCCTTTAACCTGTCTCTGGAATTCATCAGATTACTTGTTTTTATTTTGCTGAGGTGACAAAAAATATAGTAATACCCATTTCGCGAGAAATTTAACTGCATCAGAAATGGCTTTTAGTTTTCCATTTCATTGATCAAGGGCTGCAGTTATCTTCTGAAACTTACTCTAAATAGCTACATGCTAGATGACTGGAATGAACACAAGTTTTGCAGTGCAAGCCTTCCACATATATCACAAGTTTACTTCGAACTGGTATGATTTAATGATGTGCAAAAATGTTCTGTCATTGTGCCACTTTTATAGGGCATATAACAGATTTCCAGGACAGGCAATGTAGTCAATCATAAGGATTATAGGCTCCTTCTTTCACATATGAAATACAAGCACAAGCAGAAAGCCCCACATTCTTTATCACTGATTTTTATCGTATTTTGTAACCTTCATATATATTATCTTTGTTTTTGAAATGTAAAAAAAAAATAACTGTGGTGCAATAAGATGACTGACTGAACTGCTAAAAACTATAAAATGACTAGCTTAAGGATAATAACAAAATAGCAATAATTATCTATCATCTCACATCTATTTATCTCATATCTATCTATCTATCTATCTCATATCTATCTATCTATCTCTCTCTATCTCCTATCCATCTCTCTATGTAGCTCCTGTTCATCTCTCTATCTCTCTCCTATGCATCTCTCATCCATCCATCCATCTATCTCTCTATCTATCTCTCTAGCCATCTCTCTATCCATCTCCCTATCATGTTTCCCTGAAAATAAGACCTACCAGAAAATAAGCCCTATCATGATTGTTAAGGATTTTTAAGAATGCAGAATGATTTTTCAGGATTTTTGAGGATGATTGAACCGTAAGCCCTGCTCCAAAATAAAGCCCGAGTTACAGTCAATAAGAAAGTAAATTTAAATAGTGTCCAGACAGGTATACATGTAAAAAAGTAAAATCTTTCGGAGGAAAAATATAAAACCCTGTCTTATTTTGAGAAAACAGGGTATCTATCTATCTATCTATCTATCTATCTATCTATCTATCTATCTATCTATCTATCTATCTATCTATCTACTGTGTTTCAACCCCTAAAATATGCAGTACCCTCATTTTAGGGGGACTTGAAATATAAGGCCTACCCTAAAAATAAGCCCTATTTACCCTATACTAAGTAAAAACAATATATTACCCAGCAGGTTTCGTCCGGGTTCCTCACGCTGGTCTCCAGAGCTCTGGCACTCTTGCTTCAGTCCTCAGCCACGACAGAAGATCGCTTGCTGGTAATGAGGTTCATAAACCCCACCTCCAGCAAGCTGTGGCTCTGATTGGTTTTCCAGTGCCTCAGCTGAGCGAATCAATGCAGCGCTCGATAAACCGATGTGATGGCTGGTTAAAAACTAATCAGAGCCATCGCTTGCTGGAAGTAGGATTTACGAATCCTGTTACCAGCAAGAGATCTTCTGTCATGGCTAAGAGCTATCTATCTATCTATACATCCATCCATCCATCCCACTGCTCTTGCTACTAAATTACTATTGCCAGGAAGCTTAGCATAGTCAGTATATAAGGGGGTTCTTTTGTTTGGTTGACTACAACATTGACCAGCACCCTTTACAAATGTTGCATTGGAACAGGACATTTATGGTGTCTTTGTGTTGTGCATGTTGATATTTTATTTCATGTCCTTTTTTTATATATAACTTAATGGGCGCTATAGTGTTAAGTCAGGAAACTAGGTAGTCCTGTGACATATATTATGTAATGGCTTGCAGCAGGGATGAGGCAGGGTCATATGAAGCTGAATCCCCATGGTCAGAGTATGCCAGAGTGTATATTGATGGCATAGCTGCTGAACAGTGAAGGGGGATTTAAGTCCTGCTGTTATATGTTGGATAAGAGGTAGTGACTATATGGATCTAGCTGGGTGTATTGTGTTCTGCTTCCATGGTCTTGATCTCTGGATCTGTTACTACACTAATTAGGTCTGCCAAAGATTGAGAACATTGTGACTGGAGAAGGCCCTGTACATCCTGCAAGCAGTTTAAGATCACTTCCCTCCGGAACAAAGGTGGGAGGAAGCCTTATTGTGCCTATCTGTAAGTACGAGCAGAGACTGAGCCAGTGCCAAACCCATTGGGGCTCTGCATTATGAAGTGTTGTGAGTGGCCTCGTAAATGTAAAAGGCTGTAGTCATGTAGCTGTGTGCACAACTGGGATTACAACTGCTACATTATGGGGGACGTTTATTAAGCCTGGCATTTACAACATAGGGCTTAGTATGATTTTCCCTGTGTATATTGTGTTGAATAGACAAAGAAGGGCGCACCTCTTAATGTATTCAGTGCATCCCTCATAGAGATGTACACCAGGTCAGACCTGGCTGACATTTCTGGTATAATTTATGTCAGTTGCTGATGTAAATTATACATAAATCTGTAGGTCTGGGACAGGAATCCCCCTCACTCCCTCCCCTCCCCTCCCCCGCCCTCTGACAAACACCGCAAACGTTTTGGAAAAGTGGTGGGGCCGGTGCAAAAAGCCTAAAAGTTGCACATTTTTGCATAATTACCCCTTTCACATTTTTTTAAGCTTGAAAGTGGTGTAAATGCTTTAATAAATATACCTCTAAGTGCTTTGTAAGGACTATTCCTGAAATCTGATGCAATTGGCAACTGAAATGATGTAGTTAATTGTGTTACAACCATCACACTGCGTACCCTCTAAAACTGTTACATATGTTTCTATTACCGCCACACAGAGTGACACTGTTTTTCATCATCACACCAGTTGTCCAACGTGGGATAAAACTATTTTAGTATTACCTTCTCGTGTCTGTCTCCTTACTATCACCATCCTTGACTGAGGTCTTGTGTCAGGGTTAAGGGCCATACATAAAAACTCCCCATCTTACAGGTACTAACAAACTGTGCTGCTAGATTTGGTTCCCAAAATTGGTCTGCCCAAACATTCGCACTGCTTTCTAATTACAATGCAGCAATCAGAGGAATAGCTATAGGGAATGGAGAAATAATAGTCAGACCTGACCCTGGGAACCTGAGCAGGACCAAAGTTGCCATGTAAGAATATACCAGTACAATAAATGGCACACGCTAAGTGGTGGCACGGTTACAGTTTTTGAACGGAAATCCAGGGGCTCCAAGTTATGCCTCTGATAGCTATGCAGCTGTGTAAGTACTGTGGAATAGTTAAATATTGTTCATACTACACAAAAGCCTTCTCTTCTTTTGCCAGTCTGAATTGAGTTTGGTAGGAAAAATGAAGTACTGCAACCTGTAGTCAGTGGTGGAGAGCAGCAGTAGATTGGGATAGGGTAAGTTACTAGCAATATGGGGCCCTGTGACCTGGGTGCAATGATATTATGGACATAGTGTTACAGTGTGCAGTCACAGCCACTGACTTACCATTCCTGGGGATTACTTTTGAAACTGATCATAGTCAAGAGTTTGAATTTGATTATCCACGGTCCTTATAACTTACAGCACTATCATATGCATAATCCTTACTATAAGAACTCTGTTTGAAACATGTAAGCGCACAAGTAACTTTTTTTGGAAAATGTTTTTATCCATGATGTCAAAATAAAAATACTGCTTTTATCCTAGTATCCACAGAAGGGCTAGAGATTTTTGTTTTCTGTTGCTGTGGGGTGTGCCTGCATCTGTCCATTCACCCGACGGTTGTTGCATCCATACGGTGAGCTTGCATTTTGGATTTACATAATCATTACTACTTTCATTTAACAGTTGTCATTTTGAAATTCAACAATGAATTCATATTAAAGTCTAAGCTGACAAACCTTCACATTTAGGTATCGGGCCACTCCACATAATTTTCCCATCTATCAGCATACAAGTGATGGTTTCGGTGCCTTGAGTTTTGATAAATCCATCTTCACAGACCACAGAGACAGAGCTTCCTAATTGAAAATTGTCTCCGAAGCGCCGTGCATTTAATGGAACTCCAGGGTCCGGACACTCGTTATGACCGAAGGCTGGAAAACAAGTTAGGAATAAAGTGTTGTTAACTGGTAAATATAAAGTAAATAATTGATACAGCTTGGCTATCATCTTAAATAACGCACATATGAAGAGACAAAACACATTAATATTATCTTAGTGAGTGACTATGCTTCACATGAATGTAACATGTCATAATGGGATAAGTAATATGTCAACTTTTGAAAATTTTTTGATCAGTCGATTCAATAAACTTTTTCAAAAAGTTCAGTCCAGTCTGAATTAGTTCAAACTGAAATAGAAGTTCACCAGAACTCCTAAAACTGGTATGTAATACTAAGAGCTTTAAAAGTCATGTCATCCAGAGCTTTCATGGTTCTTAGACAGTGTTATACACCAGTGTTCAAGATTAATGTTGGGCCAACCAAACCAGTAGAACCCTGTTTTAGGTAGAACTTTGCTAAAAGGTCAGTTCAAGTTTGTTTTTAGAAAAGTTTGTCCCCCAAAAAGGTTCTACTACTTCAGTTCAATCAACACTAAACAAGATTGAAATGTATCGGTTTTGAATCTGTGGTACACTTTACATCCATATATTATATTGTTGCATTTTTAAAATACAGTAGGCAAAGCTGTGAACTATGATTTGCCATATAATACGTAGGATATATCAATATAGGCTGTAAAGCAAGATGTTGCCTGACAAAACCTATGTAGCTCATGGGCTAGATTGACACTGATCTAAATTGCCTCAGCCGCCTTACGGCCCTAGATTAGTCACTTCATCACCTTATCGTTTTTATGCCATAGCCATTGAACCCTAAACTATGTCCCTAGGGACTACAAATATTCATATGGTCTTCATATTACCCCCTTAGTTTCCTAACGGAAAGATAAATTTAAAATTTGGAACTCCCTCTATCTATGGTTGGAAGAGTAAATCACATTATAATGATAGTGCTTTTAAAGCTCCTCTATAGTATACAATATGCTGATGCCATAATACCACAGCAATTCTTTAATGCTATAAATTCCAAAATTTCGACCTTCATATGGGGGAAATCTAGAGCTAAACTCTGTGTGGAAACATTACAATGTTCATGGCTTTGCCTGACTTTAAATTATATTATACTGTAGGACAGATGAGATATTTGAAATATTGGGTGTCAACTGAGCCTCTTCCAAATGCCGAACACCATTTAGTGTATTAGTCCTCTTCTACTCTATTGAGCACAGTTCTGGAAAACTGTAGATTTTTATTCTAGATAGCTCTTACCTTTACATAAGCTAGCCATATGGATATGGGGCATAGCTAAAAGGGTGACAGTATTTTAGGAAATTCCATATGAGACCCCTCTATGGGCAAATAGTGGACTTCCAAACCTTTGTAATTTCCCTGACAATTATTGGATGGGACATGGTGTAACATTGTTATCATATATATGTATTAACAGAACTTTTAAGTCTTTTCAGCAGTTACAAGAGACACATAAAATAGTCAGATCTGATTTTTATAGACTCATTCAACTACGACATGCTATAAACTCCCAGCATACAGAGCTTTACTCATCCACTTCATCATACCCTTTAACTGGAATCCTACATACGCAGGAACCTAAAGTGTTAATTCCACAGATATATAAATATCCAATTCAGTTCCAATTTTCAACCTTACAATTAAAAGTGGAAGATACATGGAGAGCAGTAATCCTTGTGCTTACAAGCAAGGATTAGTCCACAGCTATGGAATCACATCCAGCAGGGTCTGCTGCAGTGAATAATAAACTCATTCAACTTTCTATTTTGCACCAATGTTATATTACTTTCATTAGATTGCACCAAATGGGTGTCTGTACTACTTCCCACCGTCACAGTTATGGTATTAGAAGCAGATTTTATACACTTGATGCTGGGATGCTCCATTATTCCAGCAGCAAAATGGCCCCAGTGGCCGAATAGAAATGTCATGTGACGGAGCCAAATTGTGCCAAACGGAACCCACTGACTATAATGGGATACATTCAGTTGCTGGCCTGGCTTCCAGCATTTCACTGTTCCCTAACGGACTTCAATGATGGAGATTCTGAATGAAATGGCAACGCTAAAATGAACAAGGCTTTAAAGGGAACTTGTCACTAGCTATGAGCAACATAAACTAAGTTATGGTGCGCATATGGCAGGTTCTTAGGAATAAGTGGAGGTATCTTTTAAACTTACCAAGCTCCCCAGTTCCACTCTGGCACTCCTGAAAGTAGGACATGGAGTGTGCATCAGACTTAAAGTTGCACACTGTGTGTGTACACTCCAATTGATCTCTATGGGAATGTGCTTGCACAGCATGTAGCTTTGAGTCTAAGACATGGTCCACATGCTGACTTTCAGGAGTAACAGTGCAGTAAAAGGGAATTGGGCAAGTATAAGAAACTACCTCTCCAAACTTCTGAGATCCTGCCCTATGAGCATCATAACTTAGTTTATAGTGCCCATAGTTGGTAACAGATTCCGTTTAACTATACTCAGAATTATGTATATGGTATAATACAAATCCATTGATATAGGTATGTAATGAACAGAAACTATCTTAAAAATACAACAAACCAATTCTATAGCAAGATGAAACAAATAATATAATCCAATTCTGATGTAGATACGAACAATACATGCAAGTAGAAGTAATACTGAATAGATACCAAACGTCTTTGTCTTTCAATGAGTCGCCAGTTGCTTCCTACATATTAGAAGTATCTTGACATTTCTCCAGGATAACACATTTTTCACAATGTTCAGTTTGATGGACATACACATTGATTATTCTCAGACCTTTAACCTAATACATTTCCAGTCTACAGCTGCCTTTGAAATCACAAAGACCAGCGCTGTCTAAACATCTGTGTTCCTCTTGTGTTCTGCGTTTCATCTTTTAACCCTATCACTGTGCATTGCTCTACGGGGAAATCATTCTCAGCCAATGCTTGTTATCCTGTGGGTGACACTGCATGGGCATGCTTGAATACTTAACGGATATTGTCTTGATGACAAAGAAGAATAAAACTTGTTCTGGCTCGATGCACATTATTATGAATTCAATATTTAATAACAAAATAAGTTCCAGTTCGTGTTTACTTATTGTCAAACTTGGGGTGCATGTAAATACTTAGGGGCAGGATAGGCCATTACCTAGGGTGGCATTGTGAAGGCACAATTCATGATTTTACTTTCAAAAGCAGCACTGTTCTGTACATACAGCCAAAGGCGTAACTTGCTGCTCATGGGCCCCAATGCAAAACCTGTAATAGGGCCCCCAACTTTAATGCTTTATTCATAGTACTGGGCTCCCTATATGGAGAAGAGAGGACTTATGGCACCCCCTAAGGCTCCTGGGCCCGGGGGCAACTGCATCTCCTACAGTTACGCCAGTGCATACATCTCCAAATTTCCTGCTTCTTTTCACAAAGTGATAAGAAATAAATAATAACGCTCTTGCTGTCTGCAGATAGTGCAGTGAGCAGATGTTGACAGAAGGGTAGCCCGAGTGGTTGCGCAAATTCTAACGGTGTCCCGGTGGTGGCTGTGATAATGGCTCATGCAGTAGGTGCATTGCAATTGAGTTCTGAGAAACAACAATTAGTGGTTTGTGTATGAACTGATGTGATGCCAGTGCCTTTGAATGAGTTAGCTTAGTCAAATAAAGAAACAAATAGATTGAAGTAAAACCGAAGGCACACAGTTTACGGATTGCTTGAAAATAAATGACAATCTTCAAACTCTTCTCCAACAATTAATAACTTTTTCAACAAGAACTGGTACAATGGACATGACATGTTTTGTTCCTAAATTCTCCTCTTTGAAGCAGGATAGGGGCTACCAGGCAAGGTTTTCTGGTGCCCACACTGGAAGATTATTAATGGAGGAATGGAGGGAATAATGCAGAAGCTGCTGTGGAGACTCTCATTACCAAGTGTACAAGGTCAAGATAAACTTACAGTTGAATGAGCTGCTTTTCCTTCCAGATTTCACGGGGTTTGCCCTGACTTAGACTTCTTCTTAAGCAGGGAGGAAAAATACTTCTCTCTCCTTTAGTTCTTCCCTCCAGCAAACTCCATGACCACACATTCTGGCTGGCTGGTCTACAGGCCCCTAGCCTCCAGACCGACTTAGCTCACCTCCACAATAGCCTAGTCCAGACTCCACACTCCTCAGAGGGACCCAGAACTCCCCAAAAGACCTAAAACACATCCAAGTTCTGTCTTTTATATTTACCCGCCAACCAATCTTGGACTAGGAGACAACCTACTACCCAATCCCAGGACTAACTGGGGATGACTGACAGGGAACAGAGCAGGTTAGGTATTGAAGTGAGTTAGAGAGACACTAGACATTAAAGGGGTTGTCCGGCCATAAACATTAGATCTCATTACTTCTGTTTGCCCAATACAATGCACTTTGTAATATACATTGTGCATTGTAAATTAGGCAAACAGAAGTTATTCACTTACCTTTTGGGGTGCCCCCCCCCCCTGTGTTGCTCCTCGGTTGCCATTGGTTCCGACAAGTCTCTTGTCCTCTTCTTGTCGGGATGACGGGGACGCGCTTCTCCAGCACAGCTCTGCGCATGTGCAGAAGAACTTCAGCCGCTGGGAAGCTCAGTTCTGCATGCAGGGGAGGCGTGGCTGCTGGCTCTTCATCTCCAAGGTAAGAATGAGTGGAGGGGCGGGCTCTCGTGGGGGGGGGGGGGGGAGGATGGATGGATGGATGTGTGCAAGTGGTGTCCGGGGACCCAGCTGACAGAAGTCGTGGGGGGGGGGCTGTCTGGGTTGTGCAGTGATGTGTGTGCTAGTGTGGTGTCAGGAGACCCGGCTGTCAGAAGTCCCGGGGGGGGGGGGGGGAGGGGGATGGCTGCAGTGATGTGTGCTAGTGCAGTGATGTGTGCTAGTGTAATGTCAGAAGACCCGGCTGTCAGAAGTCCGGGGGGGGGGGGTGCAGTGATGTGTGCTAGTGTGGTGTCAGGAGACCCGGCTGTCAGAAGTCCCGGGGGGGAAAGGGGGGGTGCAGAGGGTGCGGTCATATAGACTTGTAGCGGTGGAGTGTGCGGTCACATAGACTTGTCGCGGTGGAGTGTGCGGTCACATAGACTTGTCGCGGTGGGGTGTGCGGTCACATAGACTTGTAGCGGTGGAGTGTGCGGTCACATAGACTTGTCGCGGTGGAGTGTGCGGTCACATGGACTTGTTGCAGTGGAGTGTGCGGTCACATAGACTTGTCGCGGTGGAGTGTGCGGTCACATAGACTTGTAGCGGTGGAGTGTGCGGTCACATAGACTTGTTGCGGTGGAGTGTGCGGTCACATAGACTTGTCGCGGTGGAGTGTGCGGTCACATAGACTTGTCGCGCTGGAGTGTGCGGTCACATAGACTTGTTGTGGTGGGGTGTTCGGTCACATAAACTTGTCGCGGTGGAGTGTGCGGTCACATAGACTTGTAGCAGTGGAGTGTGCGGTCACATAGACTTGTCGCGGTGGGGTGTCCCGTCACATAGATTTGTAGCTGTGGGGGGGTGGTCTGTCACAGTAATTTGTCACGTGGGGTTGGAGGGGGGAGGGGCAGGGGATGCTGTTAGTGTACTTGTGTGTGGGCACTGTAAAGGGGGACTCTGTGGGGGAGGTCACAGGGGGGGCACTGTATAGGGACGCTGTGGATGGGGGGACTGTGGGGGGCATGTGGACGGGGGCTACTTTGGAGTGCACTGGGGGGGACTCTGGGGGGTGGCATGTGTAGGGGGGGTACTGTGGAGGGTACTGTGGGGGGGAATACTGTGGGGGGGCACTGTTGAGGGGGGACTGTGGAGAATGCTGTGGTTGGGGGGAATGAGGGGGGCTACTTTGGAGGGCACTGTAGGGGTGACACTGGGGGGCACTGTGGGGGGGCATGTGTAGGGGGTACTGTAGAGGGCACTGTTTGTGGCACTGTAGGGGGGACTGTGGGGGATCATTAGGGGGGCACTGTGGGAGAGTGCACTGTGGGGGGGGGGTCATTGTGAGGGGGGGGTCACTGTGTGAGGGGCACTATGAGGGCATGTGTGTGGGGGGAAATGTTTTGTTTTACTTTACTTTAGTAGGGTGGGGGGGGGCAGTAGGTAGCCTTGCAGTGGGGGGCAGCAGGAGAGTTCTCTCTCGGCTCTCCCCCGCCCCTCTCCATTCACTATACACAGTGCTGCTGTTTACACTCATGCCAGGATTTTATCCTGAACCATGAGTGTATAACGCAGTCTCCCCTGGCCACACCCCCTCTGAGCATAGTATGCAGCAGGGTGCGGGGCCTGGGCGGGGAGAGACTGTAGAGCAGTTCAATAGAGGTGGGCGTGTCATGGGCGGAGCTAGGACGTGAGCTGAGGGAGGCCATGAAATCCTGCCTTTTCATGCCTCTTACTGCCATCGGGAGCACGCACACAGAAGAGGGAGAGCGCAGAGCATTGCGGGAAGGCAGCACAGAGGCGCCATCTTTGAAAGCTGCAGTGAATATCAGATTCTAAGGTAAGAAACTGACATTGCAGCTGATCTGCCTGCCGGTTTGAGCCCCTGTATGCTGTGTGTTACTATCCTTACTGAAAGGGAAGCAGCAGCATTATAAAAAATTTTTACCCTGTGTGGCCGGACAACCCCTTTAACTCTTAGAGGCACAGACAAGGCCAATAAACATAGCAATACATCATGTAACAATACATGAATACCCATAAACACACACATATACACATAGTCACTACACATGAGGTTGTTATGACAGTGCTGTGGGGGGCCCAACTCTGGGCCACTGCACTAGCACTAGCGAGAGCTCATTGTATTTAAAATTATGCAATTTATTGTTGATTTTCCAACCATGCCTGCTGGAAGTTTATTCCAAGCAAGTACTACTCTTCCCGTAAAAAAATATTTTCTGGTTTTGCTTCTAATTCTTCCACCAAATAATCTCAGATTGTGTCCCCTTCTTCTAGTGTTTAGCCTCCTAATAAAACACTTATTTAATGAACTTTACTTATACTTTAAACATATATAAAAAGTTTTGATCATATCCCCCCTTCTCCTTTCTATTCTGCAGGCTATACAAATTAAGTTCTTTAAGACTTTCCTGTTAAATATTGTTCTTGAGATCTTCTAAACTTTTTGTAAAGGCCCTTTCACATGCAACGACTATTACTCAAAATTCATCCAAACTGCTGAAAATCAGCGATAATCATTACATGCAAATGGGGGCAGCGTTCACTTTTTATTTGAATGATGGATTTTAGCTTCACATAAAATCCATTGAATGCATTTCGCTCATCTTTCAAAAGATACACAGTTTTGCTTTGCATACATGACGATTACACATACATGAGTGCACTGTGTACTCTGCCAGGAGGAGAACATTTGAATCTGCTAGAGGATGTTTACACAGCTGGGCATATGTTTGAACATACGCCCAGCTCAGCAAACAACTGAAGAAGATTAAAGGTCCTTGCAAATCAAGATAATTAAAGTGTTAATGGACATTAAAGACATTATCACTTTATGCAAATACATAGCTAAAGGTCCATTTAGACGCAATGATCATCACTCAAAATTAATCAAAAGTGTCGAAAGCAAGCAATGGTTTTGCTTTTAAAGACAACCGTTTAAACATAATGATTATCGTTCGAAAATGGACGATAAACGATAATTGAACGACAGTTTATTTGAATGGCATGTGCATCAGTGAAGGTAAAAATTGTTAAACGACTGAACAATCTTCATTTAAACCAAACGATAAGCGAACTACCAAAGGATGGATTTTAAGCAGATTGAAATACAACGATGAACGAATGACTAACGAAAAGTGCAGGATGGGTGCGCGTTTACATGTTACGATTATTGCTCAATTATGCCACGTTACAAATTTTGAGCGATAATCGTTGCATCTAAATGGGCCTTGAATCTTTCAATCTTTTGGACGTTTGAAATCTTTGCGTGTAAAAGAACCTTAAGGGCGCCTGCACACGAGCGGAAATTCCCCGGCGGGATTTCCCGCAGAATCTCCGCTGCTCGAAGCCTGCATAGGATTGCGTTAACAAACACAATCCTATGCAGATGGCCACTATTTGGTGGCGCGAAATCTCCCGCGGCAAACAAATCGCGGCATGCTCTATATCTGTGCGGGGCTCTGCGAGCCCCGCACAGAAATGTCACTCACCCGCCGCCGGCTCCGGTCTGCGCATGCGCCGGCTGTCCGGCACATCACAGAGCCAGAGCCATGGGCACGGGCGAGTATGCGCTGATCCCTGCACGCGCTCGGGTCGGCGAGAATCCTCGCCACTGGATCCGACCCGCCCGTCTGCAGGCGGCCTGTCTTTGGACTTGTCTTATATTTATCAATGTCTCTCTGTAGCTGAAGTCTTGTGAACTGAAGACAGTATTCCAGATGTGTTCTTACCAGTGGTCTATACAGTGGGATCACAACCTGCCCTCTTTCTACTGGTAATACCTATACCTAAACTGCCAAGCATCCTCCTACTTGCTTTCTTTGCTACTTGGACTCATTTTGAGGCTCCCAGGGATCAGAACCTCTAAAACCTTCTCTTCTGAAGTCTTGGAAAAATGAAAACAGCTAATTTGATACTCATTTGGAGGATTTCTTCTCCCTAAGTGCATTATTTTACATTTGGAAGCATTGTAAGGAAAACATTTAAGTGGGAGCGCTCACCTCCCTACAAAGTTGTTGGCTAGTTGTTAAAAGACGACAATCACATTTCTACACCAGATGCTAATTATTCAACCACTGAGTATATTTAGGTGAGCTAAATGAAGCAGCTAAAAACTAGTACACAAATTGTTGCTCACCACCCAGGTGGTAGCTATGTTTACATAGAGCAACTGTCCCTTACATTTGCAGTCTCTAGTGACTAGTCAGATGACAGCTGTGCCATGTAAAGCCACCCTTACACAGGCCCCATCCCTCTGCTCTGCCTTTTTCACCTGGTCTAAGTTTTTGACATAGAATACAATTTTGTAAAACAAAATGTGTAATTTTGCACCAAATTGGGGGTCAGTAAAATAAGTGCAATAACAGACAGGCAAGAGACAAACAAAACCTATATATTTTCTACTTAAATGCGGATTTCTGCCATTAAAATAGAATCTTTGCAATCAATATTCACACCAGTTGTGACCTGTTCTTCATCGTGCCTGTTGTATTTTTGCTTGAACACCTACTACTGTGAAAGCCTTTAATAGGAAATTATCAGTGAATGAAAGTCCCCAATAAAGCCTCAGATGCCTTGAGGAACATTTTTTAACTTCTGTCATGGCAAACTCGATTTGTCGTGAAATAAGCAAAGCTTTCTGTGTGTCAGATCGAGTTTAAGTCAATTCAGGCAGTGCTAGTAACAACTCGCATATGGGAAGTGCAGCTGTTTTCTCTTCCATTGGATCTTGATGATTTAATCAGTTTTCTTCCTAGGAAGACATGTTGCAATAAGTTCTCATAATGCAACATTATAAGCAAAAATTGTTTCACCAGGAGCTTTAGTGGAATATATAACTTTCAAGGTGGTTGCCACCAATAAATAGAATAGTTACCCTAACGGTATTCTAAATTAATAATATAACTGTAGCAATGACAGAGGAAGATTTGATACCATAGGCATAAAATGAGCTTTTAAAGGGAATGTACTGTATAATTAATTGCATATTATTTCAATTGGATTTCAGATAACCGTTAGCAGATGACACCTCTATTGCACTGATAAAGGCAATAGCAAGACTATAAATGCAGATAAGTACCTGTATGCAACTCCCATAGTGATCCCTGGTGTCTGGAGGAGAGGGCTGTATGTAATTCCTTCTTGGAGTTGTATGTGACTGTCTAATGTCTAAACAACTGATGTCACCGCTAAAGTCGTTAGCGCTCCTGCAGAGCATTTAGACAGGCAGACTTCACAGCTGGATTCTATGTGAAGTGCTGAGCGAGGGGCGTTTACACGCAACAGAAAGCCCATGATCCAGCAATCTTTTTTATGCGGACTGAAAGTCAGCAATAGCGAGCAAATAGTTTTTGCATTTACACTGGACGATTATCGCTAAAATTTGTTTGCTTGAGCAAATTTTTAGCAATACTCGTTTTATGTAACTAGCCCTTAATACATCAGAATGGCGCCTCTAAGAATCCATGCACATGCTGCGGAAACAATCTAAGTCAGATTATGGTACAGATTTTTACTTGCAGAACATACCCTAGTTGCTGCTCAATGTGACTGCCAAAAAGCATATACATTTTGCTGCAATATATATACAGACATGCCCCATGGAAGTTTTTAACCCCTTCCTGGCATACATAGTAGAAGTACAGTTGCCACTAGCATCAGTGTAGAGCAGACTTGGAAGCTAAGCCCAAATGTTGGCTGTCTTTGAAAGCTAACAACTAACTGCAACAGCCTGGACGCCTCTGATCCTGACTATTCAACCACTTATATGCCACTGTCATTACTGATAGCAGTATTTCAATAGCCTGACAGTGGGAAAAGGCTCCATCTGTCCTCGGAAAGCCTTCCTCATGACAATATAGTGGTGTGCTTTTTGGTAAAGATGGCAGCCGAAGAGCCTTTGGCAGGACTCAATAGAATGGAATTCCTGCAAATGTTATACTGAATTGTACAGGCAATCAGGTGATCACTAGTTCAAGACCTATGGGACTAAATAAATATTAAAAATTCTAAAGGTTTTTTTTCATAATCAGTAAATTAACCCTTTCCAATCCACTGTCTGACGTCTAAAGACATTATGATTTAAGGCTGTACAGCTCCGATGTTGGTAGACTTCCGTCGGGGGTCCTCTTACTGTATATTGCCAGCCTCCCTGCTGTCGGAGCCTATTCAACGTGTCACCTCATGCAGTACTGGCTTTAGCCAGCAGATAGCGCCGTTGTATAAAGGCAGAAAAAGAGTAAGCCCCCTAGGAAAACCAGGATAGAAATTGGATTGGAAAGAGTTTAAAAAACTGCATCAAAAAAATAAATACATTAAAAATTGGTATCTCCGTGGCTTTGTAAATCCAATTTGTATAAAAATTATATTAGCTTCCAAGTCTGCTCTACACTGAATATTAGAAATTCCACACAGTTTATGCTGTTATAAGAAAAAGTACACAATGTCAGTTACAGTTTTTTGGTCACCTCATCTCTAAAAAAAATTGAATAGAAAGCGATCAAAATGGTACGAATAAAAATTACAACTCCCTCTACAAAAAATGATCGAAATATGAAAAAAGCATATCGATCTATCTATCTCATATCAATCTATCTATCTATCTCATATCGATCGATCTGTCTATCTCATATCGATCGATCTATTTATCTCATATCGATCGATTTACCTATCTATCTCATATCTATCGATTCATCTATCTATCTCATATCTATCTATCTAGCTCATATCTATCGATTTATCTATCTCATATCTATCTATCTCATATCTATCTTCTATCTATCTATCTCATATCTATCTATCTATCTCATATCTATCTATCTCATATCTATCTATCTATCTCATATCTATCTATCTCATATCTATTTATCTATCTCATATCTATTTATCTATCTATCTATCCATCCATCCATCCATGTCCAGCCCAAACTCTCCACAAAGCCTGTTATGTACTCCAATTTCTCATGATACAAATTCAATACTTATCACAGCGTGCCAGTAAAACCCTCAACAGACTACAATTCACACCACATCCACCGGGTGGCCAAACCTTGACTAATGTAGCATAAATATCTCCCAACAGAGTATCACAAAAATAGTATTTTTCCAAGCTGGTCAGCTTGCACCACACAGCATGAGATATGTTGAGCCTGGAGGAAAGGTAAAGAAGACCATATCTGTATTTCTCTACTATACTGAAAGAAAAATTAAATACTAAATACTTTCCCTTTAAAATATTTGGTTGTTACTAAATATCTGGAAAAAAAAATAGGTCTATGCAAAGGAATAGATACAAGAGACAGCTGCCTTAGGGGAAAACTGGCTTAGGCTTCACAAGTCCACCACTGAATAAACTAGTTTATTTTTTGCCTCTAATTATCAGCAGGAGAGATGTGCTTTCAGTAAGAAGTCTACACATGAATTTAGTCATTTACTGTATTTTCTGCTTCTGAACATCAGCAGGAAAAATGAACTGAAAGCTCTACCTGAAGGAAAAGAGAGGTTATTAAAAACAAAGGCACCGCAAATGGAAGAAGAATTATAAAAGGTGACAAAAACTCTCAAAATCCAGAATATAGCAGAATACCGTATATAAAATAATAGGTTCTAAAAAGAGCTGCAGACATCATTCACTTTTATGTATGTAAAACAATCTATTGATCATGGAGGTAGATATGTTCTCAGCTTACCTTCAGTAATTTCATTGAACAACATATGAAAATATATGAAAAAAATAAGTAGAAAGCACTTCTAGTTTAATAACTTGAAGCGTTGTTCTGATATCAATATCTAGTATTTATACTAAGGCTGCTTATCTTAAAGTGGTTCTCCCACCAAATGTACAGTAGCTATTGCCTGTCCACAGAAAAGGAATAACTATTTCATAACTGGGATCCAACCATTGGGACTCCATTGATCCTGATCCCTCCTGAATGAATGGAGTGGTCACCATGTGTGTGCACCATTGCTTCATTCATTTTAATGGGACTTATGGAGATAGTTAACCACTTGTACCCAGCTGCCTCTTACAGTCCCAATGAATTGAATGGAGTGGCAGTACATATGCAACATCACCATTCCCATTCATTTACAAGCCATTAAGCCCTCTGTTCCTGAGATCCGTAGGGTCCCAGCAGTCAAAACTCATAAAGTAGAGTAGAACTTCCTTTAGTGGAACTCATTTTGTTTTACCCAGCTTTCCTGACTTCTCCTCTTCTGACATCAGCTTGTTTTTTGAACTGCATTATCTCTTAGGCCCTTAGCCTGCTATGTTGTTATGGAAGATTTCTGCCTGTCTTTATCTTAGCTCTGTTCCATAACCATCTCTATGCCTGCTCCTCCAATACTGTGATATAGTTATCCTGACTAGTTTGCATCAACTCTTACAATACTGAGATTACTTCCTAGTTAACAGCCTTCTGCAGCAAGTTAATGGTGGAAAATCAGTAGACCATAAAATGCTTCCCTTGAAAGTAGCCCTGAGTCAAACCGGTTAATAGCCTAGTGGGTCCTCATTCACTGCTTAAAAGCCCAACTGGAGATCAACACTCACAGACAACAGCAGTATACTCCATTGTGCTTGTACTCTTTTTATCAAACGTATCACCAAGATAGCAATCTTATAAGGATGGCAAATTTAGTGCAGAATACATAATGAGGGAAGTTATTATGGCAAGCATTTCATATGCTGGTCTTAATATGAGTAAAATGCACCTAATCTGGAGTAAGATGCACCCAATGTATTAATAAGCATACTACTCTAAATGCATTATACATATCTCTGACCTAGGAAAAAATTCAGATGGCCAATTTAATTTAGGACAATCTCAGGGGTAAATTATAGTAAATCTGATGTGCCGTGGGAGGCCCTACTGTTTTTACTAAGTACTGACTCCTTTACAAATGTTTTTTCAAAAGTGTCAGGAAAAGGGAAAAGTTGCACATTTTTGACAGATTTACGAAACACATGTACAAAATGTGAGACTTTGATACACTACAAGGCTGGCGTAAATATCTTGATACATGTATCCCAAAGTGTTTCAGGGATTCTCCTGTTCGCGCCTTCAGTAGGACAGTTTGATGGAATGATAAAGTGGACAGGTTTAAGACTCCCAAAATGTATTTCTTGTTTAACATCATCAAATGACAGTGCTAATAAAGTAAAGTTTAAGTGTAGGGATGAGCGAGTATACTCGCCAAGGCACTACTCGTTCGAGTAATGTGCCTTAGAAGAGTATCTCCCTGCTCGTCCCTAAAGATTCGGGGGCCGGCGCGGGGCGGGGAGCTGGGAGGGAGAGCGGGGAGGAACGGAGGGGAGATCTCTCTCTCCCTCTCTCCCGCCCGCTCTCCCCTGCTCCCCGCTGCGACTCACCTGTCAGCTGCGGCGGTCCCCGAATCTTTAGGGACGAGCAGGGAGATACTCGGCTAAGGCACATTACTCGAGCGAGTAGTGCCTTAGCGAGTATACTCGCTCATCCCTATTTAAGTGCTATAAAGTTAAATAAAAGTAGTTAAGCTTTTAAAAGCTTTTAAACTAAATGATATAGTTGTAACAATGACATATTTAATTAAATCTAATCATGTCTAGGTCAGTAAGCCTAATACAGAATGTAATACTACAACATTGTTAGGACTTTTTGACTATTCCCTTTTATACCCAGGATTGTTTTGCTACATATTATAAACTGCAGTTTTGTTCTTTTTTTTAGAAATTCTGTATTTTAGCATGGCTGGATGGGACATAACTGTAAGTCATGCATGGTAAGTATACTTCAGCTGAATGAGAATACTGTATTTAGCATTGTAAAAGAAAAACCCTACTGGCAAAACAGCGGTTTTATGTACCAAGCTGGCGTGACATATGTCACAGTCAATTTAATGTTAATGCTACACAATTACACTTTGAGAACTTATTAGTGACAGCATTATCCACTAGTGTCACTTTGAAAAGACTCTAAATTTATATTGTTATTAATTGCATGTTTCTGGCCTTGGCAGAAACAATTACTTGTTTAGTGAGAGCAATAAGAACAGACGTGCATTTTAAACAGTAAATCCTACCATCAGTTTAATCAGAGAGTCAAAGTACGGACTCACTTAAAGGTGAAAATGTTTTGAACTTGACCTATGTTCAATACTTATTGTAGAAAATTCTCAGCAATTTCTCCCTAATCACCTTCCTCTCCTTGTATATTATCCCATATTTTAGTTAAAAACATTTTAAAAATCTATATTTATATCCGGAAAACAACTAGACCACTTCTCTTTTTTTTTGCAAACCTGTACCTGACAGTAGGGTAACTGGCTGCAGCATGCTACAAATATACAGTCAGAATTGTGCCATTGGCCTATACATCAATGATTTACTGTATGCAGTCTCTTGTTACAGGTCAAAACTAGAGATGAGCGAACGTACTCGTTAAGGGCAATGTCACAATCGAGTATCTCTATTTTCGAGTACCTGGCTACTCGGGTGAAAAGATTCGGGGGGTGGGGGGTTGCAGAGGGGAGTGGGGGGGGGGGAGAGAGAGCTTCCCCCTGTTCCCCACTGCTACCCCCCGCTCCACCACGCCGCCTACCGCCCCCCCAGCGCTCCCCAAATCTTTTCACCCGAGTAGCCAGGTACACGAAAAAAGCGATGCTCTATTGTGAAATCGCCCTTAACGAGTACGTTCGCTCATCTCTAGTCAAAACCTTTGCAAGGCTTTGGAGACACTTTATATTTTAAACTGAATACCACCAAATTTCAGATACTTAACGTAAAGTTGGACTTCACTACTTGCTCTAACATCCAGTCTAACTATACCTTGGTATTTCCCCAACCTGTTCTACCTCCAGAGCCTTTACAATTAACTATTTCTACCTACTGAAATGTACTTCTTAAGTAATAACTTGCTTTCAAAAAACATACTGTATTTTTCTTGGGCAAAACAAATTGCAGTTACTAAAACAGTGGTCCCTCCACATTTATTATACTTGTTACAAGCAGTTATTATCCCCATGTCAGCCCTTATTTTTACTAAATTACAATCCATTTGAATTCTTTGACCTGGATAAATAAGCATCCGAGAGTGGAATTCTCAACTATGACTGAGCCTTTGGCCTCTGATGGAATGAGTTAAATCATACTACTATGCTGTAGTGTTGCACCAAGCAGAATCCTGATAGAATGAATGGGAAGGTAATGGATGGGTAACAACAGAGAGAACTCTGACCATCAGGAAACACTGATAACACAAGGCTTTATCCTGCTCCCTTGATGGCATTAGAACTACAGTGAAAACCTAGCATTGACTGGTCAATTTAATTTTAAATTTTCCCTGTTGGTGTGTCCCAATGTCATCCCCCCTCTTTGTTTCCAGCATGCGTTTTCACCAGACCTAAATATTTCAAAATGGGAAGCCAGAGCTATTTCTTCAACTAGTAAAAGTTTGGATAGTGGTACAATACTACACTTCCCTATTTTTTGTCAAAAATGTAATCTACTGCAAAGTTATATTTATACATATCTTCAGATTAAACATATGTTATCTCAAATAAATGTCACCTCTCACAGTTTCCTAAATCAGTATTTTGATTATTCGCTCTATCCACACATACAAATAAGGTAATTTCTACTTTTTACGATTCTCTCACTTCCTTACCTTAAGCTATCAGTAAATCCAGCCATATGTTATTATGGGATTCAGACTTTGCTCTGAAAACTAGCCTGAAGGACTGAAGAGATGCATTTAACTGGTCCAGAAAAGTATTTAAAAGTACTGTCCACTAAAAAATAGCGCAACAAATATTCCTGTCCTGGATATGATTCTCTCCAGATTAGTTATATTTGATAAATCATTCTGAAATGTGTTGAAGGGGTTGTGGCCATCAAGACTCTTGCTACCATATGTGGTGGGATTGTAAGACAATTTAGGACTTTGGAAAGTTGTGTCATGAACACCCATGTACTTCCTAACACAGCCTTGAACTTGTGCTTTCTTCATCTGGGTTCCATCACTAAGCAATATAATGTCATATACCAGCCATATCTCGTTAGCAGCTAAATCCCTAAGTGCTCGAAACTGAAAATCAAATACGATCACATCATTTCCCAAAATTGTGCACCCTGTTTCTAACAATTCCTCCTTAGAGTTGTAAGCACAATAAACCTATAAATTCACTGCTTTACTAAAAAATTGGTTGCCATCGTCAATCTATAAAAAATATTTAATTGTAGAAATTTAGATGTAACTGTACTTTGCTTGTTTTTGAAAAAAAATGTTATTCAACCACCTTTTGATTATTTACAACTTTAAATCCCTTGCATTATTAGTGCTATTATAGGATTATGAAAGGATGTAAAGGCATTCAAGTGAATAAAGATGAGCTGCAATACCTGTCACAGTCTATGGACAAGAGTGGTGCCGTTTCTCAGCAAAAAACCCCTTATTTTTCAAATTGCATACAAACCATTCAAAGCTACAAGTGTCTGTATATATATATATATATATATATACACTACCGTTCAAAAGTTTGGGGTCACATTGAAATGTCCTTATTTTTGAAGGAAAAGCACTGTACTTTTCAATGAAGATAACTTTAAACTAGTCCTAACTTTAAACAAATGCACTCTATACATTGCTAATGTGGTAAATGACTATTCTAGCTGCAAATGCCTGTTTTTTTGTGCAATATCTACAAAGGTGAATAGAGGCCCATTTCCAGCAACTATCACTCCAGTGTTCTAATGGTACAATGTGTTTGCTTATTGGCTCAGAAGGCTAATTGATGATTAGAAAACCCTTGTGCAATCATGTTCACACATCTGAAAACAGTCTAGCTCGTTACAGAAGCTACAAAACTGACCTTCCTGTGAGCAGATTGAGTTTCTGGAGCATCACATTTGTGGGGTCAATTAAACGCTCAAAATGGCCAGAAAAAGAGAACTTTCATCTGAAACTCGACAGTCTATTCTTGTTCTTAGAAATGAAGGCAATTCCATGCGAGAAATTGCTAAGAAATTGAAGATTTCCTACAACGGTGTGTACTACTCCCTTCAGAGGACAGCACAAACAGGCTCTAACCAGAGTAGAAAAAGAAGTGGGAGGCCGCGTTGCACAACTAAGCAAGAAGATAAGCACATTAGAGTCTCTAGTTTGAGAAACAGACGCCTCACAGGTACCCAACTGGCATCTTCATTAAATAGTACCCGCAAAACACCAGTGTCAACATCTACAGTGAAGAGGCAGCTGCGGGATTTTGGGCTTCAGGGCAGAGTGGCAAAGAAAAAGCCATATCTGAGACTGGCCAATAAAAGAAAAAGATTAAGATGGGCAAAAGAACACAGACATTGGACAGAGGAAGACTGGAAAAAAGTGTTGTGGACGGATGAATCCAAGTTTGAGGTGTTTGGATCACAAAGAAGAACGTTTGTGAGACGCAGAACAAATGAAAAGATGCTGGAAGAATGCCTGACGCCATCTGTTAAGCATGGTGGAGGTAATGTGATGGTCTGGGGTTGCTTTGGTGCTGGTAAGGTGGGAGATTTGTACAGGGTAAAAGGGATTCTGAATAAGGAAGGCTATCACTCCATTTTGCAACGCCATGCCATACCCAGTGGACAGCGCTTGATTGGAACCAATTTAATCCTACAACAGGACAATGACCCTAAACACACCTCCAAATTGTGCAAGAACTATTTACAGCAGAAGCAGGCAGCTGGTATTCTATCGGTAATGGAGTGGCCAGCGCAGTCACCAGATCTGAACCCCATTGAGCTGTTGTGGGAGCAGCTTGACCGTATGGTACGCCAGAAGTGCCCATCCAACCAATCCAACTTGTGGGAGATGCTTCTAGAAGCGTGGGGTGCAATTTCACAAGCTTATCTCAACAAATTAACAGCTAGAAAGTCAAAGGTGTGCAATGCTGTAATTGCTGCAAAAGGAGGATTCTTTGACGAAAGCAAAGTTTGATGTAAAAACAATGTTATTTCAAATACAAATCATTATTTCTAACCTTGTCAATGTCTTGACTCTATTTTCTATTCATTTCACAACGCATGGTGGTGAATAAGTGTGACTTTTCATGGAAAACACAAAATTGTTTGGGTGACCCCAAACTTTTGAACGGTAGTGTATATATATATATATATATATATATATATATATATATATATATGTGTGTGTGTGTGTGTATATGCATATATATATATATATATATATATATATATATATATATATATATATATATATATATATATATATATACATATATATAATTTATCACTATCCTCATTCCATCTTCATAACCTAGAGATACTTTTAGACAAGATGACTATCAGGCATTTAGGCACCCCATGACTATCAGGTCTGTGCTTTCCTGTAACAGCGATGATCGTTCATTGAATGTAGATCTCTTCCAGCTACCTATCTCCATTCACTGTGAACAGGCAGCCATTCAAAGATGAACAACTGCCTGTTTACACTGAGAAATTGCTGACTAGTTGTTTTATTTCAGTTAGCTGAAACAAAGTAGCTCGTGACTAATCAGCAATTTCTCACTCCGTACCCCATTATGTCCCATGTTTATGAGTGGCAACTATCAGTCAAAATTGCTAATTTGTGTGATTCATCAGCCTATAGTTGGCCTATTTAAAACTGCCTAACTCAGAAGAACCATCTTCCATGTATGTTTCTAGTTTCATGATGGAGCCTCCTTGTCCTGTTATGTCCCAAGCCTTTATTGCCAGTGGCCACAGCATTTAGATATTTTGGAGACCAGACAACATGGTAACTCTTCAACCATTCCCTTTAGAAGTAAGTTTAATACTCTCTGGGTGTCCTGTGTTAAATTTGTTGTTGAGGATATACCCCTGAGCTTTAGTTCTTTTTTCTTTAACTGTAATATACTTTGATGAGCAGCACCAAGTGTCTTCTGGGTAACTACCAACATGTTCCTACTGGATGTCTTGAGTGGACAGAGTCCCTTCCTATGGAACTAACCGATACTAACCTTTCAACAATATTTGTTGAAAGCAGACATGTTCTCTAGGTGTTTGCCTTGTACTTAAGGCGTAACCCCCATACTAGGGGAGTCCTTTATTCTACATAATACTGGTCAAATTGAAGCATTGTTCTTCTCTTTTTTGAGACAAACAATAATTATTTAGATTTTTGTTGGATAGTGGGCATCTGAATAATAATTGCTCAGTGGAAATGCTGGTAGTGACTGAATGTTGTACAATAATTCATTCTTTGTTTAGTTTTTGCAGGTATAAATATCAAATGACGATCAGCCTGTGTAAACAGGCAGTCATTCAGCTATCAACGACTGCCTGCTTACTGTGAATGGAGGTGGGTGACCAGAAGAGAACTACCACCTACTCCATCTCCATTCACTGAGTGATGATCGCTCCTGTATGAAAGTATAAGAGCAACTATGACTAGGACAACTCTCAGGCGCTGAAGCTTCCAACAGTCATTCTGTGAAAAAGGCCCCAAAGACAGGATATAATACCAGTTGACAGACATATGCAAACAGGAAGACAAACATTTGAAGAAGTGGGAGCTGCATGTTCAAATGGCTGCAAACATGTTATGCGGCATGCTGAATCTGTTACACAAGTCACATGTAACAAAATATAATCCCATTGACTAAACCACTTACTGCTATAAGTAATATTAAATCCACGTCCAGACATAGAATGATCTGCTTGGAATTCCAATCGCATTATATGATTGTTACTTGTAAGATGAGATGGAACTTCAGCACCGGTGAATGTTCCCAATATTGGAGAGTCTAAAGAGTCGCCATCTTTAATAGCCAGGAAATCAAACTGAGACTCTAAGTCGAAATCATTGAAAGACAAATGTATCCGGCTTCCTGGATCCGAAATAATAGTCCAGATGCAGTTTAAATTGTTTCCGTAACCTTCTGGGTAGTCAGGAGAGAGAACTGTTCCCATCGGCGCAGTAAAATTTGACAGGCATGGAACTGTAAAAATGAAATACAATAAATTAGCATGCGGACAGGTTTTAGCAAGCTCTTCACTTTACTTTAAAAGATTTGCATAAAATGCAGCATGTTCGTTTTTTGATTGCCTACGTGTGGGCATAATCCCTGGGCACTGTCCAAATGAACATTACAATTGTCAGCTCTAATTGCTTTTTCTTTGTCTGAAAGCTCTCCATTGCAAATAACTGGTTACATGGGTAACATATAAGACTGATGTAAGATCATTTGCAAAGTAACAGAAAACAGGATTATGGTTTTGTTTAAATTACCAAGAAAAAAAAATATAAGACTTGGAAGTGAAGAAACCTGTAGCTTGATTATACAAATCTTCATTAACTTGCTGGATGTCTTTACTCAAGTCTAAACAACAGATGGTACAGAATTTCTCAGTGTATGATATCAAGATTAACTTTGGGTACTATAGGGACAACCAACTTATTTTCATTCAAAGGCATGCGATAACAGAAAGATACTGGTTAAGGTAAGCCCTTTAGCTGGCAATAAGGTAGTAGCCATATACGGATACATCTGGAATTTCCACCTCAGCGGTAAAAACACTAAATAAAAAACATTAGCCTATTACCTATCTATCTTACTGAATATATGTAAGGGTACTGCCATGTTCTAATGTGTACTATATTTTGTTGTGTTCTTCTAATGTTATAAGATGTATATACGCATCTGTGGTTATGTGGAAAAGAAAGGGGGTTTGGTACCATGTTAGCCAGTAGAGCAAAGTGTGATTGTACTCAGTGAGAGAAGCCAAGTAATATTGTAGATATAAAAAAGAACTACTCCAGTACAGGCAGAAAGAAAAAAATGGACATGTACCTCTAGAAGTGACCTACAAGTCACAGCTAGAGGTTCTAAGAAACTCCCTCATACCCTACACAAGGAGGACCATCTGAAAACCATATTCCCTGACCCCTCCCTTCTGTGTTACAGGCAACCTCCTAATTTGAGGAACTTTATAATCAGGAGGGTTGTAAGGGCTTACAGGCACTGGATTGCAGCCCAGGTGTAGTAGCCAAGATGGACTGGAGAGTAGTCGAGAGGAAGCTGAGTCGTTAGCAGGTAGTCACAGTTGTAGTAGCAGAGGAGCTGGTAGCAATGGAGCTTGATTATAGGCTGAGAGCTCAATAATCATGCACTGAGGGAGTGGCAGGGCTAGGCTTATATAGGAATCACAATCAGGAACAGGGGTGGTGTCAGGACCAGGAACTAGGTAACTGGGAAATACAGAACAAGGCTAGGTTTTCAGCAACGAACTGTCCATAGCCTAGCAGAGAGAGCTGCCAGCTGGAATGCAAGAGGTTGTGGGTTTGAGCCCTGACAAGTGCATTGCCCTCTGACACACAAAAAAGTACTTATTCCTGTAATGTAAGGAGCTGAAATACCTGCTCACATATACTGACTGTGGATAGGATATGGATCCCCAACGCACAGCAGGACTATAAGATCCCTAGGACATTCACATGTTCAATATTGTGTTGTCCTATTGGGGGGCTTTATATTGGGGAAACAGATCAAAAACTGAGAGCCAGGATGAGATCTCATTGCCACTCAATTGGAAAGGAAAAGACAGAACTACCTGATACAAAACATTTTTGTGGTCAGGAACACAACATAGAGCAGATGAGAGTTATCATATTGAAGGGCAACTTCAAGTCACAGCATCACAGAAGAATTTGGGAGTATATATTTATGGCCATGTTTGATACCCTCAAGAATGGAATGAACCTCAGCCTGGGATTCTTGCATAAGAGGAAAATATGAAAGGTCTGAAGGAGGTAGAGAGGGGTGTCCTCCTCTTAATCATTTTTTTTTAACTTCATTAAAATTTAGAAATTGATTTACAAGAATGTTGCCATCCAATAGATGGAGCTGCAGAGGTGGTGATTCAATTTCCTTCTATGTGGATTTTAAAGGAGAGATAACAGACATCACAAAACTGTCACATTCCTGAGCTCAGTGGACTAAGTATTTATCTCTTTGCTTAGTTTGTTTGGTGTTATTTTAAGTCTTGAGTGCAAAACAATCTCAAATCTCTGCGTGTGAACATATATTTAGACCAAGAGGGGTGTCCTCTCTGCATTTGTATGTTATATTTGTGCCATATCCAAACCAGTTTCATTTTAGCCTGATGATGGGTCGATAGAAGAAAGCTTGTTGTTACATCATGTATTTTTGTTAGCCATTCAAAGGTAACATATCTACAAGAGTACCTGGTTTCTCTCACTGAGAACAATCACACTTTGGTTATGTGGAGGGACAGTGACATGGCTGCACTACATATATTTTTGCCTAATAGAAGTACTGGTTCAAATACAATGAAGGAGCATGTGCTGAAAGTGCACAGTCGGGATGTAACAAAAGGCCTTGAGTGTGGCTGTGTTGTACTAGGATTGTAATTGGATTCCCTACAGGGTGTAGGCTGTCCCAGGCTTGTTTACCTGGAAAGGCTGTCCAGGAAAGGTTACAGCAGAGCAGCATAACAGGTGAACTACGCACACACCAAGAAGTGACAATCACCATTGTTTTTGGTATCAAAGTTCAGCAGAGCATCATTCACGACCATGTCATCATTTTGGCCTGTGAGTAATCCTCGCTGGAGAGTTTCTGGTAAGGCATAGGATCGGTTGTTTGTGCAGTATTTTCCTGTGTCCAACAGTTCTACATATTGGAGAGTCCACCAAATTCACCTCCATGCAAGAGCTGGGTGGATCAAGTGGTTGAGATCTATCCCATGGACTATCACTATCTATCAATGTATCCCATATCTATCTATCTATCTATCTATCTATCTATCTATCTATCTATCTATCTATCTATCTATCTATCTATCTATCTATCCCATATCTATCTATCTATCCCATATCTATCTATCTATCCCATATCTATCTATCTATCTATCTATCCCATATCTATCTATCTATCTATCTATCTCATATCTATCTATCTATCTATCTATCTATCTATCCCATATCTATCTATCTATCCCATATCTATCTATCTATCCCATATCTATCTATCTATCCCATATCTATCTATCTATCTATCCCATATCTATCTATCTATCTATCTATCTATCTCATATCTATCTATCTATCTCATATCTATCTATCTCATATCTATCTATCTATCTCATATCTATCTATCTATCTCATATCTATCTATCTATCTATCTATCTATCTATCTATCTATCTATCTATCTATCTATCTATCTATCTATCTATCTATCTCATATCTATCTATCTATCCCATATCTATCTATCTATCTATCTATCTATCTATCTACCTACCTACCTATCGATGTAACAATCGTTAACATGACTGGAACATCATGATGAATTGATTTATAGTATTATAATAAATTGTAATTAATTTCTACTAATGTGTTAAATGTTAAGTTATATAAGTTAACATACGCTACACCTGTATACATTATCTATCTATCTATCTATCTATCTATCCCATATCTATCTATCTATCCCATATCTATCTATCTATCCCATATCTATCTATCTATCTATCTATCCCATATCTATCTATCTATCTATCTATCTATCTATCTATCTATCTATCTATCTATCTATCTATCCCATATCTATCTATCTATCCCATATCTATCTATCTATCCCATATCTATCTATCTATCCCATATCTATCTATCTATCTATCCCATATCTATCTATCTATCTATCCCATATCTATCTATCTATCTATCTATCTCATATCTATCTATCTATCTCATATCTATCTATCTCATATCTATCTATCTATCTCATATCTATCTATCTATCTCATATCTATCTATCTATCTCATATCTATCTATCTATCTATCTATCTATCTCATATCTATCTATCTATCCCATATCTATCTATCTATCTATCTATCTATCTATCTATCTATCTACCTACCTACCTATCGATGTAACAATCGTTAACATGACTGGAACATCATGATGAATTGATTTATAGTATTATAATAAATTGTAATTAATTTCTACTAATGTGTTAAATGTTAAGTTATATAAGTTAACATACGCTACACCTGTATACATTATCTATCTATCTATCTATCTATCTATCTATCTATCTATCTATCTATCTATCTATCTATCTATCTATCTATCCCATTTCTGTGTCATAGCTATCCAATCTAACACCTACAGATGTAGCATGCACCAACAATACAGATGGCATGATACTCTATTTAAAGAATGTTGAGCTACGTAAACAGAATAGCATGCCATCTGTACTGTTGGCACTTGCTACATCCCAATCTATCTAAAATTTTGGTTGCCAATAGCCACTACTATGAAGTAAGCTTATTAGCTTCCTGTATCAGGAAGAGCATGCATTTCATGGTTTAAAGGCACTGTGCTAACTTTAATACTTATCCTCTGTATGCAGGGTAGGGATAAGTGTCTGATCGATGGAGGTCTTACTGCGGAGACCCCGACCAATCACACGAAAGATTTTACTTTTTTACATGTATAGCTGCCTAGACACTATTTGTATTGTCTTTTTTATTAACTGTAACTATGGCTCAATTTTGAAGTAGGGATTATTCTTCAAGCATCCTCAAAAATCCTGAAAAATCATTCTGCAACCTCAAAAATCCAGAAAAAAAAGCTTGCTAGGGCTTATTTTTGGGGTAGGTCTTATTTTCAGGGAAACAGGGTATGTAGTCTAGATTAAATAGACCAGCACTCACAAGATAGGGAAGCACCTATACTTGGCTCTCTCCACCAGTGTTTTAGAAATTTAGGCTCAACTGCTGCTCCCTTCATTTAGGATATCAGTTCTTGTGAGGGTGGGAGGTTCCAGCAGTTAAGTGTTAACAAGCAGCGCTCAGCTGTCATTCAATAAATGGCTGATCGCTGCCTGTGATTGGCTGAGTGCTCAGCCAATCAGATACAGCCCTTTCAGCAGGGTTGTATCTAAAATCCCCGCCTGCTGAAAGAACTTCACTACAGTGCCAGGCCTCATGATGTTCTGTGACAGCTTTGGCAGGGGATTCTTTACTCCCCGCGGGGAGTCCCCTTCTCGCTGAACACTGTCACAGTGTTCAGTGACAAGGGACTCCCCGCGGGGAATATTGACACGCAACACGGACCTATGCCTGCACACATGTCTTGGGTTTTGCAGGTATGTGCGTTTGCATGCTTGTAAAACACGGACATGTGAAGACAACATAGGAAAATGCAGGGTTCAAATAAATGGCCTGGTTACATGTGCACGATTGTATACACATAAACATGCTCATCTGAATGAGCCCTTAGCGATACCAACATGTTTTTTAATTTAGACTTTTTTTTTTACTATATATCTATATATATAAAGCTGAAAGCCCTCACTGACTGACTGACTGACGCGCCAAAAGTTCTCCAACTTCCTGATGTCGTAGAAACATGAATTTTGGCACGAGCATAGATTATCTCCAAAATAGGAAAAGTAATTGGGTCTCAACTCGATTATTCAATACTAGCGCAAAATAATTGGCGTCAAAATTTACCGTACATAATCTAAATCGGTCACTTCCCAATGCCTTAGAAACTTAAAATTTGGCACGGGCATTGAATATGTCATAAATAGGAAAAGCTAATGGGTCCCAACTCGATTATTCAATTCTATGCGCAAAAGAATTAGCGTCAAAAGTTTACGTACGGAATCTAATTTTCTCACTTTCCGGTGTCATAGAAACGTGAAATTTGGCACGAGCATTGATTATGTCATAAATAGGAAAAGTTCATAGTTCCCAACTCGATTATTCAATTCTAGCGCAAAAGAATTAGCGTCCAAATTTTACGTGCGGAATGTAATTTTTTCACTTTCCGGTGTCATAGAAACGTGAAATTTGGCACGAGCATTGATTATGTCATAAATAGGAAAAGTTCATAGGTCCCAACTCGATTATTCAATTCTAGCGCTAAAGAATTGGCGTCGAAATTTTACGTGCGGAATGTAATTTTTTCACTTTCCGGTGTCATAGAAACGGGAAATTTGGCACGAGCATTGATTATGTCATACATAGGAAAAGCTAATGGGTCCCAACTCGATTATTAAATTCTAGCGCAAAAGAATTGGCGTCGAAATTTTACGTGCGGAATGTAATTTTTTCACTTTCCGGTGTCATAGAAACAGGAAATTTGGCACGAGCATTGATTATGTCATAAATAGGAAACGTTAATGGGTCCCAACTCCATTATTCAATTCTATGCGCAAAAGAATTAGCGTCCAAATTTTACGTACGGAATGTAATTTTTTCACTTTCCGGTGTCATAGAAACGGGAAATTTGGCACAAGCATTGATTATGTCATAAATAGGAAACGTTAATTTGTCCCAACTTGATTATTCAATTCTAGCGCAAAAGAATTGGCGTCGAAATTTTACGTGCGGAATGTAATTTTTTCACTTTCCGGTGTCATAAAAACGGGAAACTTGGCACGAGCATTGATTATGTCATAAATAGGAAAAGTTAATGGGTCCCAACTCGATTATTCAATTCTAAGCGCAAAAGAATTAGTGTCCAAATTTTACGTATGTAATCTAATTCTCTCACTTCCTGATGTCATTTTATATAAAGGAAACGTCGCATGGTTACCTCCCCGTGGTATTTCCTGGGTAACGCAGAGAACTATGCAAAATGGTGAACATATTTTTTTCCCTCAGTATCTCTAAAGTAACCATGGCTTCATAAGCTTTTCCGTGTGAACACCAGATAAACACCAGTACCAAATTAACTCGGGCGAAGCCGGGTATATCAGCTAGTAAAAAAAAAAAAAAAAATATATATATATATATATATATATATATACACACACACATATATATATATGGCAAGAGATCTTATTTTACCTTCTATCACCATTTTTAAATAATTAATAATTTTCTTATTAATTTTAATTTTTTAATTGATTATTAATAGAGATGAGCGAACGTGTTCTTAACGAACACTTACGCTCCCGGACACCGGCTTTGCCGAGGACTTCAGTGTCCGCGCGTAAAGCTTCGGGGGGCGCCGGGGGGCGGGGAGAGGCGCGGCGGCGCGGGCGGCAGCAGCGGGGAACAGGGGGGAGCCCTCTCTCTCTCCCTCTCCCCCCACTCCCCGCCGCACCCCCCCGCGCTGCCACGGCGACCCCCGAACTTTTTTCGCCCGAGCACGGAATTGCTCGCAAAGTTCGGTGTTCGGGCGAAAAGGGGCGGAGCCGATCACGTTCGCTCATCTCTAATTATTAATTATATTTTTTATAATTTTTGTTAGTGTCTATAGGGCACAATATGTTGCATATTACATCAATCTATCAAACCATGCCACAGACTTGGCTTGCTAAGCAATCTGCCATGCCAGCCCTGGGGGCTTTCAGAATATCGATTGTGCATTTAAATGCCGCAGTCAGAATTTAAAGAGTGTACAGCTGCAATCAGCGATGGTGCTGATCAGAGCTGTTGCTGGTGTTTGTCGGCTGTAAAAAACAACTAGCACCCACATTGTATGGAGTGGGAAAGACCCCTAATACCCCTCCATGCAAACCCCAAGTGTCCATGATGTAAATGTACATCCTGGAGTGTTAAGGGGTTAATGACCTGGTTGAAGTATTGCAAAATAAAATATGAATATTTGCAGATAATACAAAACTATGCATAGTAATTAACACAAGAGAGGACAGAATGTGGTTGCATATGGAACTTCATAAATTGGGGGATTTTGGCAGAAAAGTGGCAAATGAGGTTTGGCACTGATAACTGTAAGGTTATACACATGGTCAGAGGAAATACATGCCACCACTACACACCAAATGGGAAACCACTGGGAACAATGACATGGAAAAGGACTTGGGGGATTTTAGTCAACTGTTAACTGTAGCAAACAGTGTCAGGAAGCTGCTACTAAGGCAACTAGGATTATGGGGTGCATCAAAAGGAGGTATAGAGGCACATTGTTTTTCCTCTTTACAAAATACTGGTCAGGCCACACATGCAATATTGTGTACAGTTTTGGACACCAGTACTCAAGAAGGACATATCAGAGTTTTAGCTGGTTCAAAGGTGTGCAACTAAATTAATAAATGGAACGGGGGGACTACAATGTATTGACAGGTTATCAAAATTGGTATTATTCAATTTAGAAAAAAGGTTGCTGAGGGGTAATGTAACAACTATGTATTAACACAGTATATCAGGGGTCAGTATAGAGATATCTCCTATCATCTATTTATACCCAGGACTGTGATTGTAAAAAAGGGGCATCCTCTACTTCTAGAGGAAAGGTTTCTACATCAACATAGAACGGGGTTATTTACTATAAGAACAGTGAGACTATGGAACTTTCTGCCTGGTGGTAATGGCAAACTCACTAAAAGAGCTTAAAGGGGTTGTCCCGCAGAAGCAAGTGCAGTTATGCACTTCTGTATGGCCATATTAATGCACTTTGTAATATACATCGTGCATTAAATATTGGCCATACAGAAGTTATACACTTACCCCCTCCTGGTGCTGGCGTCCCCGTCTCCATGGCGACGAGCAAACTGCTTCTCTGGTTGCCGGAACAGTCGCGCTTGCGCAGAGAGGAATCCCCTTCTGTAAGGTCCTTGCTCACGAGCTGCGTCCTGGCTCCTCCCCCTTCTCAGCGTCATCGTGTAGCTCCGCCCCCATCACATGGTGCCGATCAGCCAGTGAGGTGGCTGGAATTGGCAATGCAGCTTAGACAGCAGAAGAACATCCACAGTGCACCATGGGAGAAGACCCGTGGTGCATCGTGGGAGAAGACCAGCGGCAGCCATCTTGGAAAGAAGATTTTTTTAAAGTTGCTGAACGGGGATTCAGGTAAGGGATTTTTTTTTTTTTAATAACACCTGGCAGCAGTATTCTTTTACAGGTACTGGGGGACTGGGCAAAATAAAAATTCACTTTAGGCGCGGGACCCCTTTCTTGAGCATTATATTATTACATGTTATAGTCACTAATTACTTCAGAAGGGTTGTTGATCCAGGGATTTATTCTGATTGCCAGACTTGGAGTTGGGATTGAGAAAAATTGGCTTCTACCTCTATTGCTCGTTTGTTTTTTGCCTTCTTCTGGAACAACATTGGGGGGGGGGGGGGGTGTAATAGGCTGACAATATGGACATATGTCTTTTTTCAGCCTAACACATTATGTTACTATGTCAGAGACACCACAGCTGCTCTCCCTTCTCTAGCCAAAGGTGTGGAAACTGCCCAAAAGGCCCCTCTTTATGACCACCCACCAGCCTCATAAGCAATTAAAGGAACAGCAATACCAAACAACAAAAAATACCTAAATAATTAAATTACACTATAATTAGGGTTATGGTACCCCCACTACATTGCCTGCAGCTGTCACACAAAAAATTGAAAGTTGGCTTAAAAACTCACTGTGGAGTCCAAGCCAGAGTAATGCCTGTAACTGAAAATTCTATATAGATGTCTTGAAGGAAATATACTTACAGATACATATTGGTATATTGGCAGACCACTGATTATTTTCCTTGCAGGATATCGATTTCTGTCCTATCAATTCAAATCCAAACTGGCATTCAAATCTCAAGACATTGCCATTGGAAAATCCGTCTCCTTCTCGAATACCATATAATGGTGTTCCAGGGTCACCACAGCTTTCCTTTTCAATTTCTATAACAATAAGAAAAAGTTATAACTTAGGTCAAAAAAGACCATAATATCATATAGGAATCACTTTCAGCTCACATAAAATAAAATTATAAAGAGGCAATAATGGACTACTAACACAAATACCAAACTTCTGTAGAATGTGTTACAACAACCAAAGTCTCTTTCTCGATGATGCTTCAGTTTTGAGACATTTTAAATAGTGTTGAGTAAACCAAAACATTAGAACCCTGTTTTGGTTAGAACTTTGCTAAAAGTGAACCCAAACCAAGCTTTTAGCAAAGTTCTACATGAAACAGGGCTCTACTGATTCAGTTCAATCAACACTAGTCCTAAACACTAGTGTATAAAACTGTATAAGAGCCATAGAAGAGCCGTAAATCCAAACCTCAGACTGTGTCGATCAAACCAACCAAAATCTCCTCCTTCTTTGGTGAAATTCTAGTTTGGTTCAAACTAATTCGGACCAAAATGAACATTTTGCAGAAATTCAGCTAACCAGCTGAACCAAGCTTTTGAAAAATTTGCTCATCACTAATTTTAGGCATCATGTAGGTTATACATAGAGTTGAGCGAGCACCAAATTGCTCGGGTGCTCGTTATTCGAATCGAGCCTTTCGTAACATTCAAGAGCTCTATTCGAGTAACGAACCCCATTGAAGTCAATGGGAGACCCGAGCATTTTTGCAATGGACCCGCCGGGTGCCGAGCTTTCTTTTTCTCTTTCTCTATGGGGAGGGGTCGAACACGGTGTGGTACTCGCTTAAGTAACAAGCATGTTCGCTCATCTCTAGTTTTAGAGATAGAGGTAGAGAGAGATAGAGAGAGATAGATAGAGAGAGAGAGAGAGATAGATAGAGAGAGAGAGAGGGAGAGAGAGAGAAAGCGGCAACACGGCATTCCCACTTGTCCATATGATGCTTTTAATTCCGTGTGCATGCAGTAAAACACTCCAGACCAGGATTCAGCACAACTTCCACAGTTAAATAGAGATTACAGCACACATTTTATTGCAGAAATCAATTTTAATTTATTTCACCGAACCATGCAATGTTTTGGCCCAAAATTAGGCTCTTTCATGCTTTTATATGGTACAGCAGCAGAAAAAAAATGCTAAGTCCAACTTTCCATTGTTCATAGTCTAAAACAGATGCTCACTTTTTTATCTGGTACACACTCATTGCTGAAAGCTGCCTCTGATTGGCTGATCGCAGTGACCAATCACAGGCAGCGCTCAGCTGTCATTCAATAAATGGCTGAGTGCTGCCTGTGATTGGCTGAGCGCTCAGCCAATAAGACACAGCCCTTTCAGAAGGCGGGAATTTTACATCCCCACTTGCTGAAAAAATTGCAGTGCAAGTTAGGGATTATTTTCAGGTAAGGGCTTATATTTCAAGCCTTTCACTGAAAATTACTGCAGGTGAGGGGGGGGGGGGTATCCCATTGTTTTCAATGGGGCTGGCTGCTGTAGCACCTGCAATGGGCACGGAGCTTCAATTTTGCACATCCATGCAGCACATTTTTTGTGCAGCATGGATGCATCAAAATACATGCTCATCTGACCGAGGCCTTAGGGCGAGTTCACATTTAGCTGATTTGCTCTGGATTTTCCACAGCTGAAAACATTCACAGCAAATCAAAACTAAAATCTGCAGCATTTGGTGTGGATTGTGCCATGGATTTTGTTGTGAATCCATTGCAGATTTTATCTGCATGGAAAATCTGCATGGAAAATAGATTCCCAAAAGACAGAAAAACTAGAGGATAAATCAAAACGTTTTGTCATGGGAAATTAGTTATCAAAAAACTTTTTCTCTCTTTTTTTGTATAGTGACCTTTGTTCAACAGATCTACTATGCGCCTAAAGCATTTTAAATTGCTGAAAAATTTAGAATGATTTTTTAATGTAAATTTCACTTTTATTGCCACATTTGGTATTGCGACAAATTAAAAGTTAAAAAAGTACAAAAAAAAAAAGAGTTTCAAACTGTCAACTCTTACAGATGTTCAATTCAAAATTGATAACCTGCTTAGCCTCTTCTTCCTGAATCCATCCAGAACTAGGCTCCCAGTGCTATAACATTCGATTGTTATGAATGGGAATTGCCTTTTTATTTGTTGTATATTATCCCCATGAGTCACCTAATATGCTATTCATTCTGAGTGCAAGCAGTGTAATAAAACACAATTAGCTTCAAGAGTTATAAAACTAAATCAACAGTCTAAGCAAGTATCCTTTTACTGCATGTGCCATATGTCTAGTAGGTTACTTACATAAGTGACACATTTTTGCTGAGGCTTGAAGAATCAATGCGGAAGGATGTTATTAATGAATTGCTCTGAAGAAGATATGACCCAGAAGTCCATAATAAAAAGTTAATAGAATGATAGCTGGTGAGATGGTAATTGTAGGTAAGCAATAATAGGAAAGTATATAAATGGGTATAAAGAATAGCACAATTACTCATGGATGACGCCAAGGTCATAGGTTTTGTTCAATTAAGGGACAGTTTGCACATGAATGTATGTAATATGTGATAAATATATTCCCAAGACAACCAGACTTTACAGATTGTCGACCATATTGAAGGATCAGGACCAGGATGACATCACTGCATCAGCACCGACTCCAGTGGTCCACACACCAGCAATTGCTCAGTTTCATTTCCACACTGGACACAAATGGGCACATTTATCTGTCAGTGTCTGGATTAACTAGTCAGCTGGGAGGTGCGTACCTCAGCCAGCCGATTAGCTTTAGTTTGTACACATTTATTCCAGCTCCTCCTCACAGAGGATGCCAGTTATACTTTTGTGGTTCATTTACTTGTGTAGCTTCTAAACGTTTCATATACTTGTGTAACATCTGACTGTAACCAGAATCTCTGTTACCAATTAGGAATAGTCAAGGTCGCTCCAGGTTCCTAACATGGTAGTTGCTATTGTCAGGGCGAGTGATCCACTTTTAGAAAGGGTCTCCTCATGTTAGTAGCCTAGAGTCAGATTCCCCATTTCCCTACTTTTTGGTTTTCTTATACATTATTTTATACTTTGTGTTTATATTCATCCTCTAAGGGCATGACTTTTACATCCGATTCAAGCATGGTGATTTGCGTCCAGTTTGGACGCAACATTCGGTCAGACTAGTTTGGTCAGACAAATTGCTCGATCTGGTTATTTTGTGCGCATTGATCTACTGCATAGCATTTCAATGTGAAGTATAATAAATGACAATTAGTTTTAGTGAGCCTATTATCTAAAAAAATTCAAAATTATGCACTCATTAATATTTTAAAGGTGAGGGATGCAGGGATGGAAAATTGTGTTTTCGCCAAAGTAGCCCTATATAAATACAGGGAATTCACAGCTTTGTATCATGGAAACAAAATTTTGACCATTTTCATCTAGTCTCAAGACCTAAAAACAATTTTATATCAAGTAAAGATTTACTTTAAGGTCCTTACTAGTGATGAGCGAGCATACTCGCTAAGAGCAATTGCTCGAGTGAGCATTGCCCTTAGCGAGTACCTGCCCGCTCGAGAGAAAAGGTTTGTCTGCCATCGGCGGGCAGGGAGCGGCAGGGAGGAACGGAGGGGAGATCTCTCTCTCCCCCCCTGCTCACTGCTGCAACTCACCTGTCACCCGCGCTGGCAGCAGAACCTTTTCTCTCGAGCGGGCAGGTACTCACTAAGGGCAATGCTCGCTCGAGCAATTGCTCTTAGCGAGTATGCTCGCTCATCTCTAGTCCTTACCTATATTAGTTAGTCTGCTTTCACATTACATTAACGTGAGTGTATTTTAGAACTTAGATGATATCATCATAAGGCGATAGTAACCTTACTTGCCTATGTACTCTATGGTTACTGGGCATGTTTTAGCTCCATGGGTACATTCTGCAATAATCAGAGTGATTTAGGGTAGATAAAATAGTTCAGTACCACTCCTGTATTGTGTCACAGAAAAGTATGGCCATATTCACTTATCAAAATAGTAGTAGGATGCAAATAGTGAGGCAGGTACATAACCTCCCACTAGATACAAAAAGCCCATGCTAGATGGAGGAATTAAAAAGGTGCAAAGTACTAATGAACAACCGCTCACATGACCAACCTACAGAGAGGGGAGTGGTAAGTGAACATGCCCATACTTTTCTGTGACTTGGTAAATTTTTCCACTCTCCTATAATTACTCCTGTATCTGGCATTTAGACTTAGTAATGCATTATAAGGCTAGATGCATACTAGTGTATTTTGGGGCTATAAACATGGAGGTTTTTCACATGAACATCAGTCAATGTGAAAAAATCTGTTTTTCTTGTCTGTTTAATGGATAAGAAATAAAACATGCCAATTCATGCAAATTATAGGAAGGCTTCTACTCTAAGAGGCAAGTTGGGCCACTCACTTGTGGCAGCACCACCTTGCAGGAAGTGGGGTTTGGTGGCCAGAGCTTACATAAAGCAGGTGCAGTATCAGTGTGGACTGTTTGTAAGTAACCAGTCAGGATGAACTGCATCTACAGACCACTAAGCACAGCATGTGGTTTGCAATAGCAGCCTGCAGCCTTTAGGCTTGTTGTGTATTTCTGTCCAATAGGCTGTTGCTGAAAGAACAATACTCTGAAGTACAGAAGTATTGCAGTATATTGTACAAGCAATAAAAAGATCACAAGTTCAAGTCCTCTGTGGGAACTTAAAAAAAAAAGTTAAACATGAGTTTAACACCTTTTTTTTAAGGATTTTAAAAAATATATTAAAATTTTAAAAAAAACTATTCCCAGTATGAGCACAAAAGAAATCAACGAATAAAATGGTATTGTCATACCTGAAAAAATCTAGTCTATTAAAATATTGAATTATGCATACTGCACAGTAAATGTTTGCAAAATGCCAGAATTGCATTTTTGAGCTTCTGGACATAGACTAAAATTTTAAAGTCTGATGTGCATTATCGCAATAAGTCATTTTGGAATTGGTTCACTGTACCTGGTCTAGCTACTTTATTCATTTTTTTATGTCAAGTGATCCTCCCCCTGAAAAATATCTCCACTTCCTCTAACATCTTGTCCAGACTTCCTGCCCTGTCCATAGCCTCCAACATCCTGTGAGCAGAGCATGATGGGAGGACAAGAGCAGAAGGACTGAGCTGCATTGCTCATGTGCACTTTATAGTACAGGAAGGTCCTGCCTGTCTGCTTCTGTAAGCTTTCTCTGGCACTCACAGTTAGAGCAAAGTTGGTGCTAGTAAACTGCAAGAGCTGTGGGTGGAGCTACAGGGCTGTCTAATAAACAGGGCTGTCCAATATACAGTAAAGCTGTCTGCATGCTAGAAGTTGTAGCTTAAGCCCCATTTAGACACAATGATTATCGCTCAAAATTCACTCAAAAGCCATCTTTTGAGCGATAATCATTGTGTCTAAATGTGCCCATCTTTCACTGTTCGGCCGAACAAAGGTTTTCAGTTCTGTTTGAAAACCGTCGTTTAGCAGAACAGCTCATGACCAGGACCGAAGGGTGTGCTCTGCCATAGGAGATCTGATAACAGCTCATACCATTGTAACAGCTGTTCTCAGTTCTCACCCTGGCAGGCAGAACAGCTGATTAGCAGGACTGCAGGCTGTGTCTGCTGTCCATGGTGCTGAATTCTCCAATGCGAACCCCTGGCTGAACAATACAGCTAATTACAGAGCTCAGACCTCCTGCTGAGTTCTGTAACAGCTCCATGCATTTGCAAATGAAACTGATAAGTACTAATAGCAATTAGTGCCTATTAGTACTTTTATGCAAAAGGATCTCTGATCTTTCAATCTTTTGAAAGATATCTGTGTGTGTGTAAATGGACCTTAACAGTCTGTTGCTGTGTTTAATGTGAAAGTGATACATATAGACACTTCAGCAGATCAGTGGCTGCAGAAGACAAAGAAGAGGGTCCAAAATGGCAGATAAAAGGTACAGGTTGCCGCTACTTAGCTGTACCCCAGAGATTTCAGAATTTCCTTTTTGTCTCTGGAAAACCCATTTAAGAGCACCAAAGAGCTAAAAGAGGAAACCCCCTCCTTCAATCAAACTGCTTAGATGCTTTGTTCACTATTGACTGCATCTAAGAGGTTAAATAGCCAGAATGGGGGACAATTGCAATCTTATAAATTGCCTATTGATGTTAGCTTTACATTACAGTTGTTAACCAGTGCTAATGGTATGGGCACAGCTACATACAGGAATTAGCATTAAGCCCAATAGAAGTTAGAACACCACAATTAGGACATAATGATTTGTCCTTTTGCAGAATGAGGTTAAAATTATGGTGCACGCGTATATATATATATATATATATATATATATATATATATATATATATATATAGTGGAATATTACATTCTCACTGGTCGCAGAGCTGGTTACAAAGCAAGGGTCACTTCTTCATATACTCCTGCTTTAGATCTCAGTCTTTATGCCTACAAATATTCAGCAGTAATGAATATCCTTATACTCTACCTCTGGATACTTTTCTTTCAGGCCCATTACAGTACATCTTTATTCAGTAAGTGTTATAGATGTCTCAATTATTTGCAGAGCATGCTTTTAGCTGTGAAAAAAGCCTTTTCAAAGACTCATGGTAGCACAGAGATAAAATTCACTTTATGATCATGATGAGATTCAATTTATTGGAGCAAGTGTCCATTTGAATCCCATTTCCCCAAATACCCAGCTGCAATTAACAACTCTGGTACTTCAAAAAAAGAACAGAAAAGTTGGATCTTTCTTGTATTGTACTTTTTATATGTAGTTATGATATTCAATAGGTTTCTTCTTCAAGGCACAGTCACACATCACACTTTTATTTAGCTGATTTTGATTAGATGGATGTGGGATGTGATGCATAACTATAACACATTAAAGGGTGCCTTTAATACAGTTATTGTTTTCCCTGTTACTGTTACTTTAAGGTTAGGGGTTGCCATGTGGACAGAAAGAAGTGCAGGCTCTTGTCTTCTCAGCAGTTCTCAACAGTTAGGAGGGAGGAGTGAACCAATAAAAGCCCGCACAGTGTTTGCACCGGTATGATGCAGCTAGAATTGAGTCGCAGCAGGACAGAAGGGAGGCATTAATCCCAAGGGCTGCTATGTGCATGAGCTGAAGAAAAAGTAAACTGGCTCACGGAAAGTGCCATCACTGTTCAGAGCTGCTATAATCTATTGTGTGGAAGATCCAGGGCCAAGCAAGACTACACCAGGAAGGACAGTGTCCAGACCAGAGTCACCCTACCCAGGGCCTGCCCTCTGAGTACAGAAGCCCAGTACTGGGCCACTAGAAGTATGATCAGGGGTGTAGCTATAGGGGATGCAGAGGATGCGTTTGCACCCAGGCCCTGGAGCTGCAAGGGGCCCATAAGGTCCCTCTTCTCCACATAAAGAGCCCAGTACTAAGAATAAAGCATTATAGTTGGAGTCCCTGTTACAGATTTCACATTGGGGCCTAGTAGCTTCAAGTTAGGTCTCTGGATATGGTGATATAAGCACAGCAGGATGTAATGCTGAAAATGCTGAGCCAAGATTAAAGTTGTTTACCAATTTGCAACATCTGATGATACACCACTCCATGAGAGGAAAATCCAGAAACCCTACTCCCGGGAAGTAAGCCTCCAGGCTGATGACTACTCTGACCCTACATCTGCCAAGCCAGGCCTATCCCAGGACCAGTACAATATATCTAAATGGGACCCCATTATGTAGCTGGTTTTTGCCCCCCAGGACAGAAGGGTTCAGTATTTGGTTTCTCCTCCCTGCCCTTTTGATAACCAATGTGCCCATTTTTTACCACTTTTTTTGCAAAAGGCAGTTCCTCTAGAGAAGGGAGTACTATACATTTTGTTGCCACACTATAGCAAAAAGGACAGAATAACCAGAGCCTCTCTCTATGGTATGAAGAGTGGGGCACATTTATTATTGATGTTCCAGAATTCTAGAGTAAGTTGAATCTTGTATTTTGCGTAAATCAATTTAGATAAATTGGCTCTTGATTTGTCACAAAATTTGTTGCAATCTTATTCCAGTGTCTGGGTAATGTTCAAAGTGGCTCTAGACATATTAAAAAATGCAACAAATTTATCAACATTGTGCAACATTTGATAGATTTTTCACATTTTAAACTGACAAAGGCAAAAAATGTTGCCAGAAAAGAACATCAAAAATTCTCTAATGATCAATTCCCTCTCAGTGTCTCTTTGGTGGGTCTTAAGTGCACCACACAGTGTCAAAACCTTGATGTACATGTAATGTTCATGTGAAAAGACAGCAAAGAGCAGCGAATGCATCTAAGTAGAATAGGGTGCGATATGTAGGAGATACTAACCCCCTAAAGACACAGGCAGGTGGGCGGTATAGCCTAGCCTGTAGAGGGAGCAGATGTGCTGATCCAGGGCTCCTCAGCCAGGAAAGAAAAAATGCTGATACTGGTGTTTCTAGACCCTTGGACGTTCTGCCCAAAATACATATCATCTTCCCTCCAGGACAAGGAACAAGAAGAGAAGCTCCACAACCTTTTTGGCCACATCTTAGAATTAAGGCCTAGTGTTGAGAGCAAATCCGGGAACTCGATTTGTGAGCTGGTCGGAAGACTGCCATGTGACAGAGCTCCTAGAGCCATGAAACATACAAAAAAAACAACCCGCGGAGGAAGTGGAGTATCCCCACACAGAGACCAACCTAAGCTGAAGTAAAGAGCAGCAAAGGGAGGCTTAAAGTCCCGCTCTGACTCAAGGTTTTCCAGGAGCTCCGATGAAGGGTGTGAGAAGATGGCCCGGTCAGTTGTGTGTGCCTGCTATGAAGGAGGTCAGTATAAGGGCTGAAGAAACATCACCTCTTAAGGGTAGCAGAATACCCTACCAGCTTAGCTAGCTGCCAAAATTGAAAAGAAGACCGTGCTGAGCTGCATACCTCACCCCCCCTTCTCTTTCACCCCCTCCACCACTTCCCTCCCTCCTCTCCCCCACTGAAGATAAAGCTGGAGGGCAGGAGAAGCTTCACAGAACTACAAAAAATGCATGTTTTATCACCTGCCATCTGCTAAGCCAGAGCACAGACAAACTGAACTGTAATAAGGTATTTCAAGAGCTTAGGTCTAATTTTTCCTGGAACTCTCAAACTGGAATTCTAATTACCTATAAAGGATTCATTTTATAAGGACTCTCTCATAGAAGGTCTGACTTTAATACAATTTAATTGCTTGATACCCCTGTTAGTAGGGAACCATCTTACTCTACGACAGAATAAAGAAAGTTCAAGTGGAGAGCAGAGCCCAGTCAGTTAAAATATGAAAATCTATTTGCCACATCAGGAGCAAACATCAAGTACCTAAAATCTTCAACTTGTCATGCAACCAAGAAATGGTGAAGGGAAACAAGGAATGTAGCAATGACCCTTCTGATACTCGGAGGAGAAAAGAAAAAATCAGGCAGACATGCAGAAATTCCTAAAGAAAAAGAATGCTCAATCACCAAACCCTAGGTCAAGGTCCCAGTCAGCCGACGCAGTCTATGACCGAACAGATCCTCCCTGACTCGGAGATGGAGAGGTAGGTAGAGGAGGAAGAGAGCAAAATGGGGGCACAAATATCTAAGTCATTCCACAAGAAAGCTCTTCTCCAGGTCTCACAACCAATAATGATCGAACTAGCGGACATCAGGGCAGAACTTCAACCAATAGGACAAAGAGTTGAGGATTTGGAGGGGGCATGCTCAACAATTATTAAGCACCACACAAGTAATGGAAGCACATCTTTCGTATCTAGACTGTCCACTTACACTCATAGAAGACCAGGAATATAGAAGCCGCCATTGAAACATTTGGATTAAAGGTCTACCTGAATCATGGGTGCATCCACAGAGCTATTAGGCCTAGGTCAAAAGCCGAAGAGCCACCAAGAGATATAATCTGTGGACTACTTTCATTTATTGACACAAATGCAATGCTTTCTGCTTCAAGATCACAACAATTACTTAAATATAATGACACTCCAATCTATCTTTACCAAGATATTGCACTATCAACACTGGCGAAACGCCGAGTCCTGAAACCTCTTCTGGAGGCTCTAAAAGAAAAAGACATTCAGTACTCTTGGCTGTTCCCATTTGGTCTAACAATAAATAAAAATGGCCATAGGATCACAGTTAGAGTGCCAGAGGACCTGGACAGAGTGTGGCAACAACTGGACATTGAGACCATTGTTATTCCGTCCTGGATGCCCACGCAGTGTGATCTCGCCATTCCCCCACAACCAAAAGGGGAATCCTGGAGAACAATTCAGAAGTTCAAATCTCTTAAAAGCAGGAAATACACCACAAAGTCATCTTCCTCAACCTCATGAATAGAATATGCGTATTAAAAAAATGGACATTAAAGAGAAGCTTGCTCATTGGATTCTTGGACTAGGGTAACGGACTAGTTTGGGGAAAGATCTCCCAGTTTATGTTTTTTAAATCAATCGATAGAACTTCCTTAGACCTGGCAGACTTTCATCCTCTTGTTGCCTTTATTGGCATGGGCTTGGTGATGTGATAATGTGTTGACATGCTGGTCGGCGGTGTGTGGTGGTGTGGGTCTTGGGGGTATATGGTTGCGGTGGAGGCAGCGTGTCGGGCATTTAGGGTCCCCAGGGGTTTATGAGGGGTGGGCCTTCTGGGGTCCTGTGTCGGACGTGCCATCTGCCCAGGTTCAGTCTGCTTGCCTCTGGCTGGGCCGGGCCTAAATACGGTAAGTTACGCGGGACCTGAGTACTGCTACAACTGCGGGGAGGGGTGTATATATAAGGTTGTATAGTTGTGGTTCTGTTATGCTCTTCTCTCTCCTCTCCTTTCCCCTCCCCTCTTCCTCTCTTACCAGGAAAAATGGAGTGGACTCACTGGATGGTGAGAAACGTCTCCTCCAGGGGGACTCAGAGTCTTTTGCTGTTGGGACCCCCTCTGGTGGGGCAACAAGCTCCTTCATCAACTGAGCGATCTCTACGCATGGGTGAAGTTCTCATACAAACTATAGGAACACTAAATTGTTAAAGTTTAATGGTTTAGTTCCTTATTGGATAAGGTGCTTGCGTTAACACATTTCAGGGAGATGCCAAGGTGCATTGCTTTTCACGTGATTGTTCAACTTGTTTTTACTCTTGTTAGTTATCTAGTCAATGAAAATATTTGGTCCTGGTTGACTCGCTCAACCAAACAGTTTTTTTAATCTAATAAGGTTGAAATCTACACCCTTTTCAAAATACTTTCCCCCACTACCCCCTACTCCTCACCAAACCCTTTTGGGAACCATGCCAAATCTTGTTCGTACCCACAAACTTCTCCTAACCATAGGATGCCCCCCCCCCCCCACACACACACACACACATGCTATTCCCTGAACAGAAAGAACAATCTTCTCTACCCTAAACACAAAAGGACTTAATTCACCAAACAAGCATGATCAAGAGATTTGGCTATTAAAAAAGTTTGGTACTAAAGTTGCATTTCTTCAGGAAACACATTTTAAAAGTAATAGGATTCCTTTCCTACCAAGAAACTATTTTTTCACAATGGTATCACAGCTGTAATTCATCGTCAGCTTCTAAGGGTGTTTCTATTGCCATCCACAAGAGTTTCCCTTTCTGCTGTGAGCAGCAACACACAGGTGCGGAGGGCCGGTATATTTGCGTGAGAGGAACAATTCATGGGGTACATTACACATTGGCAAACATATACGCCCCTAATTCAAATCAAATCAAATGCCTGATTGATACAATTAACAGGTTAAAATCCTTCACTGTGGGACATGCAATATTAGGAGGAGACTTCAATGTAACTCTAAACCCCCTTTTAGAATCGTCTCGGGGTAAGTCCCAGGTCTCGCAGATAGCTTTGAGAGTTAAATTTAATAGACTCCTGGGGTTACAAGAACCTTACGAAGAGGGACTATACTTTCTATTTGCTGATTCACCCCTCCTTTCAGAGGTTAGACTACTTTTTTATATTGACGAAGTTGATCAATTCTGTGTTGCATACTCAAATTGACAACATCACTGTATCAGATCATTCCCCAGTATATATCATTTTATATATCCTACCAAATAACTTGGGAGAATGGAGGTGGTTTTTAAACAAATCCATCCCGAGGGGGGAGGAGACCCGGACGGAGATAAAAAAAAGGGCCTAAAAGAATTCTTCGAAATAAATTCTAGAGAAAACACAAATTTTCCTATTATATGGGAAACGCACAAAGCATACATAAGAGGTCTTTTTATATCAATAGTAGAGATGACCAAGCACCAAAATGCTCGGGAGCTCGTTGCTCGAGTCGAACTTTTTGTAATGCTCGAGAGCTCATTTCCAGTAACGAATGCCATTGAAGTCTATGGGGGACTAGAGCATTTTTGTAAGGGACCGATGCTCCGCATAGGTGATGACTTCTCAAACACCAGAAAACATCAGAAAGTCATGGAAACACCACAGAAACGGATAGGGAAGGGCAAGGGCAGCATGCATAGCTGCATCTGAGGCTTCCAGGTCCCACTATTAAGCCAAAATGGGGGTAAGAGTCTGGCGGTCAGCCCCCTTACAATTTACTTCAGACAAACCCTCATTAGCAAGGCACACGCGCTGGCACATCTTAGCCAAGCACCACACTACCTGCAACCAAGGACAATCACTGCCTGTGGGTGACACCGCTGCCTCTTCTCCTGGGTTACATGCTGGCATTGCTGTCCAACCCCCCCCCCCCCCCCCCCCGCACAACCCTGCATCCACAGCACACACAAAATTTTCCCTGCACAGCGTTCAGCTGGCCTCATGCCACACGCTCGCTTCATAGCCACACCACCCTCATGTCTATTTATGGATGCGTAATGGATGAGGAGGAACTGGAGGCACACTGCAGAGGGTTGGCAGGGCTAGGCAGCGACCCTCTTTGAAAGTGTGGGCGATAGCCAACAATGCTGTTGAGAATTGATGATAAATTGATGTACGATCATCATTCCAATCCTGTGCCACCTCCATCACAAAATTTTTAGCACCCTCAAACATGGGCATGAAGGGGACTCAGGTGCTAGCACTTCTACACATCTCCACAATGCGGCCCTGGGTCAGGCACGGTCCCAGCCTCCACCTCGTGTGACCCAAGGTGCTGCGAGTTACATAGCAATGGGAAATTCATGTGTCCCCACACAATTCATTCTGTGTAGGTGTCAGATAGCTCAACACCGCAATGGGAAGTCTTTGAGTTCCTTGGGCTCGCCTATGCTGTCGGTGCACAAAGATGGTATTACACAGAAAGAAATCAGAGTGCCCAAACATGGCAGAGTTTCACCCCGCCAAGGACCTCGGCCTCGGCCCACATTTCAGCCCTAGGCAGTCAGTGTATTTGTGCCAGACAGGTAAAACACTGCAATGGGAAGTCTTTGTGCACCCACAGCATAGGCGAGCCCAAGGAACTCAAACATGGTATTATACATGAGGAAATCAGAGTGCCCAAACATGGCAAAGGTTCACCCTGCCAAGGACCTCGGCCTCGGCTCACACCCTCAGTAATCGTGGGCATAAAGCGGACTCGGATGCTAGTGCAGCTGTGAATGTCTCTTTAATGCAGTAACACTCCTTTTGTTTGGCCCAAACCAGTGTCTCAGATAACTGTGGTAACATGAGAGAAAATACAAGTTGCCCAGCGCTGATCCCCAGACCCCAAGCAGGAGGACGTGGCATAATAAGGCCGAGAAACCATGACCAAGGTAGGACCCGCAATACTCTGTGTGGGAAGTACGTGAGCGGGCCCTGGGTCAGGCTCGGTCCCAGCCTCCACCTTGTGTGACACAAGGTGCCCTGAGTTAGGTAGCTATGGGAAATCCATGTGTCCGCACGCACTTCATTCTGTGTAGGTGTCAGATAGCTCAACACCTCAATGGGAAGTCTTTGAGTTCCTTGGGCTCGCCTATGCTGTCGGTGCACAAAGATGGTATTACACAGGAAGAAATCAGAGTGGCAAACATGGCAGAGTTTCACCCCGCCAAAGAACCTCGGCCTCGGCCCACATTTCTGCCCAAGTCAGTCAGTGTATTTGTGCCTGGTAGGTAAAACACCGCGATGGGCAGTCTTTGTGTGCCCACAGAATAGGCAGACCCCTGTAACATTTCTGTAGCAAAAGTATAGGCGATCCCCTGTAACATTTCGGTAGCAAGAGTATAGGCGAGACCCTCAAACCATTCAGTAGAAACTGTATAGGCGGACCCCAGTAACATTTCTATAGCAAAAGTATAGGTGGACCCCAGTAACATTTCTGTAACAAAAGTATAGGCGGACCCCTGTAACATTTCTGTAGCAATAGTATAGGCGAACCCCAGGAACATTGGTGTATCAATAGTATAGGCGAACAGCTGTAAAAAATTTTGTACCAAGAGTATAGGCAAAGCCTGGAAAAATTAGTTTGATAACAGTATTGGCAATAGCCTGAAAAATTGGTGTACCAAGAGTACAAGTGCACCCCTGAAAAATTGCTCAACTGTGAGGGCAGGTGAAAGCCACAAACATTTTTTTAAGATACAGCTCGTTATTGGTTAATTTGTAACAGAGCCTGGAGACAGCCCTCCGCAAAAATTGGTTTAAGTTTAACTTTTGAAACTTTAAAAACTAATAAAACTTTTAAAAGTTTTAAACAGATCATTTTGGGCCATAATAGAGATTGGCAGTTCAGCGTAATGACATGCTGTTTTAGGAGGAGGAGGAGGAGTAATAATATCCGAAAGGGATACTCAAAGCTAATTCTCCCCTTTTTTGGGGTAATAGAGGATGCATTCTTCTCCTGTTGCAGCGAAAAGATTCTTTAGGTCCCTGCTTTCCAATGGTGGAAAAGAGAAGTCTGGGGAAATCCAGCCTTTGTTCATCTTTATGAGTGTAAGCATGTCGGCGCTGTCAGTTGACAGGCGGGTACGCTTATCCATGATGTTTCCACCAGCTGCACTAAACACCCCCTCTGACAAGACGCTAGCGGCAGGGCAGGCCAGCACCTCCAGGGCGTACAGCGCAAGTTCGTGCCACATGTCCAGCTTTGACACCCAATAGTTGTATGGAGCAAAGGCATCACGGAGGACGGTGGTACGATTGGCTACATACTCCCCCACCATCTTTTTACAGTGCTCCCTCCAACTCAGCCTTGACTGGGGAGTGGTGACACAGTCTTGCTGGGGAGCCATAAAGCTGGCAAAGGCCTTGGAGAATGTTACCGTGCCTGCGCTTGACATGCTGCCTGATCTCCACACCTCCCTTGCTAGTTGGCCCTCTGAACTGCGTCTTCTGCCACTAGCGCTGTCAAATGGGAACTTTAGCATCACTTTTTCTACCAGGGCCTGTTGTATTGCATTATTCTCGTATCCCTTTCCTCTTCGGGAATGAGAGTGGAAAGGTTCTCCTTATATCATGGGTCTAGAATGGTGTACACCCAGTAATCTGTGTTGTCCAGAATGCGTCTAGCTTGAGGGTCACCGGAAAGGCAGCCTAACATGAAGTCAGCCATGTGTGCCAGGGTCCCAGAACGCAACAAAATGCTGTCCTCACTAGGAAGATGACTTTCAGGATCCTCCTCCTCTTCAGCCCATACATGCTAAACAGATGAGAGGCAAGCAGCATGGGTACCCTCTGCAGTGTGGCCAGCTGTCTCTTCCCTCCCTATCCCCCCCTCCTCCTCCAAAACGCGCTGAGATATAAACATGAGGGTGGTCTAGCTATCAAGCGACATACTGTCACCCCCCATCTCCTGTTCCAACCTCAAAGCGTCGGCCTTTATGCTTAGCAGCAAACTTCTCAGCAGGCAAAGCAGCAGGATGGTAATGCTAATGATGGCCGTATCGCTGCTCACTATCTGGGTAAACTCCTCAAAGTTTCGGAGGACCTGGCAGATATCTGCCATCCATGCCCGCTCCTCAGTAAAGAATTGCGGAGGCTGACTACCACTCCGCCGCCCATGTTGCAGCTGGTATTCCACTAGTGCCTTACGCTGCTCTTACAGCCTGGCCAACATGTACAGCATAGAATTTCAGCGTGTGGGCACGTCGCACAGCAGTAGGTGCTCTGGCAACCGAAACCGACGTTGCAGGGTCCTCAGAATGGCAGCGTCCGTGGTGGACTTGCGGAAATGTGCACAGACGCGGCGCACCTTGCTGAGGAGGTCAGACCAATGGGAGTAGTTTTTCAGAAACCGCTGAACGACCAGATTGAAGACGTGGGCCAGGCATGGCACATGTGTGAGGCTGCCGAGCTGCAGAGCCGGCACCAGGTTACGGCCATTGTCACACACGACCATGCCCGGTTGGAGGCTCAGCGGCGAAAGCCAGAGGTCGGTCTGCTGTGTCAGACCCTGCAACAGCTCGGGGGCCTTGTGCCTCTGGTCACCGAAGCTGATTAGTTTCAGCATGGCTTGCTGACACTTGCCCACCACTGTGCTGCTGCGCTGTGCGCTACCGACTGCTGGCGACGTGCTCACACTTCTTAATTGAGATGTAGACGTGGCGAAGGAGGGGGAGGGGGAGGGTTTGGAGGAGGCGGCATAAAACGCCGCAGATACCAGCACCGAGGTAGGACCCGCTATTCTGGGTGTGGGTAGGATGTGAGTGGTCCCAGGCTCTGACTCAGTCCCAGCCTCCACCAAGTTCACCCAATGTCCTGTCAGGGAGATATAGTGGCCCTGCCTGCCAATACTTGTCCACGTGTCCGTGGTTAAGTGGACTTTCCCAGTAACCGCCTTGGGGAGGGCACAATTTATGTTGCGGGAGACGTGCTGGTGTAGGGCGGGAACAGCACACCGGGAAAAATAGTGGCGACTGGGGACCGAGTAGCGTGGGACCGCCGCCGCCATCATGTTTTTGAAAGCCTCTGTTTCCACAAGCCTGTACGGCAGCATCTCCAGGCTGATCAATTTTGCAATGTGCACATTTAAAGCTTGAGCGTGCGGGTGCGTGGTGGCGTATTTGCGCTTGCACTAGCGACAGCTGGACGCTGCGCTGCGAGACATTGCTGGATGGACTGGAGGACGGTGGAGGTAAGGGTGTCAGTGCAGATCGGGAGGTGCTAGTGCCTGTGTCCTGGGAGGGGGATTGGATCTGTGTGGCAGGTTGGAGCACAGGGGAAGAGGCAGTGGTGTGACCCGAAGGTGGTGAATGGCCTTCGTCCCACCTTGCGGGGTGCTTGGCCATCATATGCCTGCGCATGCTGGTGGTGGTGAGGCTGGTAGTGGTGGCCCCCCGGCTGATCTTGGTGTGACACAGGTTGCACACCACTGTTCGTCAGTTGTCCGTGCTCTCACTAATAGCATCCACACCTTTGAACACCTAGCTCTCTGCACGGAGGCTTGCCGCGAGGGGGTGCTTTGGGAAACAGTTGGTGGATTCTTTGATCTGGCCCTGCCTCTACCCCTGGCCACTCCACTGCCTCTTCCAACCTGTCCTGCTGCTGCACTTGCCTCCCCCTCTGAAGCCCTGTCCTCAGTAGGCTTAGCAAACCAGGTGGGGTCAGTCACCTCGTCGTCCAGCTGCTCTTCCTCCGAATCCTCTGTGCGCTCCTCCCTCAGACTTACTGCCCTTACTACTACCTCACTGACAGACAACTGTGTCTCATCATCCTCATCCACAAAAAGCTCTTGAGACAGTTGCCAGAAGTCCCCAGCCTCATCACCCGGACTCCGGGAACTTTCCAAGGGTTGGACATCGGTCATGACAAACTCCTCAGGTGAGAGAGGAACTGTTTTTTCCCACTCATGGCAGGGACCCAAGAAGAGTTCCTGGGAGTCTGCCTGCTCAGAATATGTCATTTTCATGGAGTGAGGAGGCTGGGAGGAAGGAGGAGCAGCCAGAGGATTCAGAGTTGCAGTCCCTAGGCTGGAAGTAGTGGACTGCGTAGAAGACTGGGTGGTCGATACATTGCTGGACGCGTTTTCTGCCATCCACGACAGGACCTGCTCGCACTGCTCTGTTTGTAATAAAGGTCTACCATGCGGACCCGCAAATTGTGATATGAAGCTGGGGTGCCCAGAAATTTGCCTCTCTCCTAATCCCTCAGCAGCCGGCTGTGATTCACAGCGCCCAGGAACTTGGCCTGTGCCCACACCCTCACTTGGACGTCCGTGTTTGCGTCCTCGACCCTTACCCCTGTTCCTTATCATGGCGGATTAAGAATAGAGCAGGGCCCAAATAAATTACCCCACTGCACAGCGCTGACAACTGCGGCTAATTCACTGCACACAGAGACTTGTAGATATTACAGTACTGTTTCGTGATGAGACGTCTTTCTAATGCACTGCAGACATAGAACGATATAACTGAAATACTTTTCAGTGGCCCAGGAAATATTAGAGTACTGTTTAGCGGTGAGATCTCTGTCTAATGCACTGCAGACACAGAACGGTATAACTGAACTACTTTACAGTAGGCTAGGAAATTTTAGAGTGCAGTTTCACAGTGAGAGCTCGTTGTACGGCACTGCAGGCTGAGAACGCTATAACTGCAAGGCTGGGAACAGGCCTAGATGTGTAATACAAAGGTTGGTGCACTACAGCTCCCAGCCAGCCACAACTATAATGCACACGAAGAGATGTAGCCCTAAGAAGGACCATTGGGGTTCTTGCACAGAGGATCAGTAGTCCTGTAAAACTTTCCCTATATAGGCAGCTCTGTCCCTAAACTCTGCGTAATACACTGCAGACTGAGAATACTATAGTTGAAATGGCCTGCACAGCCCGAGATGCTTACATAAAAAAATTGGTGCACTACTGCTCCCAGCCAGCCACAACAGTAATGCACACGATAAGGAGTAGCCCCTGAAGGACCATTGGGGTTCTTGAAGACAGGATCCTATGCTTACACTATCCCTGTATAAGCAGCAGCACTTTTCCTAACCTCTGCCTGCATGCGTCTGAGGTGAGCCACGAGCGTGACCAGTTTAAGTACTCGGCGGTCACCTGATCAGCCCAGCCACTCACTACTGAGTTGGCACGTCACAGCAAGAAGTGGTAATGCCTTCCCCGCATGTTTATTGGCTAGAAAATGGCGCTAAACATGCGGGGAAGGAAATTCAATTGACTTGAGTACCGCGTGGTGTTCGTCTCGAGTGACGAGCATCTCGAGTACCCTAATGCTCGAACGAGCATCAAGCTTGGACAAGTGTGCTCGCTCATCTCTAATCAATAGGCTCTAAACTCAAGAAACAAAAAGGAAATAGATAATGTCCTTGCACAGATAGTGGTCTTAGAGCGGAAGGGAAAACTCTCAGCTTTAGACAAAGTACAAGAGCTAAACTCATTAAGAGGACAACTCAAATAAGAAACGTACTAAGGCACATATCTGGTACAAACATAAACTATATGCACATGGGAGAAAAGCGGCAAACTAATGTCCTCCCTTTTAAAAAAGACGAGAGAAAAAACTTTTATTAAGGAAATTAGGAAGGAAACAGGTGAAATAGCTACACCTTCATCAGATATAGCCACAGCCTTTCAAACTTATTACACTAAACTCTATAATCTAGGTGAAGGCATGACCCAACTGACTTCTGAAAACAAATCTAGGAAAATGGATAGATTTTTACATGAACTAAAGCTATCTTCACTAAGCTTGGATAAGACGGCGAACCTACATGCACCAATTAGCCAAGAAGAACTTAGTTTGGTGATAGACAGCTTCCCAAGTGGCAAAAGCCCAGGACCGGACAGCCTGACAATAAGTTATTACAAACTCTACAGCAGACAATACTGCCGCATCTTACGCTTATCCTTAATGAGATCATGAAGCGTGCACCTCTTCCTAAGCAGTCACAAGAAGCACATATCACCCCAATACACAAAGTGGGCAAAGACCCAACCCGTTGCAACAATTACACACCAATCTCTTTACTAAATTTAGATATGAAGATATGGGCAAAACCTTTGGCATTAAGGATTGGTAAAATTATCCCAGACCTAATAGTGGATGAACAGACAGGTTTTGCGAAAGCTAAAGAAGGAAGAGACAACACAGCAATACTCTTACATGCTATACACTACGCAAAACAAAAGAATTTATCATAGTTTTTTTGGGAGTTGATGCTGAGAACGCATTTGATAGGGTGAACTGGTCCTTTATGAAAGCAGTGCTGCATAAATGTAACTTCCCAGCCCAACCAGGTAATGCAATATTCTCCCTATATGCCCAACCACATGCGAGATTAAGAATAAACAACATTCTCTCCCAAACATTTAATGTTACAAATGGTACCCATCAGGGATGCTCTTTATCCCCAATATTATTCATCCCTGCACATACAAACTGCAGACTTTGCCGAGGACATTCTTTTTTTAAACAAATAAAAGTTGCTCTTTAATCATTATGGAACCATGCTGCACAAAACAGTATGAAAAATAAATTAGACTAAAAAATATAAATATATATTACACATAGCTCATAAGGAATACTTATAAAAGCAATACAAGTATATACAGATACATATAAACAAGTAACCCTAATTGTTATAGCAAAGATAACGTGCAGTGCTCGCTATCAGATATTTTCATAACATTCATGCCACAGGTAACATCTTCCAACAGAACAAAACCAACACATTCATTCAATTTATATTAATAAAGTGCCAAGTTAGCTACAAAAATGTATAAATTACATTACAATAATTATATTAATTTCTACATTCATGCAGTTAACGTGTCATAGAACTAGCACTTTATTAGTGTTAGGTCCAGCAGATCGAGGCATCGTCCTGTCTCCTCAGTCTACTTCTGTTTCTGCAGCATTCACAGGGTTCTTGTGGCTAGCTCCTCCTGCCAGCCTGTGTGGATTTGTAATCAACTGCCTATTTAAACCCTCCAGACCTCTCCCACAGTGCTTGGTGTTGTTGTCATTTCCTGTATGACTGCATGCAAGCTGCTGGTGCGGCTATCCTGTCTGTATTCTGCTCTTTCTGTAGCCTTAAAGGGGTTGTCCCGCGCCGAAACGGTTTTTTTTTTTTTTCAATAGCCCCCCCGTTCTGCGCGAGACAAACCCGATGCATGTGTTGAAAAAAAAAAACGGATAGTACTTACCCGAATCCCCGCGCTCCGGTGACTTCTTACTTACCTTGCGAAGATGGCCGCCGGGATCTTCACCCTCGGTGGACCGCAGGTCTTCTGTGCGGTCCATTGCCGATTCCAGCCTCCTGATTGGCTGGAATCGGCACACGTGACGGGGCGGAGCTACGAGGAGCGCTCTCCAGCACGAGCAGCCCCATTCAACACGGAGAAGACCGGACTGCGCAAGCGCGTCTAATCGGGCGATTAGACGCTGAAAATTAGACGGCACCATGGAGACGGGGACGCTAGCAATGGAACAGGTAAGTGAATAACTTCTGTATGGCTCATAATTAATGCACGATGTACATTACAAAGTGCATTAATATGGCCATACAGAAGTGTATACCCCAACTTTGTTTCGCGGGACAACCCCTTTAATTAGTTTATACTGTGTCTTTGTGTGTTCCTAGCTCCCTGTGTGTTTTGCTGCTGGGTTTTGTCTGTGTATTCCCTTTATCTATGATCTCTGCACAGGACTGTATGTTTTTCATTGCATGTCCACTCCTGCATATCTGCGAGGCTCAGTGCACCCGACCCTGAATTCCCATCCTCACCAGGTAGGTATGGAGGTCTAGAAGTCAAAGTCAGGAAAGGCGTCCTGGACCTCTCCACCTTCAGAAGTATTTCCAGCACAGGGATACCTAGTCTATCTGAGTTCAGGGAAAGGCCCATTCTTGTTCCTACACCGAGCCGCCATATTCTGCTCAGTCTTCACTTCGGTGTCAGCTGTCTATCCTGCCGAGTAGTTCCACTTGGCATGTCGACACAGTGGATTCACAAACATTACATAACAATTAGTATAACTTGAATAAATATGTTGACTTTGCTCTGCTGGAGGGTTTTACCTGTGGCATGAATGTTATGAAAATGTTTGATATGGAGCACTGCACTTTATTTTTGCTATAATGATTAATGAGGGTTGCCCACAGTTTATGTGTCAGCATATGCCGATTGCATAAAAGTGAATGAAAAGTAAATTAAAGTAAAAGATTCAGCTGCCCTCATGGACCAGATCCATAAGAAGAGAGCTGAAAGTACTGGGCCCCATCCTCCGCTATGTCCCGCGATGTACTGGTGCTTCCAGGACCTTACGTCACCTTATGCAAATGCGTGCTAGATGTCATACTTCAGGCACATGCACAAAAGAGGTTGCGGCATGGGAAATTTAACATTTCTCTGGCTCCTTGCTAGCATGAGGAGCAGAGAGATATCACTGGGGACCACTGTATGCGGAAACAGTGATCATGTAAAGTAAAAAAAAAGTGTAAAAAAAGAAAAAAAAAGTATAAGTTTCATCTACCCTCATGTACCTAAGTCCCCAGGATTTCTCCTTGGACCTTATCCCAGTTTCTGTGCACGCACTCATCGCCAAAATGGCGGACACATGCGCAAAAGCCACGGAATGTCAGGTTAATTTAAAAGCTCCCTGCTCCTGGCTACCAAACTTGGCCGAGAGCCTAGAGATTTCACAGGGGGCCATGGTACATTGTTCCTAAGCACGTAATCGCCGCTATTTAATGGATAACGGCAATCCCGTAAAAGTAAAAAAAAAGTTTACATTTCACATCCCATCACGGAGCTCCGGCTATGTCCCATGATGGGTTCTTTGTGTGCAGACTTTTTCCCAACTTTAGCGCCAGTCGGTGAAATGGCAGATGTAAGCGCAGAAGCTGGCGAGGACCTGGGAAATTTAAAATTACTTGCTCCTGGCTAATAAAGTTAGCCAAGAGCCTAGAACAGTGACTGAGGGCCACAGTGAGTGGTCCCCGGTCACGTGATCACCATTGTCCATTGATCATGTAAAGGTTAAAAACAGTTGAAGTTTCGGTTTGAGCCTCGTTGTGCATACGGACATAATATTAGGGCCACGATGGGTATGTTTTTTTTATCACAGGACAAACAGGAGTATCCATTTTGTCTTCATTCATATGTGGGCTGTACATAAAAAATGTTTTTTACAATGACCTAATTGCCAAAAAAATGAAAAGTCATTTTTTTTCCTTCTGCTTTTCTTAGATTTATACAAAAACTGTACACCCCTAGATTAATTTGTTAAGGGGCTAGTTTTCAAAATTGGGTCATTTGTGGGGGTTCTGCATCATTTTGGGTGCTTAAGAGCCCTACAAGTTTGCAATGGTGCCTAGATTATCTTCAAGCAAATGTCTGTTCTGAAAGCCACTGGTTGCTGTTTTAGTATTGGACCCAGTTGTGCATACAGACATAATATTAGGGCTGCAACAAGTATGTTTCTGAACACAGGACAAACAGGGGTTATTTGTGGGGGTATATATCATTCTGACACCTATGAGCCTTTGCAATCTTGGCTTGGTGTAGTAAAACAAAATGTTCCCCAAAATGTTAATCAATGTTAAATCTGTACGTCTCCTAAAAGGTAAAAAACTAACGTTTTTCCAACATGCTTCCAGAATAAAGTAAACAGATGGAAATATATATCTTATCAAAAATTTGTACAGTATGTTTGCACATATTTGAGATATTGCAGTTGAAAATGTGAAAAAATAACAATTTTTTTCAACATTTTCCCAATTTTGGTGCTTTTAATCAATATACACAAACTCTATTGGTTTTTTTTTTTACCACCTAAATGAAGTACAATGTATGTGGTGAATAAACAATATCAGAATCACTTGGATATGCAAAACCCTTATGGAGTTATTCTATGTTAAAGTGACACACGTCAAATTTCCAAAATTTGGCTCCGTCACTAAGGCGCAAGCACGCTTTGTCACTAAGGGGTAAAGGGTTAAATGGATGGGATCAGAGTTATCTCCAATCTCTACTGCTGCAGGTGGGTATCAACTGTGTAATACTGCCAGAACATGCCTTGTATGTAGCGGACTCAGTACATGTATGACAAAAGTTGTGAACGGATTAGTACATGAGAGACACAATTGCTCTTCAAAGTTCTCATAGTTGATTACAGACACATTAAATTTTATAAGATTATGCTTGACTAAACAAACTGGCTTCATTCCCACGGAGTATTCTTTTTCTCACTTTACCATAACAGCCAGATGTGTAATTTTAGTAAATCCAAATTCATTGATTTCTAGTCATACATTGTGTAATTCCAATTTACATATCATTTAACAGTTCAAAGGTGTTTTGTGAGATAAAAAATGTCCGCTTCCTTACAGTGGTAAACAAAAGCAGCACTTAATCTCAACTTTGCTAATCATTGGTCTCTAACTGTGTCATCTATGCTCCCACAATGCACCACTCTCCAGTAAGTAGAAACCAGTAGAATTCTAAATGTAGCTTTAGACACAAATGACGATCAGGAAGTTATTGCCGCCTAGAATACTCTTCAGCATTAAGTTTATTTACGAGCCTTAGTGCAGAAGACTTGAATCATATAACATAAACTTTTATTTAGTCAATCAATTATTCAACCAGTTGTACGGATTGTCTAAGTTGCTTATGTATGAGATATTATAGGAAATCATTAAAACTGCCATATAATATTGCCACTTTGGCATACTTAATTAACAGCATTTCCAACAAATGGCAAGGACACAAGGTCAATTCTCCTATCATACTTCTTACAATCCTTTAAGTGAAAGCCATTCAGTTAATTATGTCAGCTCCACTGCCTAGGGATTCTCACACATTCATGTATAGCGACACGGTTGTTTAGTCGTGTATAAAACATGGTGTGCCCAATGCCAGACTTTATTGGAAGTAAAGGAAGAAACAACTGCATAGAACAAAACTGCAGGTGAAGGAGAGAACTATACAGGTAAGGGCATTAGGATGGCCCATAGAGATATGGCAAAAAATTAAGTGACAGCTATATGGCAAGACACCTTCCCAATTTGTTACATCTGCTAATAGTAATGTTAGGGTAAAGTTTTAGCTTTAAATTTCAACTTCAAGATGATGCTCAAAACCGATGTATTCAAGACATGGCACTGTAGTGGAAACCCAATATATCTATATTCTGGACTGTGGGCCTTTGGTAATGGACAATGAACCTGTTTTTATTCTGTATACTAAATGCCAGTACTTTTCCATTACTGTTACAAATATAGATATGCCTTCTTTCATGTATCCAATGTATCTACTTCCTCTTATGAAACTTCTGTTCTCAAAACGCTGACAAGATATATATATAGTATAAACACGCTACCTTTTCCATCTGTTTTTGTGCATTTAGAAAAAGTAAAGAGTAGACAGTTAACCGCATTTGAGACAAGGTACCGCTTTAAAATACCGCAATAATTCCCCCAGCAATTTTACTGGAAACCGATGCGAATAACATGGGAGGTCTATGCTATTATTAACTCATGATGTAACATCCAATCATATCAAAGGAACCACACGTGGGTCCAAGACAACCCACTCATCTAATCCACCACCTGATGGCCAATCACAGATGGCTGGAGGATGGAAGAATTGCAAGATGCTCATCCAATAATTAAACAATACGTTGTATCTATGTAATCTTTGACCTGCCCAGATGGGCGGATATGTTAAACTCTTTTAAAAGAGGCTGCGCGCCCAACAATAAAGCAGAATTGAGGAAGCTTATACATGCTGAACCTGTGTCAGTGTGGAAACTTCTTATGCGCATTATCAATTCAGAATTAATATGGAAGGGTGTAAACATTCCAAATTGAGTAAGCCGTGGTTCCACAAAGGATTTCCACGACATCACTTGTGTGCAAGATTTTCAATTACACAAGCTATAGCATTATTATTAACAATTTGCTTTTGCACAACAACCTCTATACGTTAACATTAGATGTTAATAATGGCATTTGTCCAGACAATCAACACATTTGTGCTGCTCCTACAAAAATACCTCCAAATATATGAAAATAGTCAAAATGACGACACAAATACTTATCAGTCAGTGCAACTTTAAACTACAATGCAGTGTCTTGCTTTGTAGTTTAAAGTTGAGGTTTTTTGGGGTACTCTACAGGGCATGCTTACATCTGGAGGTTCCATTTGCAGCTTCTGTTGCAATTATGATTTGAAATCCAGGAGAAAATAACATATCATGCTGTGGGATTCTATCCATGAAAATTCCAGTAGAAATGTATAAGACCAGACAGACCCCATTATAGTCCATCTGATGCCGTTCGGGTTCAACATGTGCAGGATCTGGCAGGTCCAGTATTTTTGCCTTTTGGCTTTGAGGACAGGGCCAAACAACGTGAATAGACCAGAATCATGGGTGCAGTTATGACTGTGTCCTAAATAACATTAACCTATAGTGTAGATTTATAGAATCTGTGTTAAGTAGTGCTTAAATAACACTTCAAAGGTGCCCATATACCTTTGACTAATGTAGATGAAAATGGACATTCATTGGGTGAAATTTAGCAGCAGAATGATTTTATCCAACTCATGGCTCCTAAAAGACAGATACGACAGAGCACCTCCTTGGATAATATCTTCAGGCAACGGTGATCAGAATCATATGGAGTAGGCTATTATGTTCACCTCCACTGGGTTGAAATGAACAACAGGGTATGCAGCAACGTTCGGACAGATGCTCTCATCAAAAACCAGAATAACTGGCACTTAATATACTTCCAACCAAACCAAGAGTCACGCTCCCCACATGCCAGAAGTAGATGATTGAACCACTCGAATTGAATCAGAAATTCTAAGCATTTTATATATACAATTGAGACACATTTTAGAGACTTAGCTCCATCCTAAAGTGACAAACATGTACAACAAAAAACTATACCACTAATACATAAATTAAATTCACCAAACTCCTCTCCTAAGTTAACTACATTCAATCAAACTACTTAATATTTTATTAGTCCAACCTTTATAATTCACATGCATTGCATAAATCCTGAAAAATCCTAAAAAAAAAATGTTCAAATGTTATGCACTATGATACCAAGCATTATGATATCCATGGCATCCCAGCCCCATCTTGTTTCCCATATGGTGAGGCACTTGTGTTTCTCAAAAAGCACCCACTTCCACAAATCCTGTATTGGCTTGGCCAATACAAGAATGTTATTGCAAAGGGCATTTATAACAGACTAAAAATGGGCATTTTTTTCCCACCCCCACTAGATATGATCATGAGTACATTGCGCTATCCTAAAATGCCAACAAAGATAATGCCAACACTCAGATAGAGGTGTAGTGGACATACACAATATCTATACTTCAGTCATCTAGTGACAGTGGACATACACTCTCCTATATCCTATATATACTATACACTCTCTTATATACCTATGGACTTCTATTTCTTGTATACTGTTATATTTCTATATTTTCACTTCCTCATACATGAATGCACAGTAAGACTCTCTGTTTCACAATTCCTAACAGACTTTAGCAGAGTAAGTAAGATGCACAAAACCACAGCCTTAACACCACAGCTTCTAGCAATGCGCTTGTCAGCATAAACAGTTTCAGTAAAATACATACACATAACCTTTGTACTACAAGTTTGTAACCTCTGGGCATATCCAACTAGTCACACGTCATACCTAAGCATCATTTGACAAGGACTCACTCACCACGCCTTTGCCCCCTCTATCAGGCTCTTCAAGAGGTCTCTGATTTCCTGTCTGATACCACAGGATGGGCAACGCCAAAAACTACTGATGACCAGATACAGGAAGAATCTTAAAAAACGTATCCAATTATCTATCCATATGTCTTATCTATGCAATTTTTGGCGTGCCCATAAAGGGCAGATATGTTTAATGCTATAAAAGAGGCTACTTGTCCACTAATAAAGCAGAAATGAGGAAGTTTTCATACGCTGAACTTCTGTGTCGTGTGATTCCTTCTCTGTGCGCACAGTCTCTTAACTCTAATTTCAAAGGGTGCAAATATTCCCATTGATCATACCATGGACCTCAAAAGGTCATCTACGACAGAGGTCATAGAGCAAAGCACGAGTTCTATACCATCTGAAAAGGATTTTATAGTTCTCCTAAAGTTAGAAAGCAATTGAGGATTTGTGAGTGAGGATTAACGTAGAAAAATTTAAACCCAGTTTAGTTTCCTAAACAGATACAAAAGTGACCTGAAGCAACCCGAAGAACAATGACACCAAGTGTAAAGGGAAGAAGTTTTGTGAACATAGGCATTTAAAAGGCATTAACTCCTGTAGGAGAGAATTGTGAAGGGAAAAACCAACTATAAAATTGGACAGTTTGAGAAAAAAGGGTAAAGATCTCTCCCTGACATGTAATGTCTCACCTGTAGGGCATCCTCCTTTGAGTATCTCAGAATATGGGATTGCAACATGCCTGAAGAGAAGGTCAGATTATAAAAATAACTTGTACTTGGGTTAGAAGAAAGACCAAGTGACCTCAAATTCCTATCCCAAAAACATAAGCCAGTAGAGGTAGTTGCAAGGGCAGAAAGGCAGAGGGGCAGATAAATAGGAGTAAGCCATAGGAGTAAAGTGCGGTTATGGTGAAAAATTTGACTCTTCAACAACACCCATAGCTTATCCTGCCTATGGTGAAACTAGTTCAAGATGTATGCTAACATAGAGGCTTTGTAGTAAAGGGTAATGTCCGGAAGACCCATGCCTCTCTGCTACTTAAGCTTAGAAAGGTGGTTCTGACCCCACTCTAGGTTTCCAAACAGACCATACAAAATTAATGAATTTCACAGTATTAAAAAAGAACCATAGAATAAGACAAGAAAAGGCACAGTTTTTGAAGTAAAACATTCATCTTCAAGGTGCTAATTTGCCCAAACCACAAAAGTGGTAGTCTCACCCGAGATAACAAATCTACTTTAATTTGCTCAACATCAGTACAAAGTTCAAAGAAAACACAATGTCATAGGCCGGAGAAATCTGAGTGCCTAAATAAGTAAAGGAGCGAGGAGACCGTTTAAAAGAGAAAGAACCTTTCAAGCTGAAGATCGTTGATGGAGGAAGATTAACATTTGTGAACTTCAGATTTAATCTTGGACCCTTTAATTGAAAACCATAGAAAATTATAAGAATGGGAGCAGAATTGAAACCTCCGATCTGTTTGATCCTCCATTACTATCTGTATACTTCCTTAGGTGATGATTCTGTTCACACTAATGATCTGCTAATAGACAAGATATCTCAAGAGATAATTGTCAAAGTGATGCTGATTATAGAGCATTATGGAGTTTCTAGAAATATAGAATGCAAAATGGCTCTATGGTGTAGCTTTCCTTGGAATAAAGATGATGTTAAACACTTTTCAAATTACACCAAAAATTGAGCTTGAAGTACTAAAATTAAGATGGAAATGTATGCAGTGTGTACAGGTATTATGCAAGTAAAAGCCATTTGCTATCATGCTTTCTGTTAACAATCTGCCAAGTTGTTTAGCAATTTAAATTTAAAAAAAACTATTTGTATTAAGGGACCAACATGTCCCTAGAGAAGGTGTAAAATAATGAAAGTATTCGGTGCAATCACTTGTTTTGTATTCATCTGCGGCAGAGCAGTGGGAACATATTTAAGCAGTGCTTATAATCCAAAGAGCAACAGTAAAATTATATAACCACCCAAGTATGAAAGCATTGATATTGCTAGATAATTAACAATAGCTATATTCTTTGCAAGCATAATTAATTAATCATCAGAGATTAGGTATTGTTAGAAATGCAAGCTGCCTCATTAAATTTGTACTTAAAGCATCCAGATGTTTTTCTCCATACATAATGACATCCTAAAATTCCAATGTTCTAAAAAGATTAAAAAAAGGAAGCCGCCACACTGGACATATAACTTGCGGAAAACAATTAAAATCTAGAAGCAAATTAATTAAAAAGTATAAGTGGCATCAGAGAGGAAACATAAGGCTCTTGAGCCCCTATGTAACATTTATCACAGCCCCACCCCGCCCCCCAAACACACACCTACCATAAACCATCTATACTACTAGTGTCTTCTTATGTGGTAGAGAGGGCTTTGGGCTCCCCCAGGCACTAGGGATCAAATGTGTCTGCTACTTCTGCAAATTTTATAACTATGCCCCTGAAAGGTACTTTTCCATAGATAAAGTCATTCACATTAAACAATGTATACAGCAGTAGCCAATAGGGTCAAATTGTTAGATGAGACTATATATTCAAGGTTCACACATTCTACTAGGTTCTCAAAGTCAGAAGAAAAGTAGCCTCCTGCACACCTCTCTATATTTAGGACTCCGCCCATAGTCAGTCCACACACAATGACACTTTAGTGCAATGCCCTCCATTGTGTATTAGCAAGAATCCTTAACACACTCCCCCCAATGTCACTACACATTGGTGGTAACTGGACCGCCCAAATATCGTCTCTGGCCGCAAAACATTGGTGATGCAATGTGTAAACATCATTTGTAACCTCAAGCAGCCCTGCTACCTTGGTGTTTCCCTGACTGTAACAACCAGGCTGCATATCCAGGCACAACTCATTCCTGATAAGACCCTGCCTTACAAACAATTTACAGGTATATTTTAGCATATGTTAATTTGTAGAATAAACAGTTTTTGTTCTACACTTTACAACAATACTGCAATTCTTCATTGGGGTTGCTAGTCACATAAGGAGCATATAGTGGGGTAGATATTCACTATGTGATCATACAGTTGGGGGATTATACACAATGGCCTTGTTGGGGTTATTTTTTAGAGTGCCCATAAATTAAGTTGGTGGGAAGAAACATGTTTGGTACCTTGTTAGCCAGATGATTCTGTTTCTCTTGCTGAGAGCAATAATGAAAACAACATTAACACAAACACTACTCTACTTTTTACTACAAAGAGCCTAGAAACATATTTGTATCAGATAGTAACAAAATAAATAGCAAATATATATGTATCAACTTAAAACTTAAAGGCGTTGACTCATGACCTGATCTCTAAAAGCAGCCACCCTAGCGATCAGTTGGTTACAGTTGGCTCCTAGAGCCCACTTCAGTAGAAATATAGTATTACATACCATCTATTCATGTGGCAAAAGGATGAATCAAGTCTTCCAGAGACAAAACAGCTTTGACGTTACGTAACAGCTATCCACTCTGGCTCATACTGGGACAGTCCCAAGCACGAGACCGCACTCTATGAGGTTTATATGTCCCAATCAGGTACATGGACAGAGCACCTAAGATCTTATGTGTAATGGTTGCTTATCTTGAAATTTCAGCATTTTGTGCTTCAGACTTCAGCTTTAAGTTTTATTAAAAGAAAGGCTATTATATGATGCCAGCCTTCTCCCTAGCATAATATCACAGTGAATTAACCCTTTCTTTCTAATTCCTATCACTGACATTTTCATCTAATTCAACCTTTCTCAGACCTGGTTATTTAATACAGAGGAAGGTTATACGAAAACCCCTTGGAGATAGTTTGCCTCTTCGGAAAACAATAATACTTCCTGATCCCACAAAACAAAGATTTTCTGTATCTATTTAAACTTATTAAACCCCATATAATGCTCCAATAACATAATCTTTTCTTCTGATGAAGGCATACTGTGAATGCATTTTTTGGCATACACACTAGCGGTCAAAAGTTTTAGAAGACCTCAAATTTTCTAGTTTTTATTAATATTCACACAGTTTAATGTATAAAAAGTACTTTAAAAGAAAAGCATAGAGCGAATAAGCAGGTTAAGGCGAATAAAAATAATGGATTAACTTTGTTTAACCAAATTAGATCTAGATTTTTGACTTTTCAAAGCAGCCACCTCTATCTAATATCTATCATGACAGGTCCTCTTTAATTTAATCACATTCTCTTTCATAACCTCCATAATCGGGTCTGTTGTGCAATTCTTAGGATGGTTATGTTGGGTGCCATTGGGGATTTTAGGGGAGAAACTAGTGCAAATAGGATGATAAAGTTAAACATTTGAAATAATTTCATTACTTCAATAAATGCTTTAACTTCTTCCCGCTATAGGACATACAGTTATGTCCTGCGGGGTCAGGGTATGTATGAAAAGAGGCTATCTCTCTCCATACATCGCGGGGGCAGGCTGTTTATTACAGCTGACACTCGTCAGCAACAGCTGCATTTGGCTTTGCAGCCGATCGCAGCTGTTTACCCTTTAAATGCCGCTGTCAATTCTGACAGTGGCATTTAAACCCCCCGGATGATGTTCGGGTGTCCCGTATGCCCCCCACATCCCAAATGATGAGATTGCAGGGAGCCGTGCGGGTGTCATGGCAGGTGGGGGCCTTCAGAAAGGCGCCAGGGCTGCCTTGGCAGTATGCCTATCAAGCCATCCCTGTGGGGTGGCTTGATAGACTACCTGCCCAATCGCTGTATGATGTAATGTCATGAAATTTTACTAATCGTTAGAAAAATAAATAAATAAGTAAAGTTCAAAACCCCCCACTTTTGCCATATTTACAAAAAAAGAATCTAAATAAGAAAATAAAAATACATATTTGGTATCGCCATGTCTATAGAAGTCTGATCTATCAAAGTAATGCATTATTTACCCTACACAGTCTGAAAAAGAACGCCAGAAATGCACTTTTTTGGATACCATGTCTCAAAGAAAAAATGCAATAAAAAATCGTATGTATTCCAAAATGGTATTAACAGATACTACACGATGTACCGCACAAAGTGAACCCTTGCACAACTACGTCTAAAAAAAATTATTTCTAAAAAATTGAATTGCATTGAAAAAAAATAAAAGTAGTAAAACAAAAAAAAAACTATATAAGTTTGGTTTCATAGTAATCGTACTGACCCATAGAATAAAGTTATTATGTCATTTTTGTTGCAGTTTGTGCGCCGTAGAAACAAGATGCACCAAAATATCGCGGAATGTCATTTTGTATTCATTTTACTCCACTTAGAATGCTTTAAAAGTTTTGCAGTGCATTATATGGTACATTAAATAGAACCGATAAAAAATACAACTCAACCCATAAAAAACAAGCCCTCATACAGCTATGTTGATGGATAAATAAAGGAGTTACAATTTTTTAAAAGGGGTGAGGAAAAAACAAAAAGGGGAAAAAAAGGACCAAGTCATTAAGGGGTCAATTGTGCAGTTAACCAAAAACATTTCTTTTGTACATCTTCATTCCTATGAACCACTTTTTCTTTTAATCAGTAGCAGTTTAGAAATTTTTACTTCAATATGGAGGTTATAAAAGTTGTCACAGATGTCAGGATTAGCCATTCAACTCCATGTACTCACCTGGGGCACTGACACACAGGAGAATGGTTTAATTCAAGAGGGCAGGAAAGGTGACTGAAGTGGTGAGAAGCACATTAGTTTTAAATTGGCAAACGTTCAACTACTATTGGCAGCTGTGTTTTACTTTGTACACAATTCCTCTGGGAACATAATCGTCTCTACCAAGTAGACCAATACAATGAATGACACTTAACTTTGCTGTGAGGCCTATTAAGCCTTAATGCACAGAAACAACACAGACAATACCAAGTACAATAATAAAAGGGTCAATCTATATATTATGGAAAGCAGCATCTGGTGATCATGATATGGCATAATTATAAAAGCATTATATAATTAACCTCATTTTTCATAAAATAATTGAATTTAGCATTTGCCAAAAGAAAACTATTTAGAATTATGAACTTTGGACATTGCAACAATTTCTAAATTAGCAGATATTACCCATTACCTTTTATCCATTATTTGCATAACATTAACAGCTCTGGTCACAACAGACACTTCGCTAAGTGAGATCTAAGTAATATCACTAGCTTAAAACCGCAAAAAGACTAGGCCAAATTACACAAGGTCACTGTTGAACTTAGACAACATAATACAGAAATACATACACCATGTTGACAAAAGTTTTGGGACACTCACCAATCCTGTGCTGTCAGGCAAAGAGGATATGCAAATCGGATGTATGAGCATTATGTGTAGAGGTCCCAGTACAGAAAGCATCAGAATGCCGCAAGGTGTAGAGTTGACTGACTTCTAAGGGGGTTTGATGGTGGGATGTCACCTGAACAGCCAATCAATTAACTTCTGGCAATGTTATTCAAAATGGAAAACATCTAGTGATTGTGCAATGTAGCCACGTTTGGTAAGACCTTGTAAACTGACAGAACATGGACAGCAAAGTCTTGCATGAGCTGTGAAGACATCACGTACATCGTCAGACAAATAATAACTCAGGAGGTCTTACATGCCATTGGAACTACGTGCTAAGGATTACCGCGGATTAACAGCTGCCCACAAGCCTAACATTACAGAAGTGAATGCGCAAAGACACCTGTAATGGTGGTTGAAGTGTCGTTTTTGGACTGTAAATGAGTGGAAACAAGTGTTATGGATAGCGGAATCATAGTACACCGCCTTCTAGTTGGATGGCCGTACTTGGTGTGACGGTTGCCTGGAAAGCGTTTTCTATACAACTTCATAGTCCCAAAACTGATGTTTGGAAGATGTTCTATTATGGTGTTGGGGTTTTTCTGCTAGGAAGGACTAGGGCTATTGGTTATATTGACATCCACCCTCAATACTAATGGGTACAGACACATTCTGAGCAGTGTGGCATTACTTACTCTGTGGCAATACTTTGGTACAGCTCCCTGTCTCTATCAACATGATAGAGCATTATGTCGTACAGCACATAGTGTTGAGGCTAGGCTTGAGAAGCAGAACATCTGCAAACTTCATTGGTCATCCCAAAGTCTGGATCTCAATCCCATTGAGCATCTTTGGGATGAACTTGAATACTATATCGGGTATGCCCAACACACCCATCATCTCCTGCATCCCTATCTGAAGCTCTCCTTGAGGAATTAAGACAAATTCCTCAACATATCTATTAGAATTTAGGGAAAAGTAGGCCTAGGAGGGTTACTGTGGTCATTGAGGCCAAAGGCTGCCCAACACTATATTGAAAAATGTGAATAAATTTTAATTTTATCACCTTCTATGTTTGTCCCAATACTTTTGTCAACATAGTGTATCATTTACCTACACAGTTAATAAAATGTAACCAGGTACAGCTACAAAGAAGGAAATGTCTAGTTCTCAAATCAAGTGTTACAAATATTGGGTGCATTCTGCAAGGATAAAGAGAACAATTGGCACCAGTTATCTATTGTTGATAATTAAATGCTAACATATGTATTATGAGTGGAAAAATATATTTCTGTATATACTGGGCTCACATTTGCCTTGGGAATTTTCTACAAGCAAAAAATCATAACCAAAATGATATACTCATTCCCATCACTAAGAAGCTATCACTGTCCACAGGTAAAGTATTAAAATAGTTGTTATACGCTACAGGAGTATGTTAACCATGCTGCTGACATGCAGGAATTTTGCGGTGAACGAGCTGCTCCGTGGAGCGGCCCATTCACATGTTCATGCTGTGAGCAGAGTGCTGGAGCGGCTTCCATTGGGGCTTGTGGTCAACATCATGGACAGCACTGCAGCGTGGAGCTGACAGGCTAGTCAGCACTCGCTGTCCTATATTTTTTACAAGCACAGAATTTGTGCTGGTAAGAAGCTCCATGTGAGCGCTTCCATAGCAACCTATTAGTTGCTATTGTCTGAACGAGGTATGGTAGATCAAACTTTTGTGGATTTGGCAATGCAAAATACGTTTTTTTTTTTGTTTCAATTGTTTTTATTTTAAATATAGGAAAAGGGTGTGTGTGTTTTAAACATTTAATATCCATTATTTTTTACAGTATTAAACGGAACCTGTCACCAGAAAATTGGTATATAAGCTGGCACCATAGTTTATTTGATCATAGCAACAGCATTTCACACATTTGCAGTAGAAGGCAGGCATACACCAAAACCACAACAAACGTATGGTGTATGTAGTGCACCCATGGACGCGAGAAGGCACATTATTATAATGGGCACGCTACATATACAGTAAGTTTTTGTGCTTTTGGTGCATGCCTTCCTTTTTCTGCAATCATGTGGAAAGCCCTTGTTACTATGTGCCAGCTTCTTAAGTTTACAAACAACTGGTGACTGTGTCCCTAAAAAAAAAAAAAACTTATCTCTAGTCCCCTAAGGAGACTTGAACTTGCAATTGTTTGATTGCATATACAAGACATGTAGTATTTCTGTAGCCAATCTATTGGAACATGCCACAGGCATTTCTCAATAGAAAAAAACATACATAGGAGTCCTGGGGCTTTTAGAAGGCTCCAATCTGCTGTGACACCCAGAAGGTACCTCGTGATCTCATTGCTAGGGGGCCATTTGGGACCTCCAAAAGCTGTTTGTGGCATTTAAAGGGTGAACAGCAGTGATCAGTGTTATCTCTGATTGCAGCTATTAACTTATGAGTGTCAACTGTCAGATGGCCGACACCCACTGTGTGTAGAGGGGGCTGGGCTCCTGAGTCTGCTCCACATACAGATACCCAGCAAGCACAGTAGATGTTGAGACCAGCAGATGTGTGAGGGCACACAAGGTGACTGGGCTCAGGACCCCCCGACACATCACTAGTAAAGAGGATTGTCTGATCTTCCGAACAGCACAAGTTGTTTTGTTGTCCACAATCCACAGCCAGGTGGCACCATCGTAACAGACCCTGTTTTTGTCAGAACCATTTCCGGGCACCTGGTCTGACAGCTTCTGTTAAGTGTATTTCCTTTGACAACCACCCACTGTCTTCTCCATTTGGAGTGTGTGGAACTCGGTTGTCTTCATTGATGAATTCAGGTTTCATTAGGGCACTAATGATGACGTGTTCATGCCTGAAGACCTAGGGGTGAGCGCCTTAATCCTGCCTTTGCTGTGGAGCCACACAGTGCCTCCACTGCTGGTGTGATAGTATGGGGGAGCTATCACATATGACAGTTGGTCACCCCTAGTAGTAGTATAAGGGACAATGACAGTTCAGCGATATGTTCACGACATCCTGCAGCCACATGTGTTCCTCTCATGGCAGCTTCCAAGAGGCATTTTCCAGCATGATAAAATTTGGTGACCTACTCAAGTGTATCACAAGAATATCTCAACAACATTGTCACACTTTCGTTGCTTTCCCAGTCACCAGAATTATACCCAGTAGAACATTTATGGGACCATCTGGGACACCAACTTCAACAGCCCGTGAGTTTGCACAATCCAGAGGCTCAGTTACAGCAAATGTGGACTGATATGCTGCAAGATACTTTATGGAACCTGTATGCCTCCATGCCGACCCAAATCACATCTTACATCCAAGCTAAAGGCAGACCAACAAGTCACAAGAGCTTCTCTTCAAGTGTTCAGTTTTCCCCAGTTAATCATCCTTTTGCTATTGAAATCATTTACTTATATCAATGTTACAATCACACATAGAAAGTTTTATTCAATTATGTGAGACAGCTCTAACGGTTTGTTCAAACTGCATCTTTACACATACAAAAACATGCAAAAAGGCAGAAATATGTAGGGAATATGTGATTTTCAGTTGCATAAACACTTTGCGTATTCCGCAACCAAAACCCGTATACACCCATGCGAACAAGGCCAGTCACCTCTTTCTCCTCTCAGCACATGCTAGCAGGACTTAGCTATTAACTGCTCTTCCATAAGTTGTACTAGTCACATGACACAAAACATAGGAGAGCCCTTATAAAAGCAGCTAAGCTAATAACAGAGTCCTGCTGTGTGAACTCCTGCCAGGATGAGAGAGAGAGCCTATGGAAGGGCAAGAGACAATTTCTAGAAGGGGAGCAGAAGGCAGTTGGCCCCCAGCAGCTAGTGACCAGCGCCCTGCTAAGGGCGGCTATGTTTGCAACTTTGCTAGTTATCACATTGAGTTTCGTAAAACACAGGTTGTATTGTAATCAGAGATCAGTTCAGACAATGTAGATACAGAGAAGCAATCTCAAGGTTTTATATTGTTCTGTAATAATTGCTTTTACAAATGAAATTAACAACAATAGTGGTGAATGCCATTTACCATATATCTAATTTGACATCTTTTCTGCACTTGTAACAGTAATTATATGATAATAATTGAATTAGAACATTTTATTGCAAATACATTCATTACAAAACAACATAGCTTTTCACTTTGTAATGGTTAAACTGCGAGGCTGCACACATTTATCATAGTCCAAGGTTCTGTCAAGAGCTAAAATACCAAACATGTTTATTGCTATAGCGTTTATGAAAATTAGAATATTCATCCAATTCACAGGAGAAGTAGTCTGGAGGTTATGTGCACTGACTGACAGCAACATAGAGAATCTTTCAGGATACATCTCTTGAATCTCAGTGTCAGTTCCTTCTGACCTTGGAACAAGTCATTTTGTCTATCTCTGTCCGAGCAACCAAAATGCCTAGTAAGCGTAATTGTGCAGGGAAAATGTGCCTGAAATATCCTGTGCTGCATAAGAGGAGAGCCAGAATATCCTATATAATAAAGTCAGTAAATAACTGTAGTTACCAACATTGAAACCGTCCTAAAAGCGTACAAGAGCTGGCAAAATGTTAAAAAGCCTGTGTTTACTTGGTAATGGTGTATGTGGTAGAAATATGTTCTCTTGAAGATGATTCCTTTCACAGAAACTTTTTAAAATAAAATGAATTTAGGTTGGCTGCACACAACTGGATTTGCACCGTGGAATCTGAAGCAGGCGTCTGCCTCCAGGTTCTGCGGTAAATACCTGCCGTAGCATGCTAAGGAAAAGTGCTTTTTCCGCACAAGAGCAGAAATTAATTGCAATTTTCCACTTGCAGAGGAAAAATTACAACATACTATAGTTTTGAACGGATTCCTTGCAGATGGCTTCCATTGAAGTCAATGGAAGCCATCCGACCCGTGGCCCTTCTGCAATTGACATTGCGGAAAGGTCGCGGATTCCATGTCATCGCTAGGTGATGATGCGGGAAAAGCGGGGACTGTACGCAGCACAGAAAATGACAGGTACGCAGGCTAAGCGGCCGGGCACAGGGTCGGATTATGGATATGGAATCCTGCATCCAGAATCCGACCCACACATGTGCAGCCGGCCTTATATCCATAAAATATGTTTTAAAATAGATTCATTTAACAATATACGTCTTTATAGAGCTGGGAGTCCTGTCTTTTTTCCTGATACAATGCTCCAAATCACCTGTAAAACCAAAGACATAAATAATAAAATTATTTCTGCCTGTAGTCACCACCAGGGGGAGCTGAGAAGCTTACTGCATAAAATACATAGAATAGAGCACCTAAGCTCCTTCTTGTGCTGGCTAGAGCTAGTTACAATGACTATGTTAAGGTCAACAACAAGAATTCTCCTGTTTGTTGTTAGGGCAGTTGTTTTGCAACTATTCAACAAATGATGATCCATTAGAGTGGCACAGTTGACCACACTGCTGAAAACTAGCCGTGTTTTGCTAACCCTACTTTAAATATTTCTTGATTTTACAGTGTGTCACTGGTCGATAGCATTTGCTATGTGCATTTAAAGTCCAGCATTCTAATTCAAGCAATAAAACATAAATTATTGATTCATATGCCGTACTCGAATATTGCTTTGTTTTCCTTGAAAAAAATTGTCGAAAATTCAATAAAAATATTGTTTTAAAAAAAAAAGCCAGTATTCTTGTTTGCTTTTTGCATCTTGTTCCTAGTCTAGCCCTGTGATTCTTTGTTTGCTTGTAGTGTTTGTTTCTAGCCTAGCATAGCCTCTTGTCAGTAAAGTTTGCTTCTGTGCTTTTCCAGGTCAGTTCTTGTTTGCTTGTTTTTTACCTGTCTGTATCTTTGGTATCTAGCTTTCTAGTTCCTCTCTGCTCAGTTTAGTTTTCATGTATCTGAATTTTAGTGCCTTCTCATTGCTTCTCAGGGATAGTGTTGCAGATAGAGTATCTACCATGGATATCTTCAAGGATACTTAGGGACAGTAGTGTCTGGTGTTAGGGTCAATACATAGATAGATTAGGGGACGACAAAAGGCCCATTTAGACACAACGGTTATCGCTCAAAATTCAATTCAAAAGCCGTCTTTTGAGCGATAATCGATGTGTTTAACTGCACTGACATCGTGCAGTTTTCCTTAAGCCGTCACTGATCATTGTTTTTCAGCATAACAGCCGGGGCGCTCTGAGCAGAGAACAGCTGGATGCAGAAGACAAGCGGCCCCCACTCAGAGTGCACGTTGATCGCTCAACCTTTGAGTGATCACCTTGTGCTGAATGTGCACAATGATTATCACTCAAAAGACATCGTTTGAGCGATAATCGCTGTATTTAAATGGGCCTTAAGGCGCTTTTACACGGAGCGATGATCATTTAAAAATCGCTAAAAAGCGATCGCTTGAGTGATAATCGTTGTGTCTAAACGTGCGGCCATCATGCACTTTTCGTGCACTGCTAGCAGATCGTTAAATTCAGTCTAACCTAAAAACCGTCGTTAAGCCTTATCAGGAGTTCTTCACAGGTTGTGTTGATAGCATTGTTTCCCGCTGGAGAACAAATGAACTGAATGCAGATAACAGCCCATGGGCTATTAAGTGCTTTCAGCTAAAGGCTTTATTTGCACGCTAATAAGCTAATAAGTAGTACTGTAACTCCTGGGATTGTCTTGGGAGTGGGAGACATTGTTGCTCCCCAGGAAATGTTACTTCTGTAGGGATAATCTTATTCTGCAGTCTAGTGTCCAGTCGATGTTGTTGCACTGCATGATACCAGCAGAGGACTTAGAGCTTTGCATTTGAGAAACTACATTCTCAAACCCTATATATACATGTTATAAAAGAAAACAATTGACGCGTAATATTGAATCTAAAAACAACATCATATTAAAATGTGGATTCTCACTTTAAATGTAGATTTGTCCATTTGAGTGGATAGAAGTGAGCAGTGGCAAAAGGCTTTTAATCAGAGATAAGGTGACCAATAACCTTGATTGCAGATTTACAAATTGATTCCTGATCTTTCCATAATAAGTACAGAATGGATGAATCGCCTAGCTGAGTTTGTGAATCGCTCTCAATAAAGCAAAGCAAAAACTCTGCAAATTGATTCACCTTTTGTATTCTAAAGGTTAGTGAATTGGTGGATTGCATAAATCAGCGGCTCAAGCAGATCAATTCTTTACTTTCAGTGCTATGTGGATGAACAAAAGAGGTAAGAAAAAAAAGATATCATCATAGCACTCAGCCATGGTTGTTGTACTGTGAACCGCTGCAAAGTATTGGCCTTGCAATTCACATATGCTATAACAGAGTCTAGACAAAAGGGAACAGAGGTGTAACTATAGGGGTGCAGAAGTTACAGTTGCACTTGGGCACTGATGTCCAATGGGGACCAAAAGCTTCTCTATCACAAGACACCAGTATTGTAAATCGCACACGATATTTCTGTCAGTCTCATTAAAAGGAATGGAGCATCATGGCACATGGACAGCCAGCACTCAATTCTGTATCACTATGCCACATATTTATCAACAATAACAATGGTAAATCAGAAAAAATATCAACAAGTTTACTCTATGACGTTTGTATTAATTAATATCTCTAAAAATCAGGGAGGGAATTTTTGGTTATTGGTCTTAGGCCTCATGTTCACGGGGAAAAGAAGAATTAAAATCGGCAGCGGATTTTAACTCTTCTCCCGCACGCGGATTCGCACCCCATAGGGATGCATTGACCACCCGCGGGTAGATAAATACCCGCGGATGGTCAATAAAAGTGAATTTAAAAAAATATGGAGCATGAAAAAAAATGGCATGCTCCATTTAGGTGCAGGTCTCCCGCAGGCTTCTATTGAAGCCTATGGAAGCCGTCCGGATCCGCAGGAGACCTAATATAAGAATAAACTTACCCGCAGCGGACTGTGCAGATCTTCTCTTCTTCGCGGCCAGATCTTCTTTCTTCGGCCCGACGGATGAGCCCGGCACTTGCGCGCGGTACGCCAGCAGCGCGCCGAGCACATCCGCCGGCCGAAGAAAGAAGATCCGGCCGCGAAGAAGAGAAGATCTGCACGGTCCGCTGTGGGTATGTTTATTCTTATTTTAGGTCTTCCGCGGATCCGGACAGCCTTCATAGGCTTCAATAGAAGCCTGCAGGAGCCGTCCCCGTGGGAGACCCGCACTTAAATGGAGCATGTCCATTTTTTTTCATGCTCAACATTTTTTTTTATTCACTTTTATTGACCATCCGCGGGTATTTATCTACCCGCGGGTGGTCAATGCATCCCTATAGGGTGCGGATCCGCATGTGGGAGAAGAGTTAAAATCCGCTGCGGATTTTAATTCTTCTTTTCCCCGTGGACATGAGGCCTTAAAGTTTGGCTCTTAAAACATTACTAAATACCAGAAGAACAGAAGTGAAATAGCTTCTGTCCTGATACTTAGTGATTTTCCCTTCAATTGCCAATTACTTGTGTGTTGAGGAAGGAAACGAAAATCTGCGCCCACAACAAGATAACAGCCTAGCACGTGTAACATTTTACGTTTTGTGACCATTACCAAGCTCAGGGTGCATTCACACGAACGTATATCGGCTCGGTTTTCACGCCGAGCCGATATACGTCCTCCTCATCTGCAGGGGGGGGGCCTTGAAGAGCCAGAAGCAGGAACTGAGGCTCCCGCCCCCTCTCTGCCTCCTCTCCGCCCCTCTGCACTATTTTAAATGAGAGGAGGCGGGGCGGGGGCGGGGCTAAGGTCCGCGAATTAGCCTCGCCCCTGTCCCACCTCTCTTCATTGCAAATAGTGCAGAGGGGTGGAGAGGAGGCAGAGAGGGGGTGGGAGCTCAGTTCCTGCTCCTGGGCTCTTCCAGCCCCCCCCCCCCCCCCCCTGCACATGAGGACAACGTATATCGGCTCGGCGTGAAAACCGAGCCGATATACGTTCGTGGGAATGCAGCCTCAAGGTGGAAACTTCTAGATTTCATAATCATTTGGCCACAATTATAATCTAATAAACAGGATGAAACATTTCATTCAGCATTAATTAATTGAAAGTAAACCTCAATATTCAATGTCCATGGTTATTTATGAGTTTACCTTTGTAGTTCACTTTAAATCCAATTGATCCAATACTGTCATCAGTTTGTAGATGTAACCACATCTGATTCTTAATGCTCACAATTAAGTCTGGAACAAAACTTCCAGATAACCTATGGAAAATGAGAGGTTAAATAAATTACGCATTGTATCTTAGCTAGAAAAGTAAATGAACACTAAAACAAACTTGACACTCTTTAGTATTTACTCAGTTTCTGTAAAGTATCATTTATTGGTAGTGTGTAGCAAACAAAACCACTAGAACCCTGTTTTCGGTAGAACTTTGCTACAACTTTGGTTTGGCAGAAACACGAGACAAGCTTTTAGCAAAGCTCTACCTAAAACAGGACTCTACTAGTACACTAGCCCTGAACACTGGTGTATAACACTGTCTAAGAGCCAGAAAAGCCCTGTAAAACACTCTCTTAGACAGTGTTATACACCAGTTTTAGAGGTTTTCATAGACTCCTGGCTCGATTACAATTAATTCAGATCAAACTGAACTTCTTGCAAAAGTTTGGTGAACGGGCCAAACCAAAATTTCAGAGGTTAGCTTATCACTCCATATTGGGTATGGATTTGTGAACTTGTAAATAAAGTTAATATTTCAGTTTTTAAGCTTCCTACATACAATTTTTTTTGTGATGTTTCATTTTCCAAATGGGAAGATGGAATAATACTTCTGCAGCATTCCTGCAAGTCAATATCAGACTTTTTAAACAAGCCTTATAACAATGATTGAGAGTTCCCGTAGGTGGCGCTGTAGAGGTATTATTCCATCTTTCATTTGCATATTTTCCAGAGGAGCATGGCTAGCCTTTTACATCTCCGCACGCGCCTTCTAACTGTTCCCCTTAGGGAGATACTCTTCTGGGCCCACAGTTTATTTTCCAGGTTTAAAAAACAATGAATTTCATGTGTTTTTTACCAAAAAAATTTGGTTGCTTTTTTAAAGACAAATTTTGACATGCTTTTTAAGGTTTTTTATTTTTTTATGTTGGAATATGCTTATATGAAAATACTTAAAAATGCTGTAACTACATCATACTGCACTGTGAAAAAAAAATTGGCATGGGCTAAAAAGAAGGCACAAACAATGAAGTCAGTTGCCAAAAAAAAAAAAACTTTACTGTTTGTAACAAGCTTCATATTTCCCCATCTAATGTGCCCATTGGCAGTGGTTTCACATGCCGAGGTGCTCAGCCCCAGTACCTGGATTCTCATGTACATGGGAGGTGCAGTGGTTCCTGCTTTTGTACAGACTAGCCCATAACAATAAGCACACTAGTAGCGGCTTCTAAAGACAAAAGGTGGATATTCTGAGAGTGAATCAGAAGAGCCCCATGGGGGAGCATTTTTACTGGCCACATTTAACCATGATTTTGATGTTTTCATATACTGTATACAATGAGGTAATGCAAAGAAAAGGAGTGAGGCTACAAACTTTATAAGCCCAAACTAAAATAGATACTTACTGGTGCAAAACAGTTTTTGGGTCACCAACTTCTCCTCCATCACCGATGGTCAGAGTATCATAGCCTATTTCTAGATCAAATTCTTCAAAATTGATTTGTATAACCTAGAAAACAGAAGAAGTTGACGACATAACTATGTTTTGTTCCAGTTTTATAAGATATAACACTTTATGACATAATACATAAAAAAATAAGATGCAGGTAATTATTCTCACTGTGAATAAACAACTATGGTCAAAATAGTTTAAGCTTAGCATTGTTCAAAAGATGACTGTTTTCATTTTGGTCTGTGTGTTACAGAATTTTAAGTTCCCTCTTTACCGCTGTGCTCCTCTTGCGAAATATAAAATCTAACTAATAATCAGAGGCAGCAGAATGAGGCGGCACCATGTGGTCAAAGCTTCACTAACGTACTCCTAAATGGATTGTTATTATTATTTAATGTATACTAATATCATAGTCACAGGGATTATGAGGAAAACGGAGAAAGCAAGAAAAAAAATTGGTTCTATCATGCAAATTTACTTACTTTGGAACAAATATAAATGCAAAGCGTGCGAGCAGTAGAAGTTATTATATTATTTCTGATTACTACTAGAGATGAGCGAGCATACTCGTCCGAGCTTGATGCTCGTTCGAGTATTAGGGTGCTCGAGATGCTCGTTACTCGAGACGAGCACCACGCGGTACTCGTTTCGATTAAACGAGTACTGACCATTGAATTCAATGGAGCCGGCAATACAGCCGGCTCCATTGAAAGCAATGGGCTGCCGGCGAGCGCGGGATGAATTTTCGGGAAGGGCTTAAAAATATAAGCCCTTACCTGAAAATCATCCTAAAATGTGTAAAAATAAAAAAATAAAAATTATGTCAGCATTAAGATCGTTCTCCTCTGCCACAGCTGTAACAGCTGTGGCAGAGAAGAACGATGTTAGCCCATTGAATTCAATGGAGCCGGCAATACAGCCGGCTCCATTGAAAGCAATGGGCTGCCGGCGAGCGTGGGATGAATTTTCGGGAAGGGCTTAAAAATATAAGCCCTTACCTGAAAATCATCCTAAAATGTGTAAAAAGAACAAAAAATGTATACTCACCTTTCCGCTGCAGCCGGAGTTCAGCAGCGTCTGGCCGGCAGTTCTCCTGAACTGCTCTGAGTAGTATTCAGCAGCCGGGGATTTAAAATCCCCACCTGCTGAATGAGCTGCCTCTGATTGGTCACAGCCTCACCAATCAGAGGCAGCTCTCACTCACACCCATTCATGAATTCATTGGCCATGTAAAAAAATTACACCAGGAAAAATAGCACATCGGTGACCAAAAATGTTGACTGAGTTTGTACACAGTGTCAAAATATAGGGCTTGCCCTATCTTTCGATTAGATATGCAGTTAGCTCCTATAGACTCCAATGGGAGCTGAAAAAAAAGAGAAGGGGAGAAAGTTTAGCTGTTTCCAACACTGGCAAAAGAAGACAGCTGGCTCTATTTAAACATTAGCAGTCATTCCGAAGATTCCTGCCAACCAGAGGATTTTCGCACTGCAACGTACTTTTTTGCCAATACCCTACAGCCGCCCATGTGAGAAATCACAGAGGCAGAGGGAACTAATTTATATATCTTCTGTGATTCGAGCCGCCCATGTGAGTGGATGATAATAAAGATCGGGACTTGATCGCGGCTATTCTTCCTTCATGCAATTTTTAGCCGCAATCGGCCGAGCGTAAAAACACATACAGTTGTGTGAAAGAGGCCTAAGTCTAATGTTGCATCTCCCACTGCTAAATTTAACAGGAAAAACAGTTATACAGAAAGCTTATATAATAATTAAGCCTAATTCATGAATATGCATAGAGGGAGTAGATTCCATAGCATAAAAAAAACAAAACGAGGCCTTTCATGGTTGTAAAGCTAGAATTAAGGGCAAGAGTCTCTTAATAAATTTGACGCATCTTACTTCACTGCACATTGATTTAAGATTGGCATATCAAATAGCACCCTAAGGGGGGTGTCATGACCGTGCTTCCGTGCATACATAGGTGCGTACATACGTGCGTACCTACGTACAAGCAAAAACACACGTGTATGCAGCTGTGTGCCTTATTTCAATGGAGCCGCGGCTGCTGCCAGCGGCTCCATTGAAGACAATGCTCTGCCGGCCCTCTGCATTCTTTTTCAGGGAAGGGAAACCCTTCCCTGAAAAAGAAACATTTTAGTTTAAAAAAAAAAACAAAAAAAAACTTACCTCTCCGCCGCTGCCGCGACCCCCGCGGGCATGAAAAACATGCGGCAGATGTTTCCCTTACCCCTGCTAGTTAAAAGAATTCCCTGCTGCTACAATTGCCACATCTGTGGCAGATGCAGCAGAGGAATTCTTCAATTCTCAACCGCAGCTGTCATACACGACAGCTGCGGTAGAGATTCCTGCTGCCAGCATCCCCGTCAATGGCTTTTCCGGAAAGGGCTTCATAAGCCCCTCCCTGAAAATCCATTTAAAATAGTTTACAAAAAAGAAAAACTCACCTGCCGGGGCTTAGCCACAATTTCTGCCACTGTTCCCAGCTCTGTAGTTCTCAGCGATCAGCAGCCGGGGATTTAAAATACCCGCATGCTGGTAGCTCTGATTGTGATTGGCTGAGCGCTTCAGTCAATCACAATCAGAGCTACCAGCAGGCAGGGATTTTAAATCCCCGGCTGCTGATGGTTGAGAACTATAGAGCCAGGGACAGTGGCAGAAGTCGCTGCTGAGCCCTAGCAGTCGTCAATGGCTTTTCAGGGAAGGGCTTCATAAGCCCCTCCCTGAAAATCCATTTTAAAAAACTGTAAAAAAAAAATCAATACTCACCTGCCGGGGCTCAGTAGTCCCCGGCTCTGTAGTTCTCAGCTACCAGTATCTGGGGATTTAAAATCCCTGCCTGCTGGTAGCTCTGATTGTCATTGGCTGAGTGCTTCAGGCAATCACAATCAGAGCTACCAGCAGGCGGGGATTTTAAATCCCCAGGCGCTGATAGCTGAGAACTATAGAGCCGGGCAGCGCCAGAAGTTGCAGCTGAGCCCTGGCAACTGAAGGGAGGTGAGTATGCTTTTTTTGGATTTTTAGGGAAGGGCTTATGTTTAAAGCCCTTCCCTGAAATCCAATGATGGGGATGTCGGCAGCAGGATTCTCTACCGCAGCTGTCATATGTGAATTGAAGAATTCCTCTGCTGCATTTGCCACAGATGTGGCAGATGTAGCAGCAGGGAATTCTTTTAACTAGCGGGGGTGAAGGAAACATCTGCCACATGCGGCAGATATGTTCTTCATGCCCGCGATGGTCACGGCAGCGGCGGAGAGATAATTACTTTTTATTTTTTTACACTAACCTGTTTCTTTTACAGGGAAGGGCTTATATGTAAAGCCCTTCCCTGAAAAAGAATGCAGGGGTGTCAGCAGAACATTGTTTTCAATGGAGCCGCCGGCAGCAGCTGCGGCTCCATTGAAAACAATGCGTGCATTTCCAATGGTGCATGCATGTCCTATCCTTGCAGGCACGCACCTGCAAAGTACAGACGTGTGCACACACCATAGGGAATGTAATGTTGCAAATACAAGCATGTTTTTGTGTGTGTGTGTGATTGTGTACGCACGCACAAAAACACGCCTGTGTGAACCCACCCTAAGTAAATCTCCCCCCACTGGCCTTAATAGATTTTTATATTTTAGATTTAGATTTGAAAAAAAAAACTGATCAGTTAGGGCCCAATCACATTTATATTCCATTCATTTGCTGTCCATGTATTTTACAGATGGCACATAAACCAATTATATTCAATTAGGCTGTTCAGATAGGCTTTTTTTTTTTTTCAAATGGACCACTACATGTTCTATGCTGGTCCATGGTTCGGAAGGGCAAAAACAATCTTGACTTGTTGTTGGATTTAAAATATTGATGGAATATAACTGATGAAATTGATAGATTAGAAATGTATTTTATTTTAAAAAACAGTAGGTGACTAAATTTAGGGGGGAGGAGGGTGGGAAACACCTTCATCAGACAACGGGAATAATGGTTATTGTGCAGATAATGCAAATTCCTCAGAGTCTCGTAATATGAGAAAAATGGCCATTGGTGGCCAGCAATTCATACAGGGTAGCTGGGAGTACACGGTATGAGTTTTTAACATGGACCACTGTATGCCCTCTTCTGGTCCATATCAGAATCAGACATGTCTTCTGCCTGTAGATATCAGGCAGCCCAGGGATATGTGTCCATGAGCTGTCCAATGTGAATTGCACCCGAGAATCGCGGACACAACTTACATACCTGTGCATAAATGGGCCCTTAAGAGTGCTTAGTGAAAAACCCAATATTCAGTCATACTCCAGGGTGAAAAAAATAAATAGTTAAATCTTGGCTGCATTCTTCTAAAAACAGGGTGTGTGTAGTATTACAGCTCAGTCCTATTCATTTAAGTCCACTACATGGCTTGTAGATAGTTGTAGCATGTTTTCTTGAAAAAAGCAGCCATGTTTTTCTAATCCTAGACAAGGTTTTACACATGATGGCAGCCTTCAAGGCAATATGGATTGGGTTAGTATACATCATTGAAAAATATAGTGGCTTAAGATATAAGGGTATGAATGGGATAAATCAGGCATTAGAGAGGTTATCGCAACTGAACCTGTGGAGTAATAGAGGGGGATTTGGGACCCACCTTCAGTATAGCTAAAACACACAGTAAAAATAAAGCTAAATCTTCAGGTCTGGGGGACTCACCATGGTCTTGCATTACATTTTCACCTATTTATTAAAATGGTCTACATGTAATATTACTCTCCTCCTTCAGCTGCCATTTTACAAGTCTGACCCTTGGTAATCAGCTGATCATCAAAGTATAGTCCTCTGACAGGGGTTTGTCCATTTGAGACAACCCATTTAAGCGCCTTGCTGATAGTTCAGCAGTTCGTGACTTTCGAATCATCTTTCCAGTAACTGCATATTTTAACGTTACATCTAAAACACAATGGTGGCCATATTATGGGCAACCCAGTGCTTAATGTGTATATCTGACCTCTACTTTATCATTAATAGCAGAATGTAAAATAGATATTTAAATAATGAATACATTTTATTTTATCAGATTTCTATCACAGATGACCCGAATGGCACATTCTGTCAGCAATAAAAGGAAATAATATTATTGGCGTTAAATTTTCTGGACTTTTGTGACAAGTAGCTTGCAGAAATGACCAATTTCATGTTCTTGAACATAGCTCTATGGCTGAAAGAAAGCACTAATGATACATGAGTGTAATCAATTGCACCAAGAATGTTAGGAATTTGAGCAATATTGTAAAAGTCATGTTTAATTTCAGCCTCACTGCAAGACTCTGTAGGGAATTTAATGAACAGTTTTTAATACCTGCTTTAATATCAAATAAAATGCTGAAAGCAATGTAGTGAAAAAATAATTCTTCCAGAAAGTCTTCTATTTTTCCTATTCTCTGGTTTTAATAGTTTAAAGGGTTTATACCAGAAAAAAAATTCTCAATCATCCACAGAATAAGTGAAATAAATATGATCAAAGGGGCCCCAATGATCACTAAAATGTGGGTCCAAGCACCCCTTCCAGAGGAGATTTAATGAAGAAGTGGACATGGATGCACCTTGTTGCTCTATTCAGTGCTTATGAGACTGATGGATAGTGTTTAGTGACATGAACCAGTCGAACCCTGTTTAGGGTCAAACTTTGCTAAATGTTTAGAGTGAACCTGAACCTTGTGTGGTTCACCCCAGCTGAACCCACTAAAGGAAGGAGGTAGCGGTGGTCCTGTGGTTCAATGGTTAGCACTGTTGTCTTGCAGTGCAGGGGTCCTAGCTTCAAATCTGATCAAAGATAACATCTGCATGGAATTTGTATATTCTCCCTGTTTCATACTAATCATCTTACATCACTTGATATTTTCTGTCCCTATTGGGGCTTGCAGTCTTTATTCACCTATTAGAATGTTTTTGGAGTGTAGGAGGAAACCCATGCAAACACATGAAGAATATACAAATGATATCCTTGGTCAGATTTGAACAGGACCACCACCATTAATATTTTTTGTGGTTTGAGTGAGGTTTCCAACTGTAACGGCCAAACTGAACTTTTCAAATGTTTGTTCATCGATACTGATGGAGGTAGCTGATGGGTATACTTAGCTTTATCTATCATTCCCATGGACTATGAATGCATTACCACTGCTCCATTCAAAGCCCTACATAATTCGTCTTTTTTCTAGGGATTGGTGTTGCTCTCAGTAATCATACTTTTATCAACTGTACTGCAGAGAGGTACTAAATGTTTTTCATGGAACATTCCCTTTAAAAGAATCACATAATTTGGTTTTTATGTCTAGAAATTATACATTTACCCAGTTTTTTAGAATGTTTGTGTTTAAAATGATGCAAGCGGGCAATCATTAGTGCCATACACAAATGAGATTAGGTGAAAATACAGTCTATATAGGACCTATATTGGACTGTGGTTCCTTGGGTCCACTAGAAGCTGAGTATAAAGGCATACCCTCCATCTATACAGAACATGTGTCCATCTACTTTAACTGAATTATAATCTCTGTTGCTATCATCGTACACACAAGACACATCATCAACTGGGTTAATTAGAGAATCAACCCATTAGAAAAATACCCTAGTGGCAACTGATTGGCTCCATAGTCAGATACAATTGAATTTGCTTTCTGCTGAATCTGGTATGCCCATCCATTTTTAAACACTCCTGAAGTGTATATGTGCTAAACATCTATGGGTCTCCCCATTTAAACAAAGAAAGAGAATTGTATTATGGATTGACATGGAATGTGTGAAATAGGGGACACAAACATCATTGCATATTACTAAGGAATACATTCTAGGGAAGAATACAATTCCTAACAGAGGCACTATACAGGGGTACAGAGAATGCTAACAGTTTCTTTATACTGACTTGTAAAGTCTGTGTAAAACTCTATCCATGGCTTTGCTGAATGCATGAGCCATTATAGTGAAGGAAAACAACTGTGGCATTAAAAATAAAAAAGGTAAATTAACTATTGCTCCTTAGCCTCTAGGAGATTAAACTTATCTATGAGAACCTGTCTCCTCTGAATACTACACCTGCACTGAATGCTATTCAAATACCCACGTGATGATAAACTTCCCTGGGGACATATACATAATGTAGAAATGTACCCTTGGGTAGTTGTGCCTAGTAGTAGCACTAAAGGTCCCTTTACACAGGACAACTATTGGGCTGTTCCAATGACTATTGCTCCAGTGTTTTTACACAGGCGTAATAGCAGTTTAGAGAATGGAGGCAGAGCGGGCCAGAGACTGCTTCTGCTGCCTTCCTCCATTCACTGTAAGCAGGAGTGATTCATAGATTGATTGACTCCTGTTTACATGAGCCAATAGTCACTTGGTTTTTAGCTCTGCTAAAATCCATGTGACTCTGTCAGGTGAGTGGTTGTCAATCAATGCCCTGTTGGCAGCCGTGTGTATATGGGACGATTATTGTCCAAATTCAATGTTTCCAGTGATATTTCAGGCAAAAAATGCCCCATGTAAAGGTACCGTAAGTCACACAATGTTTTTATTCCAGTAACATTTCGAATAAGAATATTTCAACATGGTCGAAGAAGTGACTTGCTCTACTGAGAATTTTGGATTGATGAGAATGCAGTGTAAAAACATGGATGAAATTATTCAGGAGGCTTTTAATCCATATGACCAGATGGATATTCTTAAAGGGGTTTTCTAAGACTAAGCTATTGATATCCTATCCTCAGGATAGTCATCAATAGTTGATTAGCGGTGGTCGACCACTCAGGAACTACAATGATGAGCTGATTTAAGAGACTGTGGTGCTCAGGTGAGTGCTGAGGTCTTTTATTAGTCATGTGATTGGTCTCATGGCTTGACAGCAGCATTCAATTCTCATTGTCAAGTCTCATTCAAGTGAATAGAATTAAGCTGAAATACCAGGCACAGCCACTATACAATGTACGGCGCTGTGTCTGGCATGGACTGAAGTGACAGCAGAATAATTGCTGTCACTTTAATCAGCTGATCGCAGAGGATCTTGTGCAGCAGACTCACACCAATCATCGATTGATGACCTATTCTGAGGATAGGCCAACAATACTTTAGTGACAGAAAACTCTTTTAACTGACTATAGAATTAATTTAATGCAATGCCATGAGTGCCATATTTCAGTTTCATGTGAGACGTGACATTAATTATGAGAGCAATACATAAAATGAATGTATTGACTGAAACAATGAATAAATTCAGAAATTACATATACAATTTGTAAATATTCATTGTCACAAATTAGGTGATGATTTAGATTTTGTTATTGTCCTAGATAGTTTAAAACATTTGATAGGCTGTTGGTCCTCGGCCCCCTCCTTCTCTCCATCTATCCATCTACACAACCCCTATTGGACAAGTTATCAGGAGATTTGGCCTCCAAAACCACCTCTACACTGATGACACCCAGTTATACACCTCTTTCCATGACATCTCTACACCTTTCCTTCAAGACATGACCAGCTGTCCTTCCACTGTCTCTTACACTATGTCTTCTCTCTACCTACAACTGAACCTCTCAAAAACTGACCCAATGGTGTTTACGCGCTTTAATAACGGACCTCCCCCCGTGCCAGACTATCCCCTCTCGAATCCATCCTGAATGCGGCAGCTAGGCCCATGTTCCTGTCCAGACGCTACTCGGACGCCTCTGCTCTGTGCCAGTCACTGCATTGGCTGCCTGTTAAATATAGAATTCAATTTAAACTCACTTCCTTCATCCATAAAGCTCTCCCAAGCACCGCACCGCCCTACATTACCTTCCTTCTCACAATTCACCACCCAGCCTGGGCCCTCCACTCCGCTAAAAAAATCAGACTGAATGCCCCTTAATTCGAACCTCTCATTTCAGCTTCCAGAGTAGCACTAGTGCTCTGGAACGTGCTACCCAAACTATCTGGGCAATTCCTGATTCACAAAACTTCAGAAGTGCCCTAAAAATGCACCTCTTCTTCAGGGAGGCATACCACATCTCCTAAGCCAAACGCGTCTGTACTCCACTTGATAACATGCTCCCTGCCTTATTGACTGCAATTTCTGCTAGCTGATATCAACTGCCCCCTGCAGTCATACCGATTCAGAAATCACACAGCTTAATGTCTGACCATTGTTTATGTGTATAGCATCCCTCACTCTTGACCTTGCCATACCTTACATATTTCCAGCCCCTTTACCTTCTGTATCACCCAATCATGTGTAGTATGTAAGCTCGTTGGAGCAGGATCCTCACCCCTACTATTTCTATCAACTGATTGCTACATGTAATCATAGTTCTTGTATTTTTGTCTCTGCCTGTTCTTGTAAGCGCTGCGAAATATGTTGGCGCTATATAAATAAAGATTATTATTTGAAATTATTTAAAATGGTTCCCCGCAGCTATAAAATGGAAATACTGTATTTTTGAGTATGTATTACTCCAACAATGTTCTCTAGTTATACTGAACTGAAGTTACAGTAGATCATCATAGTGCCTTAACCCCTTGAGTGGCGGGTTTCCTACCACCCTGTCGTGCCCACCAGGACAGGTTTTTTAAAATGGTCTAATCGTTGAATTTCAACTAATTTTGCAGTTGTGTCTCAAGAGCCATAACTTTTTCATTTTTCCATTGACATGGCCATATAAGGGCTTGTTTTTTGCGGGACAAGTTGTGATTTTTTAAACAGGAGGGAGGAAAAAAAGAAATGGGGAAAAAAGAAAAAAAGGGGCCATGTCATTAAGGGGTTAAATAATGTATTAACTTCCTTCTCTGGGTCATTACGACACATGGATACCACATGTGTGATTTTATTTTTGATTTTTTTACAAAGTAAAGGGAGACAAGTGTTTTTATAATTTTAAAAAAATAATTTTTGTACTTTTTTTTTTTTACATTTTTTTTTTTTGGTCCCTTTAGGGGACTTCCACAGGGACCCATCCGGACCCCTGATCACATTCCGGGGGTCCGATGGTGACAGCCCTTTACATGCTGCAGTGACAGCCCTTTACATGCTGCAGTCACATAGACTGCAGCATGTAAAGGGTTAACACAGCAGAGATCGGAGGTTTTCTCTGATCTCTGCTGTAAGAGCTGGTACCTAGCTGTCCTCTCACAGCCAAGCACCAAGCTCTCCCTGCCACAGAGACCATCGGCTTGCTTCTGACAAGCCGATGGTCTCTATGGCAACCTGTAAACAAAGCAGGAGATTGCTGGCATATCGGCAATATCTTCTGCTGGTTTTTCAAAGCCCTTGCTTTGTTCTCTGTGGGTCTGTGCAGGCAGAGCACACTGTCACAGCTTGTGGCATTGTGCTCTGCAGCTCCCATAGTGATACATAGCCCGGATATCTTCCGGGCTATGTCGCTATGAGCAGTGGAGCTCGTCCCGGAAAATTTCCGGGCGTGCCACTGAAGGGGTTAAAGAGCATTGGGAATTTGGCTATAATCCAAACCCTAAAATGCATTTCTGTGAAACTGGTCATAGCTTCACCATAAAATGTTTTTGATTCTGAGGGCAATTCCAGTCAGATATGATTAATATTCTTGTCCACAGTTTTAATGTAGTCAGTGCTAGTGCAGTTTCTTAATCAGTCAGGACAATGACCAAATGTTCTTGAAAATCAAGCAATGAATATACTCAATAACTTTCCTTCCCCTGCTCCTCTTGCTAAGTTATACCAAGTATAGTATTCATTTTATTGTGTGAGAGCAAGATCAGGAAACAGAGGGCCCTACTAACTACAAGTTAATGCGGCATCATAAGGCATGATGGAATTGAATTTCTGGTAGAAAAAAAACAATTTTATTATTTTATGCAAGCAAACCTTTCAATTTCAATTTACCATTTAAGTCCAACAGTGACTGGAATTGCTCAGTATATTCACGTACTAATATTCTGTGAATAGGTCTTTGTAATTATTGTTGAGCGAACTTTTGAAAAGCTTGGTTTGGCCAGTTCGCCAAACTTCATCCAAAGTTTGGTTTGGCCCACATTAGTTTAAACCAAGCTAGAACTTCACCATTACACTTAAATCTTGAGTATAACACTGTCTAAGAGCCATAAAAGAAGCCCTGTATAACACTCTTAGGTCACCTAGAAATATATCTAAGTGCTTTTTTAAAAATGAACCTCCAGGTCTGAACGCATAAAGATGGCCACACCACGTTTTTGGCTACCTGATGCACACTGTGCATTAGTATGCATTGGTAGTCTATCACACTACATATTGCTTTGACTGGCCAGCAATGGGCAGCACTGGTTAATCAAAACCACATATAGTGTCTTAGACTAATGATGCATACTAATTCACTGTGTGTATCAGGTAGTCAGATAATCTGGTGCTGCCAACTTTGTTTGTTCAGACCTGGGCAGCTGCATTAAAACAAAGTAAATGAAGAAAGAATAAAGAAAAAGAAGAAAATAAAAGGATGAAACAGAAGGAGAGGAAAAAAGAAGAGAAAGAATAAAAATTATCTTTTTCCTTTCTCATTTTTCTTCTTTTTTATTCTTCAACTATTTCCTTCTTTTTCTTCTTTTTCCTTTTTATCTTTCTTTCTCTTTCTTTTAAGCAAAGGAAAAGAGGAAGGAGGAAAGAAAATTAAAAAGAAAAAGAAGAAAAGTTTTAACTGGTTCGGCCCCCACGAAGTGTCTGAGGTTTGGGTATGCGCCAAACTAAACTTTTGCTAAAAGTTAAAATAAGGTTGAACTGTTTAACTTCACTCAACAATATTTATGATCTACGAGTCATTAAATGAGATTTTCATCATTAGAAAACCATAGCTGCTTTATTTCAGAAACAGTGCCACACTTGTCCAAGAGTTGTGTCTGGTATTGCAACTAGGCTCCATTAAATTGGGTCTAGTTGCAGTACCACACACAGTCAAGGGACAGGGGTGGCAGCCTTGCATTTTCTAATTCTGTACAGCGCTATTAACCTTTTATCTGCCAATGTTCCAAAATTGGAATAGTGAATTCACACAGGTGCTGCCTTTGTTCATATAATGGGGTGGATCCTTATTTGGCAGCTAAAAGGTTAAAATTAGCTAGAGCCAGCCTTTGGAGTATGCTAATCATGTGGTAAAAAAGGGTAAATCAACCAATTTCTGCTAAAGAGGTCACCGGAATGAGCAGTTATATTACTTGCTGTTGTTCTTCTGCACCAGACTCTACCCTCTCCAGTCCATCCTGAATGCGGCAGCCAGGCTCAACTTCCTGTCCAGCCGGTACTCGGATGCCTCTGCCCTGTGCCAGTCACTGCACTGGCTGCCCGTTAAATACAGAATTCAATTCAAACTCGCTACCTTCATCCACAAAGCCCTCCACAGTGCAGCGCCCCCCTATATCGCCTCCCTCATCTCAATCCATCAACCAGCCCGGGCTCTCCGCTCTGCTAATTAAACCAGACTGAGTGCCCCTTTCATTCGAACTTCTCATTCCCGCCTCCAAGACTTCTCCAGAGCAGCACCTGTCCTCTGGAACGCACTACCAAAGGCTATCCGGGCAATCCAGGACTCGCAGAACTTCAGGCGTGCTCTAAAAACGCACCTCTTCAGGGAGGCATACCGCATTCCCTAAACAAACCTCTCTGTACTCTGCCTGATAACATGCTCCCTGACCTACTGACTGCAATCCCTGCTAGCCATCATAAACCGCTCCTGCAGTCACACCATTTCTGCCATCACACGGCTAAATGTCTGACCATTGTCTATGTGTATAACATCGCTCACTCTCCACCTCGCCATACTGTGCACATCTCCAGCCCCTTTACCCTCTGTATCACCCCATTACTTGTAGTATGTAAGCTCGTTGGAGCAGGACCCTCACCCCTATTGTTTCCATCAACTGATTACTATATGTAACCGTGGTTCTGTAATGTTTGTATTTTGTCTTTCTGTATTCCCCCCTGTCTATGTAAGCGCTGCGGAATATGTTGGCGCTATACAAATAAAGTTTATTATTATTATTCTATGTTAATGCCCCTATGATCAGCCATTCCGGGTCATGTTTTAAGCAGAGGCTGGACTGACATCTGTCTGTGATGATTTGGTGATCCTGCATTGAGTAGGGGGTTGGACCCGATGACCCTGGAGGTCCCTTCCAACTCTACCATTCTATGATTCTATAGCAAAAACTAGAAGCAATGGGATGAAACTGAAAGGGAGGAGATGCAAATTAGATATTAGACAGTGAGGGTGATCAATGAGTGGAACAGGTTGCCATGGGGGTGGTGAGCTCTCATTCAATGGAAGTCCTTAAACAAGGGCTGGAGAGATATAGGACTAGGATGATTTAGTGAATCCTGCACTGACCAGGGGATTGGACGAGATGACCCTGGAGGTCCCTTCCAATTCTACCATTCTATGATGAGCACAAATCCCAAAAATTGAAGGGCTTGAGGAAAGACTGACCAAAGTCCACTTTTACTGAAAATGGAGCCTTTTAGTTTGAATGTTTTGGGGCCTGTCAAGCCTAAAGTATGCAATGAAATTGAATTTTAAACAATGTAATACATGTATGTATGCTTTATAAAGCCGAAAACATGGCTGAAAGTTGTTTAATAAAAATAAAATCTTTTTTGTCTTTCCTTTTAATCATCATCTGGAAAATTGCCTGATTGTGGCAAAGTGCCATGGTAATAATGGTATTCGTTTCAGCACAAACTATTTTAGAGTCTGCAAATCATTGTAATGCATTTTCTTTGCATTACTCTTGAATGGACAATGACTTTTTTCATTTATCTGCCTGCACCAACATATTCTACAACATTAATCTACATTAATGACAGGTTCTGTTCAAAAATGCAAAAAAGTTGACTTTGTGGGGTTCTGTTATTTGATCATTGTTTATTGGCATTATTTGAGCACTACACAGTGTTCCTGTTAGTTAGATAACTATATTTTTGTGTAATGCACATCATGTTTAAACAACAGAAGTTAGCACACAGGGTATCAGTCAACATAACTTTAATCATGAAATTCGCAGTAACTTTTTTTTGCCCCCAGACTGACAGTAAAATAAATAGATAGATAGATAGATAGATAGATAGATAATGAGATATGAGATAGATAGATAGATAGATAGATAGATAGATAGATAATGAGATATGAGATAGATAGATAGATAGATAGATAGATAGATAGATAGATAGATAGATAGATAGATAGATAGATAGATATGAGATAGATAGATATGAGATAGATAGATATGAGGTAGATAGATATGAGATAGATGGATAGATAGATAGACAGATAGATAGATAGATAGATAAATAGATAGATAGATAGATAGATAGATAGATAGATAGATAGATAGATAGTGTATAGACAGATAAATAGATAGATAGATAGATATGAGATAGATATGAGATAGATATGAGATAGATAGATATGAGATAGATAGATAGATATGAGATAGATAGATAGATATGAGATAGATAGATAGATAGATAGATAGACAGATATGTGATAGATATGAGATAGATAGATAGATAGATAGATAGATAGATAGATAGATAGATAGATAGATAGATAGATAGATAGATAGCATAAAATTACTTGCCTTGTTAGGATTTTCTGCAGTAATTACCCAGACACACTGTGCATTACTGTCATATTGAAATGGAAAATTAGGAGAAGTGAATGTGCCACTTGGACCTTGGAGATTTGATCCACAAGTTTTTACTGCAAAAGAAAACATGATTTAATTAGTGACAAAAGAAAATACCATACAATGTAACCAAACTCCAAATTAGAATATTCAAGAATGCTATTTTGTTACACAGTGACAATCATATTAATCATATCATGATAACCAATAGTGATGGGCAACATTTTAAAAATTTGGTTATGCCAGTTCGTTAAATTTAGGGGAAAAGGTTGGTTTGTTACAAATGTATTCAGTCCTCACTGGAAATTCACCAATACCCATAAAATTGATGTATAACCCTGTCTAAGAGCCATACAAGTCCTTTATAACATTCTTAGGTCACCTAGCAGTGTATCTAAGTACTTTTGAGATGTTTTGAGGCAGGGTTAATAGAGGTAAAAAAGAAAAAAGAAAGAAAGAAAGAAAGAAAGAAAGAAAAAAGAAGAAGAAGGAAGAAGAAAGGATAAATATTTTTCCACCTTTTTTTATTCTTCTATTTCCTTCTTTGTTGTTCTTTTTAAAAGCAGGAAAAAGGAGAAGAATACGAAAGTTTGACCTGAAACAGGGTTGTGCTGTTTTGCTTCATTTAACATTAGTCACCATTTTTTTTAAAGACTCTTTCTTGGGCAATTTATATAATACAAAGAAAAAACAGAGATAGCATGCAAATTTAAAGAACAGCAATCAGAAGAAAAAAAACAAAAGGAGGATTTCCACAGTACAAAAAAAAATAAAAAAACACAGATAAGACAGGCACATATTCCTATTTAATACTAAAGCCCTTTTTATGTTTAATATAAAGAAAAAAGAAACCAGAGATTCCCAACCGAGGAACCATAGCTAACAACAACCAAACAAACCCCACCAACAGTGTGACTGCTAACGTTCCATTGACAAGCAAAGATGATTGCTCAAAATTCGTTCAAAAGATAGGGAGAATGGCAGTTTGAGTGATCATTTTGCATAAGCTGCTGATGGCACTAACGCCCATTAGTAGCTTATTAGCTTCATTTGCATGTAAATGAGGCTGCCTTGTATGCAGATAAAAGCAGGCGATCTGTTATCTGCATACAGTCCCTTTGTTTATTGATTTCATGGTAAATTGCGATTTTGCGCGATTGCAATTTTAACATTACAAGTCCCATAGACCCCTGCAGAAAAAAAAAATGCTGCGAATTTCGCAGTGAAAAAAAGCTGTAGTGGGTAGTCACCCTTAAAATGGAATAAATCACACTATTTCTTTTACTGATATAAGATATATAACAGAAAATACTTTTTTCTATGTTCTTTCCTAATGTATTTTCTTTTGCTTATATGAATATATGGATGGCAGTCTTGCATAATATCACAGATTCGAACATGGATTGGATTTTGGTGCAGAATATTTGCCAATAAAGCTTATATGAATAGGGTCTAAGAGAAGTGAATGAGCTGCAGGAGATTTCTACATGGACAAACAAGCATGCTGTAGATTTTCACTGTGGATATCACCACCCTTGATGAAGTAGGGGTAAAATCCATAGTCAATCTGTTACACATTCCACAACAAAAGCCGTATTTAAGGGCGCCCACCCACTGGCGATTTTTTTTCCCTGCGAAATTTGCAGCATTTTTTTCTCTGCAGGGGTCTATGGGACTTGTAATGTTAAAATCGCGATTTCGCGGTAAATTGCGATTTTGCGCGATCGCGATTTTAACATTACAAGTCCCATAGACCCCTGCAGAGAAAAAAATGCTGCGAATTTCGCATGGAAAAAAATCGCCAGTGGGTGGGCGCCCTAAAGGGGTTGTCTAGATGTTGTATAATTTTTAAACAAAAATCCACATCTATAAAACAACAAAAGTAGCAGTACTTACCCGTATTCAGTTCCGACAATCCAGTGCTGCAGCCCCATGGTTCTCCTGGTCTATATTTTGAAACAGAGAGCACCTGATCACTACATCCTATCAGAGGCTGCGGTGGTCAGGTGCTATCCTCTTTGCATTACTGCACAGATTCTGGGATGCATGATGCTGATGATGGCATCTGACCACTGCAGCCTCTAATTGTCTGCAGCAGATAGATCATTTGCCTTGCAAAAGAAAGACTAGGGGGTTGCAGTAGTGGATTACCAGGGCTGAGGTCAGGTACGTATAGCTACTTTTGTTGTTTTCACAGATTTGAGTCTGTATCAAAAGTGCATAGCATCTGAAAACCCTTTTAAAGGGGTTGTCGCATAAAAGAAATATAATTTTATACATAGATCTGCCCATAATTACAGATATAGCAAAGTTTAACTTGACTGTAATAACTTTCAGTGACAAGTTATCTTATCTTAAGCCATGAAAAGCCTATTATTATATCTTAACACAGCACTTTCTGTATCCGATCCACCTCCGCAGATGTTCCAAAGTAGTCACGCATGCTCACTCTTGGTTTTTTTTGCAGTAATACAGTCTTACTTTCATGCCACTTTCTCAACTTTGGAAGCAACTGCTCACCACACTAGTGATCCTTTAAAATAACCAGTGGGAAAGAGAAAAAAGCAAGGCTGAGCATGTGTGACCACCTTGGAGCAATTATTGATGGGGACACAGAATAGAAACAGCAGGTGGCACTATTCTAGCATTAGCCCTCGAATACCTTGGGATATAAACAACAGATGGCGCTATTCTAACATTAGTCCTGGAATATCTGGGGATGGAAACAATACACAAATGGCTGTATCCAACTGTAAACAAAATGGACAACCTAAAACACATGGAAGAACTTTATGCCAAAGACGAGATGCAATTTTCAAAATGTTATGATACCTGGGCAGTTTGGCTACAGTTTCCAACTTCGCCTGAGATGGTTTGATTAATGGCATTGCCCCCCCTTCCCCCTGAACAGACTTGACACACCCCTTAGCACTGAAAATACGCTATGAACCACTGGTGAGATTGCCTCGGAGGTTTAATCAAACTGGACAAACTTCCCCTGCACCCTTAGCCCCCCCTCCCCTCTCCCCCCCCCCCCCCCCCCACACACACTCCTTCTTTCCAAGGTCTTTCCCACCTCTTCATAACCTAAATCTATTTCTTTATAAGGTTTAGATAACTTTAATTATTTCCTAGCCCCCAGATAATGGGATATTCTGTGACAAATGCAAGGGGGATTATGTTCTGATTTGTTTTGCTATGCTTTATCAGAAAATCTACACAGGTTGTTGTTTAATCTTGAAACATACAGGAGTGAGGCAATGTAGCCTTCTCCTAATTATATTCTGATTTCTCCTGTGAATGTATTGTTATATCTGATAAAATACTTTTGAACCATAACAATAAACAACATTTTTCATGGGACAACTCAATTAAGAAATGTGAATCTTGCTGTGGATTCACTACAGATTTGCAGTAAAAGCCATGGCAGAAAAATTGCCACTGCGTGTGGATTTCCAGTACCCCGGGAAATACCTCTAAAGTCAATCACAATTAAACTTATTACAATATGTAACCAGTCTTCTGCATCATCTTTTAATTCCTAAGCCTCAGCGCATCCCATTATTGGTTTTCTCAGTTTACTTGTCGAACTGAATTTGTAATATGAAGTGACAGATTTTACATAAAAAATATATCACTATTCATCAGTGCATTTTAAAATATTATATTTCTATATACATATATACGTTTGTGATGGCTTACATGAGCTGGACCAGATGGTTTGTCCAGTTACATCTCAGATTTATAAATAATGTAAATACAGCGATTGAGATTTTAAAGCCTAAATTCAAATTAGCATTTCCATTTCAGTGGCTCTCATCTTCTAAGATCTATGTTCATAGCTTACAAAGTGATAGCTCCAAGATATAAATGTACATTGAAAGGACTAATGAAAGCTCCTTTGTTATGCCTTATCATATAGACTATTGCTATTGATGTGTAAGTTGACCAGTTGAATAAGAATTATGCATTGTAACTAGAGATGAGCGAACCTACTCGTTTTGAGTAATTACTCGCCCGAGCACTCGGGTGAAAAGATTCGGGGGGCGCTGGGGGGCGGGGGAGGCGTGGCGGAGCGGGGGGGTAGCAGCGGGGAACAGAGGGGAGCCCTCTCTCTCTCCCTCTCCCCCCCACTCCCCGCTGCAACCCCCCACTCACCCACGGCACCCCCCGAATCTTTTCGCCCAGGTACGGAAGTACTCGAAAATCGCGGTGCTCGGGCGAAAAAGGGGCGTGGCCGAGTAGGTTCGCTCATCTCTAATTGTAACCATTAGCCTTTGTTCACATTGGCGTTATGTCCTCCTCTCAAAACTGATGTATTGTACCCCATTGACTTACAATGAGGTCTGTTGAGATTCCAGTGAGGTTTCCATCATTGTGACAGTAAGAATAGAGCTTTCGGTCTGTGCTATTCTTGTTACCAAAAGTGATGCAAGCCCCAGGAAACTCCAAATGGAGTCTCTAAAAGGCAATGTAAAGAGACCCTTATATGGAGCAACCTAATATGCTTTAGCACTTGATTTTCTAAATGGGTCAAGATTTTCTGGTTATTTTCTGGTTATTAGAATACATTAGAATACATTGATTTACCAGGTTTGAAATCCCCTTTTTGATGAACTTTAGATAATAATGAATTAGCTTTTAACCTATTGCATTCTAGAGCAATGAGTTACAGTCTAACCCATTCTGAAAATCAGAAAAATATTACAGTATGTTCACCTTTCATCAGCATGTACTAGCGAAAAAAGGAGTCTAACCATTAAAGGTGACAATATATAAGGCATTGAACAAATGATTGACAAAATAGTTGCATGCTGTTGAATTTGTACCTTAGAACAGCTATCATGAGGAAAAAATACATACAAATGCTTTTTCTTATGCAAAAGTAAGTACACCCTCTTTATTGAAAGAGAATGTGATAAAATACTGGTGGTGAAGACGTAACACTCTAAGTTAGTTCAAAGCTAAAGCTTCAAGATATGATAGTGAAAGCACTTCTTTTTTATTTAACAACACAGAGAAGCAGCAAGTGAATACGCATTTTGGGGTCGAGCCCCTTCGTCAGTTCGGCTGGATTAAACACAACAAGATGCCTGGGGGTCATACAATTTCAAAGGTTTTTGGATGTGTCAGAAGCCCCGTATGTGACAGGGAGACAGGGAGGAAAGAGGTGCTGTCTCTCTGTTGTTAAATAAAAAAAGTGCTTTCACTATTGTATCTTGGCCCTTTAGCTTTCAACTAGCTTAGAGTGTTGCACCTTCACCCCTAGTATTTTATCACATTCTCTTTTGCTATACTCATGCCCAGCTTGGTGGAGCTTTATCTGGTTGGCAGCACCTCTATCATTCGAAACACTTTTTACTCCAGAATCATTTCACCACTCCTACTGGGTCTTGCTCCACCCTCCTTTTTTATCTTTTCTACTCACACTCTTTGAATTTTGTGACCTTCTAAGTAAACGATGTATACATGAAACTACAAAATTCATAGAGGGTTTACTTAGTTTTTCATATATACCCATATAAACAACTAAGTACACCAGCTTTGAATTTTATGTATACAGCTGTTCCTTAGAGGGTCTTAAAATTAGGTAACTACTACCACAGATGAACAACATGACATCACAAATAACATTGTGCCATTTGATAACAAAACCTAGGCCAAAATATAGAGACAGTGTGGGAAATATTAAGCACACCCTTACTGCTTCCATAGGAATTCAGAGGGGAAAGAACAATCAGGTGCTGCTAGTCAAATGCCCTTGATTAATTGATTGATAAGCAGCAAGCATGACCACTTTTATTAAAGCAATGGTTTGAGCAGTTTGCTGGTCTGGAGCATTCAGGCAAATGTTAACATAATGCAAAGAATGAAAGACATCAGAAATGATATTAGAGAAGGAATTGTTACTGCCCATAAATATAGGAAAGCTTACAAGGCCATTTCCAAATAATTTAGAGTTGATTGTTCTATAGCGAGAAAGATTACTCACAAGAGGAGGTAGCTATACAGATAAAAGTGAGAAGAGCAAAACTTAAACTCTATAATGGGGTAACAGGGAGCATGAAGTGACTGTAGACCAAGTAGACTGTAAACCAAGCACACTCCATTATAGCAGTGGCCTGTTTCACCAGTATAATGTGTCCTGCCACATTGCAAAAGTTTCAGGAATGTTTTCAGGAACATAAGTTCAAGGTCTTGACTTTTCTGTCGAATTTCCCAGATCTCAATCTAATTGAGCATCTGTGGGATGTGTTCGAAGAAGAAGTCTAATCTATGGAGGCAACACCTCAAAATTTACAGGACATAAAGGATCTACAGGTAATATCTTGGTGACTGATTTCATAGGACACCTTCAGAGTATTTGTAAAGATTATCCATCAACAAGTTAGAGTTGTTTTAGCAACACAAAGGGACCTAAACAATAGTCAATAAGTGGTTTTAATAGCTTATCAGTATATATTGTTTTTTGGGCTTAAGTAACAGCCAGAAATGAATATCTCTTTAGTAAATTTATTTGGTTGTCAGTAGAGTTGAACTTGGAAATAGAGTTAAACTTCAAAATGTAACCTTTTATTTACATCTTCCAATTTTAGGCATCATATGATCAACCCCCGGCAACTGGGGAGAAATTTCAGCACAAAATTAGCTTGTCAATGATTTATTTACTTAAGTAAAACACTTAATTTAAGCTAAATTATTAAATCAGCAGCAGCAAGAGATTAAAATCTTCATCAATCTACTCACTTCTGCATACACGAGGTGAACTGGTAAAAAAAACAGACCTCTCCATAAATAACCAAAACCCAGAAGTATGTTAACTCTGGAAATAGTCTTTAAAGCTATGCTTAGACAGCTATCATATGGTAATTTCTTAACTTTATTACTGATCACTGTTATTCAAAATGACTTTAGTGCCCAAATCATTGAAAACTTGAAAGGTTTAAATATAAGTTCTTCATTGAAAAATTTTCCTAGCTTGTGTAATAAAAAAAAAAAATTATACACTCTCCTCTCCGCCACTGTCGGGGCTCTGGCACTCCTAGCCTCTTGGGTCCCTGCACTGTAATGAAGTTCTTTCAGCAGGCGGGGATTTAAAATCCCCGCCTGCTGAAAGGGCTGTCTCTGATTGTCTGAACACTCAGCCAATCACAGGCATCGCTCGGCCATTTATTGAATTCAATGAATGGCTGAGCACTGCCTGTGATTGGCTGAGCGCTCAGCCAATCAGACGCAGCCCTTTCATCAGGCAGGGATTTAAAATCCCTGCCTGATAAAAGAACTTCTTTACAGTGCAGGAGACAAGCAGCTAGATGCACCTGAGCCACAGAAGAGGTGGAGAGGTGAATTATATATATATATATATATATATATATATATATATATACACACACACATATATATATATATATAAAAGTATTTTTTTTTACTTTTAACACAAGCTAGAAATGATTTTCAGGGAAGGGCTTATATTTAAAGTCCTTCCCCGAAAATCACCGCCGGAGTGGCGGCATCCTATTGCTTTCAATGGGCCCACCAGCAGCAGCTGCGGTGCCATTGAAAGCAGTGCAGAACATCGCGATCCTCTGCCACTGTTGTCACAGTTGTTGCAGGGGATTCTTTACTCCCCACGGGGTGTCCCCTTGTCACTGAACACAGTGACAGTGCTGTCACAGTGTTCAGTAACAAAGGGATTCCCCGTGGGGAATATTGATGCGCACCACAGACCTATGGTGCACGCATGTCCTATGTTTTGCAGGTACGTGCATTTGCACACCTGTAAAACATGTGACATGTGAACACACTATAGGGAACCAATGGTTCTAATAGACGCGTGGTTTTGTGCGGACGTATGAACGCACATAAACACGCTGGTCTGAATTAAGCCGTATTTGCATCAGTCACATTGTTAACATTTTTGCATTTCCGATACACATGGGTAATCATAAAACAGTAAAAAATATTTTTATAGCATTTTCTTAAAGGCCAGCTCCACATGTACCCTTTATGGAAAACAGTGTTTGGTCCCCTTTGCTAATTAAGAACTAATCACTTGTTAATATGTTTTTAATTATATTATTGCAGTTTCTGCCTTCATAGCTTTCAGACAAGACTGACTCATCTATTTTGTTTTATTCTCAACAGGCTGAGAGAATGATATAGTCGTATTTTAATGTGTTACAATTATCCTTTTAATGTGAATTAGTTGACAATTCCCACTGATCGCACTTATTAATCATTTCATTTTTTCATTATGCTATCATTTTTGTCTACACACTTGGCTTACATTTTTTTCTTTTGGAAACAGCATACATGTTAAAATATGGTGCATGCCAACTCCAGTGGTTGCACCAACTCTCACAACCTAAAATGCACATACAACTTCAACAAATGTTGGGCCAACAGCTATTTCTCCAAGCTCCCACATACATATGAACACTCAGTTCAACCAAGTACTCATGATCTTTCGATAGGCAGAGCAGATAAAGCTGCAGACACACAGCTCTATCAACAGGCTTTTAGCCGATGGAGACAAATGATCAGGCATTGAAATTAAATTCACCCTATCTTTCTTTCACCAACATCATCTCCTAAGCATACGAAGCATCCCATAAACATCAGAGAGGTTTTTGGTTTCACCAAACCGCCAGGCTTGTATGACTTAACTAATGTGTATGTGGCCTTCACTGTTTGAGTCAATCTGAATGTTGGCCTGTGGCTGCATATACTTTGAGTTCCTCAGTCTGCAGCCATTTTTTCACCTGTTGCCTCTGTGTTTCATAGAGTTTATGCAAAATAGGCTACACCTCTAAAGGGTAAAAGTATTTAAATATGTAAGCAAAAGCACAGTCCAAGGGAAGGGTTCGAGGTTCTCAGCTGACCCTCTCAGCCTAGCTCTCAGGCAACTCAACCTCAGTAAGCAAGATCCAAACTTGACAAAATAATAATTTCATATTGTGCATCCCTTGAGGTTAATTGGGCAGCTCAGCACCATAAAGACAATGTCGCATCACTAAAGTATAACATAACAGTCTTTTACTAACCCAGTATAGCAGTTGGTTGGCTCTACACGTTTGGCAACAATTGCAGTAACAACAAACCCGCTTAACATTTCTTTCGTCCTTAGCATTTCCTAGTCTCTCAGTCATCTCCACAGCACTTTCTCTGTCTTTGAGACTGCCCAGGCAGTTACTTCACTTCTGGCAGACACAGGCAGCACATAAGTCCTTGTTGGCACTCGCCAAGGATAGTACCACAATATATGACTTAGGACTTCCTTTGCCCAAAGACACCCCAGGACAGACAGACTTCCTACACAGCACTTTTGGGATCAAACTGATGCATACTCAGCTGTATTACTACCACACCACTAAAAACAGGAACCGAGTATGTTATGCTCATGCTTACAAACACTCCTATTCTTCCACAACCCAGACTCAAAGGATCACTCCTAGAATGTTGCTTCCCACCACTATGGTTTTACTTTATGACTGTCGTAAAGTAAATCACACTTCATACATACAAAAATACCATTAGCATTAATATTTGCAGAGCTATGAAGATTATGGCCCACTATGTCCCTACAGGCTTTCCCCTAGCATGGGCACTTTGCATTTGGTAAACCTGACCATATAGGTCCTTAAAATTTACTTACTCTTTATAGTCCACATGGAGCATAGTAATTTTTTTTGTTGGGTTCCAATTTTAGATTATTCTTTGAACTGAAATATATTCAACAATTCTACAATTTAGCCTTGAGGTTTGGATTGAAATAACATATCAAATGACCAATAATGAACAACCTCTATTAAAAAGGATGAAAAAAACCCAGTATATGTCTGGCAGAGTCTTTCAGATTCATTCCTCAGGCAGCAATGATAGAATTAAATCATTGTAAATCTTGGCATCAATGTAGTTTCAGTCTGTAGAGGTGGAAGCAGTTTTTGGGTTTCCCATGAACAGATTGGATTTTCTGCTGGCTAGCACATTTTCGTTCCCTTTGCTTGGGGTAACAGCTCATTGTATTAAATATTGAAGCTAACAATTACAATATTATTATATTCGTGTTTCTGTTTTGTCACATATTTACTTTGATTGCTATGTAAATATGCAAATGATTGTGATCTTTTTTCTACCCACAAAATTCATATGGGATTGCTAAATGAAATTGAAAATCATACCATCTTTTCAATATGCATGAAGAGCAACAAAGTTTGTCAATGCCATCTGCTTTACAATATGACAGTGGATCTATTTACAACATTATTTAAAACTAATTAGGGAACTGTTTCACAAAGTGTTCATTTCATTGGTTGAGCATTTCACTAAACCATTTTTCTCATTTATGTATCAAAAATATTTTATTTGTAATGACGTAACAATGTGTAGAATAGGGTATAAAAGTTGCTTGGGGTAAGTGTTATGTTTTAAGCAATATATACAGTAGTGTGAGGAAGAGTCTTGGGGAATTGCACAATTCTGATATAAGAAAGTCAGAATGCTCTGGGAAAATAATCTGAAACAATATCTCTCAGAAAGGAAATATTTTGGAAATCATGTTTTTTCCACTAAAACCAAAACTGTAAAATTTTTTGATACATTTTACCGTTAGTCTTTTTAGACTATAAAAGGGCCAATTGCAACACAGGTGAAAGGAAAAATACTTAATTTACTATGCTATTCTTTGCTGTAGCTCAAATAGCAACACATACATACGGGAATTTAGCCTCCTAAGCAAGCTCTTTGGACACGTAACACAAAGAGTTAATCCAAAGTTTAAACAAACCGTTTAAAAGGGGCTTTAGCTTTTCCACCCCTAGTGTAATTTTAAGAACTACAAAGAAATATATATATAAAAAAAAGGTTATTGGATGGATAATTATATGCTGCTGCTAAGAAGAATAGTGGAGTGAATTCAGAGAGCAAAAATAACCCTAAACTATTTTTCAATTACATAAACAGTAAAAAGATTTGCACTGAAAGCACTGGCCCTTTAACAAATAATGCAGGAGAAATCATAGATGAGGGGGGAGGAGTCTAATCTATTAAATAGTTTTTTTTCAAGTATATTCACAAGAGAAAAATAAATGTCCCATGAGATGCAAGGGGATAAAATGAACCCCCCACTAAATATCCCCTGCCTAACGCAGGAGGAAGTGCAGAGTCGGCTAAAAAAGATTAAAATTGACAAATCACCGGGCCCAGATGGAATAGACCCAAAGATTCTAAAGGAACTAGGTGACGTGATAGACTGGCCGCTATGTCTTGTAAGCACTGGATTGGCGCATTGCCAATGTGGTTCTAATATACAAAACGGGGTATAAAAGAGAGCCTGGTAACTACAGGCCAGTAAGTCTCACTTCAATAATCGGAAAAATATTTGAGGGGTTTCTGAGAGATGTCATCCGGAAATACCTCAAGGCAAGCAACGGTTTAACTCCTCATCAGCATGGGTTTACGTGGGGTTGATCATGTCAAGCTAACTTGATCAACTGCTACAACGAAGTGAGCTCTAGGCTGGACCTGGGAGAGTCTATTGATCTTGCATATCTAGATTTTTCAAAAGCATTTGACAACATGTCACATACTATGTTAAAATATAAAATGAGACAGCTCGGTCTGGGCAAAAAAGTGTGTAGCTGAGTAAAGAACTGGCGCAGAGATAGAAAGCAGAGAGTGGTAGTAAATGGTTCATACTCTGATTGGGCCACCGTTCCTAGTAGGGTGTCACAAGGTTCAGTATTAAGCCCCATTCTGTTTTACATATTTATCAATGACCTAATAGAGGGATTGCACAGTAAAATATTGATATTTGCAGACAATAAGACATTATACAAGCTAATTAATACAATAGAGGACAATGTACAGCTGTAAATGGATCTAGATAAGTTGAGAGCTTGGGTAAAAAAATTGTGAATTAAGTTCAACATTGATAAATGTAAGGTTATGCACATGAGCAGGAGAAATGGATGTAACCAATATACACTAAATGGGGTAATGCTAGGGAAAAGTAGTGTGGAAAAAAAACTGAGGGTACTAGTGGACTGTAGACTTAAGTGGCACAATTAATCCTAGTCAGCTGCTGCAAAGGCAAATAAAGTTTTATGGTACATTAAAAAAGGCATAGTGGAGAGGGGCGAGAACATTATTCTTTTACTATATAAGGCACTTTTCAAGCCTCATATGGAATAATGTGTACAGTTCTGGACATCGGTGCTCAGGAAAGACATTAAAGTGCTTGAGGGGATTTAAAGACAGGCAACTAAATTAATAAGCAGAATGGGAGGACTGGAATACCCAGAGAGGATATCAAAATTGGGATTATTCACTTTGGAGAAAAAGGCAGTTAAGGGGCGACCAAATAACTATGTATAAATATATTAGGGGACAATACAAGGATCTCTCCCATGATCTGTTTATACCCAGGACTGCGATGGTAACAAGAGGGCATCCGCTACGTTTAGAGACAAGAAGGTTTCATCCCCAACATAGAAGGGGGTTCTTTACTGTAAGAGCTGTGAGACTATGGAACTCTCTGCCTGAGTAAGTGGTGATGGGAAAATCAATGTAGACGTTTAAGAGAGAACTAGACGTCTTTTTAGAGTGCTATGACATTGCAGGACATAGATATTAAATAACCAGATAGGTCGTTTATCTGGGTCTTGGAATCAGGTAGGAACTTTTAAATGTTGATCCAGGGTTTATTCTAACTGCCATTATGGAGTTGGGAAGGAATTTTTCCCTCCAAATGGGATAAATTGGCTTCTATCACATTGTTTTCTTTTGCCTTCCTCTGAATCACCAAGGGGGTGGAAACAGGCTGAATTGGGTGGACATTTGCCTTTTTTCAGCCTTGCATACTATGTTACAATCTTTACTGGTATTCCTGCACAACAGTACATACCCATGGTGATATAGCAAGATCTCTTATGAATGGGAAATATCCAAAAACAAAACAGAGTATCCTAAAGAAGAATATTATTTTGCTGAGAAGTCTAGCCTGTAATGGCATATGAAAGTATCAGGAATGCTTCACAATGCCATTTGGCAGATACTCTCAGCTGAAAACTGAGCATGTTCTGCTTATGACAGAACTGTGGCTTTGGTTGATTGAGCATGGACATCTTCTAGAAAAGACCTTCCTTGACTCCTATAACAAGTGCTAACTGCCTCTCTCAGCCATCTAGTCACAACACGTTTGGAGATTTTCTCCCTGTTTTTTTTAAAATACAAATTGCCATGGGGCTAACATAATGCCCCCAGTTTAGATTGTAGCCCCATGGCTGGCTTGTTTTGAAAAGGGTACACTGCAAATACAACACACTTATTAGTGAAGTAGAAAGATGGCACGGCCACCACAAAACTTTCAACTTATGTGGCTTATGAATCTAACTGACAATTGAGTTTTCAAGGGACACCCAAGTGTAATATAAAAGTCACCAACCTTAAAAAGTCCACAGAACAACATTCTGTGCCACAGGAGGCTCTAGTACTTCGTAGTTGCCACAAACTACAGCACCTGCACCCATGGCATCATATGCACATACCGTGAACTGCTACAGAATTTGAACACAGACTACTACAGCCAGAAGTGAGGAGAAACTCCTAAGGAGGATATGGAGCTGAACATTACAAATCTAAGTAAACTCTGTGCAGAGGCTATACAAGTGCTTCCCGGAGTTTAAAAGAAAATCACATGTACAAATACAATGGTAAGTGAAAATTTTACCAATATCCAACACTAGAAGGGAAGAAAATAAACCCTGTAGAAGAAGACGTCTTCTCCTTCTTCTCATTCCTCCTTTTCCTCCTTTTGTAATGTGTTTGGCGGAGACAACCAGCCCAAGATTCAGGTTTGCACCAAACCAAACTTTTTGCAGAATTCGACCTAAAACAGGGGTCTACAGTTTTGGTTCGCTCAACACTATTTGGGATATATTTGCACAGCCCAATCATCAGGCTATTTAAAAGAGAAAAACGTGATGGGTATATGCACAGTTGACCGAAATATAAAGTTCAACACAATACAAGAAATAAGCTCAGCTTCTCCGTTTTATAGTGTATCCCCAGCCATAACTGAGGAAGGGACATTGCCCCGAAACAAGTCTTTTTATGCTGGTATGAAATAAAACAGAGAAGCTGAGTTTACTTCTTGTATTGTATTGAACTTTATATTTCGGTCAGCTGCACTTATACCCATCACATTTTTCTCTTCACTAATCTATCAGAATATTCTCACCTGCCAGTACAACTATCATTGGGTTGGCTGCACCTGAACAACTAGGTCTTTTCCAAGACTCACCATCTTAACGAGAGAGGAGAATCACACCTTCTGCACGTTCCTCTACCTATATTTATCCAAATCACTTTCTGATTCGGGTAGCTCCACCGCTTTTTTTTCACCTTCCTTCCAGGCTATTTAAAAGATACTTTAACTACTCCTCAGAAATTCCATTGACCCCAAGCAGTTTTCAAGAGGTTTCAGTCAAGGTTCTGGTATCTTTTTATGGGAAGAAAATGCCTGCAGACTACACAATTTGTGACACCAAAATTACCAAAACCCCTGACAGTAAGCAAATAACGCCAATGTGAACAAACACTACATCTCTCTTTATGGTTTATTAAAGAATGAGGCATAAATAAGAAACTCAATGTTTCTAGCAGAACACTTAATCATTTTATCATGTCCCAAAATATCCCTATAAATTTGATATTTACAACTTAGTTCTAACAATATATTCCTAATAGACAGAGATCTCTCGGATAAAAATGACTGTGATAGTTAAATTATGCAGCATTTATTAGCAGAAAAACAGCAACTGCCTAATGCTACTCTTTGATGGATGATCATTGCTGGTCTCAAGACTGAAAAGCATAAACTTGATTAAAAAGGAAAAAGTTAAAACAACTTGTAAATAATGCAATATTTTTACATCGTATTTGAAAAGTTATGTTTAATTTATCATAAAACTTGAACTTTAAAACTTCTCAATGGAGCTTTATAAAGCTATACTATTAACCCTTTCCAATCCACTGTCTGACGTCTGAAGACATTCTGATTGAAGGCTGTACAGCTCTGATGTCGGAAGACGTCCGGCAGGGTATTCTTACTGTAGATTACTGGCCGCTCTGTTGTTGGGGGGCCTCTCCAGCATGTCACATACTGCAGCACTGGCTCTAGCCAGCAGACAGCGCCATTGTATAATGGCAGAAAGAGAAAGCCCCCTAGGAAACCCTGAATCCAAAATTGGATTGCAAAGGATTAAAGTTATTGCTTGTGTGCAAACTGATCTGAAATATTTCTTAAAGGAAATGTGTCATGATAAGTAGCAAGGGTTTAGAAAACAGGAAAAGGGGGCATGTGTCTTCTGCGCTACAATAACTCCAATTAAAAAAAAAATAATGCCATTCACTTGCAGCTATACATGTATAATAGATGAAGTACCGCCAGAAATGTGTGCAACCTGCATGTGTTGATCTCTTTTCCTGACTCCTGTAAATATTTAACTTTAAGGACGGCTGCAGAGGACTGTATGCACATATACGCTCGCCGGAATGCAGTTATTTGGTATTAAGACGTAGATTTCGCACATGTCTGCACATATTATGGACTTTTTGCGCATACACGGTCAGTTCACACATACGCAAAACATCCTTTCGTTGGATAAAAGGCTAATTAGCCCAATGAGGTCCAGATGTGTTCTCTTTTCCTTGCGTTTTGTGCAGTGTTTCACGCTTACTCTTATGTGTCTGTGCACCTCCCATAGACTTCTATGGGACTTTTGCTGCGTAAAACGCAGGGAAATACAGCAGATCCTACTTTTTTATATGCGCAAATATCTGCACAAACACGGTCGTGTAAGTGAACAAGTTAATTCTGTTGTGATGCGAGCCTTCACTTTGCATCTCCATCACCTATGTTTAGCCCTATAAGCTAAGCTTCTGGGCCGAAATTAGGTGACCCACTGAATTGGTGGCTATAGGTGTTATACTTACCTCCCTCATTATTTCCTCCATGATAATCACTTCTTAATATATTTAGCAGTGCTGCTAAGTAGTCCACCCATTATAACTTAAGTATGGATGGACTAATTAGTGTGCTACTCAATACATTGAGTGGTAGCTTTCAGCGTTGACATCATGCTGAACGACAGGGGAAGAAAGTAGAACACTTACATCCCTGGACTCAGTGGATCACTTACTTTCAGCCTAACTTAGTTTATGGGGCTGAAAATAAATGATAGATTTTATTTAACCCCTTCCTGCTCCAGGGCGTAGAGGCTGTAAGAGATGAGCAGGAAGCTCTACCTACAGATCATCCCTGCAAGCATGCTATAAGCCTGGACAAGTGAGTCCAACTGGAGAAGCTATATCTCCATATAAAGTACGTGTGTATATACCTGCGTGTATCTATATGTACATGTATGTGCATATATAGCTGTATATGAGTGTTGCATGTGCATATGTGTCTTTATATTGTTAAATGTCTATATGTCTTTATATTGTTCTTGTATGTGTATGTGCATGGTCTTTATGTAGGCATATTCCTGCATATGTTATATATATATATATATATATATATATATATATATATATATATATATATATATATATATATATATATATATATATATATATATATGTGTGTGTATGCATGTATATTGTGCCTGTATGAATGTATGTACAGTATATGTGCTTGCATGTGTGTATGTATCTGTAGATATACATGCCTATATATGTGTTTATCTGCATACATATACTGTATGTGTGCTTCCATTAGTGTATATGCATAATCTGTATACAAAATCATTGAAAAACAGTAGTAGTACATACTGATAAGCCTAACAGCCAAAAGAAATCACTACAAACATGCAAAATAATTGCAACAAAAAAAACTGTTTATCTTTGTGCATAGACACACTGTCCATTCCATACTGCTAGAAGCGGGACAAACCTTTAACAATGGGTTATTGTGTACCCAGAGATGTAACTTGTACCTTCTGAGCTATAAAGCAGAATCTATAACTGAGCTCTCCTCTATCATGTGCCATAATACTGATGTTGTCTAATGTCAGAAAGGGGTCTTTAGGCCCCCTAAGTTTGGGTTTTCTCAACTATCTCTTCTACCTCTGAACCCATTTTAGTCTAACAACTAAGCAGTAGTCACAGCTATACATTTAGAAGTAAACAATTGTGATTTTCCATTCATACATTTAAGATCTAAGTCTACAAAAAAATTCTTGTAGGTGGCCATCGTGCTTTAAAACTAAAATATTTAGAGCCTTATCTCCTTAGTCCATGCATGATTAACTGTAATGATTCGATGCAACAAAAATGCCCCGTACAAAAAAAGAAATCACTTTAGCACCATTACGGTGTTAACAATCAATATACACTTAACGTCCACTAAAGCCTCTCACTAAGTAATAATATGGCAGCGTCAGTCTTTGGATATAGGAGCATTTAGAGACTTCTTAAAATCAATACTTAACAGAGTATGGAATATTTGGTAGCTCTCTAGATTGTTAACCCACCGCATACTCTATATAAAGCTCTATCGAGAAATGGTGTTTCAGCTATATGTAATGCCTTCATCCTTGCTCATTTATAGCACAGATGAATATTCCACAGCACTGTACACAAATCATTATTGCTCACATTGGGTCTGCCAATCTAAATTCACCTATTAGTATGTTTTTTGAATGTGTGGGAGGAAACCCACGCAAACATGGAAGGAGAAGATACACATTGTTTATAGATGTTATCCTTTTTCAGACTTGAACGCAGGACTCCACTACTGCAAACAAACAGCGATTACTACTGAGCCGCCATGCTGTTGGTGTTGAGAGCTGAAACTCTTATTTCATAGTTTCCTGTTACAGATTTTCAAATCCCATTTACCAACATAGAATACAATTTAAACTCACCATTCTCATCTATAAAGCTCTGCACATGGCCGCTCCACCCTATTTCTCCTCTTTCGTCTCTGCCTACCATCCTACCCATGATCTCCGCTCTGCTAATGACCTTAGACTAAGTTTATTTTTGTTCTAAACCTCCCATCTCTAAAACTTTCCCTAAGCTGCAACATTTTTCTAGTATGCGCTACCCCAAACAACCATGTTAATTTCTAAAACCCACAGTTTTAAGTGTTCCCTAAAAACCACATCATTTTAGGGAGTCCTACAATATACTGTACTACTGGACTACTGCATGGAACAAGCACTTTTACATTTTGTATAGTGCTGAGTGTACCAAACCAGTTGAAGCGGATTGAACTGTACTAAAAGTCTGATTTGCAGTGAAGCTGAACCTCAGGTAGTTTGTCCGGACCAATTAGGGAAGAGGAGGAATGATGCCCCAATGGTTAGCACTGCTGTCTTTCAGTAGTAGGGTCCTAGGTTCACATCTGCATGGAGTTATGTAAAGGTGGCTACTATGAAACACAATGAGAACATACAAAATCCATGCTGATGCTGTCAGATTTGAACCTAGGTCCCCAGCACTGCAAGTCAACAGTGCTAACTGCTAAGCCATAGGAGAAAAGGAATCGCCACCACCATTATTTGCCTAGGATCATTATTACTGCTGAAGGTTCGGTCAAATTAACTTGGCCTGAAATTTACTTTTTTCCAAAATTCAATAAACTGGCCAAACCAAACTTTTCAAAAGTTAGCTCATATAAACTCTTATGTTACCCCTATTTCCTCATATTTCTGGATAGTCTGAAAGCTTTTGGTGCTTCAATCTCATTGTTCAAACTGTCTATTGATTTATACTGTAAGTTATGTCTTATTTTGTCTGTGTTTCTCTGACTTGTTGGCTTCAATTAGTAAAATGACGCCCCTTTTCTGCTCCAATTGATAGGACCCCACCTGTGGCTCCTTTAAAAAAAAGGTCTGCACTCTGTTGCCCTTATTAATAACAGGAGCCTCTCTGTGACTCCCATTGGTAATAGGACTTCCTCTCCATTCTACAGTTAATTGGTAAGACCCCTCAGTTACACTAAACATCCAGAGGCTATTGCTTGTAGTACCCTTCTTGGACACACATTCTCACTGAACTTCCATCTCTCATTTTTGCAACATGCTGTGTCTCTTAGTATAATCTCAATTTTTCCTCTGGCTGCAACATTCACCATATTCTAAGTGCTGCAGCCGGGGGAAGGAGTGAGATTATGCTATGTGACGTAGCGCACAGCACCAGACAGGAGATGAATGTCCCATTAGTGTGTGTGTGTGTAAGTAGGATACTGTAAGCACTAGCCACCAGACTTTTAGGAGCAAGGGCCAGGTGGTCTTAAATGCTTGCTGGGGGCTCAGCTTGGGGGGCTTATGCCTCCCATCCCAGCAAGCCCCTGGATGCCCATAATTTCCAGGCATTTAATGATCTAGCTGTGTGGAAGTGAATCAAACACCTTCTACTTGTCAATCCATACTGTGTATAGGAAAGTTTTTCTTTTCTTGATGTTCTCCAGAACCATCTTATCTATCAGAAGCTGGTTTATTGTTCTTCTGCTGCTTCTTCTGTTGCCTCTTTGCTCCACTGGCAAGATGTCATTTCTCTCCAGATAATCTTGGATTTTATCTGCAATTATGCCAATGAGCAATTTCAACATCGTGGGCAGAATAGTTATTGGCCTGTAATTCGCTAGTGCTGTTCCTTTTGCTGGATCTTTTTGAATCAGATACATTCTTCCCGTTGTCAAGCAGGCACTGATCCTTCCAGATTGTAATATTTCATTGAATTGCTCAGCCATTACTGGGTGCAGACTACTCAAGTGTTTGAGCCAAAGTCATGCACTTAATCATGGTTTGGTGATGTCCAGTTCTTGACTTTCTTCATGTGTTCTTGCAGCATTTCTGTTGTTACTACAAATTCCTCCACCCAGCTTTTTTTTATTGTAATTAGAGATGAGCGAACGTACTCGGTAAGGGCGATTTCGCAATCGAGCACCGCGATTTTCGAGTACTTCATACTCGGGTGAAAAGTACTCGGGGACGCTGTGGGGCGTGGCGTGGCATGGTGGAGCGGGGGGTAGCAGCGCGGAACAGGGGGGAGTTCTCTCTCTCTCCCTCTCCCCCTCACTCCCCTCTGCAACCCCCCACTCACCCACAGCGCCCCCGAGTACTTTTCACCCGAGTAGTGAAGTACTCGAAAATCGCGGTGCTCGATTGCGAAATCGGCCTTACCGAGTACGTTCGCTCATCTCTAATTGTAATCTTTTTTATTTTCTTTTCTTTTTTTTTGTCTGTAGCTTGATTCAGGCTTTGATAAAATTGCCTTTGATCTAATTGAAACAACTGGCTTTGTTTGTACTGGATGACTTTTGATTTTCCTGGCTGAAGCTATGATTTGTTGTTTCACGCTTTCCAGTGTTTCATTAACTTTTCTTGTGCTCAGCTAGTATTTCTTAATCAATTTTCGCTTGATCAAAACATCGTTTAACTTTTGCTCTTCCATACTGTTCAAGTTGCTAGTGTCTGACCACAACTTTATTATTTTTAACTCCAGTCAAATTTTCCACTTTGGTTTTACATAAGATTTTGCTTGGGATCTTTCTTGTTGAATTCTTATGTTTTTCTTATGTTTCGACCACTGTTGTATTATATGTAATTCTTGTATTATATCTATTCTATGTAATTCTTATGTTTTGACCACTGTTGTATTATAAGCCAATTGGTTGGCTTCTTCAATTGAAGTTACTTTTACTTTTGCAAATGCTTTATTGATATCATTCATAAGTAGCGTTAGGTGTTTTTAGGCACTGTTTTCAAAGACGTGAGTCTTCATCTTTCGAAGTTCAATTTGGCATAAGCCAGTTTTTTTTCTTTAAGTTCTTGTTGTTTTGGGGTCAATATATCAGATTATTCAACACTGATTTCTGGCGCTTGTTCAATATTCTATGACAAATTGTCTTCCCATGTTTGCAAATCGTCTTGGTAAGTAACCTCTGATGTTATTTGGGCTTCTTCTCTTGCTGTTGTAGCAGTAAATGACATTTTACTTTCCATATTTTTGCGGATTTTCTCAAGTTCTACTTCAGTAAATACCCTGTATCTGATGCTGAAGCATTGTTGATCAGTCAAGCATTGTTCACTGATCACTGATTCTGGATGCCCTTCTTTTTATAATTCATACATTAACTTCAGTTATCCACGCCTGTCTGGTTCTGCAATAGTAGCAGGCCATTATAGTGTGGTTTCTCTGACACTAAATGCTTCAAATGTCTTTGCAGTAACCCTGCAGAACTAGGCCCTGGTTTCCCAGCTACAGAGTCTACTTGTTGATAGGTGGCCATTGACTCCAACACCCGCCACAGTAATAATATTCATTAATATTATTATTATTACTAAGTGTGCTCATCTACCCAAGGTTACGGTGAATAAAAAAAAAGGGCCATACCAAATTGGTAATCGCTCATATTATAACCTTAGAGGTAAACAATAATTTTTGTTTAACTTAGATTAAAAAAAAGAGGACTTCAGGAGAAAAAAACATATATTTGCTGATAAGGATAGTAAGAAAGAACTTATATGTATTACTACTTATGGGTCATTCTGATGATTTAAGCTTCCTGTATTACTTTCAGAAGAAACTGTGAATATTTTAATTTTTCAGCAATTTCATCAATTCTTTTCCATCACAGAAATAAGTTGCCCTGGACACATCACCATATATATTGCTTGATATTTCTGCAATTCAGATGACTGACTATAAACTGGATTAGGCTCGGTTTACACTACCAATATGCACTTTCCAATAAAAGTTTCAATATCTAATTGCTGGAACCCCACTAATCATGAGAATGAGGGCCCCAAAGGTCAGTAGTGTTCAAGTATGGATGCTTCCACTTCACTCATTTTTGTGGGATTGGCAGATATAGCCGATTGCTTGAAATTGCTATTTCCAACAGTCCTATTGAAATGAATGGAGCTGTAGTCTGCATGTGTGCCAATACTCCCTTCACCCGGGTATGCGTGAATCCCCTGTTTTTATGTTAGGTGGGGTTCCGACCACTGGGAAGTTCAAGCTCTCAACTATCTCTAGCAGTCCCATAGATATGAATGGAGTAGTAGTACACATATGTAAGTAACACTATTCATTTGGAGACCTTCAGGACTCTTGTTCTCATAAGTGATCGGGATCCTACGGTAGTAAATACAGCCCTACCAATCAAATAGTTGTTCTTGATCCTGCAGCTAGGTTATAACATCATTGCATCGGTACAACCCTTTTAAATCAATGGGATCTGTCAGGATTTGTTAGGATCTGTTTCAAGACAGATCCATCATCCATCTGTTATGAATGGCACTCATTACATACATAAATTGAAACTCCTGGGTCTTAGTGCAAAATCTATAACAGAGCCCTTCACCTACTGTGTGCCTGATATCTTTCTATGTGGTAGAAGTACTTTTAGGTCCTAACAGACACATTTACCACTATTACACCTATATCTCCTATAGTTAGGTCCAAGAGACTAGTGCGAACAGACACATATTCTCTTCTAGGAAGTAAGATAAAGTAAAGTAAAATAATAACACTGATATAATGCAGGCAAGGTTCATAAATGGGGGGATTTCATATGTGCGCTGGAGCTTTTCTTTAAAGGGGTATTCCAGGATTTTACTATTGATGACCTCTCCTCAGGAAAGGTCATCAATACTTGATTGGCAGGGGTCCACTTGAGATCTTTGCCAATCAGCTGATACACTGGCTCAATGTCAGTGCAGCGGGGCAGGAAGTGTAATAGATGACTTCCTTCCAATTTAAATCAACTAGAGCAATGCTTCTTATTACATATCCAGCCATGAACATAATGAGAATAAAGCCATCTATTACACTTCCAGCCCTGATGATATCCTACCCCGCTGCACTGACAGTGGGCCAGAGTATTAGCTGATTGGTGGGATGCCTAGGGGCGGGTCCCTGCTGATCAACTACCAATGACCTATCCTGAGGACTGGTTATCAATGGTAGAGGCCCAAAATACCCCTTTAATGGAAATATTGAGAAGAGCAGGTGATAAACTTGAGTAGTTGGCTCTGGTGATGTATTTTTGTACCTTGTCACACTGTTAAGTCATGCTTAACAATGAATGATATCCTTATTTATTATGCATTTCTCCTTCTTTTTTTCAATATTACTAAATAAATGTTTCTTTTCTTTTTTCATGTCTGCTGTTGAAACTCTTTACATCTGCCTAGAGGGGATGCAATAAGTTCTCTTTGAAGTTATCTCTCCTTCCACACTAAGAAGCAGCTGGCGTTACTTTGAAGAGCATTTTAGTGCCCCAGGAATAAATGGGTCATATTAGGTCTCATGTGATATTCGTACTGCTCGGATACAGACTATAGCTTCACAGACATTTTATTGTTAATGATATCTTCAAATCACATTAAAATTATACATTAGAAATGTAAAGTTTTCACAGAGCAAAATCTTCACATTCTATGCAACTTTAGCTAGATGAATGCTGCTATGTCTACCGGCTATTTTCCCCTTGCAGTTTTTTTTCTTTTACATTTTTACCTTCTACTACAGAAGCAAGCAGGAATGAGTTTAGCAATATAAAGTTGATTTCCCAGTCTCACATATTTCATTTTTATGTCTTCAGCAAGTGGTAGAGAGGAGTAAGATTTTTACATTATTTTTAGATTTTGATAAAATTTCATAAAGGCATATCAGTAAAAGTTCATTTTGAATGATGCAGGGCTGTTCCCATTTTCACAATATATATTACTAGAACTGCCAGAGGTGTATATATAAGAGAGACAGCCCCATTGCTAACATAACACTATAACGCCACTTTATAAATGGTTTACACTATACATATTCTATTTGATACACAAGGAATCCATTGCATGTTTGTCCCCAGTCCATCTGTTCTAGAAAGACCCTATTTTTTATTTCCTAACATTCCTGTATATATTGGAAGTTGAAAGCTTGTCATTGAAACTCAGAAAGTGACCAACCACTATAGGAGGACTACCTTTTCCATGAGCTAAAAGGAGCTGCTAAGTGAGCTTCTATGGTGTGTATATCTTTGATAACTGCAGGTACAGAAGAATGTAAATCCCCTTGGACCTTCCAGACTCTCTGGGTGTTATAAAGAACTTTTATGGCTCTTAGGGTGGATTCACACGAGCGTGTTTTTGCGTGTACATAGGTGCACACCTATGTATGAGCAAAAACGCGTGTATGCAGCTGCGTGCATTGTTTCCAATGGAGTCACGGCTGCTGCTAGCAGCTCCATTAAAAACAATGCTCTGCCGGCACCCCTGAATTTTTTTTCATGGAAGGGCTTTACATATAAGCCCTTCCCTGAAAACCAATCATTTTAGTGTGAAAAAAAAAAAACTTACCCCTCCGGCGCTGCCGTGACCCCTGCGGGGATGAAGCACTTAGCCAATCACAATCAGAGCTACCAGCAGGCAGGAATTTTACATCCCCGGCTGCTAATAGCTCAGAACTACAGAGCCGGGGACAGTGGCAGAAGTCGCGGCTAAGCCCCGGCAGCTGAAGGCAGGTGAGTGTGTATTTTTTTTAACCCTATTTTAAATGGATTTTCAGAGAAGGGCTAGTGAAGCCCTTCCCTGAAATCCATTGACGGCTGCCGGAGCTCAGCGGCAACTTCTGCCGCTGTCCCCCGCTCTGTAGCGCTGCTGATCTATCAGCAGCTGGGGATTTAAAATCCCGCCTGCTGGTAGCTCTGATTGCGATTGGCTGAAGTGCTTAGCCAATCACAATCAGAGCTACCAGCAGGTGGGGATTTTCAATCTCATGCTGCTGATAGCTCAGAACTACAGAGCGTAGGATAGTGGCAGAACTCGCATCTGAGCCCCGGCAGCTGAAGGCAGGTGAGTATATATTTTTTTTACCCTATTTTAAATGGATTTTCAGGGAAGGGCTGAAGCCATCCAATGATGGGGATGCAGGCAGCAGGATTCTCTACCGCAGCTGTCATGTGTGACAGCTGCGGTAGAGAATTGAAGAATTCCTCTGCTGCATCTGCCCCAGATGTGGCAGATGTAGCAGCAGGGAATTCTTTTAACTAGCGGGGGTGAAGGAAACATCTGCCACATGCCGCAGATGTGTTCTTCATCCCCGCGGGGGTCACATCAGCAGCGGAGAGGTAAGCAATTTTTTTTTCTTTTACACTTAAATGTTTCTTTTTCAGGGAAGGGCTTATATGTAAAGCCTTTCCCTGAAAAAGAATGCATGGGTGCCGGCAGAGCATTGTTTTCAATGGAGCCGCCGGCAGCAGCCGTGGCTCCATTGAAAACAATGCGTGCATTCCCAGTGGTGCACGCATGTCCTATCTTTGCAGGCACGCACCTACAAAGTATGGTCATGTGCACACACCATAGGGAATGCATTGTTCCAAATACAAGCGTGTTTTTGTGCGTGCGTAGGCACGCACAAATTCACGCTCATGTGAAGCCACCCTTAGACAGTGTTATATACCAGTTTTAAGGGTTTTGGTCACATTCTAGTTAAAACTGAACAAATTTCAAGCAAATGTTTTCAAAAACATTTGCTGAATATGTTGAACCAAACTTTTCAAAGGTTTGATCATCGCTAGATGCCATGCTGGAGCCTGGTTTACTATGTAAAATAATATAGAGTACAATAATTTTTGAAAGCTCTGCAATGTTTGCCATGCTGTATTCACAGAGACATAGACCGTTAATTCTTGTGATCTTGCTTTTTCAATCAAGGGCAGAATACCTCTACTAACTCACATTAAGGACCATTGGTACATAAGAGTTATAGATACAAGCTGGCTAGACCAGCAATATATGACCATTCTAGTCTATATTTCAGTTTAGAGATTTAAAGATTGGTGGTCGATAACAAAGTCCCGTGGTCCATTCCTGAAGCTCTACTCCTTCATTTGTCTTGGTACTGTAAATATCAGACCATTACGTTTTCAGAATATTAGGTGCTAGAATGTTAGACTTCTTTGTTATTTATTCTTTATTGATAGCATTAGGCCTCATGTCCACAAGCACGGTGGAATCCCGCAGTGGTTTCCACCCATGCCCACAGCCATTGGCCAAAAATGACAGCATGCTCACCTGTCCGTACGCTGCGGGTCTCACCTTCGTTGCGGTCGGGTCTTCTTTCTTCAGAACAGCGGATGTGCTCGGCACGCTGGCAGCATGCCGCGCACATGCACCATGCACACTTTTTCTTTTTTTAATCTCCTGCGGATCCAGGGAACAGCACAATGACAGCTGCGGTTGTACCGTGGGTCCGGACGGCTTCCATTGACGTCAATGGAAGCCACAGGAACCATCTGGGTGGGAGATCCACAGGAAAATTGAGCATGCTGCGATTTCTTCCCACGCGTGTGACCCGCATGCCATGAAAAAAAATCATATTCGCATTCATTTATTTGCCATGCGGATGCTAATGCATCCCTATGGGCTTCTGGAGCTGTGGATCTCCTGTACAGGGGGTACGCACAGATTTTATAATTAAAATCTGCACATGGACATTGGGCCTTAATATTATTGCATATCTCATATCTAAGTGCAAATTAAGTATACCATGTTTGTTCCCTCCCATGTGATCATGTGTATATATTAAATATGTCTTAAGATTTGTTCCATTTAGCCTGAGGAAGAACCCTGAGCAGGTTTGAAAGCTCGCTATAAAAAGATGTATTTTGTCAGCCATTAAAAGGTATCATATCTACAAGATTACTTGGTTTCTCTTACTGAGAACAATCACACTTTGCTTTACTGGCTAACATAGTACTAAACATTTTTCCCCACCTTATTAGTGACACCCATCTAGTAACATGTTGGACCTCCTTTGGATTTCAAAACTACAGCAATTTGTCATGGCATAGATTCCACCAGGTGTTGAAATCATTCTGCAAAAACATGGGCTTATATAGACAGGGGAGCTTCTTGCACTTGTGATAAATTAGATGGAGGTGCTGACATGCTATGAACAAATGACAGGAAGGGTTGATCAATTCATGCTGCTTGTACCAAATTCTGACCCTCCCATCAGTGCATTGCAACAACATTCTGGATTTATCTGACCAAGCAATGTTCTTCCATTGTTCAGTGATCCAATTTTTACACTCTTTTAGCCACTGGAGTCTCGCCTTACTGTTTCTCTTAGACAGCAATGAGAGTCAAACTCATTGTCATAGTCCATCCATGCTAAGGAATGACTTTATGCATTTGGACACACTAGTTGAAGCACGTGCATTGTATTGACTGTGCACTGCAGGATTTTTGTCATCTTCCTCATAGTTGGTTATATGATCCACTTTTTCTGGAGGTTTTCATCTTTTTCAGATCACACCATTGTCGTATACCCTCCATACAACTACATGAGAAAACTTTAGACGTTTGGCAGTTTTTGAAACCCTGGCCCTGGTCTGTCTAGCACCAATGACAGGCCGGAAGTCACTCAGATTGCTTGATTTTTCAATTCTAATATTGAAACTGACCTACTGGATATGTGCTCACTTGATTTTATACTGTACTCAGGGTCACATGTCTAATTTCCATAGAGGAAAGCTCCAATCATGAAAGTGCAGCTGTCTTAATTAAAGTGGCTATTCAAGATTCACTATTAAGTAAAATATTGCTTAATCAGACAAAATAATTGCACCACTTAATAGCTTAATGCAGACATCGCTTATGACAAGAATGACAACAAAAGAAGAAAAATCAATTCAGCAGAATATTAAGGAAGGCTTTCCAATTTAGATATTTCGCCTTTCCACTTTGAAAGACACAGAAGAATTTTCGGTTAACTGAATTTGTATGGTTAATGTCTAAGTAACATTAATAACTGGCTATAGAATAGAACCCAATTTATAGAACAATATTTGACAAATCCATTGTAATTCCTCACGCGGGGCTTTTGGAATAGCATTGTCATGCTACACTGTATATTTGTCTATCTGTAAGTAATTGCAACGCACATTCCAATTTTGGATTATTGTTCACTGTCCTAAAAAAGAAAATTGAATGCACATTTTAAGTCTTGTCAGAGGCTATTTTAAGTTAGTCTTGTGGAATATATTTCACACAACCTTTTATTGAAACTTTCTTCTTAGGTTATTTTATTGACACTTTTGCTGAAATCACAGATTCCTATAGAAGCAATTTTAGACAGTAAAAGAAGAAGAATATAATTATATTCTAATAAAAGAAATAGGATTTTTACAATCCATTTTTACGGCTCTTCTACCAGCAAATATTTGACTCTTATTGCACAATTGGCTTTTTATCCTTTAAGCGGATAAAGTAAAGTTAAAGAAGAAAACCCCAAATAGCTACTGGGCTAGTCCAATGCAAGCCATATTGGTTCTTTTGGCTTATGGCCTGCACCTGGGAGAAATCAACAGCATAGAGATTTGCATCTAGAGATGAGTGAATCTGATCTGCCTTTATTTAGTAAATGTGCTAATTTCATCTCACAGGGCTATATTTGCAACTAGTGTTGAGCGATTTGAAACACGCGAACCATGTTTCGGGTCGAGCTTTGCTTCTGGTGGTTAGTCTTGGCTGAACCCACTAAAACAACTTTTTCTTCTTCTTCTCCTCCATAACTAAATGTACTATATTAATAAAGGTGATTATTAAAAAGGAAACATTCATACAAACATAGGGAGAACTTGCAAACTTCATGCAGATTTGAACCTAAGACCCTGACACTGCAAGTCAACAATGCTAACCACTGAGCCACTATGGTTATTTTTTTTGGCAAAATTAAATAGCAGGGACTGACTTAACTTTACAGTTTATCATTTTAACCCTTTCCAATCCAATTTTGGATTCAGAGTTTCCTAAACGGCTTTCTCTTTTTGCTGTTATACAACAGTGCCATCTGCTGCTAAAGCCAGTATGTGTACGCCAGAGAGGCTCCGACAGCAGAGTGGCTGGCAATAGACGGTAAGAATAGCCTGTTGGATGTCTTCTGACATTGGAGCTGTACAAGCTTCAATCAGAATGTAGGAAGATGTTAGACAGTGGATTGAAAAGGGTTAATGATCTTGGTTCTAATGCTGTATTAATGTACTGAGCCTGGTTCTTGGTTGCCCCAGATGCCAAACCACACTGCATAGTTAATATATAGACTACTAAGCTTTCCCCAGGCATTGTTCTGGGCGCAGAGTGCCATCCCCTGTTCTTGCTACTTTGATTGTGTATGTGTTCATGTATATATATATATAAATGTATTTATTTTTTTTTTGTCAGTGAATATCAGAATACAAGAGTAATAGACTATTTATTTGTAACAGAGATTTTTTTCATACCCCCTACTTTTCTTCTAAAAGTTAGACTTCGTTCACATTTGCATTGTTTGAATAGCCCAGTCTACAGCATTATTTTTTTTAATAAAAATATTGGAACAGTGACAGAAACCTAATATACCTCATTTATATTAATTATAGTGATATGCCTGCATTCGTTAGGATCCATTTGAAAACAGATTTGTCATACTTATCACACAACCTATTCAGTTATAGAGAGAACCCAAGACGCTCATGTGAACAGAGCTTAATACTTCTTAAACCAATAGCCATAAATATTTGTATTCATTTATTAAATAAATGGAAGCAAATAATGTGAAAAGTATTTATTTAAGATGTGCCCCAAGGAAACTAAGAAGTATATACTGTATTGCATAACAAACCAGCATTCCGTACCATCTGTCTATTTTATACCATATGCCACTGTGTACATTTGTAATATCTTTGATAATTCGCTTCATCTGTGCATAGCAATGTCATTCTGTTTGCCTTAGTACTATGCTCAAGGATTAAGAACCATTTGCAGTATCTGTTCTGCTATGTACACATTTATCGATATGTATAGTATAGATGACATGGTCTATACTTCCTAATATATATATAAAGTAGATGGCTATAGACTTCTAATTTTATACGATGCTCATATTAATTAGTTTTAATTTGTGAAACCTTGAAAACATATCAGATTTACTGAGCATAATTAGTAAAATAGATTTACTAGGGTCATGTAATACTAAGACCATTAAAGGGGTTGTCCGCTAAAAGGCATTTTCTAATGTTATATAGCCACAAAGATAAAGGTTATTGCCGGCATTTACTATTGATGACCTATATCCTTCCCGGAGGATCAACTGATTTTCCGGCCTACTCTCAGTGCAGTTGGGCCAGACGTCTACATCGGTGGTCCGAAGCATAATAGCTTGCCTTGCTGGTATTGATTTCAATAGGAGTGAAGATGTCTATAACACTTCTGGCCCTGACCACTGATGCCGACATCTGGCCCTGACCACTGATGCCGACATCTGGCCCTACTGCAGTGACAGCAGACTGGAGAATAGGCTAATCATCAGGGATCCTGAGTGATAGACCCTACCAATCAACTTTTGATGACCTATCCTATAGTAAATGCCTGGTATACCATCACTTATTCATAGACTTTGATTTCAACTATGGGTTTTGAAGTGCATCTTCTACCCCTCTGATTAAGTGTCATTGGCAGGATGTCCCATCTTCTGATCACATTACTGTTTTTGCTTTAGCCCTGCCTTATTAGACGGAACCTGCTGTGTGATGTAGCTGTCTGACAGGGCAGCAGTACACATCATCTGTTCCTGCATTCTCCAGCCAAGTTTGTGTGTCAGGGGAGAAGGACCTGCTCAGAAGAGTGCACTACACTGTGCAGTGCTGAGTGACCTGAATGATCTCAAGTGGTGGTGGGTTGTAATCCAATCAACAAAGAAGTTCAGGGGGTAGGGGGCAATGACCACGTAGGTATTTTTTTTAAATATGTCCATTTGTTCTTTCTTTAAAGAACACACCTAAAATACATATATAATGCTGTGGTTCACTTCAACAATTTTTCACACATGGAATCTTTGTAGATTTTTATTTTTCTGGATTTGCAAATGGAAAATCCATAGCATTCTAGTAGTAGCAAGGAAGTGGATGGGATGTACTGGAAATATTTTCCAATTGCTTTACAAAAAAAACTGCAGGCAAATTGACAGTGTGCATTTTAAGGTCTCGTTCAGATGAGCGTGCTTATGTGCGTACATATGTCCGCACAAAACCACGCGTCTATTGAAACCATTGGTGCCCCATGGTGTATTCACATGTCCATGTTTTACAGGCGTGCAAACTCATATACCTGCAAAGCATAGAACATGTGTGCACCATAGGTCTGTGCTGCATGTCAATATTTCCTGCAGGGAGTCCCCTTGACAGCTGTCACATTGAATTAACTGAATGGCAGAGCACTGACTGCGATTGGCTGAGTGATGTGAGCAATCTCAGGCAGTGCTCAGCTGTCATTGAATGAATGGCTGGGCGCTGCCTGTGATTGGCTGAGCCCTCAGCCAATCAGACGCAGCCCTTTCAGCAGGTGGAGATTTTAAATCCCCACCTGCTGAAAGAACTTCATTACAGTGCCGGGGAACAAGCAGCAGAGAGGTGAGTAAATCACTGCAGGGGTTGCCGGAGGGCCATTGCTTTCAATGGAGCCACCGGCAGCAGCAGCGGCTCCATTGAGAGCATTTCTGCATTTAGATTTGTACACACCTATGAATGTGCAAATGCATGCTTGTGTAAATGAGGCCTAAGTTAACTCATGCTGCAAATTGGTTTAGGGTTTGCTGTGAGTTTTTCCTAATTAATTCAATTGTTAAAGTCAAAATCCACAGCAAATCAAAATTGTTACGGATTTTGCTGCAGATTGCATGAAAATCAACAGCAAAATTTGCATGTAGGGACAC